>NC_084840.1:30375541-31587208 GCF_033115175.1 Lepus europaeus
AAACACTTTCATAGATTGGCAAATATTTCACCTCCAATCCTGTTTGTCATTCTTCTGAGAAGTTTTACACCAAAATTTTTTCTCATATCCATGGGTTCTATATCTTTAAATTCAACCAAACTTGTACTGAAAATATTTTTTAAAATAAAAATAATCAAAAACTTTGCATTGTACTAAACAGATACTAAACAGATTTTTTAAACATGTTGGGGCTGGCACTGTGGCATAGCAGGTAAAGCCACCGCCTGCAGTGCCGACATCCCATATGGGCGCTGGTTCAAGTCCCGGCTGTTCCACTTCCAGTAGGGGTCAGTGCTGTGGCACAGTGGGTTAAAGCCCCAGTCTGCAGCACTGGCATCCCACATGGATGCCGGGTTGAGTCCTGGCTGCTACACTAATGATCCAGCTCTCAGCTATGGCCTGCGACAGCACTGGAAGATTGTGCAAGTCCTTGGGCCCCTGAACCTGTGTGAGAGACCCAGAAAAAGCTCCTGGCTCCTGGCTCCAGATCAGTACAGCTCCAGCCATTGCGGTCATTTGGGGAGTGAACCAGCAGATGAAAGACCTCTCTCTCTCTCTCTCTCTCTCTCTCTGCCTCTCAAAAATAAATAAGTAAAACTTAAAAAAGAAAAAAGTGTCATTATTCCCTAAATAATACATGATGACTATTTATATAGCATTTACATTGTATTAGGTAATATAAGTAATCTAGACTTGAATTCAAGTATAGAAGAAGAGGGTGTAGACATTAAACTAAAATATTATGCTATTTCTATAAGAGACTTGAGTATCTGCAGATTGTGGTATCCATGGAGAGTAATCGCTGCAGATACTGACGGACAAGAAGACAGCAAGATAAAGAAAGTGAGCACAAAATTCTAAGCTAGAGTAAAAATACTAGCATAGGTTATGGCTGTGAAATTACAGTGGCAAAAGTCTCCTGCACTGAGCTTTTCAAGGCACAGCGCAGAAAGACCTGTGCCATAGAAACATGATACCAGGGAGAGAAGACCCAGCCCTCAGCCTCCTAGTCACTGCACTTCTTTATCAGCACGCTTCAGGCACCTGTGAAGTGGTATTGGACATGTTGCCCACCCAGACATGTTGAGGGAATCAAATAAGATTCCCTAGCAGAGGCTTTAAAAAAACATCTACAGAAAGATTCTGAAAAAAGATAACCTCTTAACTGGCAGCTAAAACTCTCTAGAATATCAAATAAGTAAATTTAGTGATAATTTTAGACAAATTGGCTGAGAGCCCAGCAGATAGTAAAGACTGGGGAAGGTTTTCACTTTTATACTAGCTGTTTAGACCCATGGAGCTGTCAGTATTTCTATATTAATGGTTCATTGCTCACTCTAGCTCACTCGCGCTCTCTCTCGCTCTCTCTCTATCTATATATATATATATAATATCATCAATATATATTTAAAATGATATATATTAAGCCAATTATTTAATTCACCTGCTTTATTTTCCCAACGAGAAAATAGTTACATGACTAAACCATATATTCTCAAAGAGGGTAACATTTAGAATTTGGTGACTCCAAAACTATTTATGTTTTTAGGTAAAATGTATACACACACACACACATAGACACAGTATACAGTATGTAAACAGATGTAGCATATTTGTGTTGTTAAGATTTTGTTGGGGATGTTATCAGTACAAGTATATTAAGAATGTCTCTTGAGGTGAGCATTGTAGAGCAATGCGTTAAGTGGCTCCTTGCGACACCTGCACCCATATCGGCATGCCAGTTTCAGTCCTAGCCCCTCTACTTCTGATCCAGTTTCCTGCTAATGCACAATAAGAGCGAGCAGATGATGACCCAACTGCTGGGTCTCTGCCACCCATGTGGAAATCCTGGGTGGAGTTTCAGGTTCCTGACTTCAGCCTGGCCCAGTATTAGGTGTTGTGGACATTTTCAGAGTGAACCACTGAATAGAAAGCTCTCTCTCTCTCTCTCTCTCTCTCCCTCCCTCCCTCCCTCTCACACACATAGAAGAAAATAAACATTTTCAAGAAGCTCTCCCCAAGGGAGTGATAAGTAAGTATTAAAAAATACTGAGCCATAATTATACATGGGTCCAAATAGACTAAGCAAATATGGCTGTCCTCTTTGTCTTCTAAAGAAATCATGACCTTTCTGTTCCCTGAAATTACACAATTGTGCACATATACCATTTGTCCTCAAGATCAACTATAGAATGTCATGCAGTGCTTATGTTTTTACACTGGTGTCTAAAACTACTCAAAGCTTTCTATCAATAGTTACTACTGTTTCAGAAACACAATGCAGAAATGAAAAGTAAAACTTGACCATCAATGTGGTTTTTATTGAATGGATCAGGCTTCCTGGCTTTCAGTGGGGTATGGGGCAAGCATGAGTTTGGCATGTGAGTGACAGCTAGTAAGCTTGAAGATTTTGTGACTTGAACAAAAGAGAATGATCAGACAAGTTATTCATAATCTTCAACTGTTTTTAGTCTTCCCATATGTAAATATATTACCTTGGAGCCATTGATAATAGTTTCAGATAAATTCTTAAATATAAAAAGCAAAAAAACTAATCGAGAGAAAAGAATCCCATAATACCACCTTACCTAAAATGCTTCTATTTCACTGTTTTATGATATAAAAAAATAAAAAGAATACTAGAGGTCGGTCTAACCTCTAGGTATATGCATTAAAAGGGGGGGGGGAGGAGAGGGATCCTAGGAATTACAATGTAGAGGGCAGGCACTGTTGTGCAGCAGAATAAGCCACCGTCTGCAGCGCCCAACATCCCATATGGGCTCCAGTTTGAGTCCTGGTTGCTCCACTTCTGATCCATCTCCATGCTAACGGCCTGAGAAAGCAGTGGAAGATGGCCTAAGTGCTTGGACCTCTGCATTGACATTGAAGACCCAGAAGAAGCTCCTGGTCCTGGCTTTAGCCTAGCTCAGTCCTGGCTGTTGCAGCCATTTGGGGAATGAACCAGCAGATGGAAGGTCTCTCTTTCACTTTCTAATCTCTCCTTCCCTCTCAGTAACTCTGACTTTCAAATAAATAAAATCAATCTTTTAAAAAAAATTAAATACAATGCTAAAATTATGATCTAGATCTTAAAAAATAGGTACCACAAGAGATATATCAGGAATAGAATAACTACTCAACGTTAATATTCAAAAATAAAAGGACATGCAGCTTAGGTGAGCCTAAATTTCTTATCTTATTATTTAGGGTTTTCAAATATTTGCATGTAAGAACTGAAGTATTATCTCATGGCATAGTGTTATTTTAGCCAAATACTTGAAGATAGGCAATATATTTTCAATAATGCTCTGGTGTTAGAAGTATTCTAAATTAATATGACAAAAACATAGCTACAAAGAATATGACACCACCATCAAGAAGCCAATTACCTGTTCCTAAGTATAAGCACAACAATTATAATTGTTGAATAAACACAGGAGTCTAAAATAAGATGAAATATATATGAATGTGACAAGGGTAGTTCACACACACTCTCATAGAGGGTAACCTAAGTATCTACATAAATAACACTAGAATAGATTTTTGGCACAAAAAAGTCACTTATGTTAATCTGAAATTCCAAAATACTAAAAGAGAATCTAGGACTTTTGAGGTAATCTATAAGAAGCATCAGAATATTTTTGTATTGATAATTTAAGAACAGCTTAAGAATCTTACAGGCTTGTAACTACAAGCTTATTGCTGTCCTCTAACTAATGGTCAAAATATTGAACATGATGCTATTATATTAATAGTGTCAAAGAAAATAACCTTTTGAGCAGGTTACACCAAACTAAAATGGTGGAGGCTTGCATGTTTAGTGGGTAGAGAAAAGACTATATTCACATAGCATAAGAGAGGTGGCCCACTTTAGAGATGAAAGTAGTCCTTGCACTAATCATTTCTTTTATGTGGAGTTTGAGTCAATCCATTTTTCTTGATGCTGAGAGTCCAAAAGAATGTGAGATCTACCTTCAGGAAAATGTGCTAGGCAGAAATTCTATGAGAAACTATGCTACTCAACTACTAGCCTTGTTAACTATTTCTGACTTTAAACAAGAAAAATAAGAGTTTCTAATCTCCAATCACTGCTATAAAGTAGGCCACTTCCTCCCCCAAGCACAGAATATGTAGGATGATAACATTTATATATCAAAGCATTAATGGAGGCAGGCATTTGACACAGCAGTTGGGATATCACTGAGACACCATATTCTATATTACAGTGCTGGGTTTGAATTTCAGCCCCATTTCTTATTCCAACTACCTGCTAATGTACACTCTGGGAGGCATCAGGTGATGGCTCAAGTACTTGGTTCCCTGACACCCACATAGGAGATCTTGACTGAGTCTCTGGCTCCCAGCTTCAACCTAGCCCAGTCTTGGGCATTTGAGGAATAAATTGGAAGATAGAATCTCAATCTCAATCTTTCTCTCTCTCGTTCTATCTCTCTGACTTTCAAATACATAAAATTTTAAATATATATATATATATATGTATATATATATATATTAGTGATTATACCTCTAAGCCACAGAGACACAAATGTTGCTACTCATTGAGGTACTCTACACTACCTAGCCATAAAGCATACATCTAACATCTAGAATTACAATGCTTACAAAGTTTTAGCATTGCTCAGCATTTATGATCAACTGATAATGTATGAAAGCAATCTGAAACAAAAGTTATAAAACCATGTTCAGTTTATTTCAAAAACAATTATCCTAGTAAATGTTTCAATGTAATTTTTAAAGTAAATGCTTGAAATTTGAATCACTTCATAAAAATTCATCCCCAAAACACTGCTATAAAAACCTTCCATCTAATTGTGGGAGATGCTGTAACATGAAGTTTCTACAAACTCGTAAATGCTCAGAAAATTTCAATCCCAGTTCCCACTTTGATCTTCTAGAGAATAGAGCAAGGGGTTCTTGAGGGTTTATAACAACAATGCCATTTGTCCCAAAGAATCATAAATTTCAGTTTCACATGAAGTGGGAGGGGAAGAGTGACTGCATGGCACTGTGAAATGCTAAACTCTATTATGAAGACAAATAGGAAAGTACAACTTCATTGTTGAAAACAATTTCCCTCCTATCAGTCCAAGGATTCATGCATCAATATTGTAGATGAACTGTTAATTACAAAATCAATTAAAAATTATTTCCAAAAACAGTCACGCGTCCCTGGCTCTCATGGGGGCAATTTGGGCAGAAGGTCTCATCTCACTAGGACCGCGCCAAATCACAAAGTCGTCATCCACAAGTAAGCAAAAGCAATCTGGTTTTTCATTTTTCAGCGCGGCTGAGCCCAGCCTGAGATTGATCGTCACATATGGCCCCAGAAAACAAACTGTCAATACCTTGAATGCTGCAGAATTTGAACAAATAGCCGTCCGCCCATTCAAGCCACTCATTGCATCCCATTTAACAGATTTTATTGACAGTTTCCTTCTTGTAATTAAAGGGAAAACTACTGGCCGGCAACCAAGATAAAGTTCAAAGATAGGGTCAAAACAAAAGCAGATGGAGGGGCACGGTGTGACTGTCAATGGTACATAGCATCAGAGCGTGCTATTGACACGCAGGTATCTAATGATCGGCACGTCATTAAAGAGGGATCTATCCTGAACTTTATGCAAATACTGAGAGAGACTTAAGACCACAATAAAGCAGTAGGAGAGGCACAAAGGGAAAAACAACAAAGCCCCAACGATTTTTACTTCTTGGAGGTTGCTCCCTATTGTAGCACATTTCAGTGTGGATGGAAAGAACACTTATTCCCATAATTCTTAACCTCTCCCGCACAGGTAGGGCCTTTCAGGAAAATGCTCCTTCAGCAGAATTTGACTTCTAGAGAATTCTATCCAGAATGTTAGGGAAACTGCATCTTTTGATCATCAAAATTGAAAACAACACTAAATATAGTTTCCCAGTAGCAAAGTTTTCATTTTCCAGGAGAAAAAGAGGTTAATGCATAGCTCTAATTCACTTATTTTGACTTGAGCACAAAAGACAAGAAAATGTTGTCCCCAAAGGGTTCATTTATGCTACTTGCATATGAGCTTGTGCTTTGCTGAGATCCAAATTAATAAATGCATTAGATGGTAAAAGTTTCACAGCTTTCAATAAGCAAGAAAACTGAAAATTATTCCCTGTAAGTGTACTTTTCTTATTTCGAACTTTTCACTAGAAAGCTACACTGATTATAATTTTGCTGACTCACACACAATTTACAAACTAGGTCTAGCAAATCCCTGAAGAAGTTAAGGGAAGGGGTAAAAAATGCACCAACAATCATGTCAATATGCCAACCTGAATTAGCAAGAGCTATAGCTTTGAGGGTGACAAATTCTTCTTTCTCCAGCTTCATGCTCTTGTATTTCTTTACCAGCTGCAGAATAGCATTATTGAGGTCAAGAAGGCCTGCTAATTTGGACTGGTCTTCGTCCATTATATAATCATCTGCATAGACAAGTTCATCTTCAAACGATAGAGATCGGTATACGACACCAAGGATCAAAATTTCCATCCACGCACTCTGCAGAAGGCTCATCTGGTCCGCCAGGGACAGGGTGGAGAAACCTGTATGGGAAGAGAGGCAGACCATGTTACTGAAAGGCCACTTCACGATGCAAAGTTAATCTCCTATGGCATTGGACTCCACATCGGAGCCCACGGTGATGCACAACTTTCATCAAAAGCTCTGAAAAACTTCCCCCTGGTCACTTTACCCATGTGAAGTAAAAGCCGAAAACCAGTTTCAATCTGTTGGCCTTTTCTATAGGTTTTGTAGAAATGGCTATATAGATAGAACAGAGATGTGGTTTTCTTTCTTCCATCTGATAAGAAAATACAATGTCATCTTTAAGTATGCGTGATTTCTGGCTGTATGCTCGAGAAATGTGTGAGAGGAAGTCATATTTCCACTACCTCATCCCTACAAACTACCAGTGAAAAACAACAAATAAGCAAAAATAAAAAAGCCCCAAAATAAAAACAATTTAGCCCACACAATGCAGTACATCTTGGAAAAGTTTCTCTCTAATAGTCACAGGGGATGATGACTTTCAACCAGATCAAACTTCTTAACTAGATATTTTGTCCTCACTGATATTTAACATGAGTTTCTTTTTTTAAAAATATTATTACTTTTCTATTTTATTTGAAGTGCAGAGAGAGGGAAATATATACAGACCGACAAGCAAACTCTTAAAGAACTTCCACTCACTGGTGCATTCCCCAACGGCATACAACAACAAGGTCTCAGCCAAGCCAGAGCCAGGAGTCTGGAAATCAGAATAAATCTCCCCTTTAGGTGACAGGGACCCAACCACGGGGGCCATCACCTGCCGCCTCCCATGGTGCACATTTGTAGGAAGCTGGAATTGGGAACAGAGCCAGGACTCAAACCCAGGCCCCAACATGGGATGTGGGCATCTCAAGTGGTATCATAAAGACTCTGCCAAACATGTGCCCTGAAATCCTTTTAAAATGGTGTTTATTGAGATCAAAGAAAGTGGAAAACTTAGCCACTTGGCCTCTGTAACAAACTGAAAGGTCACAGTAAGATTCTATTATTTAAAAAGTTAGACATAGAGGCAATGGGGTTTGGTAGAAAGGATATGAGTGAAGTGGTCTCTTAATTGTAAATACTGGCTCCACTCAGCTACTGCAGGTTTCACCTTGAGCAGTACCCTAATATATGCCTGTGGGAAATAAAAAATAACACCCAGCTAAGCACTCGTTTATGATAGGTAGCCAACAAATGTTACTATGTTGTTTTTATCTGAACTATTTGGTGGTTACTTCAATTCTTTATTGCAAATCTGAGCTGCATCCACACAGGTATACTTAAAGTCCCTTCTGAGCTTGAGAAAACATACAACAATTTTTGAAGAAACTGTCATTCCATAGGGAAGGATGAGGAAGAACAATTAAATCCACTTGAAGTAAAAATGCTTATATCCCAGAGGGAATGGATCTATATTCCAGAAGCTTCTACTGGTGAAGATACCTGCTGATCAGATGCTTTTTCCAGGAGTCCTACAGGAAAGATGTTCCTTAAAACTTCCCTTTCCCTTCCAATGGTATGTCCAGGAATTCCAAGGGTGCCCACCCACCACTGTACTTCCTGAGGACAATGGTACCATGAATACTTCATAATTCTACAGAAGGGCACAGGTGACATGTTCAATAATGAGACATAAGAAATCTCTGCCTACTGCCCTCTTAGATATTGTTATCCAAATCATAAACATCCACTATGGCCAATCTTTTAAGTTTCTGTTTAAGGTCATTGTTGTCATTTTTATTCATATGAAATTGTTCAGATCCCACAAGACCTTACAAACTACAGCAGCACAATCAAGAAAAAGGTTTCCCGAACTATTGGTTACAATTAGTGACTTGCCGTTTGGCTCCATGACTATATGAGCTTAATAAAACCATCAAAAGGGATTAGTTGAGCTTTTCTTAAGGGGATCTTGGCATATGTTAAAAAGCATTTCTTACATTTTTTTATCAAGATTCTTACATGTTACTTAGGAGTTAAATTAATAAATACCATCTCAGAGCTAAAGATATAATAAGTGATAATATTGAAAAACAGGGACTGGGGAAAAAAAAAAAAAACAGTGATCTAAACTGAATATGCTTGGCTCCAGGTGCTTTTGAATTGGAGAATGTTATTCTCACACAAAACAACAACAACAACAACACACACTGCTTTTTTTCCTATCTCCCCCTAAAAAAACCAGAATGCAAAGCCAGATTAGCAACTCAAAGAAATAGACCAAATGGGAATTTCTTTGATAAATTAAATAGAAAACAACAACAACAACTTCTCATCAGGAAAGTTATGAGCAGGAAGAAACTGGTCTCTTCCCTGAGTTTTGCTGTTGCTGTTCATGCCGCCAGGGAGCAGTTCCCTGCAGCAGCAGATGGACAGAGCACACAGCCCACAGCACCTTCCTCTGACAGCCCTATTCTCTCGCCCAGACACTGCTGTTAGTAAATAGATTTACACATTCTCCAATCTCCACACATCTTTCTGCCGAATAATTAAAAGCAGGATGATTAGTTTATTGAGTGGAAGGAGGAACTTTTTTATTGAGGTCCATCCATGATTTTATCAGGGCTAGCACTTTTACGGTTGTCAGGGGGGTGCAGGCATCCAATTTTTCTTATCTGCCTGATTAATACAAACGCTGTTTCAGGACGCATTAATTAACAGATACAAATCTACGTTCTCATGGAAGGATCAATACAGAGAAGAAAAGAGGCATCAATGTGAATTTAGTGCTGATGATGGAGAAGGCACACCATCGACATTTACGTGTGCCGAAAGTTGAAAGTTGCACGGGGGCCCCTTTGTCCCTGTGATTTACGAATGAACAATTTTCCAGCCACAGCAACATTTCACACATTTCTTTGGGGTTTAATTAAGCAAAAAGCAATACAATTTCATTTTTTTAAGGTGGATCCTGCCATTTGTTTCGTCTGTGTCGATGGCTTTCTCTCTGTGTGTGCTTTCATCCTTCCTGCTAACTTCACTTTTTCCTCTCCTTGCGTTTCTCTGTGAAATAAAGAAAAGGGAAAAAGAGAAAGAGAAGGTTCTCTTTTTGTTTGTGTGTTTGTTTATTTTTTGATCTGGCAGCATGAGGCGATGCCTATTGCACAAAAGCTTTGACAAGTTTGCTTGCTTGATACCGTCAAGTCTGTTTTGGCTGATTAGCCAAAACGTAATTTCTGCAAAATCATAGGAAAAAGGAACAGAAGAAAACAAGAGCCTGGACTTGAGTCTCCTCTCTCCGTCCAGAAATAGCTGCCTCGAAATTTAACCCTTTACTACCACACGTCTGAAATCTGGAAATTGGCACAAAGAGCTCTTCGGGACCTAATAAATGCATGAGTGGCAGTCGAACAGCCTGGTTATGAGACGGTTATGTTCATCTGGTCACGAAGGAGGCCAAACACATAATAGAGGTTTTATTTTAATAACATAAAATCATTCTGTCTGCCCCGTAGGATTGCTAGCTATATGGAACATACATAAAGACACATGAATGAAACAATATTTTTATCAAGAGGCCTGAGAAAAGTATGAAGACTTAAATGACCAAGGCCTAAATAAAAATGCATGTTTGAATAAATTGAATCTAAGGAATTTTTCAAAAAACACGATTGCTCTACTGGCTTGCAAACACATCTATTCCAGTGATAATTACTTGTGTGCACTTTTACCGGACATTTAATGGGTTTCTGCAGCTATCAGCTTACAAGTTAGAGGTTCTCTCATCTATAATATTTAGCTATCTTTGGAAAGAAAAGGTTTCCCAAGTGAAATAAAATATGCTTCACAGTTGTGTTGTTTGTACTTCATGTTTTGTCCATTCAAGAATCTAAATCTTTAGAGTGTGACAGGTTATAGTTTTAAATGTTCAGTCCGTAGTACAGCTTTTTAAAATACCCTGATACTGTGGTGCAGTTTTTTTTTTTTTTTCCTGCCCCAGCTACGGCCCATTCTCTGCATACTGCTGACAACTCTGATCTCTCTTCATCTCTGTCCTGGAGTCAGTGCCATTTAATGTATCTCAGGCATTTTGCTAGCAGAATGACTCTCTACCTTGACCCGCAGTTAAATAGCATGTTTATCTGCAATCCAGCGTGCTCCAAATAAGCCAGATGACAGTTGGGAGAAACATCGTTTGGAGGGATAGAAATGCTGCCCGAGAGGCAGGTACCCCGCGGTAACAGGCTTGAGGAAAGCATGTTTGGTGCCACCCTCTTGCCTTCTTCGGCTGGAAACTTCTAGGTTGACAGTGGTGCCATGGGCAGTTGTCAAGCACTTTTTTTTTTAAGCCTGGCAAACTGATGCACTTTGCAGTCAACATACAAAAAAAGGCTAAGCATTTGAAAGTGTGAAGGGCAAAAAATATCTGACGGCTAGTCTTCAAAAATACACTTTCATTTCAGAAAGCATAAATGTTTATTTCCTGAACAGAGTGTTGACAGAAATAGGCTGCAGCACCGGCATTTGGGTTTAACCCGTGCTAGGCTTTGGGCATTATCTTTGCTGCTTTCTCAAAACAGAGAGCACACATCTTAAATCTTCAGGGTGTCTATTAGTATCAGGTAATCAAGGCATTGATTTGCCTGCTCGCAGTTTTAAACTGTAGTTTCTAGGTTCCACCAAAAAATGACACTTTTCAACAAATGGCATATCAGGCCAGAATTGTAATTATGCCATAATGACTCACGGAGATGGCAAATGAAATTCGTAGTGAGAAGATGATTGAGTAACAGCATAAGCTAGATTCTTTTTCTCCCATACAAATAAACCTAACGTTTTCAGGAATGAGGGAAGAAAAGAGCAACAGGGACACTAAGACTTGATCTTGGTGACCGTAAGACACACAGATGCTTAACCCTTGCTGGAGATAAATTTACGCCATATTTTAAAGCCAGTTGCTCTTTTTTCAAATGGGCAGATGCATCACTTGTTCGATGATTCACAAAATACACTTCCCTGAGTCTTTTAAGAGATTTTATTGATATGTGTTTACTTCAGGACTGAAACTCAATAAGAGCTACAGTTAAGCAAGAGTAAAAACTGGAACATCTACTTGGTGTGATCAGAGATATTTAAGAAATTGTGTTTAAGAAGGATAATAATGATCATATAAGTATTTCATAGCATTAGGTACAATACCAACAATATTACTTTTGAATCTTTATTCTTATAGGTAAACTATAACATCGATTTCAAGAACTTAACTTGATACGGGTGACATATCATATGTAACAATAACTGAAGAAAATGGGAGATTGTTCCCTATCTTGCTAAGCTGAGTATTTGTTTCAATACTTATTGATTCCATCAACCTGTTTCTGTAGGTCCGTTTTTATACTTCAAGTAGGTCTCACATAGATTTTATGGAACCATTATTTAAAAGAATGGTTTTGGGGCTGGCACTGTAGCACAGGGAGTTAAAACCACTGCCTGCAGATCCAGCATCCCATATAGGTGCCGGTTCCAGTCCTGGTTGCTCCACTTCCAATCCACCTCCCTGCTAATACACCTTGAAAGCACTGCAGAATGGCCCAAGTCTTCGGGCTCCTGCACCCACATGGGAGACGCAGATGAAACTCCTGGCTTCTGTGGTCATTTGTGGCATGAACCAGGGGATGGGAGCTCTCTATCTCTCCCTTCCTCCCTCTGTAACTATAACTTTCAAATAAATAAATAAATCTTTTTAAAAAGTGGTTTCACAGGATATATTTTTAAAAAACTGAAAAGTAAACATCAAATTTTAAAATTGTTTTTTATATGAGGGATCATCAAAATGTTCATAGAAAGTGTATATTATGCAAAACTGCAAGAATTTCAAAGATTTTTACACCGAAATAAACATTTTAATTGCATTTTCCATAAATTTTTGAATCACCTTCATACATGTGGCAGAATTGTCCACCTTCTGTAAAATGCAGCAAGCAATTTGGGTACTTGTGATCAACTGCAGGAGAAAAGAACAGAATTGGAAAGGTACTGTCAACCACTCCAAGGCAGAATTGCCATGGTTAACTGAGTTCATGTGTGCAACGGACCCCTGACCACTCTCACTGATTATGTTGACAATTAGCTCAGTTATGGGCACAGAAACTCAAAACATGCTGTGCTGGCAGTGGTGACATGGTTTCCTCAGCAACTGTCCCTGATTTCCCAGTCCAGCTTACTATAACAATTCAAAGTGTAACAGCAGCTGTGCAAAACCATTCCAAGAGGCAACACAGGAAAACCTCAAAGTAATGACACCAGGGTTTTGTGTTTTGTTTTGCTTTGCTTTCCCAGTGATCGTTCGTTTTTTAAATCATTGCTCATCTACTTTTTAAACAGAAATAAAGCAGTAGGCATTGCTTCAATGCTCCTTGGGGAAACTCTATCCCATTTCAGAGTCCCTGGTTCAAGTCTCAGCTCCTCTGTGTCTGGTATAGCTGCCTGCAGACAGCTCAAGTACCTGGGACCCTAATACCTACATGATGAACCTGGATTGAACTGTGGGCTCCTGGCTATGACTTGGCCCAGCCCTTGCTGTTGTGGGTATTTGGGGAGTGAACCAGTAGATGGAAGACCTCTGTTTCTCGCTCGTGTGCACTCTCTCTTTCTCTCTCTCCCTTCCTCCTCCTCTCCCCCTCTTCCCCTCTCTGCCTTTCAAATAAAATTAAAAATATAAAAATAAATAAAATTCTCAAAAGGACTAGAGATAGGGCAGATAAATACCAAATAATAATCTATGGAGTATCTGCCTGGAATGTGCACTTCCTCCCTGGATGTCCTTACTTATGACTTTTGAATGACTACAGAGGAGCGGAAATAACTCCCCAAACTACATCTAACTTGGCACTTCAACTTGACTTATTTCCCTCTTTCATCTAAGCCAAAAAGAAAAACTTTTGGTGGGGTGGGCTGTGGAGAGGTAGGGAGACATGGAAGCATGTATGATCTGAGCTACCATAAAGAAGGGAAATCAAATGATTTTCTTTTCCTTCAACTTTTTTTAACAAGCTGACAACAAGAAAATTCTTCCTGGGAAGCTCGCTTTTTTGATGTGACTGAAATTTGTCCACCAAGAAAAAAGGAAGACAATGCAATATGATATAAAACTGTAAAAAGTAAATCTTCTAAAATGACATTTTCAGTCTCACTTTGGGATTAGGTGGATATCAAGTAAGAAAACCATCATTTTGAAACCACTTTTCTGATTTGAAAGGAAAAGAAACCCTACTTGGATCTAACTTGCTCCATGCAATCCTGGGTACAACAGGTTCAAGGAATACCATAAGGTATATAGGGCACTGACCACTCAGTAGTCCAAGGAAAACCAGCCTAGCTGGGGTATCAGATAAGTGGACACTGTCCTGTTCAGGAAGTTCCCAAGGAGTCAGCATAAAATTTGTTCTAGTACTTGCTTTAAAAATCAAGCCTCTAAAATAGACATACATAGACTCTGATCGGTAAAGCTGACAGATGTTTCCATGGACTTTCCCAAAACTGTATAACATTTAGTGTCAAATACTCAAAAGATAAAGGGCTTCATACCATGATATGATATCTGAGGAAAATGGCCAGTGTGGGGAGCACTGACCTTGGGGTCTAGAAATCTGACTGTAAGTGACATTACTAACTTGGTTTCTCTTGGATTGAATTGTGTTTTCCAAAAAGATGATGGAGTCTTAACTCCAAGGATCTGTGATGAAACAAAGATTATGGCATTAAGTTGGGCACTGATTTAATATGACTATATCTTCACAAAATCAGGAAATTTAGGCACTGAAGTAGATACATTCAGAGGGAAGATGATATGAAGACATTGAAGGAATGACATGTATGACTCAGAAGATGCCTGAAGCTACCAGAAGCTACAAGGAAGGCATGGTACAGGTTTTTGCTCTGGGACCTTAGAGAGAACCAAACCTGCTGATACTTTGATCTTAGACTTCCAATGTCCAGAATTGTCACAAAATCCACTTTTTGTTGGTGAAGCCACCCTGTTTGTAGCACTTTGTCATAGCAGCCCTAGCAAACTAATACAGACCCTCAGTGGATCTTCTTATAGGTCAAATGTGAAAGGTAGACTAGATACTTCCAAAGACTCTCCCAGTTCCAGTAGTTACTGATTCAGAGTAACACGCCTGGAACTACTTCCTTAAAGCATCAGGCTGAGTAGTGGTGAGCATCTCAGATAAAAATCACAGGACTGGGAATAAGCAGACCTAAAACTAGGTGCTACCTTCACCACCAAGTAACTGTTTTACTCTGAAGAATGGCTAGACTTCCCTAGTTCCTGCTATAAAAAGAAAAGGTGGGAAAAGTGTTTCTGAGCTTTCTTCTAGCCCTACATCATTGAGATCCCAATGGTTCTGCAGTAATAAAATTCAAATCAACTGATACACAGGGCTTCTCTTATAAGTACAGCCCTATTCTCAATACCAATAAAACACACAAATTGAGGATATTATAATGCTTTCCATCTAAATTATTATAGGACAGTAAAAGTAGGTAAGATCAGAGCAGGCATTTGGCACAGTGGCTAAGATGCCAGTTGGGAAGCCTGCCTGGGTTTGAGTCCTAGCTTCACTTGTGATTTAAGCTTCCTGTTAATTTTGTCCCTGAGAGGCAATAGTGATGGCTTATGTAGTTGGCTGCCCACCACTCTTGTGAGAGATCTGAACTGAGTTCCTAGCAGATGACTTCAGGTTGGCCCAGCTCCTGATAGAGAGTAAACCAATAGATGGGAGACCTCTTTCTCTCTCTCTGATTTTCAAATAATTTTTTTAAAAGTAGATTAGACTACAACACCAAAAAAAAAAAAAAAAGAAAAGAAAAGAAAGATAGGTACTCTAAGGGTTGATCAAAGTATATGTACATTCAGAGGAGTGAGGACAGGTGTTTGTATGCATCAATCACTTCACTTCCTTCCTCCCTTCCAAGATTTGCATAATCTCATTGGGGGTAATTTAACAGCCTCCTTATACAAACCCTTGTATTTGGCACTTTCTTCTTCTATCCTACCCCATGACTACTCAATGAATCATTTAAATAGTAAATCTAATGATTTCATTCACTGATTAGCATGCTTTATTGGGGGTGGGCATTTGGCCTAGTGATTAAGATGACCATGCTGCATATCATAATACCTCCACTCCCAATCCTAGTTTCCATGTAATGCACACTCTGGGAGGCAGCAGGTGATGCCTCAAGATAGTTCGGTCCCTACCACCCACAAGGGAGACCTGAATTGGGTCCCGGCTCCAGGCTTTGACTCAGCTCAGTCCCATCCACTGTGGGATTTGAAAAGTAAACAAGTGGATGGCAGTCTTCTCCACCACCTGTGTGTGTGTGTGTGTGTGTGTGTGTGAGAGAGAGAGAGAGAGAGAGAGAGAGAGAGAGAGAGAGAGAGAGAAGAGAGAGAGAGAGAAATTTGAAAAGAAATTTTTTCTTGGCTTCTATACTTCCTACAGGACAAAACTGAGACTCAGACTCAGCACAATACAGAAATTCCTTTACTGGTTGGACCTTTTCTCCTTTTCTTGCTATATTTCCTGAAAAGTATTTCCCCTAGTAACTCCTGGGTAGATGATCTAACATGTTGAAAAGTGAGCTTATTTTCCTAACTTCCATGTCAAAACCCACAACTCCACTCCTCCCCTCCCCATATGAATAGCTCACTCTGAGCTCTTTGTTGATCTATAGCACATTTCCTTTTTTTAATTTCTGAAATCCTTCTCAAATGCACATGCACCTTCTATTTCTTCCTGCCATAATCACTGCTTACTGTGTAGCATACAGGAGTATTTATAAAACATAACAGTGAATATGAAGGAAAAGACATAAGTAAGAGACAAAGATCTGAGTGTGACAACTGAAGCACAGCAGTGGATGGGCTGACATGCACCCGAACAGGTATATGTGTCCTGCTTATGGTGCTCTGGCATGTTTTATGAACTCCTAGGAGTAGAGACCTCCTCTTCTTTGCTTTCTGATGCACTTCTTGCCTCCAACTGTGCCTGTCACATAGCAGGTGCTCAGTGAGTATGTGCTGAGTGTATGAATGGATAACTTCTAAAGAGTTCTTGACTGGCTTTCTAAAACAAAGCAGGTAAAGAATAAAGAGACAGTTCCAGAAATCAGTCCCTCCACACTGAAAAGAAATATATGAAGACATAACAAAAAAATAGTAGTCTAATGCTTTTTTATTAATTCAACAAATGTATATTAAGGCACTGCTTTAAGTCTAAAGTTCTTTGCTTCTAAGTGCTTATATAGTATATGGGATTTCACTTAGAGTGATTTAAACTCTGAGAAAGTCCTGCCTAAGTTTCCTAACCTCATCCAGTTCCTCTTTAATCTGTAATTAAAGTTGACATTTTAATCATACGGTCTATATACTTCTCTTATATTTATATATAACCATTCATAACATATCCCATAATAATGTCACAATAGCTTTCTATTATTTACAAGTAGGTGTGATTAAATTCTCTACTTTATCCTAATTGGATAATTATATATTTTGACAATGTATAAATTTCTTTTCCAGAACTGAGATTTTTAAACCTGTGAAATTCTAATCCAGTCAAGTCAGGGATGAAAACAGTATACCTTGCTTCTTTGTACTTCCAAAAATAAGATACTATGTCTACATTTTTTTACATGAGTTCTTATAAGATTCCAAATCTAGTTTTTGTAAAGTCCAAGTAAAAATTTCTCAGCAGGGTGTTTTTTCACAGTTTAAACAATGCGGCAGTGTGAGAAATTCTGGGTTTTTATCTGTACAAGTTTCCTCACCCTGAATCAAAAACAGCCCAGAGAAAACAGCAATAAAAATGCATTTAGGTGGTATCTCCCCTTCAGTCCATTTTAGAACAATGGATCGTTACTAAGTACATACTCCCTTGTCAGAAGTACAGGTGTTTACAATAGCACAACACTGAGCAGCACCCAAGGGAATGAGTGCCTCTCCCATTTTGCAGCAGCAAATGAGACATTTACCCACAGTGAAGATGGGACATGTCTGTTATGACCTCTCCCTGTGTCGGTACACATAGGTGTTAATGTAATTTAAATGCCATTTAAAAATGTTTCTGGTTTATCAAACTGGTTTGTACATCCATTCTTACAAAATAATGTTGGAAAAGAATCCCTTCCACCTGCTCTAGGAAGCAGCATAGCCCTAGGCGGTCCTATGCATATATTATGGATCACACCACAGCATCTATTTCAGTGTAAAATAGATCAAGTAGAACCTTAAGCAAATCAACGGGGGGGGGGGGGTGTCAAAAATATATTTTAATATGTCTGGAGCAGATTCACATTATTTTATTGTGAACTTTGTTTCTCTACTTTTTGTATCAACTTAGCTGAGATTCTGAATTTATAAGCAAGTGAATTATGTCTGTTGCACATCATAATTTTTCTTTTAAAATAGACATATGGAAAGAAACATAAGAAAGTGAATTTTTCTAAACTAAATTTTAGAAGCAAAACCATGTTTCTTCAACCATCCAAAATGTTGATAAACTAACCAGTAAGTATTTAATAAAGCATGTCATTCTGCAGGCTTCAACAATAGATAAATGTGCCTGAGAAACTTCAGCACCATCAGGGAGACAATCCTGCCTGTCTACCTTTTTAAATACAACACAACCAACAAATTATTGGAATGTTATGCTTTTCTTTATACTTTCTAATAGTTGATTTTTTCACTGTTTTTGCAACTGAAAATTACACATAAAATTTAAAAATGAATTTTTATGAATGTTTCTTTTTTCCACCCATGAAGTTTAATAACAATATTTTGAAAGGTACATTGCTCTTCCTTGGAACATTCAACAAGTAAAGGAAATTTGTCATTGCAGCTTACCCATGGCCACCTTATTTCTATTGTGATACAATAGGATATTCTGATATTGGAAGACTCTAGATTAAGGCACAGTCCACACTTTGGATGAACTAGAAATCAGCTATAGTGAAAAATATATATTTATATATGAAATATATTTTATTTTACTGAGTTGGTGGAAAAGATTAAATTAGAAGAGAAATGCTCAATGCATGCCAGTCTGATTTTAAACACTGCCTGTACAAAGATGGCGAGAATTCAGTTTCCCCAAACACATCTAATTGCATGAATGAAGCAAAGCTGCTGGCATTCAGGTTTGGGGTATTTTGTCAAACAGGTCTTTTTGTTACGGTTTTGCCATTTGTGAAGGCCACATCTACACTCACACTAAGGCACAAAATGATGTAAGTACTATGAGAAGCTGGATATGTTCACATAAATTGACCTAAATTTTTGAAAATTGGATTTGAGTTATTAATTACTAAAAAGAGAGAGAGAGCGGTCATCATCTTTGGACTTTCCCTAAGATGACCAGAAATTGATTCTATCTAGGATCTCCAGGAGAAAAATCAGTTAAAATTCTTCCACCAATTTAAAACAACATACCTTCCAGTCATTTCAAATTTACCTAATTTTTCCCTTGATATAGAAACACAAGTTCTAACAAGAGCACTAATTATTAGAGATTCAGTGTTTGTAGAATTCACATTTATATCTTCCTTGGTCTTACTTTCACTAGTTACAAGTGAAAAAAAGAAAAGAAAAGAAAATCCTTCAGGTGTGCTTTTATCAGTTTTCCTAAAATAGAAAGACACTATAACTCAGCGTCTCTAACATATGCCCTAGGAGGAGAGGTAGAAAAAAAAAAAAAAAATAGGAGGTCTTCTGCATAAACGCCAAGTTAAAGGATTTACAGCACAGGCCATTAAAAACAAAGTGTCATATGTATTCATGAAAGAATGTAGAAGAAATATGTTATCCATGAGATGCATGTCACAGATGCGAAATTATAGCCTACTGACCCTGAAACTCCACATTCGAATAATATTAGAAATCCTCACTATCTGTGCTTAAAGACCTGGGCATAATTTGTGATCTGGACAGCGCGGAGAAACAACTTCTTTGAATTTCCAGCCTGGAGAGTTCAGTTTAAAGTCAGACTCCCACGCAATTTTTCTCTGTGGCTAATGAAGATCTGTTTACGAATATTTACTCCCAAGTTCACGGCTGGTGTTTGCTGGCTCAAGCGGAGCTAAGTCATTAGGACTTGGCACACGTTCCACTGGGAAGGCAACCAGTTATCTTGTCATTGACAGTGGAGGCAACCCCTCCGATTCCTCTCCGCCCTCCCTTCTTCTCTACCTCGTCCCCAATTTGGACAAGGGGCCAAGTGAAAACGAAACAAAGAAGAAAACAGAACACAGCTCTCAGAATTCCTCAACAACATGAATGCAGAATTGCTAACAGTAGGAAAAGGCTGCGTGTCACATTTACCGCAGTTCTGTGATATGCAAACCAAACGTGCACCTCTTCTGGTAATGCTCTTCCATTCAAAGTAGCAAGGCGGAGGCAACCACAGGTGCGGTAATAAAGCTCTAAAATTCCTTCCCTCCCTAAATGAATGGGAGCACCCACAGCTCTGCCTTGCAGCCTCTCTGCTTTGATCTGCTGGGAAGTGTATTTATCTTTGTATCCCACCTCTCTCCTATGCTGTGACCAGTCCCTTTCATGTCTCTGAGACCTTGCAAATAAAGCCAGGAAATCCTAGATATTCCTGTACCAGGCTGACTCGGAATACAAGGGTTACCGTCCATGCATGAAGCTGCTCTGAAGTTGCTCTGTTTCCTTACGCGATTTCAGTAGCATTAAGACTACCTCGGAAGCCAGAGACTTTTAGGTCTGCAACAGTCCGAAATGAAAGGGGGGAAAAAAGGAGAGAGAGAGAGAAAAAAAAAAAAAAAGTCTGCCTGATTCTAATACACCTAATTAGCCATCGGCAGACTCTTAATTGCATACATTAGGATGATTCCATAGTGGAGATTAATTCTAAATATACCCAAGCAGCTGGTTAAGATGCCATGGATTACAGTGTGGACTGTACTTTTCCACTTAATTAGATATCAAAATTAAGCAGCAACAAGCATTTTGACATAACGGGGATCAAGCCGCTGCTTGGTATCCCAGAGCTGCACTAAAGTGACCGCTAAACAGAGCCGCACAGATGGAGAGATATTAAATGCCGCACTGGAAAGTAATTTCAAATAATAAAATATCAATATTTACATTTTAATTACCCCTACTGAGAGCCGCTCTGTCATTTTCACTATTGCCGACGCAGCAAGGGGTAGTGGAATGACATTGCGGCTCCGGCTGCAATGACTATTTTGTTTCCATTAAAGAATGACAAGTGTTTTAGAGGCAGTGACACTTGGTGTGTGAACAAGAATGACAGCAGATCAGAAAATTCCTATTAAGGGACTAAATGCCTCAACAAGAGAATTCACTCCAAGCACCAGCTCCTCCTTGAGGCACATAATCCTTTCCCAATTTTCTGCTGAAAGTTTATTATGGGAGAGGCCCAGGGGAAGTTTTAGTCTCCCATGAAATATTTAGATCCGTAAAACGTTATATGATGATTGTCAATTTAAAAACAATAATACTTGACATGAACAAATATCCAGGAGTTATGTATAAATCACAATGGAGCTGGGGGAGTTTCTTTTTTTCTATGTTCTCTCATCTGAATGGACAATACCATTGGTAATATTTCCTGGAAGCATATCTACTTCTTAGCAAGTACGTGCACGAAAGCTTGGGCTATGGCTTAGAATCATCATCATTAAAGTGGCGGGCTTGTTTCCATGATCTTTTCATTAGTATTTTATTGTACCCAGCCATGTCGACTGTAATTTCTCTAACATAGATAATAAAATCAAGTGGGTCATAATCTGTGTGTGAAAATGCACACATGTGTGTATGTCTGTTTTTTTCTTTAGCTTATATTAGTATTTAAATATAGCAAATTCCTAGTGGCTCTTACAGGTCCTCATCAAATTTAATTACTCTTTATGGAGTATGAGGATGAGATTATGAAAAAAATAAAAAACCTAAGGTGTATATTAGATGTGACATGCTGCATTCACAGGATAATAAATGAAAACAGTAAAGTCTTCCTTTGGGGATGACTGTCAAAACTGTAGAGATCTTGAAAGAATTTTAATGCCTCAAGATATGAGAGAGTGTATAAGAAAACCTCCTTGGTCAGTATACTATAGGAGGCAGTTAACTGACCCCCTATCTCAGAGCCGGCATTTATTTAATGTGTAGAGATGAACAACCATAAATGTGATAAATGGCTCTAGCAGGAAGCTGTGTAGAATTTTCCAAAGAAGAGAAAAGGGGAGTTGGGGAGTTACGTAGATCTTAGCACTCTCTTTTACTCCCTGCCCTTTCAAAGTATCAGTTTTAAAGTTAAAATAAAAACAATCATGGGCATGGTATACTAATGTGTGTTTCCTAAGTTGGAGATGTAGCTTTCAACGACAACAAAAAAACAACAAAAGTGCACCGGAAAGTATTTCTTAAGCATCTCTAATGCTTTTAGGACTAGACAGATCCCCATTTCTCAGCTACTAGCACCTTTTAATTTCTGAAAGAGCCACGGTTGAAAATCTTAATTAATTGTTCCATACTGCTTCAGGATCATTATGCAATGTAATAAAGGCCGTGTAATTATGAAATTTTACAGCCATTACCAAGGCTGATGGCTCGTATTTCATCCTCAGCTGGACCCGATGGCTTTTAGGCACTCGGCTCCCCTTTGATGAACTACAGACAGATCTATCAGGCCCAAACAATATCCAGGCAAGGCAGCTATAATAGCTACCTACAGATGAAGCCATAGATAAAGATAAACTATAAATCTGTGCACACACCGCACACACACACACAGAGAGACACATCGCCTGGAGATGTCAGAGGAGAGAGGATGAGACACTTGGGAAAGCAAGTTGCCCCACAAAGGCAGCCTCCTGCACTTCTCACGTACTTGCTCCAGAATGAGTTGGATTTATAAAAAGACAGTGAACCCCAAGCGAGTGTCACGTGTATCACTCATATCTAACAATCAAATGAGAAAAGGAAGGAATGTCCATGAGCATAGTATTTAGGGCATTCTGTAAAGGGCAGAAACTACTCAGACATCCCTAACATTTATCTCAGTGGTGTCGAATAAAGGGGTTTGGTTAGCTTTATGGGACTTTGTTACCAGCACACGGCACCAATACAGTGATCCAAAGTAAGTTCTCAGAAGCAAGTGAGATTATAGCTCACAAGCACTGCTTCCATTGATATTCACACTTTAAAAACAATTCAAAATCAACAAAAACCACACTGACATGTAGAAAGAGGAAAAAATCACATTCACGCATAACTAAAACATTTGTAGGTCACATGTCTAACTGATTTGGTTGTAGCCTAAGAACTGATAACAACTATTTTCCTTCATGTATTTCTGACATACGTCTTTTGGTGAATTAAGCGTTTCCACAGGTCCTTCTAAATATCAAGTTAAATAGAAAAAGTCCAGCTAGGAGGCTCAATTGACAACCCTAAGTGCTGTACTCCAGGGTGCATCTAGCCCAGCTCTGCCTTTGGGGTGTGGCAGCAACTTCTCGGAGCTACTGCCCTCCATCCTTAGGATGGCACCAGCCCTCTGCTGGCTGGTCTCATAAACATAAGCAGACAGCCAGTGTGTGTGGTAGTTTATCCGACAGAAAAAGCCCATCTGAGGTCAATCCCACGTAGGCTGCAAGCTAAAACAGTGGATGGCGCAGCGCAGGCAAGACAAGGAGAGGCTGCACGGAGCCTGAGATTGAGGCTGATGACTAGCAGAGGTTCAGGGCGTGTGCAGGTGTGCAGCGGCAGGAGAGGACCTTTCCACAAGGATGTCATAGCCAAGTCTCTGGAAAGCACCGCTGGACAGTGTTCTAAATGTTTGGATTAAGAGGGAGAAAAACTGGCCGACACTGTGGCTCAACAGGCTGATCCTCCGACTCGCGGCGCCGGCACACCAGGTTCTAGTCCTGGTTGGGGCGCCGGAGTCTGTCCCGGTTGCCCCTCTTCCAGGCCAGCTCTCTGCTATGGCCCGGGAGTGCAGTGGAGGATGGCCCAAGTGCTTGGGCCCTGCACCCCATGGGAGACCAGGAGAAGCACCTGGCTCCTGGCTTCGGATCAGCGCGGTGCGCCGGCAGTGGCGGCCATTGGAGGGTGAACCAACGGCAAAGGAAGACCTTTCTCTCTGTCTCTGTCTCTCTCACTGTCCACTCTGCCTGTCAAAACAAAAAAGAGGGAGAAAAACCAGCCTTAATGCAGTCTCAGCTTCTAACCAGCACCGTGACTTTGAGCCAGTCAATGAATTGCTCAATTTCCTCATCTAAGATCAAGGCTGCTAGGACTCTCCAGCCTGAACACCCCATCTCCCTTTGATGTTCTTTGCTACTGGCTGGGTGAAGGCCGGATCTGAAGCACGCTTCCCTACGTGAGTGGGAAGTCTCTGCCTGAATCCCTTGCTTTCTATCCCGGCTGTATTTTATTCTGCCAATGTGATTTCACCTCCTAGTTTATTTAGAAATGAAAGACATCAGATATAAATGCCCATGACCTACTTCCCCTCCTCCTCTCTACCAGAACTAATTTCTTTAAATTATTTATTTATCTATTTTTATTTTATTTTATGTATAAGATGGGGAGGGAGGGAGGGAGAGAGAGAGGGAGAGAGGGAGAGAGAGAGGGAGAGGGAGAGAGGATAGATGAATCTTCCCTTCAGTGGTTCACTCCCCAAATGCCTGTAACAGCTAGGGCTGAGCCAGGCCAAGGAAAAACTCCGAACTTTATCCAGATCTCCCAAACGGGTGGCTGATCTAAGTATTGCTGCCTCCCAGGATGCACCCCAACCTGAAGCTGGATCAGAAGCAGAGGAGCCAGGATTCAAACCAGGCACTTAAACAGGGACTATAGGTATCTCAAGCAGCAATTTCACTGCTGCGCCACTTGCCTCACCAGGACTAATGTCTAACACCTCCCTAATATCGCTAAAGAAAGGAGATTTCTCCATCTTCTCAGGGAAGGCTGTTAATATGTAACTAATATGTTAATACATGATCATGTTCCCATGCACAGACAGACATTGAAGATGTGGATCCATCGATTTTATGCTCAGCCTCTCCCCCCACTTCTTCTGTTTATTAATCTCTCCTTCTCCTCACGTTCCATCTCTCCATCCCTGCATTCTGATTCCATCTTCCCTCCACACTGACTCCTCCTCTGCAGCGAACTCTGTTTCCATCTCCTTCCACCTCTACTCTTCGCATCCCTTCATCACCACAATTCCCAACAAAATGCTATCATGAGCTTCTCCAATTCCATTCGTCTTCCATGCACTGCATGTGGATTGAGCTCCACCACACTGTGGTCATCAGTGGTCACCTGTCTGCCACATCCTTCAGATCCTCTTTGATCTCTTTAAGTTACATTTAGTCCAGTCTGGCTCTTCTCTTCTTCCCCAAAACTCTCCTCCTTTGGTCCCTGCAGCACATCTCTCTTTCATCTGCTTACACTCCTAGTCTTTTTTCCTTCTTTAGTGCCAATCCTCTCCAAATGACGCCTTCAGCAATTCTCTCTCGGCTTCTTTTCTTCCTCTACCGCTCTCCATGTCTTTTTCCAGCACACACTTTTCCCAAAAGAGCTCCACTTTTAAATTTCCAGTTCCCCACAGGTCATCCCCAGTGAAATCTCCCCTAGGAAACCCATCACAAAATGTCTAAAATTGGACTCGTTCTCCAGCTAAACGTATTCCACAGATAATCTCTGGAGCATCATTAAATACTGAATAAGACAGAATTGAAATTGTGGAGTTATTTTTGACTCTTCTATGTCTACCCTTTCCTATGAAAACATCTCTGTGTCCCAGCCCTAATTTCTAGTTGCACAATTTGATGCAGTCCTTCATTAACTTCTACCTGAACTAAGTTCAAGCCTCCCAAGTCCTGGCTTCTCTAACTTGAGTTTTTCCTCTAGAATTGCATTAAGTAGGAACCATCTCTCCTTCCTGCTCTGATGGTTTCTCTCTGTGAGGTCCAATTTACCTTTCTTTCTTCAATATTTGTTAAAAGATGATGATAATGATGATGATGATGATGATGATGATAAAAATTTGTAAAATTCACTGTGGGCTTATTATTAGCCAGGCACCATGCTAAGTCTTTCAATTTATCAAGTGTCTATTATGAGCCAGGCACTAGGAACACATCAAAAGACAAAGCATGGATCCATTGGGTGTTTATATTTGGGATTAGGGAAGAAGATGAATAATAAAAAAAATGGGTGGTGATTCAGCAGTGCTATGGAGAAAAATGCCCACAAAACTAAGGAGAAAGTGGGTACCATGGGTGGAGTATGGGAAGGAAGAGATGCTACCATTAGCAAAGGATGTAAAAAAAGCCTCACTGGTATCTGGCCTTTGAGCAGAGATCTGAGGGAGGTGAGAGAATGAGGCTCCCTCTATCTGGGTAACATAGATGGACTGTTTATGCCACCTACACACACATATTTCAATTGTTTAAATTCAGCCCCCCCAATGTGAAGGTATCAGGAAGTGAGGTCTCTTGGAGGTGAGCAGGCCAGGAAAGCAGGTAGGACCTCCATGAATGGAAATAGTGCCTTCTAAAAGGGACCCCAGGGTCTGGCACTTGGCATGGCATTGACTGTCACCTGGGACACATGCAGCCCCTAAGAGTGCCTGTTTCAAGTCTGGGCTCTGCTTCCAATTCCAGCTTCTTTCTAATGTGCTCCTTGGGAGGCACCAGATGAATATGCAAGTACTTGAGTCCTTACCACCCACAGGAGAGAATGGGAGAGAGTTTCAGGTTCCTGGCTTCAGCATGGCCCAGCCCTCATGATTATGGGCAGTTGAGGAGTTGAATCAGTAGATAGCAGACTCTCTCTCTCTCTCTCTCTCTCTCTCTCTCTCTCTCTCTCTCTGCCTTTCAAATAAAATGGAAATAATTATATAAATAAGGGAACCTCAGAGACCTGTATCCCCCTACACACACTTTCTTCATGTGAAGACACAGCAAGAAGATTGAATCTGTGAACTAGGAAGAGGGCCCCGAACTATGGCAGGACCTTGATCTTGGATTTCTCGGACTCCAGAACTGTGAGAAAATAATACTTCTGTTATTTACAAACTGCCCAGTCTCTGGAATTCTGGGTATAGATGCCTGGATGGACTAAGACATTGAGGAAAGGCATTCTGCACAGAGGGAAAGGCAAAGACACACAGGCCAAAGACTAATTAAAGAGTACAGTTCAGCCAGACTAGGTAGCAGGGGAAGAGTAATGAGGCAGAATTATCAAAAAGGCTTTGAAACTTTTCCAGGTTTTACTCTGAGTGAGATGGCAAGGAATTGGGAGCAAAGAGGGGGCGGTATCTGAATCGCATTTTGCAAACTGACAAGGTGAGGCTGGCATTGTGGCTTAGCAGGTAAAGCTGCCATCCCAGATGGGTACCAGTTCATGTCCCAGCTGCTCCACTTCTGATCCAGTTCCCTGCTAATGTGCCTGGGGAAAGTAGCAGAAGATAGCTTTGTATCCACTGGGAGACCAAATGAAGCTAATGGCTTCAGCATGGCCCAGCCCTGGTTGTTGTGGCCATTTGGGGAGAGAGAACCAGTGGATAGAAAATATCTTTCTTTCTCTCTCTCTCTCTCTCTCTCTCTCTCTCTCTTTCCTACTCTTTCTCTCTTTTTCTCTTTCTCTCTCTCTCTCCCTCCTCCCCTCCCTTCCTCTTTCTAATTCTGCCTTTCAAATAAATAAAATATATCTTTAAAAATAAATAAAATTGACTAGGTAAGGGAGAAGAATGAAGCAGTTACAAACATTTAATCCTAATTAATACCTTATGGAACATAATCTCTTTCCCACTTTACATATGAGGAAAGTGAGTACAAACCCACTCACAGTCCTATGATTAAAAGTATCAAAGTCATGATTTGTACCCACACTATTTGAGCTTGGAACATAATTTAATCATCATGCAGCTCTGTTCTCTTCCTGTTTTCCAGGCATCATTTACCGTTTTCCAAAAATGCCATGTGGTTTTTTCACTTCTGTGTTTTTAATATTTCCTTATCTTTTGATTAAATGCCTTTTCCCTACCTGTCTGCAAGGCACAGCCCTCTCACACCAGCCACACACATCTGAGAGACTTTACTACAAGCATTCCCTTAATGAACTCAGGCAAAATAATACGTCCTGGTCTCCTGCCTTCTCCTCTACCACTGTGGCCTATTTCTATTAGCACATTGTGTTGGCACTTCTGAAGTCATCATCTCTCCTGTGATATCAAAGCAGTTATTCATCTTTTTATCACCAGTGTTCAAAATAGCAGGTTTTGTGGATTTTATTAATTGAAATACTGTGTGTATGTGTGTGTGTGTGTGTGCCCATGCAGATACTCAGAACTTGTTAGGTCTTGAGGACCTAAATTATCTTAATCCATGTTTGGGTAATAAGAAAATAAATGAGTGGTGGGAAGGGAGAGTGCTCACAGCCTGGGTAAAGGCAAAAGCCATGCATTTATGAAAAGAGCCAAAGAGCAATATAGCTAGAGAGCATCCTAGAACCTATGTCTCCCCTTTCCCCTTACTATCTGCATTTCTTTTTTTTTTTTTTTATTTTTTTTTCTTTTTCTTTTTTTTTTTTTTTTTGACAGGCAGAGTGGACAGTGAGAGAGAGACAGAGAGAAAGGTCTTCCTTTTGCCGTTGGTTCACCCTCCAATGGCCGCCGCGGTAGCGCACTGCGGCCGGCGCACCGCGCTGATCCGATGGCAGGAGCCAGGTGCTTCTCCTGGTCTCCCATGGGGTGCAGCACCCAAGCACTTGGGCCATCCTCCACTGCACTCCCTGGCCACAGCAGAGAGCTGGCCTGGAAGAGGGGCAACCGGGACAGGATCGGTGCCCCGACCGGGACTAGAACCCGGTGTGCCGACGCCGCAAGGCGGAGGATTAGCCTAGTGAGCCGCGGCGCCGGCCTACTATCTGCATTTCTGCAGTCATGGAACTGGAAAGCAGAAGCTCAAGAAGCCTTCCCACTGTGCCTGCACTATGGGTGACCCAGGCAGCTCAATAACTCCTTAAGGGTAACACGGGATAAGCCTGAGAAGCTGGAAGAATTTGAGAAAGAAAAGGCAGCAAATGCATCCTGTAGCCCATGAACCCTAATCATCATCACATTCCCCAGCTTCACGCTATGTTACTGCTCCTCATGCTTAGGTTTAAATCTCCTGCAAGCCAGGCACCCAGTTGAGAGAAATTGCTTCCAGATAGCTCTGAAAGCCACCTGCCCCAGGATGGTGTAGTTGCCAGGTATTCATGAAACAAAGTCCATAAGAGCAGAGAAAATAAGCTCAGGAAATGATTTTAGAAATTGTGTTATTTACAATGTTCACTGAACAGACAAGGAAGCTGGTGACACTTTAGAAAGCACTTCCCATAATCACGTCAGTTAACAACAAATCTAATTTATAATCCTAGGACTTAGACATTTGTCACCATGACAGGGTTTTAAAACAGATTTAAATAACTATGCTCATTGCTCAAAATTAAAGTCTAATTTTTAAAACAGACTCTAGGAAATGAAGATATACATTCCAGTTGCATAAATAAAATTTAACTTCAAAACTCTGGAAGGATTGCTCCTCAAGTATAAAGAAGGGTAAGGCAACATGGATATGTCTTGCCATGCTATGTGCTGGATGATGGCTAGAATGTGTTTTCTGGGAATTTATTTAATGAATCCAGAGAATTTTCATATATATATATATATATATATATATATATATATAAGCTTTTAACAAGGATGACATGCTTCTAGCATCACTTAGAATTACACAATTTCAATTAGCTTATTATTATGGATTTAACACACAGGTGATTCAACGAGATGATACACTTGAAAGCGCAAAAATCAGTTCCCCATCACCACCATTACAACTTTCCCCCTCTCCAGAACATTCTACTGCAATCACTTGGGTCTCCTTACTATTGTTGTAATATTTCAGTATACTCCTGTCTCTGGACATTTGCACATACTTTCCCTCTTACCCATTTTTTTTGTTCCCTGTTAGAACGCAAAATCTGAAATCACAAGGATTTTTATCACCTTTGCTCACTGCACTAATCACTAGTGTTTAGCAGAGCTTCACACAGAGTAAGAGTTTTACAAAAGATTTGAAAAAACTGAATGAAGAGATAAACAAAAGTATGCATAGCCTTAACCATGTGTTGTGAAGTTAGTAGGTTTTTAGAAGATGCTCAACATATATTCATTTCTTATCTCATCTTTGACACAAGGACCAATGAACTTGAGATATAACACATACAAAAATTTTTCCCAAAAAATATTTCTTGCTTCTGTATTCTAAATAGCAGTCTAAAAAGATTATTTTTTAAAAAAATTCAATAAGAGTACTTGAGTGAACTTGGAAACAAGAAAAAGCAGCATGATTTAACAAGAAATTTGAAGCAGACTCTATTTCTCTTTCCCTAACAATTTTAGGAGATACCGTCTGTCACACGACACATGGCGTTTATGTACTTGGCTATTTCCACCTCATCACACACCTAAGATAGAGGTAACCTCTGGAGCCTTCTCCTTTATTAATGTTTCCCATAGAATTCAGATACTGCTATTTTTATATCTGAAAGAGTCTCAGCAAAGCCAATGGACTCAGCAATTTATATATCATGAAACAGGTATATATTTCCATATTCTATTTAGAAAAAGATTTATATATTACATATTACAAGTTTTATTCATTTATTACAAAATTTTAATTAGAAAAAAAGTATAAGACCAGATTCATTATTTAGGCTTCTAACTGAAGGTGGGATGTGGCCATAGACAAGGGATCTTATTTAACTTATTGAGCTGTTTTATATTTTACACTCCAAAGTCTCAAATATTCATTAAATGCATAAACTCAAAATAGCAACTTGTCTAAATCAGCCAATATTGTATTTGAAATCAGGATGTGTTTTCAACCTCTTCATTGTTAAATTTAGTCTTAGGGTGGGCATCTAACAGCATTTTAAGACACTGCTGGGAGTACCCACATGCCCTGTCAGATACATGGATTTGAGCCCCAGCCCTGCTTCCAATTCCAGTTCCTGCTAATGAGCACCCTTGGAGGCAAGAGATTATGGCTCAAGTACTTTGGTCCCTTGCCACCCACTTGGGATACTTGGATGGAGCTCCAGGTTCCCAGCTTTGCCATGGTCTATCTCCAGCTGTTGTAGGCATTTGGGGAGTGAACCACAGAATGGGAGACGTCTATCTGTCTATATGTCTGTATGTCTCTGTGTTTCTCTTTCAAATAAGAATAAAAAATAAATGAAAAATTAAATTTTAAAAATATATTAATGTACATAAAATATCTGCCAAGTAATGTGTGATTTAATCATTAGCAGTATATGTGTAAATGTAATGGCACTACATACTAATATCTGTTTCAGTTTATCTAGGAGGTGACCTAGGAAGTACTAGAAATATAGGAGAAACAATAGTTAGGAATACAGACTAGTCAAAAGCCAATTATATCCTAATATAAACTTCTCTTTATTGTGGTGCTTTTACTAAGTTCTTTAGATATGATGGTTCCTATTGTGCTTGATTAGGATTTCAGCTATTCAAAATTCAAAAAAATTATTTCTTTGAAGAAAATCAAACAATTTGCTTTTTTTTCTATTGAAAAATCACCATTTTGTTTTTTCAAGATATTTCTTTATACCCTAGGAAGATTCCATTTAATATGCTGAAGAGACAAAGATTCTTTTCTGAGGCAGACAACTCTAACAAGAAAGATATGGTTCCATGTCCTAGGTATTCTTCCAAGTTTTATTAATTAGGTGGAAAGCCTTTCCCACTGGAATAGTGCAAGGTATTTATTAACACTTCAGCCCACAAATAGAAAGAATGTACAGCAAAGGAGGTAATTATTAAATACACCAATCCCTTTATCTAGTTGGCAGGGACAACCCAAAAGACAGTTTGTGATTATGATCTTTTTCATGATATTTTAATTGTGCTTCTTAACCTGCTAAATTAAAAACTACAGGGCAATCTCACTTAGATCACAGACAAAGGAGATCATATCAATTTGCAACAAAATGTATGAATGCGTCTACCTGCTTTAATTACACTAAGAACAGGCGAATTCAATAGGATCACAGAAGAATTGAGAGCTAAGTGTTATCTCTTAGCCAGTGGCATTATCATTTTGTGTATATTGTTGCACATTACAGAGTATGAACCTCAATTTAATAAAAAGCTTGGGAAATAATGATATTTAAGTAAAGGAAGCTTTGTTTAGATATTTCTGAATCTGTTGGCTATTTTTTTTATCAGTTCTTTTACATATTTTGCTCATGAGCATAACACATATAAAGAGAAGCGATAATGACCTAAGTCTGTGCCTTTTATAGTCACTTTTATGTTGTTCTTCTGTGTCTATAATCATTTTTATGGCAAAACTCTGCAGAATTCTCCACAGCCAAATCTTTGGTTTTCCTCAAATTGTCTATCACCCACCCTCATCCCTAAATGTGATCAGACAGCAGATTCCTGGTTCTTGGGAGCCTCAACAACTATGGGTTTGGAATTTTTCATCCAGACCATACTTTGGGAAGCTAATCCTAGGTACCTGGTTATGAAGTGACCTAAACTTTCTCGTTTGGTGAGTTTTCATGAACTGGATATACTAGGTTCGATGGGGATATGGTATGTGTATTGACAGGGGGAGGGAGGTGGGACAGAGACAGAGAAAGAGCATGTTTTCTGATCCTGCTGCCAATCCTGGTTCATCAATACCTATGCCTTCTCTGTGATTCACAAAGGACAGCCCTTCTAAGGCTCACGTCCTGTTGAACTCTATTTTTCCCTATTCTTGAACTGTTTTCTATCTCTCTCCCACATATGGGATTTCTTATTTCATCACTCCAGAATTAAGAATTCTGGTGTTCTTCATTCTTAGAGGAATAAAAAGATGTTTCTCATTTTGTTCTGTTTAAAATAAAAAGCAGCCCTATCTTTTAAATATGTTCACAAGACAAGCGAGGTATCAACAGAGAATGCCCTCAGGCAAGGTCCACAATGGGGCACAAACACCCCTGGTTTTCTGTCAGTTCTCAGGGTAACAGGGAGTGTCACGTGGAAGCTTACACTTCAATAATACTTAAAAAGCTACTGTTTGGTCACTTTGAATTAGGATATCTTGAAGCACTAATGGCACACAGGAAAATAAGTCACAAAGTGCATGGAAAATGGAATTAAAAGATAAATGCGTCTTGGTGCAAAAAATGTTTGAAACACATGCACAGTTTATTCATAACCCACATTTTCCATCCATTATCTGAGGACCCCTTCATATATCGCAAATTGTCCTCAGATCTTTGATTTTTGACTTCCAAATTTTATACTCCTTTACCAAATTGAAATTTTTAATGACCAGAACTATGTTTTAAAACAATACATTCCATATGAGAAAACCTTATTATTATGCTGTAGAATTGAATTTTCCTTCTATTTATCAATTTACTCATGTAATAACATAGCTCTAAGTCCATACTTTATATGTACAATATAGTCTTGCATGTGTTCTGCACCAAAAAAAATCCATTTGGAATTGAATTGGTTTTAAGTTAGTGTTTATTTGTACTCAGTTTGTTCTTAATTGAGGGTGTAACTAGCTGTCTCCCTTTCCACCAGCAGATGGCATTTAGAAGTATATGACAGTGAATTTGAACTGTGACTTTTAGTGGAAGAACCAAAGAATGCTAAAATTCTGAAAAAGTAGGTAGGCATTTGGCCTAGTGGGTAAGTAGCTTGTATCCTATATGAAAGTACCTGAGTTCAATACCCAGCTTCACTCCTGACTCCAGCTTCCTGCTCATGCAGACCCCAGGAGGAGGTGGTGACAGCTCAAGTAGTTAGATTCCTGCCACCTGCATGGGAGACCTACATGGTTGAGCTCCCACCTCTTGGCTTGGCCAGGCACACTCTCAGATCCTGTAGAGACATTTGAGGGAATAGCTCTCTACTAGCCTCTTTTTCTTTGTCTCTCCAAGAAAAAAAATTAAACTAAGAGTAAATTTTCAGAAATTAGGGGCTGACATGGTAGCATAGTTAGCTACGCCTCTACCTGTGGCGCCAGCATTCCATATGGGACCTGGTTCGAGTCTTGGCTGCTTCTTTTCCAATCCAGCTCTCTGCTATGGCCTGGGAAAGCAGTGGAAGATGCCCCAAGTGCTTCCCTGCAACTGCATGGGAGAACTGGAAGAAGCTCCTGGCTCCTGGCTCCGGATCAGCCCAGCTCCAGCCATTGTGGCCATTTGGGGAGTGAACCAGCAGATGGAAGACCTTTCTATCTCTCCCTCCCACTGTCTGTAGCTCTACCTCTCAAACAAATGAAAGCTTTAAAAAAAAAATAGATGGCCTTCATCCTGCAATGTGCTACTCTAAAAATATTTAGAAATTAATATAAAAAATAACAGTTCTACAAAACAAATAAGTTCCCACTCAAACTGGCAATAGCACTCCATCAAAAAACACCGTGAGTCAAGTGCACTGGAGAAATAAAACTGGAATTGACCACACACTGATCATGTGCTACAACACACATGGGGCCACCTTCATATCACTGATAAGAAATGTATGTTTGGAAATTTGCCACAGCATGGTCATATTCATCCACCAAATCCTTGGAACTATACTACTTTTTAGTTTGGAGTATTGCTTCCAAATCCACCTTCAAGAGTACCATTTTCTTTAAAAATAATATCATTACATATAATTTTCCTAGAATTTTTTGAAGTTCTATGCTATCACTAAAAAAAAAGTGTGGGAGGGCCACCATTGTGGCATAGCAGGTAAAGCCACAACCTGGGATGCCAGCATCCCATATGGGCGCTGTTTCTTGTCCCAGTTGCTGTACTTCCCATCCAGCTCTCTGCTAATGGCCTGGGAAAGTAGCAGAAGATGGACCAAGTGTTGGGTCCCTGCCACCCTATGTGAGAGACCTGGAAGAAGCTCCTGGCCCAGAACTGGCAATTGCAGCCATTTGGGGAGTGAACCCGCAGATGAAAGAACTCTCTCTCTCTCTCTCTCTCTCTCTCTCTCTCTCTCTCTCTGTCTCTCCTTCTCTCTCTGTAATTCTGCCTTTCAAATAAGTAAATAAATCTTTTTTTTAAAAGTGTGAGGATAACATGTATTTCTTTCCTTTGTATAAGCATCCAAGAAATCTCTTCTATGCCTGACCTAATCCCTGACAGCTCTAATAGTAAAGAACTAATTGCCTTAATACTCAATGAAAATGTGGATTAGAAATACATGGAGTTCCAAATGGTGGAGTTAGAAATGTGCCAGAGGATTCCGATATAATCCCATCAAGGTTGCATGGACCAATGCCATCTCACTAGTTCAAGTGATCAATTTCAGCTCACAATTGATCATACTGATAGGTCTAAGAGTCAAAGGGATCACACAAACAAGACTAGTGTCTGCTAATACTAACTGATAGAATAAAAAAGGGAGAGAATGATCCAACATGGGAAGCAGGGTATACAGCAGACTCATAGAATGGCAAATGTCCTAAACAGCACTCGGGCCTCAGAATCAGCCCTTAAGGCATTCAGATCTGGCTGAAGAGCCCATGAGAGTATTTTAGGCATGGAAAGCCAAGACACTCTGGCAAAAAAAAAAAAAAAAAGAAAAAAGAAAAGAAAAGAAAAAAACCTAAATGAAAGATCTCTGCGAGTGAGATCCCAGTAGAAAGAATGGGCCATCAAAGAAGGAGGTACCTTTCTCTGAAGGAAGGAGAGAACTTCCACTTTGACTATGACCTTGTCTAAATAAGATCGAAGTTGGTGAACTCAAAAGGCTTCCATAGCCTTGGCAACTCATGACTAGCGCCTAGGGAGATTACTGATGCCATAAACAAGGGTGTCAAATTGTTAAGTCAACAACAGGAGTCACTGTGTACTTACTCCTCATGTAGGATCTCTGACCTTAATGTGTTATTCAATGTGAATTAATGCTATAACTAGTATTGAAACAGTATTTTACACTTTATGTTCTGTGTGGGTGCAAACAGAAGAAATCTTTACTTAATATATACTAAATTGATATTCTGTATATAAAGATAATTGAAAATGAGTCTTGATGTATATGGAATGGGAGAGGGAGCAGGAGATAGGAGGGTTGCGGGTGGGAGGGAAGTTATGGGGGGGAAGCCATTGTAATTCATAAACTGTACTTTGGAAATTTATATTTACTAAATAAAAGTTTAAAAAAAAGAAATACATGGAGTTTCAACATGTGTTTTTGCCATTATTTCTTGTGTTTCCATTGATCCATTGATTCACTATAAAAACTGCAATTGCATTTGCAGTATAAGCTTTAAGTTTGTCTACTTAACATGAAGATAGAGCCTGCCATTAGATGAATGGTGTTTTAACATCACTCTAAAATCTTATGTTTTTCTATCTATTCTTAACATTGTAGTGACAAGTAACATGACCTACATTTCTTTTTAAGAACTAGACTAGCTAAAAAATTATAGAATTTTGTCTTTTTTGTTGTTTGTGTTCAATAGTTAAAAATGGGAAAAAATAGAGAGCTGTTTCAAATATCAAAATAATAGAAACTTTTAATAACTGGAATTTATTTTTGTAAATGTAAGTGGTAAAGACCTGAGTGATACTATCGGGGAGACAGAGTGAACTAGATGCATTTAGAGAATATCATTTAATCTTTGGGTCTTATATCCTCATCTGAACAAAATAAGAGGGTGAATATAACAACCCCAGAGGGATGTTGTAGAAATCAAATGCAAGTGAACATCAAATTTATTTGGAATCACTTTATAATCACATCACTATGCATATGAAAATTATTGTCATTCTTATTTTTCTTTTTTTTTCTTTTTCTTTTTTTTTTTTTTTGACAGGCAGAGTGGACAGTGAGAGAGAGAGACAGAGAGAAAGGTCTTCTTTTGCCGTTGGTTCACCCTCCAATGGCCACCGTGGTAGGCGCGCTGCGGCCTGCGCACCGTGCTGTTCTGATGGCAGGAGCCAGGTGCTTCTCCTGGTCTCCCATGGGGTGCAGGGCCCAAGCACTTGGGCCATCCTCCACTGCACTCCCGGGCCACAGCAGAGAGCTGGCCTGGAAGAGGGGCAACCAGGACAGAATCCGGCACCCCGACCGGGACTAGAACCTGGTGTGCCGGCGCCGCAAGGTGGAGGATTAGCCTAGTGAGCCGGGGCGCCGGCCATCATTCTTATTTTTCAATAACAGTAACAATAACTCAGAACTGTGAAGGAAGGAAGCATCTCAAGTAGATGCATGATATAAAACCCCAAAATATTTTAAAGAATTTTTAGTCATCCTAGCTGGAATCCTTCAAAATTATTGCATATTTCTCAGTCTTCCTAAGATGACTATTAAATACATATTGGATTTCTTGATGTCTCAGAATTAGTACAGGATCAGGAATCATCAGGAGATCTAGGGTTACACTGTAAGCCTCTCTCTGGTCACTGAGGGATATGGGGTGCTCAAGACATCTTACCTTACAGAGCCTCTAGACCTACGTTTATATCCTTGATCTGCATTTTCTGTTTTTTACACAGACTCTCTTACTGCAATTGCTGTCCACAAAATTCCCTTTAGCATCAATCTTCCCTCAGATCTGCTGGAAACTTGAAGGAAAGTTAAGTTAGAATGAGCTCAGTTGGCCTAGGAGGGAGGGGCTGCGGGACTCCTTTGCAAATATACTAACTGACAGGTCAGCCAGAACAAACTTTCTGTTCTTCTTAACAATGCTCTGAGGAGTTGAGGGTATTATCCCTACGTGGAGAGAAGCTCAGCTGAAAGATAGTGACATGGGAATGGCTTAAATGGAAATTTCTACAAGATAACATGGTTATTATACTTTACTGCTTTTCCTCTAAGATGATTAGACAAACAACTTAAGAATTAGAAAATGCCAGAAGTGTGTGAATTATAAAGCCTCCTACATGTTCACCAGTCATTTTCAAATAATTTATGCAATGCAATGATATATTATGTACCGTGATTTCACATAAACTTTATCAAATTCATTGTCAAGCTTCTGACATACTCATCTCAATCAGTGATTCTAAGAATGTCCAGGTTAATATTAAGATTTAGAGTTATTCTGATGTTATTTGTACAAGTTAATATAAAATTTCTCCATCAAATATGTAAATGTCTTTAAATATACAAAACATTATCTGAGCATTTAAACATTCATCATTTGTAGTTTATTGATTATCACAAACATTATTTACATCAAAATAATAAAAAATGTTTCTGCCTAGTGAATAAATATGAATATATATGTAAATATTTCTTAAAATGCATATTGCTTACTTGATATGCTCTAATGGCTCCTTTCTCACCATCATATGAATTTGTAATTTGCTACATATTAAACATATCCTGTGAAAGTTCCAAGGAAACTCTTAATTCAAATGTGCCATGACCCCTTTGTAGAGTTCACTAATATTTCTGTTTTATTTTTAAATACCAAAAATAAAACTTTTACTGCATGACCACAAAGTGCTGGTACAAAAATATCACAGCTTCTCAATAAATAGTTATTGAGCTTATTGATGAAGAGGCATCTTATTAAGTGGGGTCACAAAAATGGCACTAAAGCTACCATATTTTATTTATGTATTAATGCACAAGATTTACAAAACTGAATAACAAACTCAAGAGTCTCAAGAGTGTGATAGTTTAAGACAGGTATTTCAATCGCAACACTACTGCCATAATTCTTTGTTGAGAAAAGAATAATGAGGGCTATCTTACGTACTACTGACTACTTAACAACATCTCTGGCTTCTACTACTAAATCCCCCTCTCTGCCCCAACACTGGGACCATCAAAACATATGTAGACATTGTCAAATCTCCCCTGTGAGGCAAAATTGCTCCCTGGTTAGGAACTACTGGTTAGAGATAACATAAAACTCATCTTTCCTTCTTGAATGAATCATTACATGTTGAGAATGATGGTATCAAAAATAGTTTGTCTCTTCTATGTAGCATCCATACACAAACTTGACCAAGATTTCCTCTATTGCCCAACTTGCCCCCAAGCAAAATCTCTGTCTCCCACAACAATACCAGCCCAGCTTCAGGGGTGTGCAAGCTGTAGAGAGAGGCACACTAGGTTTAACACTCTGCTATCACTATCAAAATTCTTCATAATTTTTAACAAGGAAATTTGAATTTCCATTTTATACTGGGCTCTGCCAACTGCAATCAAATCAAAAGTTTTTGATGCCATAAAAATTGATAAGATCCTATTGTGTTACAGAATCTAAAGAAAATGAATTTATCTATACAAATCATTGGTGTTAGCACAGTACATGAAGATCAGGGTTTGGAATGCAACAGGCCAAAATTTAAATATTACTTCCACTACCTTAATGGCTTTGGGATCTCAGAAAGTTATTTGACTTCTCTGTGCTTCAGTTTTCTGAATTATAAAATGGTGTCAGAGGCAATCCTTAACTATAGGGTTATTCTGAAAATTCATTGAGATACTGTACATAAACCAAGCAGTACTAGCTCAATGAATAAAGATTGTTGATGATACTGATGTTGCCAAAATCCACTCTGGATTGGGATGAGAAAATAAAATTCAACCTTGGATGTTTCATTATAAAGATTTTAAAGGCAGATGTCCAGAGTTCAAAGTGTTGCCACTTGGGCTGAATTACTGTCCAGTTTTTTCCAGTTGCTATTAAACAAAATGTTCCAATTCCAGATGTTTAAATGTTACCGAGTGCTTAAAACTTTGCCCTAATGTTACACACCCAGGTCCAAATGACCAGAAACATATTTGAATGGGGCTGCACATTCACATTTGCTGACATCACCCTCAGTTGATGGTGTTAGCATGTGTGATAATACATTTCATACATTACAGATGTAAATTTTATTCTTCAAGCTGAAAGCCAGGTGATTAATTCTCATAGCATAGTGATCAATTGGTGCAGATGCTCCACCTGTATTAATGTTTGTTTTTGTACGCATTAGTAGCAGGAGTACACCAATAACACAGGTGTCTGACACAGAGCTGTGCAACATTCCCTTTAGCCGGCAAACATTGAGATCAGTAGTTAAGGTTGCACGTAGCACTGCCAATTTTTTCAATTAGACCCATTATTGATTTGATGAAAAAGCAAATTAAACATACCATGGTGGTATGTAAATCGGTTAGAGAGAGCATAAGGTTCTGGTACAAAGCTTCAAAGGCATGAGCTGTATGGCTTTTATCAGCTGTAACTTGCAGGGGTTCCTGGCATTTGCTGCTATATGTGGGGTTCCCTGAGCGACACAGGCTGGCTGGCAGAACAGTCACCAGGAAAGGCTAGGGCTGAATTTTAAAACTTCGCAACAGTTTTGCAGAGGGGAAAAGACAGATGGAAATCTAACTTCAAGTGCATACAGAGAAAAAAAGAGGCACAGAAGCAGCATAAAATTGCTTTTGTAGGGGCCAGTGTTGTGGTGCAGCAAACTAAGCCACAGCTTGCAATGCCTACATCCTATATTGAGCACTGGTTCAAGTCCTGGCGACTCCACTTACAATCTAGATTCCTGATAATGCGCCTGGGCACAGCAGATGATGGCTCCACATTCACTGCCACACACATCGGAGACCTGAATGGAGTTCCTGACTCCTGGTTTCAGCCTGGATAGCCCCAGGATTTTGCAGCCATTGGGGAGTGAATGAGCAGATAGTAGCACACATGCTCTCTTTCTCTGTCTCTGTGTCTTTGTCACTCTGTTTCAAATGAATAAATAAATCAATCTTTAAAAACTTGTTTTCATAAAGTGATGTCTCATTTTTCCTGCTCATATGTATGGCCAGTAGAGAATACGCAACTGATGTACATGTGTGACATTTAAGAGGTTTGTTATGCTATCAACAAACTATCTTAGTACAACCTCAAGTAATGTGTATTCTCATTGTCTAAATTTGAAACATCATAGCCTTCTCTGTAACTAGAATCTTATTTTAAATTATAATAATCTCTGAAAATTTGAAAAAAAAATGTTCTTCATTTGTCAAATGAATGATGTTCTTTAGTTCCACTAACAAATGGGGCAGAAGTATTGAAAATGGACTTGCTTAACTTATACTATGGGTTTCATTTAAAAAAGGAAATTCACATTTAATTAAACCTTCTACTTGTTATCTCTCTGTAAATGCATCTTTGCTGGATTACTACATGTTGTGTACATTTAGCTAAGATAAGATGTCATCTTCCTCAAGAAAATTGATTCCAAAAATTAGAGTTTGCACCATGGCATAGCCATAGTGTACTGTACTACTCCATCAATGTCCTTAGAATATGATGGTATAATTGCCTTTTTGCTCCTCTTTATTTCTCAACAGACTCTAGGTTTTAAAATGCTGTGACCATATCTACTGTCATTAACTTTCTTTTAAAAAAAAAGATTTATTTATTTATTTGAAAGAGCTACAGAGAGAGAGACAGAGAGAGGTCTTCCATCCACTGGCTCACTCCCCAGATGGCTGCAACAGCCAGAGTCAAGCCAATCCGAAGCCAGGAGCCAGGAGCTTCTTCCGGCCCCCCACATGAGTGCAGGGGTCCAAGGACTTGGGCCATCTTCTACTGCTTTCCCCGGCCATTAGCAGAGAGCTGGATTGGAAGAGGAGCAGCTGGGACCAGAACCTGTGTCCACATGGGATACCAGCATCTCAGGCCAGGGCTTTAACTCACTGTCATTAACTTTTGTATCCTAACTGCCTAGTAGAGTGATTAGCCTAAAGGAGTCTGGGGACTGTGGCACGACAGGTTCAGCTGCCATTTGATATGCCCACATCTTGTATCAGAGGGCTAGGCCATTCTGATTCCCATCTAGCTCCCTGCTAAGGTGCCTGAGAAGCAGCAGATATAGCTCAACTCATTGAGTTCCTGTCACCCACATGGGAGAAGTGGATGGAGTTCATGCCTCCTGGCTTCAATCTAGCCCAGCCCTGACTGCTATGGCCATTTAAGGAGTAAACCAGCAGATGGAAGACCTTGCTCTCTCACTCTCTCACTCTCTCTAGCCCTTTCTCCCTGTGTATACGTGTGTGTATGTGTGTCACTGAGACTTTCAAATAAATTAAAAATAAATAAATCTAGCCAGTATAAATGTGTTCAAAACATTTCAAGTAAGTAATGCAGTAAAGATTTAATTTTGTCAAATTTAAATGAGAGTAGTTGTTAAGTAATATTCTAATAAATTTGCTTTTCTCCATGAAAATAGGGACCATGTAGGCCAAGGATTGGCATTGCCAAGTGCTAAGCTCTAAATGTTGCTATATAGAATATGACAAATCTGTCAAGACAAAATGGAATCACTCAATGACTATTTGAAGTGCCAAAATAAGTAGCAGGTGCACCAAGGTCATATAAAAATGTTTTTCACATTCTATTTAGCAACTTACACTGAAGAAGGCAAACAACTTTTGCAGAGAAGAGAAAAAGTAAAAGTGTTATCAGTAACAAGATGAGGCTAAAGTGAAAAAGAATAATCAGAGGGGGAGAGAGATGTTGCAATTTTTAAATATCATCAGATCAATGATTTAAGCGAGCTTTTTAAATATTAGAAGTCAGAAATTGAGAAACAGACAAGAGAAAAATACTGGGAAGGAAAAGTATGAATATTGATTACATTGTGATTATCAAATTGAGTCAAGAGAGATTGGGGAGGACCTTCCACTTGTGACAGGACAATTTCCGCAAGTAAATAAATAAATAAAAGGGCAAGTGTCACCGTTCATCAGCAGATATTGAGTTGCCAGGCAAGCATAATTAGGGAAAAGACATTCAGACCAGATAGTCCATCCAAACAATTACATTTCTTAGCCCTTGAATTATAGCAGCTTACATGCATCAAGATTTTATGATGTGCCAAAAATTAACAGTCCTTCTTTCCTGTACTGCATACATGTATGTTTTCAGAGGGTGGCTTATAACTAAAGAACACATTGCCCAAAGCAAGAAACTTGAAGAAATAAAGATTTTTCTCATTTTTGCCCCAAAGGAAAACAATTCCATCCACAAAGATGAAGATGGTACAAATCATCTGAAGAGAGCTTGATTGTTTTTATTTATTTTTATATTTGTGAGTTATTTTGGTTTTATGGGGAATATAGAAGATGAGGCTGGCACTGCCAGCAGTTTCTGATGGAGACAGCATATGTTTTCTGTCATGTTGGCATCTGACTTGCAACAGCCGTGCGGAAGTCAGTTCAAGTCCTTACATCAAAGTTTGCTTGCCATTGTGGGGATGTTGTTAGAAGTTGAAAAAAAGCAATGTCCATTTGAAGCTTGTCTGTGAACTTTGCATGAACCGCTAGGAATAATGTAGTGTGATGACAAGCCAGTTATACCTTCCACTAAATTTGCTGTCTGGAATGAACTGAAATAGTGTTTGGTTTGTGTAATTACGTCCATCTATCTTTATATTCCAGCGGCATATCGCAAATTGAAAATACTAAAAATTGACTGTTGGTTCTGATATTTAATGATTGCCAAAGACAAGACGATGATTTATTGGTTACTTACCGATGTGACACATTTGCATCTTATTAGACGGAGATTACTATTCCTTAAAATGCGGACGAGGCCTGATCATGTCTGATGGATTGATTTGATTTGCAAATGTAATCAAACTAATAAGAGGGAAAAAATGAGCAATAATGCCTTGTTTTTCAACTGGCAATCACTCCCCTGCCAACAAGGCTGATATCCCTGACTAAGCAGCCTTTACACAGTCTTCCTGTCGCCTCAAATAAACAAAGGGATGCTAAGAGCTTGATAAGAGGATAACAAGCCAAGCATGGATGCAATGTGGAGCCCACACCTCCGAACTGTGTTTTTGCAGCAGAGAACAAAAGTGAACTGCAGGAGACAGAACATGACCTTAACCATCTTGAGAAAAACTATAGCTGGAATCAGCTCTATATCCCGGTACTAAGGAACAGCAAATGAGGAGGCCGTTCTTAAAGTAAAAACACTGCCACCCTTCCGAATGCAGCAAAGTGATCTCTGGTCATAAGGGGACTCCTTTTCTTCAGAGGCAACTTAACCATTTAAACTCCAAATGGCCTCAGACCAACAACACACATACAGTTTGAAAACAGCATACAAATCCTTTCAAGCAAATGTTGGCCTTTCTTTACTCCACAGAATACCCCTGGTTTCCAGGACACAGGACAGCTCTGTAGAGGGCTAAGTGCTGAAATCCGGGCCAGGAGCAAGCACTGTCATCTGACTTAGCTCACTCTCCAAACAAGACTCTTGAGTTTGGGAGACATAAAAATGAAGTTATGATACACAATGAGCTGCAAAACAACATCCTTGAAAGAAAAACTCAAAATATATTTTGACAACATCTACAATAGAGATCACAGTAAAAAAAAAAAAAAAATGACTGAGACTGTCTTCCCCCGGAAAGCAGCTCCAGGGAAAGGTCTGTCGCAGTGTAGACCTCCGACATGTACACTGCTGTTGAGCTGGCTTCAAAAATATGCTTCAGGTGGTATTTCTGTTGGAGAATGGAATATTTCAAGGTATTTAAGAAAATGTCAAATTCAATTTATAAAACTTATCACCATATTCAGATATCTCAAATAGCATCCTACTTGATGTTTTCAAGGTAACTGCACTACCCATGCTCAGGCATATAAAACGTACTCAACCATCCCAATATAGTGTGATCAGACTCAAAGAATGAAAGCTTCTTTTCTAACTTTATAAAATTGCCTTGACAGTTTGAGTTAAAGTTTTATGGCAAAAACAGGTATGCTAAGCCCTTACTGAGTGTAATAGGTCAGATAACTGACCAAGCTAATTACAACTCATGGATTATTCACAAGCTAATTTTAACCAAAAGAGGTATCTTGATGTGCTAGAAACATCATTTTCAAAGACAGCAGCATCCTTACATGGTGTATTTGAAGATGCTTTATAAGTCAGATACATTTCTTTTTTTAAGATTTATTTATTTTATTTGAAAGAGTTACACAGAGAGAGAGCGAGAGGGAGAGAGAGGGGGAGAGGGAGAGGAAGAGAGGGAGAGAGGGAGAGAGAGAGAAATAGGTCTTCCATCCTCTGGTTCACTCCCCAGTTGGCTACAACAGCCAGAGCTGCACCCACCCGAAGCCAGGAGTCAGGAGCTTCCTCTGGGTCTTCTCACACCAGTGCAGAGGCCCAAGGACTTGGGTCATCTCCTGCTTTCCGAGGCCATAGCAGAGAGCTGGATTGGAAGTGGAGCAACTGGGACTTGGACTGGCACCCATATGGGATGCCAGCATTGCAGGTGGCGGCTTTACCCACTACGCCACAGCATCGGCCCCACTCAGGTTACATTTCATGAATTCATGTTATTTTATCCTTTCATTGTTTAGACTCCTTAGTTCCTCATCAAAGTCTTGGTTAACTTGGTTAACTTGTTGGCCATGTTTCCCAGCCTCAAATCTCAAGCCAGGACATCGCTCTACTATTTTCCCCTGTACAAGACAGAAGGGACTGAGCGTCATCCTTAGCATTGCAGGAGGAGACTTGGCTTTCTAGGTAGCACAGACCCTGGAGCAAACATATGTGCACAGGTTCAAGTCCTGGCTGCTCCACTTCTGATCCGGCTCCCTACAAATGCGCCTGGGAAAGCAGTGGAAGATGGCCCAGGCTCTTGGGCCCCTGCACCTGCATGGGCTTCCAGGAGGAAGCTCCTAGTTCCTGGTTCCTGCTTTCAGCCTGGACCAGCCCCAGTCATTGTGACCTTTTGAGGAGTGAGCCAGTGGATGGAAGATTTCTCTCTCTCCTTCTGTCTTTGTATCTGCCTTTCAAATATAAATAAATAAATAAAAAAAATCTTAAAAAAAGAAATATAATACATCATCCATATCAATATATCCATATGTATGCATGTAACATATAAAAACATACCATGGTATAATAATAGGATAAAGGCAAGACAAAAATTTGCTAATATATAAAACTACACATAAGGATATATACACTTTTCTGGAAAACCGCTAGTAAGAATGATAAATGTCAATAGTGCTGAGTTGAGTTTTTAGTCTTAACTTTGCCTCTGACTGGCTGTGACCTTGTGCAGGTTATTCAGCTCCACTGGTCCTAAGTACCCTTATCCACAAGAGAATGTGAAATAAAGGCATTTACCATTTGCACACTTAAAGTTACATGCCCATTAGACTGGGCACTGTGCCTCCATTTGCTCATCAAATTATCTCAGCAGTGTATAAAGTAAATATTATTATCCCCAACTTACACATAAGCAAACCGAGTTCCTGGTATGTAGCGGTACCAAGATTTCCACCAAGGACTCTTAACGCCACAGGCAGAAAACCCCACTACATCATAATGTTCCTCCTAAAAAATGCAAAGTTCTAGCCAATAATTGCTAAAGGTTCCTTCTGACTCTGTCATCCGAGTATTGATTTTTTGGGGAAGGGGACCTTGCTTTAATATTATCCTGTGTACAAGAGTATTGCAAAAAGTTCATGAGAAATCACATTAAAATGTAAGTTTATTTTGGTGCGAAATTTTTTTGAAGTCCATACACATGAGGGTCTTCAAAATGTTCATGAAATATGCGTATTATGAAAATGGAATGCATGGATTTCAAATTATTTGCACCAAAATATATTTTAATTCCATTTTTCCATGAACTTTTTGAAGTCCCCTCGCCCTTCAAATGATGTCACAAAGATTCCTCCAGGCATGTTTGTGAACAAACATGCATATTCTACAAGCTTCAGGAAAATCTACCATAAAACACAGTACTTCAAAATGACAGCAATTCACAGAAATACACCTGAAAAGCCAGCAGTAATTATTCTGTATTTTTCCATAAAAGGTCAATCAGAGATCCATTTCAGTGGAGACAATCTTTGGGTGTGCGTCTTCGTCTTCCAGGCATGACAAACTGTGCTGAATGTCACCGGTCACTGGCCCTCCACAACACAGACAAGTCACAAGAAGAGCAGCACATTTTGATCAGAAGTGCTGATCGTGGCAGGAGGAGTGCGTCCTTGCGAGAACCCCCACCTGCTCCTGCTCCTTCTCCATCTCCCTCCGCAGCCCAGGCCACCATGTGCCCAGCCGCAAACGTGCTGACTGGCAGAGGGGCTCCGTCTTTCAGGTAATTAATCCTTTCCTCATGTAGGTTAAGCAGGTGTGAAGCCTCCCTCAGACAGAGGAGGTAGCTGCTCTTTGGAGACACCCCTAGAATCAGAGTATCTAATTGGGCTCAGACGATTCCCGTGAAACTGATAGGCGGTGCTGCTGACCCGGATGTTCAGGTACCAACTTGTCTAATCTAATCCAGTTCAAGAAACTGGTCCTTTCCCCTTGTCGATTTATCATATTAACAGTCAGGACTTCACACCCATTCTGACAAAAGAAATACACTTTCCTTATTGGAACAGGCTTCTGTGAATAATGGATACTGGGAAAATTTGGGGATTAATAGAACTGAATATAACTATCAAAATTACCAAGAGGTGGAATCAAACCATTATATTTTTCTCTTAAACTAAATTGCAATGCACTAGTACTTTTAAATTCATATAATAATAATATTATTGAACTATACCATAAGAGACCTCAGCACACAAAAAAACCTTTCCTTTTATATACTGTGTACGTCATTTCTCACTTTTGCTAGAGGGAAAAAATAATCTGACAAAATAATACGAAAGAAAAGTTGTGAGCTAATACTTGAGAAAAACATAAAGAGTATTTTTTTCTTGGAAAAGATGAAATTTTCCTTCTTGAATATTTATAGATAAACAGATGTAGCTGTTATCTCTGGTTACATACAACAAACTGCTTAGAAAGTTTTGTCAGTTAAAATGATTTTGACAGGTTAAGTGGGCTTTTTTAATTGAATTCTTCTAATTGAGGTCATGTATGATGGTAGGAAATTGGTCTGAAGTGGGGAGGATGCTGCATGATTTGTATTTATATTAAATAACTTGACTATAAGTGCATGGCGCTATGGACTTATCTGGTTTGGTGTTATAATGATATTATCTCTGATTTGTAAAATGCCATTAACATTAAGACAGCTCAGGTCACTTTTGACATTAGCTTTCCTGTTGCACTTGTTGAAAATTAGGAGAATACCATGAAGATATAGTTAAAGGGTGCATAGTGCCTCAATCCACATGTAAATACTGACTGGTTAACAAGGAAAATTCCTACTGGACAGAGGTAAACGAAGAGCAAACTCCAGCTGTAGCTTCCACTTTCCTCTTCTCGCAATGCTCTGATAATCCCTCAACAGAGGTGATACACCAGCCTATTAGATCTCAATATCAAAAATTCTTCCCTGATAGTCCTCACACCTTTAATTCCTCCCAAGTGCCCACAGTGAGTACCGTTCAACTCCCTGTCCTCTTTGCTTCATCCACGCCAGCACATTTCTCTTTACACATCAAAACCACACTTTGTATCTTGAACCAGTGGTTACTTATTCACTGAACCTTGGTCTAACAAGGAAGCCGTCCCACTCGGTCACACGAAAGGGCACAGCCCAGGCAGACGTTCTTGGGGAGAAAAGAATATAGAAGAGCCACCTTAGCAAGCTTTTCCAGACTGAGGTTTGTGATCCCAAACTGTTTCAGATTCTCTCTGCGGTGATGGAAAGTCCCCATTTATTACACTGACACATAACACACATACAAACAACTACAAAACAATCACACCTTTACGTTACCCATTCCACTTTGTGTAAGGTAACTTAAACATGTCACTTCCAAAGTAAAATGAGGTTGCTTCTCAGCTTTCATAAACTAATTTTGATATGCTCATGCCTGGATTATAAAGCTATTTTATCTATAAAAATGTAATATATGATCCCAGCAATTCTGAGCTTATCCTTTTTCAAAAGGGATCACAGCAGTTAAAAACAAAAATTTTTTAAAGAAGTCACTTTTCTGTGTGTTTCAAAAGTCCTTTCAAATTACTCTGAATTCTATAGAAAACTGTTTCTCTGATGCTTGAAGTCTCCAGCTGCCATACAATTTATATCTCTTTCCTCACTCTCTGTTTTTCAGCCATTTTCCCTGAATGTCAAAGTCAATTTAGTGCATTTCACTTTGCTGAATAAATCAGAGGCGAAATCCTTGCTAAAAGTGAAAATTTGATTTGCTAAAAGGAGCTTAGGGCAACTATTAATCAATATATCCCGAGTGTCAAAGCCAAGGCCAGGATAGACATGCATTCATTTGGAGATTGGCTGAGGCAGATAAAGGGGGACGCATCGGGGAAAATGCAACCAGTCACGAAGAGGAGTGGGATTAGGGTTGAAGAGAGGGTCAGGAGAGAGCAAAGGGGAACACAGAACAGTCCGTTCAGTGTTCCGCACTCGTCTCCAAATTCTTTTCTAAGTGAAGAGGCTATTTTAATCAAAAAGTTAAGCATATATGAATTATACTAATTATGCCAGCTTTTATAGAACAATTTTCTCCCAAGATCCAAAAAGCTTTCTCTCTTTAATTCATTGGGTAGCCTTAAGAAGGATTTAAAAGTCAGAGGTAACAGCTCCATTAACAAAAATAAGAATCCCAGAATAGAAAGACGTGATCGGGGCCAAGTCCATAGGATGTCAATATTTGTACACTCCTCAGGTATGTTTCAGGCTATTTCTGGCTTCTGAAGCATCATGACATATAATTTATTCAATGATTGGACTCATCCTGTCATTTTATCATTCAAGATAGCTTAACAATTACCGTGTACTTGCCTGGAAATTAATGTATTTTAAGACATACTACATATAGAATTCCTAAACACTTAAGAATAGAATAGTTTCAAAAGTATTAGGTAATCTTTCTCTAAGTAAGTTGATACAAAAGCTCTGATCTTTATCTTTTAAAAATGCAGTTCTGATCAGGTCACTCTGTTAAAAATGTCAATAGCATCACACTGCGGTTAGTAGAAAAGTTGTTTTCCTATGCATGAAATTCAAGATTTTTCAGGACCGGGTCTTTGCCTGGGTCTCCAGCCTCATGCTGCACTTTCTTCCCATCATGTTCCTTCCATCCACCTTCCCAAGTGGTTCTAAGGAAGAACACATTGTAGCCCTCATCACTTGGTTATAGCTCTCAGCTCAACCTTCTGAGTCACCAACACACTGTGCAGGTCTGAAAAGCAGAATCTCTGCTATCTTTGGGTGTGGATCCTTGGCACATTGTACCAGACACAGAGCTGTTTAAATGCTTATGCAAGGAAGAAGAGAAAGAGGGAGGCAGGAACTGATTCAAAGTTAAATGGTAGAACCAATATTTTTATATGGTTGGAACCCTTTCACAACCAATCATTTCTGCTCCACTAACTTTTGACCAAATTCAGTACCTTCAGAACCCAGAGAATCTGAACAGTCGCTGAAGGGGGAGCATCCAATCTCCTCCAATCTCCACCATCAGCCATTTCAGGACTTTTCCAACTATTCACATGAGTGATAGACTTGTTTCACTAAAATTTGTAATCAAGGATGTCTAGGGTACCTTATCCATCAAATATCTTGATTTTTGCTTATTTAAATATGTGACATACCATTCCTTTCATATTCACTCTCCTCTTCTTTAACCATTTTATTTTATAACCATATAAAAATTTTAAAGACAGTATAAATATATTACACTAGCCTAAACTTGTTAAAAAAAATGCAGGTAGACAATTTGGGACATATAACAGAGAACACAGGGAAATGAATGAGGTGTAGAAGAACCATGTAAGGAAGGTATGGGGTAAAACACCCATGAACGTTAGAGATTTGATGGGTCTCAGTAACATTAGCAACAGTAGGCTAAGTTGTTGAAATTCAAGTTTGCTTTTCTATAAAGTGGAGATCATAGGAAGGAAATCTATCTAAATTATGGACATCAGGTAAAAGTTTGTGGATGTTTCTTGTAGGGGACAGTGTTTTGGCATAGCAGGTAAAGCTGCCACCTGTGACTCCAGCATCCCATAAGGCCACTGGTTCATGTCCTAGCTCCTCCAATTCCTCCCCAGCTCCCTGCTAATGGCCTGGAAAAAGCAGCAGAAGATGGCTCAAATGTTTGGGCCCCTGCCACCCATGTGGGAGACCTCAATAAAACTCCTGGCTCCTGGTTTTGGCCTGGTCCAGCCCCAGCCATTTCAGCCACCCAGGGAGTGAACCAGCAGATGAAAGATTTCTTTCTCCCTTTCTCTCTGTAACTCTGACTTCCAAATAAATAAATAAACTTTTTAAAAAGCATTTTGTAAGGGGCCAGCATTGTGGCACACTGGGTTAAGCTACCACCTGCATATTGGCACTGGTTCAAGTTCCTGAAGCTCCACTTCTGATCCAGCTGCCTGCTAATGGTCAAGTAAAAGCAGCAGAATGTGGCTTAAGTGATTGGCCACTTACACCCATGTGAGAGACCTGGAAGAAAGTCCTGGTCCCTGGTTGCAGCCTGGCCCAGCCTTGTAAGTTGTGGCCATCTTGGGAGTAAACCAGTGGATGGAAAATCTCTGTCTCTCTCCCACCCCTCTCTCTTTCTGTAACTCTTTCAAACAAAAAATATTTTTTTTAAAAAAAGTGCTTTGTAAGCACTTGTTTTGTGTTTTGTAAGCACTTAGTAAGTGCTTTGTAAAGATTAGATATTATTTATGTTTATACTTAGATATTATTATATACTTAAAGATATTATACTTAAAGATATTATTTATTTTTATACTTAAACCCATAAAAACAGAATGAAACTGAATAATTCAAGTCTGGAACTAACAAAGCTGTAAAACAAGGAGATTATCACACAGTTGTGCATCTTTGCACGACTATGTGTTTACGAAGACATACATACATGGTTCAAGGTAAGTACCACATCATGTACAACTTCTAAATTTCTCATGGTACTGATCATAGGGTTAGGTACATAGCAAACACTGAAATTTTTAAATGTAATCGAATGATGGTTATAAAACTCTGGTTCCATTTTGATCAGCAGTGTACAGTGGCATGAATGGAAGGATGGTAAATATATTTTGAGGTTGCCTAGTAATGAACAGAAGTAACACCTAGTAAGGGGCAGAGGTCATGTGATGCAGTAATGATGACAGAGCCATGCATCAGGTCACAAACAGCGGCTCTGCATGGAGAGAGTTCTCCATGAGCCTCTTGAACACCTTTGGGTTGTCTTTTTTTTTTTTTTTGACAGGCAGAGTGGACAGTGGGAGAGAGAGAGAGAGAGACAGAGAGAAAGGTCTTTCTTTGTCCGTTGGTTCACCCCACAATGGCCGGTGCACTGATCCGGTGCGCTGATCCGTAGTCAGGAGCCAAGTGCTTCTCCTGGTCTCCCATGCGGGTGCAGTTGCCCAAGCACTTGGGCCATCCTCCACTGCACTCCCGGGCCACAGCAGAGAGCTGGACTGGAAGACGAGCAACTGGGACAGAATCCAGCACCCCAACCGGGACTAGAACCCAGTTGCCAGCGCCGCAAGGCAGAGGATTAGCCTATTAAGCCGTGGCGCAGGCCTGAGTTGTCTTTTGAGCTGGGTGTCTGCCTTGAAAACTATACCACTTTGTAGGTCTACCTTTTCATTTCCAACAAGGGTAGCTGCAGGGAATAAAGGAGTCCTTTGGTGACACTTTGGAGTATTTTTTTACGACATATTTCTCAACTTGCTGTTCCTGTTTCTGTGTCACACTTGTGACTTCAGAAGCTGGTTGTCTTCCTGCTATTTTAAGTTTGGTCAGGAAGAATGGGCTAGATTACTTAGACTCTCAATCTTGCAACCCAGGACAGAATAATGACAATATCCATACAGCAATCCTCTTGACTGAAATAGCTTTAAGCTCTCTCTATTAAAACTGATGTTTGTTCTGAATGTCTTAAAATGACTTCTACGAATATTAACTTTGTGGGTCACTTGGTTTTAATTGCAATAAAATGACAATCCCTATGTAGTAGCTTGGAAATAAAAATTAATACTGAAATGCTTTACAATTTTTAAAGTTCAGAAAGTTTGTGGTTTTAAATATTTTTATTTGTTGTTTGCTTATTTTGAGAGGCAGAGAGACACAGAGAGACAGAGCTAAAATCTGCTGGTTCACTGCCCACATGCCTACAATTACCAGGGCTGAGCCAGGCCAAAGGCAGCACCCATGAACTCAATCTAGAGTTCAGATTCAGATTCAAGAAAGTACCAGGTGCTACTAACATAAAGCACAAGTCCCTCTTGGTCAGTCACGCCCTCCCTCTTGCACATCAAACCACAGTTACACACACAAACACATGAAACCATCTCTTGCTTTACTATTAGAGAAATAATCTTCTAGAAATTTTTTCTGCCACATTGTGCTTTTGCAAACATCCCAATCACTTAATGGTCCTATTAGTTTAAGATGGGTATTTTATGCCTGGACATTGGTGTAGCACTGAAGATGCTCATTGGTATGCCCACATCCTATTTCAGAGTACTCAGGTTCAAATCTTGGCGCCACTTCTGACTAGTTTCCTATTAATATCACCCTGGGAGGCAGTGGATAATAGCTCAAGAACATGGCTCCCTGACACACATGTAGGAGATCTGGACTGAATTTCAGGCTCCTAGTTTCGGTCTGGGCCAGATGTTGGAGTGACTTGGGGAGTTAACTAGTTCATGGAAGATATCTCTTTCTCTCTCTCTCTCCCTTTCAAATAACAATTTTTACAAAATTAAAAGATAGGTATTTTGGGTCTGGTGCTGTGGTGTAGCATGTAAAGCTTGCTGCCTGTGATGTCAGCATCCCAAATGGGTGCTGGTTTGAGACCCAGCTGCTCCACTTCTGATGTAGCTCCCTGCTGATGCAGCTGGGAAAGCAGTGGAAGATGGCCCAAGTCCTTGGGCCCCTGCACCCATGTAGGAGACCCTGGATGCCAACTTTGAGCTGGCCCAGCCCTGGCCCAGTTCCTGGCTCCAGACTATGACCTGGTCCAGTCCTGACCATTGCAGCCTATTTTGGGAGTAAACTGGCAGATGAAAGACCTTTCTCTCTCTCTGCCTCTGCCTCTTCTTCTCTGTAACTCTTTCAAATAAATAAATCTTTTAAAAAATGCATATTTTATCCTTTGATAGGTATTTTAAAATTAAACCTCCATAACTTAGGTTGGAGGCTAACACAATATTAATAATCCATCTGTTAGAACAATCACTATATCTTTAAGCAGTATCTTTGGCAGCACATATTCAAACATTCTTGAGTATTCTTTTACAAAATTTAGATCCTAATGAAGAAAGAGTTAAACTGATATCCTTTACAGATTCTTGTCATTGCAGAAAGTGTTAAATACCTTTGGTGACAAAAGTATACAAAGCCATGTCAACAAATACCTTTTGATGCAGTCTCCTAACAATATTTTAACAACAAAAAATGTTTCAGAGCAAATGGAAAACACTGGTTTCTAGAGTTCAGATGTCGGTTTCTCACATAAATAAAAAGTACTTAAGGATGGTTTCTCATATCACCTTCTGTAGTGTAGTTTCCTTAGAACTCAGTATCTCCTGCCCTCACTCAATATGAAGAGAAATTATAGGTTCTTTTTTGGTTTGTTGTTTGATATTATTACATTAGACATTTTGATTTTAAAAACAGGACCAAGAGGCTCCCAAAATTGAGCCAACTCTTTTTTTAATAGGTGATTGTTTCATTTACAGTGTTAAAAATAAACAAGCCAACCTGAAAATCTGTCGAATTGAAAAAGGAAAACATTTTTTAAAATACGTCTACTCACTTAATTATTCAAATACCTTTGTGTTCTTTTAAAGTAAGCTGTCTGGCAAGATCCATAAATATGTTTAAGCCACTTATATAGGTCAGCTAATATAGGTTATGCTTTTTTAAGCACCATCTGACTAAGCATATTCTACATTTTGCTAACAAAGTTGCAGTACATAATAATATTTTAATCAACTCCCAGGAACAATAATAGATCTGACTGCTGGGCTGATAATCGTCTTATCACACCGTGTGAAACCTAGCTCTAATATTTGACGGAGCCTCCATTACTTGGCAGCCCATTCTAAAAAAGGCCAACAATGTAGAGAGAATGAAGTGGAGTGTGCAGTACCTCCGTATCTACATAAAAGAGATTAGAGGCGACAGCGTTCCATTTTACAGCTCAATCATATTGTGTTAGCATGCGCTTATCCGAGCGCGGACGAAATTGAAAGAGAAATAAAAAAGAGTCAGGCAGATAGGAACCAGAAAAGCGAGGCATGAGCAATTTCCAAGGATATAAAAGGATGCTAATGGCGGGGCCCTGTCATTCTTAAAAAGGGCTATTAGGGCACCATCATCTGTTCTTGTGCCCTTATGCTCCTCCAACTAAAGTCAAGCATTTTCTAAAGCCCCTGTGATCTTTTTTCTTCCACAGATAAAGTGTGGTCATGTTTCATAACAACACACTTTCCCATTTATATGATTTATTAATGTAAGTCAACTAATTCTATTTACTGATAAAAAAAACCCACTCCATATGTATTTTTCTTCAATATTTTCTTTTCTTGAATTCTTCACTTTTTTATGTGGCAAAAGCAAGGGGACAAAAGTACACTCACAGCAGTGCAGAAAGGCAACTGATCTTATCTCCTGTGTGTGTGTGTGTGTGGTGATTACACAAACTGAGAACAGCAAAAAAGAGAACCAAGACCTGGATGTTAGTGCCTTTTTTAAAAGGTTTAATTTTTAATGTAAGTTTTACAAAAACAAACAATTTTGAAGTTAAGACTAAGACAGGAGAGATTTCGATCTTGATTCGGCTTTAGTTCCAGCCCTGGCCCCAGTGACGGGGTTGGTTTATGTATTAAGAGCACAATTTTACTTTTACCAAGGCAGAAATGTGACTTTGACTGTGATGTTCTCGTTCTTAACCTCCCTCGCCCGTACTCCACATAGCTCAGTGCCCCTGAATGCAGGATAAGTAGATTTGCTGCTATCAGGACACCCTCTGCTCCTTCAATACTCTGTATGGGGAGACAGTATTCTTGAGCACTGGGTTAAGCCACTGTTTGTGATGTTCGCAACTCCTATCAGAATTCTGGTTTGACTCCCCACTGTTGCTTCCCACCCAGAAAATGCACCTGGGAAGGCAGCAGATAATGTTCCAAGTACCTGAGCCCCTATCTCCCATGTGGGAGACCAGGATGAAGCTCCTGGCTCTGGTAGCAGCCTGGCCCAGCCCTGGCTGTTCCTACCATTTAGGGAGAGAACCAGTAGATGGAAGTGCTTGCTTGCTCTCTTTCTCCTACTCCCTCTCTGTCACTCTGCCTTTCAAATAAGTAAATAAATCTAAAAAAAAAAAAATACACTGTATGGCATCCATATTGTTAAAAACTTTTTTTTTTTAACAATTCCAGTCAGTTCTCATTTTGTTAATTGCATTCTCAAAAGTCAGGATACTCTGTGTAATCATTAAAAACCCTGTGGGTATCAGGAATATCAGAGCCATGAATCATCACTCCACAGCGACTCCCTCTGACATTTGCTACAGAGAGGGAACAACATCAGAGCCACGCACTCATGCAGCCACCGTCTCCATGGCTGGACCTGGTGTGACTCATAGCTATTGAAGTCACCACCTTCACAGGAGCCACTGGAGCCCTGTACCATGACAAGGGCCTACGTAAGCTTGCATGGCTGCTTAGATGCACAATCAGGCCTACAAAGTCATCTTGGACTTTTTCTTCTCAGAAGGACCAAAAGGAGCTATTGAACGTATTGGTCTTTATTATGGCAGCTCTGTAGGACATCACAATACTGGCTTACCAGCCCCAGGCTGGATAATGGCTCTCCTCTGGGCAGCAGAGGCAGAGAGGACCAGCTGGCGTAACGTTTCCCCACCTAGTACACATGGAAATAGGTGAAGATATTTCTGTTTGTCCCAACTCCAGGGCACTACCACTTCTAGTGGGCAGAGGCCAACAATGCTGAAGATGCTGCTCAACCTCCTATGATTAACATGACAGTCCTTCACCACAGAAAGACATTTCCTCCCAAAGATCAATAATGCCGAGGCTGAAAAAGCCTGGGTTACAATAATATTTTATATGTGTGTGTGTGTCTATGTGATACATGCAAAAGCAGGGGCTCCACAATGTTCATGGGTAATGCATATTAGGAAAAAACCATGTGTGGACTTCAAGATGTCTTTGCACCAATGCAACTTATCTTTTAATTCCATTTCTCCATGAACTTTTTGAATTCTCACATGTTAATATAAATATATATATATATATATGTATGATTATCTAGAAGTGTCACAGGACACTTCAACCAAGGTTACTTTTGTTTCTTTCTGTTGTAAAACCTTCCAATAGCACTTTATTTCCACAGGAGTTTTCATTTATCACTAAAGCAAATTCTGGATATTTCCACTGTCACAGTTCCTACCATCTTAACATGTCTTAATAAATCCTTTTTCTTTTTGTAAACATCCTACAGATGGGGTTATAATCCAGATGCAACATCAATGAGCCACCCGATCACATCCTCAGCCTTCTTTAGACACAGTAACCTTAACCTTTGTGGAGGCACTGTCTAAAGAATACACTCAAGCTCACCTATTTAACTAGTTTTGACTTAATTTGGGGTGCTTTATTAGCAAACAGTGTAAGACAAAGTAGCTGGTATAATACAGAGTGATGTTTAAATTAGTTTACAATTTGCTTGGCCTCATCGAGGACTGCACTGAACAAAGCCATTCAGAAATGTCAGCTGTGTTCCTAACCACTGTAACAAATTGTCGCCTCAACGCTGCACACCTAATGACTTCAAATTAGCTTCACTGCGCTATCGCCTGACAGTTCGTTACGACTGTTAGCAACATAGCTGGCGTATCATGACCAATAAATTGGTTTCAGTGTGGGCTGGGAAAGGGACTTCCATCAATTTGATTAAAGAAATTACTGTAGCATTCAAAGCATAAAGACAAACTAGTTTAAGGAGACAGAAATAAGTTAACTGTACCAGAAAAACATCGCTCATCATTCAAAAACTTGCTTCTAAATTAGTTGAAGATCCAAGTCCAAAAAACAAAAATTAATTCAAAAGGAATACTAAAATTCTCAAAACTTGTAATCACGCATATAGGATGGATCAAGAAAGAAAACTAATAAAATATTTTAAAACATTCACTTTAAATTATCATATGATAAAATTTACCATGTCAACTTAACATTTATTCTCATAATTTATATATAAATGCATGGTAAACATCTAATTGTAAACTAATGCTGAACTGATGACTATGAATAGCAATTCAATCCAAATAGGCACCATAAACAACAAAATGAGTGATTCTCAAAGTAAGAGAGGTACATTAGAGTACTACTGATGAAAACGCTTTTTAAAATTAAGAGTAAGTCAGAAGTATTTCCTTAGGAAAAATTTAAAAAATAGTCTGAATTTAAAAAGAATAAAGAACTTTAAAAGATGTGTTCCCTGTTTCTTAAATTGGCAATAGCAACTTCAAATATGAGAAAATAATTAACAGGAGCTCCAGGTAGTATAAAAATGGAGAGCCTAATGATTCTCTTAGGATCAGCAAAGCTCTGAGTTAAGCATAACAACAACAAATGTGAGGGCTTTAAAAAAAAAAAAAAAAAAAAACAAGAAAAATTTGAATTGGCTCAAATCTACATATATAGCCTAGGAAATTAATTACAATCTTTGCTTTTTGTTTTCAGAAAATGTACCTGGAATATGCTTCGCCCATCCTATGATAACCACCAACTCTCGGTCGGCCAAGTCACACAGTGTAGTGAGGGCTTTGATGTCACTGTCGGGGACGGTCGGGTCAGGCATGGCATAGATCTTCTCCGGTTCAGCCACCAACAAATGTGAGACAATCTTGTTATCTGCAGGATCAGACCAGAGGACTACAAGATCACTGGTAGCATCATCCCTCCTTATAATCCCAAAGTACTTCGTATTCCGAAAAAATAATTCAGATAGCCTACAATGAAGCTAAGGTATTTAAGCAGTGTTGAAAATAACACAAAGCCAGGAATGAAGCACTGGAATGCATTCTTTTATTCTTTGTTCTACTTGCTTTTGCCAGAATGCAGCATCAGTCCTGTAGTGAAAATTTTATAGCAAATGGATAAAAGAAGTTACATGCTCTCTCCATTTCCTCTTTGATTCTTAAAGTGGGATTTGGAGAAGCAGATTAAGTAGTATACAAGAGCTTTAACATAAAAACCCACGGTGAACCATTGAAATATAGACCATTATGCGGGAGGCCAATAACTAACGCTCACAGTCATAATGCACATGAAAGTCATTAATTGTCTTAATTCCTTTAAAGAAGAGCAAAGGTCAGAGCCCTTCTGCCTGGGTGAATTACTGACTGTATAACTCCACATCCGTGGGAGGCATTCAATAGGAATTTCTCTCCTTTCCTGCTCCCCACATCCTTAGCCAATCTTCCAAACATAGCCAATATCAGTTTCCATAAAAACACTCCTACCTAAAGGTTACACTGCTTTCTCTTCTGAGTGTCTAATTCTTTAATCCTGTGTTTTCATCTGTTGCCCTTAGTTCATTCTCTGGTTCAGATTTATCTGTCTGAAATTTGTGATATATGCTTTAAAAATGCTTCATAAAATCAACACTAGAGACAAATGGAAAGCATCACACCCAGTACGTTTCGCTGCTCAGGGGCATGTGAGAGTTTATGGATGGGGTGTAAGCCATGCTCTCGGAATGATTGCTCTTGTAGGCCCTGTTTTCAATTTCTCCATGTAGCTTCAGAGTTGACACTTTCTTCCAAGTGAGGAGATGCAGGTGGGTCAGAATAAACTTTCATATTGAAACGCTCTATGCACTATTACTCCAGAAAACCAGGGAATCAAATGGAATCCTCGTGGACAAAGCAAGATTTCCACTATTTACAAGGTCATTTGCCTTTCACTGTAAGTTTTTAACTTTTTTAACCCAAAGGAACTTCACAAAACTTACTTACAATTATATACAGCATTCTTTCAGTCTCCTTTCATGAAATAACAAGATTTAGGGACATTTTTTTCTGACATGATTTAAAAAAATTTTCTTTACATGGTTACCTTATGAATTATATTTATTGCAAATAGTCAACAGACATCACTGGCGGTGACATGCAGTCATCAAACTGAATATGCATATTTTGGAGGAAATATTCCAAAATACCGTATTTTCTACTAGCAATTAAAAATAGAGTTTCTTTTTTAATTTGCAGGATCTGCAAAGAATGACATTTGTTTCTTACATATGCTAAGAATATAACACCTTATATTTTTATTTAAACTAGAAAAGTTCAAATCTCATTGCTCTGACAATGCAACAAAACCTGTCAGCAATCACTAGATTCCCAGGCACAAAAAATGAAATCATGACTCCAGTGTTTTTGTCTTAAAGAGAAAAAGGCAATCTGTTTCACTCAAGTCAATGGCTACTTGACTTGAGAGGTCAGAGGAATCTGGTTGAAGCTTAGAAATTCCCATCATTCAGGAAATGGAACAGCCAGCGGCACTGTTTCTAAGTAAATCTTATTTAATGTTTCCCTAATTAGAATCAATAGAACCCAATTTTCATTCCTGGGCCTTTGCAGTTCACAATCAGGCAGGGTGCAGGCAGCTCCCCTGCCACTTCCCCCGCAAAGCCCACGTACAGTCTCTTGACACTTATCTGACAGGATCTGAAAATTAAGTTTTATAAATGTTTGTTACAAAAACACACTAATTGGATGGACTAAGGAAAATTAACACAGAGGCCCTTAGATAATGAGTAATGATTTATTAGGAGTCCTCTTTATCTCAGACAAATGGAGCTCACTGAAATTGCTGTAATCTTCTTAAAGATACTTGACAAGCCACTTCCCGATGTCTCAGGTTTACACAGAAAACTATAGATGCCCTTCTATCAAGTTGACTTACACATGGGCGGGTGCTCATTTTTCTTTCAGTAGAAGAAATTATCAGTGGCTTCAGTCAATGTTCACATAAAATAAATGAGAAATGGGAAGTCTGCATATTATTGAATCCAGGAACACTAAACCGCTAATGAAATTAAGCATTAGTGTTTATTGCATTTTATTGTATTATCAGAAAGTTTTTTTTATTATAATGTGCAAAATCTGCTTAATGCAGTCCTAGATTGTATTTGCAGAATGCCAAACCGCTTATGCAGGCTGAAGCGAAGATGCCAGATTGGACAATTGAAGGTATAATCAACATAATGTTTTTTGGAAAGGCAAAAGGAAACTATGCCATATGTTCACTTAAGCTTTAATTTTATGTAAAACTGGTTGTTTTTCCTTTGACATAGTTAAAATGTCCTTTCATTTACAGTTCAGGATCTGTTTGATTTATTTACCAGATTCCCATATGTTCACATGGGTGATGCACAGCAGTGACCTCTCCTGGAGAATCTGAATTAGAAATGGACACTTCTGGTCCCTTGAAAGCAGATCCCAGACCACTCATGACTATTCCAGAACTGCTGTAGACGCAGCCTCCTCTGGTGAGGGCTGGTTGTGTCTGCTTTGATAAAGACAGCTAAATGGGAGAACTCTTTCCACAAAGGCACTTCTCACCACCTAGTATGATCTCTCTGCATAAATACCCCAAAATGTGAGCTCTGTTGCACTGCTGCTATTAACAGATTTTTCTGAAAATGGGACACAGTGATTGCCTCAATCTATATTCCACCTCTTCTGAGTTAATGACAAAGAGAATGGGACTTGCATTTTAGCAATGTACCAGTCATCCTTTCAAATTGCAACCTGGCCTCATAAAACCGGGGCTCTTTAAAAACAATTCATAATGCCTATAAGAGCATCTGAGACAGAACCACCAACCTATGCTTGTTATTAAGAGGGCCCATTCTTGTTTTACTATATTATGAGCCAGTGTGTTAACCTTCTATAGCTCCAAATTAATGAGGCTCCTAATGTATTTTCATTGGGAGGTTGAGCAGTCAAACTCATTTAGTTAGTGAAAACTACAAAAATCACCTTCTTGTGAAATCTAAAACAGCTCCAATGAACTAATGATCACAGTATGATCCATTTTATGTACCTCTGCAAATAAAGATAACCTGTAAATGTAAAATTCACACTATATAAGCTATGCATTAATATTCTTATGCTTCCACAAAATGACTAGATGAAAAAAGGCAGAAGAAAATCATAAACATTTTTCAAGGAAAAAAAAGAGAGAGACAATGAGCTGAGTTGCTGATGCTCCTCACAGGAAATCCTTGGGAATAGAGCCACTGTCCTCCTTCAATGAGAAGTCTCCTGGGAGTCACTCGGGATGGGCACACCAACACAGATACACGTACAGGCAATGGGGAGGGTTATGTGTTCTGAGAAGCCAGACACATCAGCTGTACTTACATGGCTTTTTGGCTGGCTGAACCAGCTGAGGGTTCAGGTAGGGGCTGTTCTCCGCATCTATTCTGCGCTTGTACTTCTGCCGACCTCCACGTACTCTGTCAAGACGCACCCCTGTGGGCAAGACAGGCACCGACTTAGTGTTCAGGCAGTGGTCTTTGAGATCAATCAAATACACAGATGAATGGTATCCCCCAGTGGTGCTGTGGAGACCAACGGTAGAATGCAGAACAGTCCGGGGTACTGGAGAATTGCAAAACTGTGGCTGCTAAATCAAAATTGCCAGTGGTTGGAAACCAAACATACCAGCATCAGCAGACCTAAAAAGATATTTGATGCAAAACCATCAGAGTCACCATAAGGCAGATTTCCAGTGAATTAGTACATTAGTACATTCTTTGGAGCTAATGTCATTTCTCAAATTAAAAACGTTGGCATTTTGTATCCTCCGCATCAATCATCCTGGAAGTTCAATGTGTAGGGCTGAGTAGACAAGGAGAGCAAGAGCCATTCAACCCACCTCCAACCTACTGGAAGTCTCACTATGGACATGTGCACCTGAGCTGAATAAAGAATGCTTACATACAGCAGCAGGTAGGAGGGGTGAGCTAAGTATCACAAGATTCAGTCCTGTGAGTGTATATGAAAATGGCATGTGTCTCAGGAAAGAAATGTTATTTATATTTTGGCACACATTTGGATTTCCTGTCACATGTGCGAAAACTGAGAGTTGGTCTGAGTCAAACACAGGATAGGAAAAGGAGCTTCCCGAAGAAAAAATACAGCAAGTCAGGATGTTGAAGGAGAGATCTGTTGATAGGAGAGGGTTGAAGAATGAGGCTGGTAAGTAGGCAAAAGTAGATTGGCGTGCATAAAACTTTTTCCCAAATAGCAACGAGTTGGGTCAGTTCTGAGGGGTTTTGCTGATAATATATTTAAAAGATTAAGGAATGGGAAGCATTTATTCTAGTGGTTAGGATGCCCATGTCCCACACTGGAGCACCTGCCTTTGACACCAGCTCCAGTTCCTGACTCCAGTTTCCTGCTAATGATGGACTTGGGAAGCAGTGGTGATGGCTCAAGTAATTGAGTTCCTGCCACCCATGTAGGGCACCTAGACTGACTTTCAAGCCCCTGGCTGCAACTCAGTACAGCCCAGGCTGCTTTATGCACTTGTGGAGTAAACTAGTGGATAGGAGCTCATTTTCTCTCCTGCACTCACAATCTCAAATTAAAAAATAGATAGAGAGATAGAGATAGAGATAGATATATGTATATATATATATATATATATATATATATATAGAGAGAGAGAGAGAGAGAGAGAGAGAGAGAGAGAGATAAAGGAAAAAAAACACAAGGGAAGGAAAGGAATTAAAAACAAAAGCCTCCAGCCGCGGTGGCCATTGGGGGCTGAACCAACAGAAAATGAAGACCTTTCTCTCTGTCTCTCTCCCTCACTGTCCACTCTGCCTGTCAAAAAAAAAGCCAGACCAGCATTGCAGCACAGCAGATAACGTCACCACCTGCGACGCCAGCATCCCACTTACATCTCACCAGCATCCCACCTGAGGCACCAGCTCATGTCCCTGCTGCTCTGCATCTGATCCAGCTCCCTGCTAATGGCCTGGGAAAGCAGCAGAAAATGGCCCAAGAGTCTGGGCCCCTGCCAACCACATGGGAGACCCAGACTGAGTTCAAAGATCCTGACTTTGGCCTGGCCAGATCTGGCTACTGCAGCCATTTGGGGAGTGAACCAGCATATGGAAGATCTGTGTGTGTGTGTGTGTGTGTAACTCTCCCTGTCAAAAAAAAAAGTTCTGTGTCTACAAGAGAGTTTCATTCCTTTATTCATCTAATTGCTAATGATTTATTGTTATTGCATCTGTATTTACTAAATTTTAACACTTTCTCCTTCCTCTGTTATGTTTTATCTCTTTTTCATGTCTTCTTCTTCAAAATTTTCTCCAAGAGTTTTTGTAGTTTATAGAAGACAGTTACATTTTATTTAGTTATTTAAAATACACTTAAATTTGTTTCATTAGAGTTTTTAAAATTCAAAATCATACTAGAAAAGACATAGTTTATATATTAGTTACATCCTCACATGCTTATCATCTAATTTCAACTTCATAGAAACCTTTAATCTTATATTACTTCGAGGTGTGAGAGAAGGCAGACAGTAATACATACACACACAATGGCAGCCATAAGCTAAAAAGGGAGAGAACACTTTAGACATTTCTAAAGTTGTTAGAACTAAGAAAACTCACAGAATATTTCTCAATTGGGCAAGCAGACTCCTACATTTGCTTCTGTGGCATGTCAGGGGAAGCACCATCAGCAATATATCTTCCTAGATTAAACAATAAACCATGCTCTCTCTAGCACCTATGTCCAAGCTGGTGAGTTTCTCACAATACAGCTTATGGATCATGAAGGCCTCTGAATGATGACTATGCCTGAATGACTTGATTCAAAGTCTTGGATGGAAATCATTTGGACACACAATCCTATCTGACCAAAGCTACCAATCAGCTTAATCAAATTGGGCCAAGTCTATGGAGAAAAGGCAACCCTGAAAACTAGTTACTGCACATCGTGAGGAAAAAATACACACCATCAATCAATAGAATCTTTATTTTGTATTATGGGTTAATTTTAAACATGTTCTTCAAATGTTGTCTAATAATTGCCATTATTGTGCATTTCCCTTTCAACTCTGAAAAATGACAAAGATACAGTCATACCACTTTCTCTATGCTTTTCCTAATCTAAGGGAGTGTTCTATTATGTTTGCCCTACTTCTACCCCTCCTACGTAGAGCAATAACTATCTTATAGCCATTGGCTATATTCCCACTAAACTGGGGTGTTTCTGCTTTTTACTTGTTAAATGTCTTATTTGGAGAGGTATTAAGCTTTTTACTGTAATGTAAATTTAAAATAAGTCATTTCAAAGAACAAAAATAAAAAACAACGGAGGAAAGAGGAGGGTGGGAGGGAGAGAGGAGAAAGGGGGAAGGAGGAAGGGAATACTAGAATTGTGTATACAGGGGCCAGTGCTGTGACATAGTGGGTAAGTGCTGGCATCCCATATGGGCACCAGTTCAGGTCCTGGCTGCTCCAGTTCCAATTGAGCTCCCTGCTAATGTGCCTGGGAAAGCAGTGGAGGAAGGTCCAAGTGCTTGGGCCCCTGCCACCCACACAGGAGATCTTGAAGAAACTCCTAGCCCCTGGTTTCAGCCTGGCCCAGCCCTAGCTATTACAACCGTTTGGGAAGTGAACTGGTAGATGGATACACTCACTCTCTCTCTCTCTCTCTCTCTCTCTCTCTAACCCTCTTTCAAATAAATATAAATCTTTAAATAATTTAAAAATAGGATAGAATTGCATCTACAAAGCAAATTGAATCTGTTAAAAACTAAGATAAAATTTTTTAAAAACTATCTACTCATGCATTTATAAAGGGTTTTAAAGCTATATTTATTTATTTGAAAGAGTTGGGGGGGAAGAGAAAGACAGAGAAAGAGAGAGAGAGAGAGAGAGAGAGAGAGAGAGAGATAATTGTCCATCTACTGGTTCACTCCCAAATGGCTACAACATCCAGGGCAAGGCCAGGCTGAAGCCAGGAGCTAGGAGCTTCTTCTGGGTCTCCCACATGGGTGCAGGGGCCCAAGCACTTGAGCCATCCTGCACTGCTTTCCCAGACATAATAGTAGGGAGCAGGATCAGAACTGGAGCAGCTGGGACTTGAACTGGAGCCCATATGGGATACTGGTGTTGCAGGCAGCTTACCCACTATGCTGGTCCCTACTCATGCATTTACACATACCTCTCATCCATCCCATCTCTCCATTCATTCGCTCCACCTACACATCTTTCCAATTTGTAAGTATTCAAAAACTTTTAAAATTGACCATGATTTTACATTTTATTTCCTAAAATAGAGGACAACTGTATGAATTCTTTCATGATTTGTAATTATATTTACATAATTTTAAATGACTAGATATTAGATACCAGATTATCAATAATATAGTAAAAGTTGAAAGAGATTTATATTCAGAAAAGGGTTCCTTCCAAATTTAGATAACAATGAACTACAATGATAGAAATTTCTTGGGTGGATATATTTTAAAAGACCATAATCACCTCATGGGCGTTTTCATTCCCTGTCAAAAGCAGGCACATAATGACAATTTCAAATTCTCAAAACCAAGAAAAAATTATTTACTAATGCTCTTATCTCTTTTCAAATTTTGGAAAATGTAACTTTTAGGCATCTTCTGGTGGGATTATCATCATTATTATCAGCCTGAGGTGACTTCATACTCGATGAAATGTGAGAGCCAAAATTCTAGTAGAACACTGGGACAACTACTTCTACATCATCCTGAAACTATTGATTAATTTATTCAGTTACACTGGGAGAAAAAATACCATGCAGTAAAGCTATTGTTTCCTCCAGGACAGTCATATAAATACACCTCTACATAAATGACACAGCTTGAAAAGTTAAACCAGCCCCAAATATGACTTGAAACATAGGAGTGTGTCTTCTTTGTTAGGGAATCTTTGCAAATGAGGTTTATTATATGAGTCATAATACTATATGCACTTAAATTTTAGTAATATTATTTGAAATGGAATGATAAAATAATACTGGTATAGACATTAAGGGGCGAGTGTTGTGTGTGTATGTGTGTGTGTGTACTCAACATAATTATATTTTATAATGATTTTTTCACAGAAAACTTTAATTAAGAATGCAGGGCTGGCATTGTGCCATAGCAGGCTGGGCCACCATCTACAGTGCTGGCATCCTATATGGGTGCCCGTTCAAGTCCCGGCTGCTCTACTTTCAATACAGCTCTCTACCAATGCATCTGGGAAGGCAGCAGAAGATGGCCCAAGTTCTTTGGCCCCTGCATCCATATTGGAGACCCAGAAGAAGCTTCTGGCTCCTGACTTAGCCTGGCTAGCCCCAGTAGTTCCTGCCATTTGGAGAGTGAACCAGCCTTTCAAATAAAATAAATTAAATCTTAAAAAAAAAAAAGGATGAATACATAGAGAGTAAACATTCCAATGTTTTGCCATAAGGATCTAATAACATTATGAGTGTTATATAAATGCATATATAAAATATTTTATATACTTTAAAATGCCAAATAAAAATAAGGAGGTTGTTCTTACATCATTATTTCTTTGAAATATCACTATTTTTACTTCTTCTTATTTATTTTTTTAAAGATTTATTTATTTATTTGAAAGGCAGATTTACAGAGAGGGAGAGAGAGAGAGAGAGAGAGAGAGAGAGAGAGAGAGAGAGAGAGAGAGATGTCTTCTATCCTCTGGTTCACTCCCCAGTTGGCTGCAATGGCTGGAGCTGTGCCGATCCAAAGCCTGGAGCCAGGAGCTTCCTCCAGGTCTTCCATGCAGGTTCAGGGGCCCAAGGACTTGAGCTATCTTCTACTGCTTTCCCAGGCCTTAGCAGAGAGTTGGATCAGAAGTGGAGAAGCTGGGACTCAAACCGGCACCCATATGAGATGCCGGCACTGCAGGTGGAGCCCTTATCCACTATGCCACAGTGCTGGCCCCACTATCTTTATTTTTTAATAGTTTTTTTCCCATCACAATCTATCCTCATGGAGATCACAACCAATTTTGGATATGATGGATATCAGGTACTCCATTTTACTTGCTGACAATTTCTTTTATCAATAACACTATTTAGAGTGGTCATTATTTCAGAAGAGATACAGAAATTAATCAGGATTTTATTAAAGAAACCCTTTCCCGGAGTTTAGCTATGAGCACACAATACAAAATAGAGAATTTACAACTATCTAAAATAATATATTTATTTTATTTATTGTAATTTTTTATTATTTTTTATTTACTTGAAAGGCAGAGTTACAGAGAGAGTAGAAGAGAGAGTAAGATCTTGCATCTGTTAGTTCACTTCCCAAATGGCCACAATGGCCAGAGCTAGGCCAGGCCAAAGCTAGGAGCTGGGAGCTTCTTCTGTATCTCCCATGTGCATGCAGGAGCCCAAGGACTTGGGCCATCTGCTGCTGCTTTCCCAGGCACATTAGGAAGGAGCTGGATAGTAAGTGGAACAGCCAAGACTCAAACAAATGTCCATATGTAATATCAATGTCACAAGCAGAGGCTTAACCCACTATACCACAATGCCACTCCCCAAAACAATGTATTTAAAAGGCTCGAACTAACCATGTTATTAGCAGAAGCAAACAATACTATTAGCATAGGAACTTGGGAAATTCAGATTTGTGATAAACAAGCATCAATGTAATCCAAATATTCCCACTGTAGGTGATAAAACTGACTATTTATATTTTTACAACCTTAAGCATAACTTCTGCTTGGACTTCCCTTGCAAACCACTTTTGAAAAAACTTTAAATAAGATTTCTCCCAGGAAACAAAATACCCACAATGCACAATGCTTGACAGGATTTGAAGTCAATTAAGGCAATTGGATTTTCTACTTGTGTGGAGGCTGCCATTATCTTCTTCTTCTAAATAACAGATTTTCATAGTTGGCATTACCCACCTAATAGAAGTCTCACACCGCTTCTTCTTTCTCACACTGCATATGCCGACAGTGCCACAAGAGGATTACAAATCTTAGACACTGTCAGAATTTACAAAATTGAGAAAGCAAGAGTAGGGCAAAGAGAAAAAATATGCTGTGAGGCAAATAGTCACCAATAGAAGTAAAACAGTTCAGCACTAGGTCTTCTTAGGTCAGCTAATTTTAAGCCTACATTTTATGCTCATATGCAAATTTTTATAATATATAGTCCAAAGTCAAAAGTATTTTTCACATTTTTAATAGAACAAAGTCAGAAGCATTTCATAGGATAATAAAAAATCTCCCCTTCAAATAACTACACAAGGATACTCTAGCCTACTTTGCAAATTTAAAGATAAGACATTTAAACTGTTGTTTCCAAACAAGAGTTTGCTCAAAAACCATTAATTACAAAGACCTCTGGAACACTTAAGTAAGAAACAAATATGAGAATGCTTTGAAAAGTTAATGGAAACAGAATTAAAAGATCAGTTTATCTTGGTGCAAAAAAATTTGAAATCCGTGCAGTTTGTTCATAAAACACATTTTTCATGAACTTTTTGAAGATCCCCTTGTATGCATGGATTTCAAAATCGGGGGTTTAGGGGGAGGGCGTCCTGTCCCGTGGAGCAGCAAGTTAAGCCTCCACCTGCAATGCCAGCACCCCATATGGGCCCCTGTACAAGTCCTGGCTGCTCTACTACTGATCCAGCGTCTTACTAATACATCTGGGAAAATGGCAGAAGATGGCCCAGGTGCTGTACTCATATGGGACACCTGAAAGAAGTTTCTGGATCTTGGCATCAGTATGGCCCAGCCCTGGCCATTGCAGTCATTTGGGGAGTGAACCAGCAGATGGAAGATCTCTCTCTCTCTCTCTTTCTGTAACCCTGCCTTTCGAATAAATAAAGCAATCTTTAAAAAAAAAATTTGCACCAAAATAATGTATCTTCTAATTCCATTTTCAACAAATTCTTTGAAGTCTCCTTATAGTCACATCAAAGTCAAAATAATTTTGAGAAGATAATGAATTCTAAATAAACCTTTTGGTTAAGTAAATGTCATCAAACATAATTGATTAATGTGAGTGGAATGGAAAAGTAAGGCTTCTGAAAGGATGAAGTGGAGAAGATGAGGTGAACATTTGACTATGATATGCATCCCATATCAGAGTGCCTACTTTGAGTCTGGCTTTTCCACTTCTGATACTGCCTCCAGCACATGCACACCCTGGGAGGCAGTAGATAATGGCTCAAGAACCTGAGTCCTTGTTACCTACAAGGGAGACCTGGAAGGAGTTCTTGGCTCCTGGCTTCAGTTTGGCATAGCACTGGCCATTGTGGGCACTTTGGGTGTAAACTGGAGATCTCTATCTTCCTGTCCTTCAAATAAAATGAAAATAAATAAAATATTATCTAAAAAAGAAAGGGTGGGAATGGGAACTTTGTACAGCATCCTATGGCTCCCATGCTGCAGTTTCCCTTACTGCCTAAGAAAGCTTTCTTCCTTCTTTTAGGAAGACAAGCATCTAGCAGCACCCTTGAATTCTCCAGAGATTCCCGCGGGGAAACCATTATAAACAGAAGATGGAGAAAATCCCTTTCAGGAGCTTCAGGGAAAGAAGCAATGGCAGCTGAGCAGTATCAGTCACAGCAGTGGGGACCTGGCGGGAGCCTCTGATGGGGCTCTCTTGGGGGAAAGGATCCTGACCACTTGAACCTAGGGTAGTTGTGCATATTTATGGGCTTCTCAGTAAGTGGGTGAGTGAAAATTATTTATGTATTAACATGTATACCCTGGGAGAATCTAACCATATTAAATTCTTAAAGATAACAACGCAGCGGCCGGCGCCGTGGCTTAACAGGCTAATCCTCCGCCTTGCTGCGCCGGCACACCGGGTTCTATCCCGGTTGCCCCTCTTCAGGCCAGCTCTCTGCTATGGCCTGAGAAGGCAGTGGAGGATGGCCCAAGTGCTTGGGCCCTGCACCTGCATGGGAGACCAGGAGAAGCACCTGGCTCCTGGCTTCAGATCAGCGCGATGCGCTGGCCGCAGCAGCCATTGGAGGGTGAACCAACGGCAAAAAGGAAGACCTTTCTCTGTCTCTCTCTCTCTCACTATCCACTCTGCCTGTCAAAAACAAAAACAAACAAACAAAAAGATAACAACGCAGCAAAACAAACCAACCCTGAGATGTTTTCTCTAAATACAATTGCCCCTTCATTGCTAAATGTGGCTCTAAGATTTTGTCCCTTTCTTTCTGTTTCAACAGCCTTTGCCTCCCGATACCTACTTCTCCCTACCCAGCAATGCCTTCATCTGCAACAGAATGAACCAAACAATGCATGATGTATGATGGAATAAAGCAAAATAGCAGCCAGTGACCAGCAGTCATTGGTTACTGAGAGCTTATCAAATGCTAGGGTGGATTAACTGCTCTACATACATGAGCATGTTTAGTCTTGTCGTAACCTTATTGGGCAGATGCTATGATTAGCCCATTTTACAGATGAGGAAACTGGAACCATACAGAGGCAGAGTTGGGAGAGGGAGCTGGGGAGAAAATCTGCAGAAGCCATTGTTAAGCACTATGCTGATACTGCTCCTCTGCCATCAAAGTCTATATTTGGAAAAGAGCATTTGGTACCAATTCCCAAAAGCAGATGCACAAGCAGATAAAGCCAGTTATTGAGGTAAGCAATACTTGTAACACGATACAGGACACAAGCAAAAAGGTAGGCAGGATGAAGAACTCGCAAGAGGAAAACAATGACTCCTCCTCCTCGTGAATGGATGGTGCCTTCGCATCCTAAGTTTACATCAAGGAGAATGTGGAAAAACCAGAACTGATCAAAGGGACTCAGGTCCTGTGCTTTTCTGCTGAGGCAAGGATGCAGAGATATGCATTTCCTTATTCCTGCTTCCTCCTTCAAATATCACTGCAAATGAGAGTAGGCATGCTTTGCCAGCACTGGGGAGACAGTGTGACATTGCAGCTGAATTTTACAGTTCAGGAGGGAGGCCCGACAGCCAGTTTTCCACCAGACACCCTGGCCAGTGACTGCATTTACTTCTGCTGGAATAGCATGCCCAACCACAACTCAGGAACTCTGGAAATCACTCGGGTGCTTGTGGAAACACTGTCATGTCTGCTGGTAGAAAAGAGAAAAGTCACACAGGGAGAGGAAATGCATATCCATTAGGCACACTTTTTTCCTTCTTTTTTTTTTAAACTGAGTCCTCAGTCACTAAAAGAGATAAAAGCCATGACTCACATTAAAGCTTCCTTGCTCTACAGATGAATTAACAATTAGCAAGGGGAAGTCTTTCGTTTTGGTCTCCTGATAGCTATCTGGACTATTAAACATGTGAGGCTTGCATAGGAAATTACTAAGGCAGTCTCTCTCCACTGCAGATTCAAGTTGCATCCAAAATACATGGGTGGGTTTTTGTGTATAGGACATAACCCCAAAGAAGTTCCTTCTGTTTTCAGTTCCCCTTCCAATATGTGATTGACTGCTCTTGGCTGATTCCAAGACTCATGTGCTAAATTTATCATTTGAATCAGAGCCAAACTTGAAATGGCAGAAATTTGAAATAACAATAAACAAAATATTTAGTAAGGGAAATGTTCTACCAGTGGTAAAGCTGCTATGTCTGAAGCACGGAGCCCTCATCTATGACACATACAAGTACAAATTAGGTCATCTGCAACAGGTGACACGTTTTAATTGAATGTCTTCTGTCTGCAATTCTGACAAAAGGTGAATGGAAATAAATGAGTCTGGCAAGACAGCCCTGAGCCTTACAATACCCAATATCTCATTATTTTTAAACAGCTATCTGTAAACTGATGCTGACAAGCCTTGAACCTTTTATTTCTGCTCAAGATGAGGTGGCTGTGAAGGGGGAGGAAAAGAGAAAAAGAAAAAGAAGCATCCAGAACATTACATTAAACATGCAATACCTACCATTATCACTTCTCCAATGTAATTAAAGGAAATCTCCTATTCAAAAGGCACTATTTCTTACATTGCTTGATGTCAGGGGAGAGACAGAGGGAGAGGGCGATCAAAGGGATGGAGAAAGGAAGAAAGAGAGAGAGAGAGAGAATGGACATGTATGGCTGTTTGTTAAAAATATGGACCTTCTAAAGAAAATCTTCTGTTTTCTTCTTTTTGCTTATTAAAAATTTTATAAACTATTGAAAAAGATATAAAATATATAAATGTAGCTTATGCCTGTTTAAATTATATTCATCTTGTTACTATTTAATACTGCTGACTTTCCCTTTATCTTTTTTGAAATTGCCTTCTCATGTGAATAAAGTCATGAATTAGAGGGTAAAGCCATGACATGTGGTTGTACCCCAACATCAAGAAAAGTGTTGCTACTAATGCACAATGAAAGGTGACACTGGCAGCAGTAAGTTTAAACACAATAATAATAGTAATAACAATGAATAGAATACCATTGAGAAACTTTGTATAAACAGAAGCACAAATACTGCTTATGCAAAATTCAATGCTTGATAAAAATGAATTACATATGAAATCAACCAAAGGGCTTATGAGTCTCAGGGTTGAGAGCAATTGTAACTTTGTAACTTTGTTTCATTGAATGGAGAGGAATAAAGCAGAGTCTAATGACGAAAAAAGTAGAAAAAGATTTCAAAGAGAAAATGAACTAAAACAAAAAGAAAGAGGTGATAGAGAGAGGGGGCATGGGAGGCTAAGGCCATTGGGTATTCAGCCTGGGTGAGTCTAGGTCACATTTCTGCAACTCAGGAAGAGCTTATGAAGCTCACAGAGAAGCTTATGGAAATTCTAGTAGGAAAAAACCTTGAGTCCTAGGCACTCTGTTAGTAATTCACCAAAGGCAATGAAATAAATTACCAAAGACTTAAGCAGAAATTCTGAGGGCTAATTAAAGAGAATCAAGCTATTTAATAATATTTCTCTGGTGATCATTATAGTGTAGCCAAACTGAGATTCAAAATAATCTACATCAAGGTAGGTGGTTGGCCTAGGTGTTAAGATGGAAGTTGGGATGTCCACATACCGTATCAGAATTTCTGTTCTATTTCTGATTCCATCTTCCTGCTACAGTGCATCCTAGGAGACAGCAGGTGATGACTCAAGTACTTGGGTCCCTGCTATCCATGTGAGATAGCTGTTTCTCCCTCCTCCCTGCCCTGTCTCTCAACTAAAAGATAAATAAAAAGTAAGTCTAATACAAAGAATGCAGTACACATTTTCAGGGCATATGTAAAGAAAATTATATTTAATATATAAAATACATAGGAAAAATCAGTTCAACAGAGATTAAATGTAGAAAACAATATTAATGTAATATGCCCAGATATCATGCCAGTGAGAGATTTCTTATGATACTGTGATACTTGTTATTTCTTATGACACTGACAACAATAAGTTTAACATAATAAGAATAGTAACAACAAAGCATAGCACCTTAAAGGGATGCTCTGTGTAAACAAAAGCTTGGCTATTGCTGACTCGAAGCTCAGTATTCTGTAAAAATGAACTAAATAGGAAACCAGACAAGCTGGTTTTCAAATTTGCTGGGCTGTGAACCACAGTTATTCTATTTAAGTCAGTGGAGAGGATTACAGTGAAATACACAATTAATGATGAATATAAAAAGAAGTTAATGGAACCTGTAAAATGGGTTGAAATGGGGTATAATATGAAAATAAAATATAGTTGTTTCCATCCCCTTCTCACTCAATTCTATATACTAATATTAGTCCACATTTATGTACCAATTATGTATTACCCAGGGCTGGGCCAGGCCAAAGCTAAGAGCCAGGAAATCCATCCTATCTAACACATTAATAACAGGAACCCAAGTACTTGGATCAACATCCACAGCCTCCTGGCACATTAGCAGGAAGCTGGACCAGAAGCACAGAATAGCTGGGACTTCAACCATAGGGGATATGGGTGTCCCAAGCAGCAGCTTAAACCACTGAACCACAATGCCTATCTCCCTCAGTAATTATTGTTCAGTTTGTTCTTTTTTTTTTTTTTTTTTTTTTTTTTTTTGACAGGCAGTTAGATAGTGAGAGAGAGAGAGAGAGAAAGGTCTTCCTTTTCTGTTGGTTCACCCCCCAAATGGCTGCTACCGCCAGCGCACTGCACCAATCTGAAGCCAAGAGCCAGGTGCTTCTCCTGGTCTCCCATGCAGGTGCAGGGCCCAAGGACTTGGGCCATCCTCCACTGCACTCCTGGGCCACATCAGAGAGCTGGACTAGAAGAGGAGCAACCAGGACAGAATCTGGCACCCCAACCGGGACTAGAACCCAGATGCCAGCGCTGCAGGCAGAGGATTAGCCAAGTGAGCCGGCACTGGCCAGTTTGTTCTTAATACATAATACAACTGTAGAAATGTACAGAAAACTTGAGCAGAACAAAACAGCAGGAGGCACCATGAAAGGCACTGAGTTGGCAGAAAGAATTTAATTGTTTAACATTCATCCTGAATAGTACAAAAAGTATTTTATTTACTGAGAAGAACTTAGTTACACACTAAGAAGAACTAACTGTTGAGGATTATATTTGGATATTGAATACTGAACAGGAAAAGATCACAGGTCCTTATACTGAGAAATTTGACAAATGAAGAAAACCATTCTCTTCCTGAGACATTTTTATTGCTCTCCTGCCTGGAAGCAGATGAATGAGTGCGATCACATGTTCAGCTTTCTCCCACATCCAAGACTCTATGAATGAGATGTTGTACTTAGAATGATGGAACCGACCCTCAGATTCAGAGTCCGACAAGCGCCTTGGCAGTCAGAAACATCAACATACTTCATATCTTAAATCAGGGAAGACCAGAGCCAAATGGATATCATTAATGAACTAGGAGAGCAGAAGGCTTTCTGGCACAGGCCCTAGTGTTCCCCTCACACTGACCTTGGCCAAATGCATTTCCTTTTGTTCTTGACGATAATAAAGCAAATAAAGTGCCCATGTTTGAAAAATGCTTCTAGCTTATTACTGCATTAGGAAAAGATCAATGTCTGTTGCACATTGCTGTGGAAACTGAAGTATAGGAAATCATAAACAGCTTCAAATTTGCAGGCACTTTACAAATAGACTAGATGAAGCTGAGGAGAGTATGGCCAAAGAACAGTTATTTTGAAAGCAACCAGTGATAGGTTGGTAGCTATTCTGTTATTAACTAAATTTCATCTAGGGTCTTAAAAGGTATTTTGGCTAAATATGACCAGATTTCATTAAGCACATCACAGTGGCACATCTCAACATCTACAGATACTCTTTCTCAGACATCACAGTAAGCATAAACATGTACATGTGTATATGCAGAGAGCAGTCCCCCTGTATCTGCAGAAGATGTGTTCCAAGTCCCCCAGTGGATGCTTGAAACCATGCAGAGTACCAAATCCAGATGTTTTTTGTCCTATACATATCTATACAAATGTAATGTATTTTCCATCTTAACTGAGCAGTCATCATGAATTATGGCCATCATGTTGGCAGTTTGAGGTGCAACAGCAAAAGGGCTGTAAGTTGGTAGCCAGGGGCCAGGGTTGTAGCACGGAAGGTTAAGCTGGATCTGTGATACCAGCATCCAATATCAGAGCACCAGTTCAACTACTTATGCTCCACTTCTGACCCAGCTTCCTGGCAATGTACCTGGTAAAACAGTGAAAGACGGCCCATTCTCTCATGTAAGCATAAATCTAATTACTTAACTGCTTAAGTTACTCTAAAGGCTAAAATTTGAAATACTAATTTTAAAATGCTACTTAGTAGGGTTTCAAATATAGTAATGTGTAAAACATGACAGTTTTCATTAAAATTAATTTCAAACAGTAAAAGTTTAATATACGCCCAGACCTAGCACCTGCACATGCTGACATGTTTTAGTCTAAACAAATTCTCTTTAAGAATCTCTTGCTAAGGCCTGGTCTCCACTGGTATGCATAGTGAATAGCAGCAAAGGCTTTCTTGAAATCCATCCATTTAATTAAAAATGAATCTTAATGAAGAATGAGATGGGAGAGGGAGTAGAAGGAGTGGGGGTGGGAGGGCGAGAATGAGGGAAAGAACCGCTATATTCCTAAAGCTATACCTATGACATTTGTATTCATCAAATGAAAGATTTTTTTCAAAAAATAAAAATAAATAAATAAATAAATCCATTCGTTATATTTACTAAATGATTTCACTTTTTGAAGCAACATCTTTCTGCACACGGAAATCTGTTGGGACCTGCAAGTCAGCTCTTCATATCCAATCAGTATGCCTCCATTACGACTAAGATCACACCAAACTGATCATCACTAGGAATTAGCAAAGAATTGTTCTATTAGCCTGGACCCTCTGTCTTGCAACGTCTTTCATCAGATGGAAAATAAGGTCTTTGAAGGGGCAGAAGAGGAAGTAGATGTTGAATCATTTTTGCAATAGTCCTAGAAGGAATTCGGCCTTAGGGATTAACAATGATTCCTTTGGGTTAGTAGGTCATAGATTACAAGGAGCAGAAGATGCTGCTAGAATAGAAGACTAAGCCAAGAAGAAACGTCCAGAGAGTTTATCTATTTGCAATATTATAAGAAAAAATAAAGGGAAGGAAATTTACTTTGAAAAGATGAAGATGTTTTTTAAAATCAACTGTAAGTTTGAAAGAAGGCAGTAAAATCATTTTTCTATAAACTTTCCAAGAATATGCAAGTATACTGTGAGCAAATAACTACTATATAGTTTACAATGAGGAGTCTTCAAACACCATGTGGCACACACTGGAGAGCTAGCTGTAGGCTGTAAACCAACATAGTATCACTTCAGTCAAGGTTATTAAAAATATAAACTTATTAGCAACAGATGACAGGTAAATGTGTATCCAGGCTGGAACAAATGGCTAATTCCATAGTTCCTGCTCATACCAGATCACTCCAGGAACATGAGCCTCTGAGAGAGAGATATTGGCCTCTTCCAATGTACATGGCTCACAAACTCACTTTCAAAGCCTCTCATCTCTGCTGCCTGCAAGAAAACTAGAAAGGGATCCCCTTGGAAGCTGTCATTGCAGTGCCCTAATCAGTCAAGAAGGCTGCTGTTGGGCAGCGTGAGGCCTCCCCTCCACCCACTGGGGCTTCAAGGCTGGCCTCTCCACACTCTGAATCCCTGCTGGCCAAGGAAATGAAAGACCATGAAATTGAACCCAAGTTACCACACAGCAGGTCAAGAAAGCACAGCAACTAGTCCCCAAAGCAGCCCAGGAGCATCCTTTAATATTATAATAACATTTTCATCACAGTATTGGGACGGGAAAAAGTACAGTTCCTAGATTAAAAAAAAAAAAAAACCTTTTTAGATAGACATATCTCGGTTTACTTATACATTTAACCACTTCCTAAAGGAGAGAGGTAGCAGATGTAATTTAGAAGGAAAATAGACAAGCTATTCCGCCCCACACTCTGCCTTCTTTCCCCCATCTGGTCAATCAATTTTATTTAATAGAATGTACATGTATAGAACTGAGTAGCTTTTCCTACAATAAATTCTGCTGTTGTAAACCAATATACTACATTTTTTAAACCTTGTTTTTAAAAAAACAGCCGGAAGTGGGAACAATCAGTAGATGCTTCTGTGTATTTCTTGCATAAGCCACTACTGAAAGTTTTCAGATTTCAAATATTTTCCCAGCATTCGTTTAAAAATTTGCATATCCTTTATGATTTTCATATCACTTCTATATGTGTTTTTGTTTTACTTACAAAAGCAAGGAAAATAAGAAAAATACTACTAAGTGTTACACATGAGAAAGTTGAGCTCAGTTCTGTGGTTCTCAATGTATCCCTCTACAACATGATTAATTTTATTGATGAGGGTATGATTCAAAAATGTCAACACTTGTAGAGTAGTTTAAGACCAGTTGTAGGGGCTGGGACCAGCACTAAAGGCTACAGGGTAAAGCCAACCCCTACAGTGCTAGAATCCCATATGCGAGCTGGTTGGAATCCAGGCTTCTCCTCTTCTGATCCAGCTATGTATGGCCTGGGAAAGCAGAAGAAGATGACCCAAGTGTTTGGGTCCCTGCACCTGCTTGGGAGACCCAGAAGAAGCTTCTGGCTCCTGGCTTCAGACTGACTCAGTTCCAACCTTTGCAGCCATTTGGGGAGTGAACCAGCAGATGGAGGACCTCTCCCTCCCTCTCTCTCTCTCTTTCCCTGCCTCTCTGCCTTTCAAATAAACAAATAACTCTTAAAAAAAAAAAAAAGTTGTATGCTAAATAATGGTAGGTGTTAAAATGTTCAAGATCCCATGGTACCAAAAATATTCAGTGAAAATTCATTGCTAGTAAGGATGAAAACAAGACCAATTGAAATTATGTAATAATTGTTCTAATAAAGTAAGAATTCATTCATCTATCAATGTGTGGTCAGCCTAAAATCAAGATAAATTTTAAAGGCTAAGCAAGTTTGTATAGGAATTTGCATTAAAAGAAAATCATTTACAGAAACTACTTCTTGATATTTTTTAGGTTTCCCTGTATCTTATTGAAGATTTGTTTTTCAAGGATGAAATACCACTCTGGATGGAGGTTTTAGACTCTAATAAATTTCTTTAAATGTCAAAAAAAGAGAGAAATATTTGGAAATAAAGATATAGCATTAATTCTGTAGATTTGAATCAAGTCACATTTAAAAACTGCCAACATGTTCTGTATTTTCTTATAAAAATGTTTGCATGGATTCAGCAACCAATGAATTCTAAATTTCAATCCTTTCTTAACTATTTAAAAGATAAAAAGATGGACAATTTGAATTTAGAATATATCCTTGTAAAATTCTCCTGAAATCAAAGAATCAAGTATAGAATTAGAGAGTAAACAAATCCTAAAATATTCATTTAATAAGTAAATGAAGAAGGAAACCTGACCCAATATCCGTGAGGGAAAAGAATATTTTCAAAAATAAGATGTTATCCATTTCAAGCAACATCAAAAGGGGTGTTTGTGAACAGTTGTGCATAAATTTTAAAAATCACCATAGAATATTCTATCAAATAATACAACAGAAATAGAAATATAGGATCCATTCTACAAATTTAATCAATCCCAATAACTGAATCCAATAAAAAGTACATAAAAATAAAACTCTTAAATCTAAAAAGTTAGCTTTAAGGAAATTCTACAATATTCTAGTTTTCATATAATGAAGTGGGAATATATACAAATAATTTAGAACCCGAGAAATGATTTCTTAAATTAAAAAGTCATGGCTTTTCCACTTCTCTACTTTCCTGTATTGCATATGCTTAATTTCTGAAGGTGTCTCGGTTTCAACTCTGTCACCAAAAGAAACATAATGTTTCCAGGATTTTCAAATAACATTTACTTTAAAAATGTGTGAAAATTAGATAAATCTCTGCCACAGATAAAATAACTGCAGTTTCAAAAATCAATGGTTAATTTTTTTACATTCAGCCTAAAGCAAATTAATGGCAAAATTAAAAGTGAACTAACTTTAGCTCTTAAAGAGATGTGTTAATGATTTAAACAACATAATATGATAATTACACAACTATTAAGAGAGTCACAAAGAACTCCATATCAACTTTTACCTTTACAAGGAAGCTGACAGTCCAGGTAACTTTTGGGCTTTGAAAACCTTTTATCAACACTATCGTACTATTTAAAATGGCATTTTATCCTACTTGCAGTTTCTACATCTGCTATGCAATCAGTGCCTGTGTGATGAGGGAGGATTCAATAAACAATTTCACGTTACAGATATTTCAAAATAAGCTGGATGTTATAAACCTCACATATATCTATGATAAATACAACAAAAATAAAATAACTATATACTTAATGTAAACAAGTTAGGCATCCATTCTGTAGTATTGCTAACAAGAAAATCATTTCTTAAAAATGATAACTTGCTTCACAATGCATAATGTTGCTTCAAATTAATGCTTTTGGACCAAAATGGAATTACATTTGAAAACTCTAGTGCATTTAGTAATAGGCAGACAATCTAAATCTTGATTACAATATGTGTCCACTGTGAACTTTGAAAAGAAAGCAGCAGCAATTGTATTGTAATCTGATAAAGAAGCATTCAGACCTTTGGGGAAAGAGTTAATGAATTATAGATCTGAAACCCGGTTTCCTGAATTCACCGTGAACTTTCATTCTAATAGTTAAAGTAGATGTCTATCAAACTGCTTATGAGGACAAATTTATGGAAAAAAAACAAGAGTAAAGCTTTGTTCTTATTAAGAAACATGAATATGTATGTAATTTTAGCCAGACTAAATTAACCCAAAAAAATGAATAAATAAAAAAATAGGGACAATAATTGTTGTCACAAGAGAAGACTTGCTTCCCTTCCCCCTCTCCTAAAAGCTTTTATGTCTTATGGTTTCAAAAGAAATTCTCAATTTTAAATAAAACTATCTGGAGAGAAACAAGAGGAAAGGAATCTGCAAATAAATCACTAAGGAGCAGGAAACATACACAGTTTTCTTGCCTTAGGAATAAGTCCTTTTAAAGGCAGGGTAGCCTGCAGGCTAAATACAGTGTTTGATATGAACATAATACATGAAAATTAGTGTCCCTGCAAGCAGCGTGTTATTGCCGAGGTGTGTCCATTTCCTGAGCGTGACTCTTCATTTGGAAAGGTTACATGGAGCCATTAATCTTAATTTTACATTAAACATCTTTTGAAACTGCATGAGCTCTGAGTAGAGCAAGATTTTATTTGGACAGCAACTGCATAAATATGAAATGAATGTGAAACATATCACAGAGAGTTGTACAAATTCCTATGCCTCTTCGTGGGCATGGTATACTAATGTGTGTTCTCCCTGGCTAATGCTCAGTCTTCAACTACGAGAGCCAATATCAATAAATAAGTAAATTATATCTGTGATTTCACCTTTATTTCTAACCTAACAGTTTAATTGGACTGATGTCCATTGATCATTAGGGATTTTAGCATACGAAATTGGCACTATTTGAGTCTAGAAAACTCACAAATTATACCTCTGTTATCTCTCTTGTCCCCTTGGGCTGCTGTTTCTTCTATAACCTTTTGATATGCAAAGACTGGAGAGTAAGGAACTACTACATTAAACAAGCAATGAAAAAAAAAAAGCTGAGATAATCTGAATATGGTTATTAATAAATTGATTCATATGAATTAAATCTGGCATTGCCAAATATAAAATAAATAATTATAATTTTAATGCCTTTGTATTCCAGATATTTCCAATATATTATCCACCTCTATTTTGCAAACTTTGGAAGACATCATTTTTTTTTAAGATTTATTTATTTATTTGAAAGGCAGGGGTACAGAGAGAGAGAGAAATCTTCAATCTGCTAGTGCACTCTCCAAATGGCCTCAGGGGCCGGAGCTGGGCCATTCTGAAGTCAGGAGCCAGGAGCTTTTTCCGGGTCTCCTGTGTGGGTACAGGGGCCTAATTACTTGGGCCATCTTCTGTTGTTCTCCCAGGGGCATCAGCAGGGAGTTGGATGGGAAGTGGAGCAGCCAGGACTCAAACCCATGCCTATAGGGATAGCTGGCGCCTTTACCAGCTATGCCACAGTGCCAGCCCCAACACAATCAGTTTTAAAACCCAAGTAATTTTAAAATGTTTACAAAGCACTTTCATGTAGATCATCTCATTTAATTCTTACAATTTATTGTTGTACGTATAGGATTACTATCTCCTGTTTACAGGCCTGAGATGTTCAATAACTGATTTTTCTCTAAATAACAAGAAACAGAAAAAGAATTAAAGTGAAAGAAGCTAATTCACTGATAGAGTCCCCATATTTCTGAAAGAAGTGTTTTTGTAATCTATTGGGTCCTCTGAGGACTTGCAGTGCATAGCAACAAAATGAAAGGCAAGAATCCAAGACATCAACTGTGCATCATTAAGACTGAACATACAGAAGGGGAAATGAAGATAGAGTCAAAAGAAATGCAAAAATTTAGATCCTAAAGGAGAGGAAAATAGTGTTCTAGACCAAAAAGCAAAATTCAAAGAGGGAACCAGCTGCTAAAGAACAAACCATGGTTTATGTTTGTAAAGTATAAGACGACCTTGCAAAATCCAAGACAAATCACATAGATCTTCGAACATTAGTTCAAGTAAGAACCCGGGACTGGTGATTTAAACTTGATTTACCAAAACAGGTATCTGAAAACATAAGTGTAGATTTGATCTGCAGAAAGTAGAGTAGAATGAGCAGGCCCAATCTTGGGAGCTACTCATAACGATAGAGGAGAAGCTGTAAGTGAAACCAGAGAAGGAAACTAAGAGTGATTTCAAAAGCAGAAAGGGAGAAACTTGTAACTATTGCCCCATGCAACTCAAAGGAGGAGAAACCATTAAAAAAGAATGTCATACAAATTTAAAGTTGAAGAAAAAATATAATAGTGATATAAAGATAACATGATAAAAATGACTATATTAAAAGCAGTATTGGGTAGGGGCATTTACTGTATCAATTACACTGTCACTTGGAACACCCACATCTCACATTGGAGTGCTTGGGTTGCAGTCCCAGCTCTGCTCTTCATTCCGGCTTCCATCTGCTGGTGAACACCCTGGGAGCCAGCAGGTAGTGAGTGGTTCAGGTAGCCCTGCCACCAAGGTGGGAGGCCTGGATTGAGTTCCTGGCTTTTGGCTTCAGTTTGGCACAACCCTGGCTATTATGAGAATTTGGGGAATGAGTGAATGGGAGATATATGTCTGTTTTTTTGTCTTACTTCTCTGTCTTGCTTGCCTCTCTCTGTCCCTGATTCTATCATTCAAATAAATAAAACATACTTAAAATTTTTTAAAAATGAAAAATATAGTATAAATGTACATTCTAGACTTTAATCAACTGTGATAAAAGTATATTCAATACTTCAGATCCTTATCTAAATCAAAACTGCTAACAGTATTACTAATATATAATTATATGCCAGCTATTTTATCGTATCAATAAGGAAACTGTTATATCCTACTTTATTGCTATATTTATGTATACATATTATTGAAAGATAACCATGTATAAGTTGCAATATAGCCTTGTACTTCTTCAATACACTGTGGGGAAAAAGAGAAACCAAAGTCAAAGGAATATATATATCAATACATAATTAAACTGCATAGAATTTTATTTTTTCTTCCAGAAAAACAAAAAAAGCTTCATGTTACCAACAGTTCTAAGATCCATGTTATGGGACTGGATTCATTTGGATACTTCTTTGTTATTTTTTGTTGTTAAATTCCAGATAGAACCAATCTACATTAGATACCATTTTGAAGTTCTGAAGGTTATGAACTCAAAACACTATACAACCAACATTCCACCATTCATTATGTAGGAATGTCACATATGTTGAAAATGAACAAAAAAATTTGGATGTACACATAAAAAGGAGCTTCAAGATTGGCTTCTTTTCAATCTTTTTGGTGTTTAGAAAAGTAAGAAGCCTACTGAAATCCTACAACCTGTGAAACTGTTTCACTTACAAACAGCATAAATATGTTTTCTAGGTTAAAGTTAGAGAATTTTGGAGAAAACGAATGTAGGGAACAGGAATATTGGTTATAGTAATAAAACCCCAGAAGACTGACTATTATTCTGTGGCTTCCAGTCTTCAAGTGTTTGATACATCACTGCAGTGTGGAAGAGTATCATGAGAACTACAGACACAGACACAGGTCTTTTTATACAAGAGAGTTCAAGCCACATGCAGTGTCTCAATTAGAGCTGAGTACATTATCTGAAAGATGTAGTACTAATAGATGTTACTTTGACTGTCTCATAAAGTTTATGCTTTATTGACACATGACTATCGAAAACTTAAACTGTACTGACACACGAACACTCCACTAGGACAAGGTGATGTTCCATTTATAGAAACAACAATTGTGATAGGTTGGGAAGATGCTTGGTCTTTTTCTCTGGTTCCAGGTACAGGGCTTCTAAAGCCCTTGGAATTTCCCAAGCGATACAGTGTGGCATGGAATATAAAAAATACACAAAATACACAAAATAAACCTGGATCATGTTTTTGTGTCACAAATGCAAGAAGGTGTGCCATAATGGTAGGAATGTGCCAAACAGTCACAAGAAGTCAGCTTAAAGAGACTCTTACTAGATAAATCCGGGACAATCTGAGCACTAAAATACATAATGCTACAATAGATAATAACTCACTGAATAAAACAGGAATCCATGAGTCCACACTAACATAAACAAAGAAATAAACTGATGGAGAATGGAAAATTACAAAGTTTCAAATTATCAACCCACAAAATTGTTATGACTTTCCAAGAGTAAAAGAGCATCTTTATAAACAAGCCTAGTAGATACCCCAATCGTGACAAAGCTAATGTCATCAGTGACAAGACAACAGACAATCATGTGCTTCCTAGTTCAATGCAATGAAGTCCCTGTGTATTTCTGTGATATTACTGGCAAAGATGATTGACTTGAGTCTGCTCATAAGAAATAACATGAAAGCCCAAATTGAGAGTCATTCTTTAAAATAACTGAACTATAATCTTCAAAATTGTCAATTATGAAAGTGAACAATATAAAATTTAAATAAAAATACATATATTGTGTCAGTAGTTTCCAGTAGTCATTTGGATTTTTTAAAAATTTTATTTATTTGAGAAATAGAGTTACAGAGAGAGGGAGAGACAGAAAGAAAGGTCTTCCATTCACTGGTTCACTTCCCAAACAGCCTCAACGGCCAGAACTGAGCTGATCCAAAGCCAGGAGCCAGGAGCTTCTTCTGGGTCTCAATGGAGGTACAGGGGCCCAAGCACTTGGGCCATCTTCCACTGATTTCCCAGACTATAGGTAAGGAGCTGGATCAGAAGAGGAGCAACTAGGACATAAACCAGTGCCCATATAGGATGCCAATGCTGCAGGTGGAGACTCAGCTTACTATGCCATAGCACTGTCTCCCTTTTTTAATCTTTTTTATTTTTATTTTCCTTTTTTTGTGTGGAGCACCCTTGGTTCTATCTTGCATTCTCTCCTTTTTCCACATCCCTCTGTTCTGCAAACTCCAAAGTGTTAGCAGTAGCTGGAAGCAGTATTACCAAATTGTTCATTTAACAATGGATCTCGATTTTCTTTGTCCAAACCGTGAGCCTGTATTCTGAGCCCATCTTAATAACATCAGAGGAACTACAGTTTCAGGATGGGGCTACTATCTTGAAAAAGTCAGTCCCAAATGATAATTGGAGGAACATTTTTGTCCTGCTTTTCCATTTATGAAGCACTTCAGCTAGCTTGCCTCATCTGACTCTCCTATTTACTCCATGAGATAGGTATCAGTAGGCTTCTCATTTTACAAATGTGGAAACTGAGGCAGAGTCAATCCATAGCAAGGTCTATGGATTACCTGGAACGCTGCTAACATCAGTCCCACATGGTGGCTGTCCTCATATACAAGAAACTGTCTGACTCTCAGCCTTGAGGGAAGAAGAAGGAAGCAATTAGACAAAAACTGTCAGTGAAATAAGATGGTATTGTCCATGTTGCTCAGAGTGAATGAATAACAGTCACTGTGCCATCTCAATTCATGTGTGGGAGACTGTAGTCATCTATCTTCCTTCCCATTGTTATTCAGCTTTGGAACTAAAACGGACAGCCCTTTATTGTTAATTGTGGTTTTAAGAAGTAATAAGGAAAAAAAAAGAAAATGAACAAAATCAATTATAGTTGTTGGTGAATTCTATATATGGGAGATACAACTTTACTGTTTTAATTAAAGGGAAATATAGGCCCATTGTTTTAAAGACATTAAAAAGGCAATTTAAATCCTGATACTGCTCCCCCACCACACACACACACACACACACACACACCTTTTTCAAGTGGAACATATACAACAGCCATGCTAACCACACTTTAGAGTATTGGTTTCTTTTCTGATGACTCAATTTTTGGACAGTTATGCAGTTTAAAGGAATTAGGTAAAGTTGGCAAACATACAATTAAACTGAGAGGTTGGTGTGAAGGCATAGCAGGTAAAGCTGCCACATGCAATGCTGGCATCTTATAGGGGTGTCAGTTCAAGTCCCCACTGCTCCACTTCCAATCTAGCTCCCTGTTAATGGCCTGGGAAAGCAGAAAAGATGGCCCCAGTCCCTGGGCCCCTGCCATCCATGTGAAGACCTGGAAGAAGATCCTGGCTTCAGACCAGCCCAGCTCTGGCTGTTGCCACCACTTGGGGAGTGAGCCTGTGGGTGCAAGAAGTCTCTCTCTCTCTCTCTCTCTCTCTCGCTCTCTCTCTCTCTCTCTCTCTCAACTCTGCCTTTCAAATAAATAAATAAATCTTTTTTAAAATAAAAAGTAAAATCAAATATTCCCAGAGAATAATTCTTAAATTTATTCCACTCACACTGACTGAATCTTTTTTGGCTGTGCTGATCCGAAGCCAAGAGCCAGGTGCTTCTCCTGGTCTCCCATGCGGGTGCAGGGCCCAAGGACCTGGGCCATCCTCCACTGCAATCCCAGGCCACATCAGAGAGCTGGACTGGAAGAGGAGCAACCGGGACAGAATCCGGCACCCCAACCAGGACTAGAACCTGGGGTGCCAGCGCTGCAGGCAGAGGATTAGTCTAGTAAGCCGCGGCACCGGCCACACTGACTGAATCTCAACAGTACTGTGAGCAGTGAAACGCAAGGGAAACCTCTTCTAAATGGAATAAGAAGCCAACAGTGCAGGCGTTCAGACTTAAGAGACTTGGGGTCAAATCCCTGCGCCTTCGCTTCTCAGATGTATGAACTTAGTCTCTTTGGGCCTCAGCTTGCTCATTTATAAAATGGGGATAAAAATAGTGTGTACTGGGGCTGGCACTTTGGTGCAGTGGGTTAAAGCTCTGGCCTACAGCGCTGGCATCCCATATGGGTGCCGGTTCGAGTCCCAGCTGCTCTACTTCCAATTCAGCTCCCTGATAATGCACCCTGGGAAAGTAGCAGAGGATGGCCCAAGTGCTTGGGACTCTATACCCATGTGAGAGACCCAGAAGAAGCTCCTGGCTCCTGGCTTTGGATCAGCCCAGCTCTGGCCATTGCGGCCATCTGGGGAGTGAACCAGCATACGGAAGACCTCTCTCTCTCTCTCTCTGTCCCTCCCTCCCCCCCCCCCACCTCTTTGTAACTCTTTCAAATAAATAAATAAAAAATAGTGTGTATCTCCCAGAAACATAATGACTAAATGACTTATTTCCTGGTACCAAAAAAAAAAAAAAGTTATCCATTATTAGAATTTACATTTGCATGACAAGTACATTTTTACTATCCTTTAGACTTCGTTTTGGTTCTTTAAAATTCTCTGATTTGTAGAGGCCGGCGCCATGGCTCACTAGGTTAATCTTCTACCTGTGGCGCTGGCCTCCCATATGGGTGCTGGGTTCTAGTCCTGGTTGCTCCTCTTCCAGTCCAGCTCTCTGCTATGGCCCAGGAAGGCAGTGGAGGTTAGCCCAAGTGCTTGGGTACCTGCACACACTTGGGAGAGCAGGAAGATGCACCTGGCTCCTGGCTTCGGATTGGCATAGCTCCGGCCATGGCGGCCATTTGGGGGGTGAACCAACAGAAGGAAAACCTTTCTCTCTCTCTCTCTCTCTCACTGTTTTAACTCTATCTGATTTGCAGAAATCAGAGCATTTCAGGACAATGATGATATTTATACCATCTTGAGTACTATTTCAGATTGGAATATTCTGAAGACAGCAAAATGCTCGGGAATATCTATTTGCTCTATAGTCCTGTCAACCACATTGAGTGGCCAAAGGAAGATCTTTGGCAAACTGTCTTCTTTCATCCCCATCTTTCAGAGCAGTCTTCTACTTCCACTTCACAGTTGCCTGGAATTCTCAGCATCGTGGAACTGCCCAGTGAAATATGAGCACTCGATTCAAAATGAAGGCTGGTGGGAAAAGTTACTGTTTGGGGTTTGAATCACAGCGCTACCACTTCCTCCCTGTGTGATCTCTACAGGATTCATGAATACCATCAAATGCCCTTTTCCTCAAATGCCCTTTTCCTTCTCTCCTGAAGAGCTGGGGTGAGGATCTGCAAATGGCACTGTACTTGGCACAGAGCAGACACTCAAGAGCTATGGATTCCCTTCGGCCTGCACTGCACTCCTCCCTCAAAGCAGGCACATAGGAAGGAAACAACTGCAATGCAAACAAGCTAGTCTTTATCGGTGGGACCTCGGGGCTCAGTAGTACCTGGATAGAGCAGGTGTTTTGAGGCCTGGACCATTTCTGGCATCCTTCATACCACAATAGGCAACCACTTGCTCCATCCTGCAGGGAGTAGGTTGTGGCTAAAGGTGCTGTTTCCGTAAACTCCTTTGGAAAAATCCTGCTAGGGGTTTGTATGAGAGCAGGAACTCTATCTCCTCATGTTCTAAGAAGAGGGGAAGGACATCATTTTCTAGACAAATGTTTGAAAGACATGTTTAAAAAGGAAAGTCAGTATGATTAAAACTAAACACTATGGAGAACATTCTAAAAAATGCTGAATGTTAGAAAATGTGGCTTCTGTTTTCCAGGTTGTTATTATTACCTAGGAGGCCATACTTGACGTGTAAAATTCCCTAGTCTTCATGGCAGCTCGCTTTCAGAACTCAGGTTAGCTCAAAATTGACAGAGCCATGACACATCTAGAAATAGGAAATTCATGATGTGCCCCAACCGTTATATGCTAACGTAATCGATCGTAACCAGATTTATTTATATTAACAGTTGATAAAATGTGTTCTGGAAATACACTGGGAAGCATATACAATAAGAACATGTTTAAGTTATTTCAGATGATTAAATTTCAAATAATTTTTAAATAAACTGTTAGTTTCAAATGTCAAATGCACAAAATGTCAATTTCTTGCAAAAGGCACAGCACAGATTGCATTTCCATTAAGCTTTCAGCATCTTTTCTCTATTTCTGCAGACAAATAAATTTTGAGAGTGCCTAATTAGCTGTCTCTTCAAGTACAACTCAGTGAAAAAGCTAAGGGCATTCCTGGCTGTGTCCCCTCAACTTCTGATTCTTTAGAATGCTGAATTTATACTTCAATTGCCTCAAAGCCCTTGGGATCAAGTGCTGATTTTATTTTCTACCATTCTGGATTATGAAAACAGTTACACAATGCATCAATAGCAATTTTTTTTCCTTGGCATAATTTTAGTAGAAAAACAGTAGGCCATTAAAAATAAAAATCAGCAACAAGTTGGGTGTTTGTAGTGGTGAAGGAGAAAATACCAGGGTTTGCTGCCATGTTTCATATGCATGATTTTGACGTAGGCTGCCCCAAAGCCTATTCAAGGAGCACCCGGGGATTAGCCACAGCCTGCCTTTCTCCAGAGAAGAACACACATTTCTTACACTGCTTCCAACCTGCACAAGCCCCATCCCTGGGGTCAACTGGCTCAGCGAGAAAGTGAGATGAGGAACAACATAAAACACGATTACTGCTCTAGTTTTCCCTAAATGCTCCAGGTAGCCGTCACTTTACCCTGTGTACACGGCATTCCATTACTGCCCAAAGTAATAAAGACTTCTGTCACTGCGAGGGCTTTTCATCTTCAGTGCACCTTTCTCCTCTGCTGATAAGACTGCCAACTCCACTCTCTGTAAATGAGCTCATGTGAACACTTTATTTTCAGTGCGTGGAAACAAAAAGGGCCACTGCCTAGCTTCAGACATGGAGGGGGTGGTTGCTCTGGCTTCAAAGTCAGAGAAGGATGTTTGAAAGGGATGGGAACTGACCCAGGAGCCTCCCTTGGAAGAAGGAGGTTGAAGCTGAGCCATTGTACTGCTCCACTAGCCTTCCCTTGTATTTTATCATGCCTGAAGACTTGCGAGAGCTGGAAGGGAGGGTAGGAGAGCAGACCAACTATCTCTAAACCAATTTCTATTTGTGGACATTAAACATTTGCATTCACTTTGGCCAACACCACTAGCCAACACTGATGCTCCAAGTATGTGTGAGCTGAACGTTTCACATGTGGGACAGATGGCTAAACCATCACAATGCAGTCAATTCTGAAATAAGTGAATCGCAGCTTAGGCTTCCGCGTCCAAACAGTAACTAAATTTAATTTTTTTGCAATCAGTGGCATATGTTTGCATCTGTCTACAATATGACTTGGGCCAAATCTGATCTGGCCATGGCAGCCTGAGTACCAAGGCTATACAATTCCTAGTGCTAAATTTATTGCAAACACCAGAGGAGGACAGGTTAACTAATTAAAATATGCATTTGTGGTTTGGGGCCCCTTGTATATCTGCTGTGTTTGTGGTAAAGGAAAGAGCTGCTGACCAGCTAGATAATTTTCTCTGTTGTATTTCTAAAAAGTTAAAACTTTTCCCATATAATAATAATAAAGCAATGGTAACAGTAGGAACTCATATTTAATAATCTGTTATATCTAAGAGGAATTGTTTTCATCTGTTGGCCTTGTTATATTCATCCAATTCAATTTATTCAAATATGTATGAAGCACTTATGTGCCAGGTATTGTGCTGGGCATGGGAAAATACTGATTGTTCCTTGCAGAGCTCACAGTCTAGTGATGAGACAGGCACACTAAGAGATAATTTTATCTATGCGACACCTGCTTTTTAATAAAGCACGGGTCAGGATCTTGAAGGCACATCAGGGAAATAATGTAACTCTGTGTAGGGATATCAAGGAAGGTATTTGAGAAAGATTGTGTTGAGCTGTGGAGTTGCACACACAGATGAGGAAGATGGAAGGACATTGCAGTCACAGAGAACAGCTGTGGAAAAGGAGCAAGTTAAAACAGGAAAGGGGACATGGCAGGTGCTGTGGTGTAGTAAGTTAAGCATCCATTGACATCGGCTGCGCCAGCATCCCATATGGGCACTGGTTCAAGCTCCCTGCTAATGGCCTTGAAAAGCAATGGAAGACACATGATAGTGATGAAATCTGGCTTGGGCCCCTGCACCCATGTGAGAGACCAGGAAGTAGCTCCTGGCTCCTGGCTTCGGATGGACCCAGCTCCCGACGTTGCAGCCATTTGGAGGTGAACCAGCAGATGGAAAACCTTTCTCTCTCTGTCTCTCCCTCTGTCTGCCTGTAACTATGCCTCTCAATTAAATAAATCTTTTTTTAAAAAAAGTAGGAGAGAGGGTAGGCATTTGGGGTGGCAGTAAAGATGCTATTTAGGATGCTTCATTGGAGTGCCTGGGTTCAAGTCCTAGCTTCACTCTCCATTCCAGTTTCCTGCTAATAAAGCAGCAGGTAATTGCTCAAATAATATATCCCTGTCATCTGGATTGAATTTCTGGTTTCCAGCTTTGGCTTGGCCCAGCCCCCGTTGTTGGGGGCATTTGCAGAGATTGGAGATCTCTCTGTCTCTGTTTCTCTCTTGTCCTCTGTCTCTCCCTGTTTCTCAATTTAAAAAAAAAGGGGGGGGGGGTATCTAGAAATGTACTGCCCAACATGTAAATTTGCTAAAATAAAATTTAAAATGTTGCTTCTAAGTTATATTAGCAAATGTTCCATGATCACTTGTGGCCAATGGCTAACGTACTGGACACCACAGTTATGGAATACTTCCACCATTGTAGAAAGTTCTATTGGACAGTGTTGACTTGGAAATGTAGACCACGAAAAAGTGACAAGCTATAGAGTTAAAATGCATGAAGGAATTAGGTCCTATGGATCCAAAGAAGCCACTGAGGCAAAAAGGAAGCTTTAGCATACGATACTTCAAGAACCATTGACTAAGTGGTACAGTAAGTGGTCTGGTCAAACAGACAGAAAACAAATAAGATCTGTGTTTTAGAAAGAAACTCACTCAAGCTGCAGTGTGGAGGGTGGTCCACACACATCCATCCATACTCACATAGGATACCCCACATATGAGTAGCAGCTATTTCTGCTTTTTCTCTCTTTGTGTTTCAGTGAGTGATAATAATGGTTGTTAACACTTATTAACACCGCCTCAAATACTTCATACGTAATAACACAAAAGCAAGGAGTGGAAAGATACCTTAGAGAAATAAGTTTAATAAAGGCCAATATTTTCATTTAATCATTCATTTATACTGCTGTATAGGACTAGCAATCAAGAACTGTGAACAGAAAAACTACAGGAAAACACATGGACATATTGAACTGATGGTCCAATCACCCTGCCAACCAAACTTAAGCATTAAGCAGCAGTTGGGGGTGGGAGAGGTAGAGGGTTGGGAGACTCTGAGCTGACTGTGGTTACTTCCTGCATCCATAGATAATATGGCCTTCATAAAAGTGCCAATAAAAATTTCTTGAATTGTATTAATGGGAGCTTCTCTACATATACTCAACTAAAAACCTGGAGGAAACTGTTCATATGGAAAACCTACCTTGTGGCTCTTTCAGACATGGAAATGACAGAAGCGACAATGAACGGTGACTTCTGCAATGACTTGCATCTCACTTAAATGTGCATTGAGGTGGTTGGATGTCTGGCCAAATCTCCGCTTTCTTGGTTGTCTTGGGAAGGGTATTCTGCACACCATCCTAACCGTTTATGGTCATGATACACTCCTCAGCAAGTTAATGAAATATGTTTTTTGCTTTAATGATGAAGATTTGATCCAAGTTCAGATGAAGAAAAAGAGACTTGCTATGGTCTGGGGACTGGAGCTGCTTCCAAGCTACTCTTGAACACCTACTGCTTTCCCATAATTCACTGAGTCAATCAATCAAGATAATTAATTGAATGTCTATTACATACAAAGAAGAGTATATAGTATATAACAAAACTCATAACCTTGGCACTGAAACTTTTAAAACATGTATATGGGAAGAAATAGGACAACAATTAAAATAGTCCATTACAAACTGACTCTGTGAATGCTAGAGGGACCAGGAATTTAGGTAAAGTGATAGACAGAGTCGATGAGGTTAAGGGAGGGAAACCACTGGAAGGAGGCTGAATAAATTAGGTTGTTAAGGAAGTGTTGGGGCAGAAAAAATATTATAGGTTCACATGTTTATGAGGAGTTCTAGTGAATTATTTCTGTTTGGTTTTAAAATAAAACAACAATTTGAGGTTTTGAAAAATCTGAAAAGCAATGTAAGAGATAAAGTATATTAAACTAGGACTGGGTAATAAGTAGTTTTGAAAGAGTAAAAATACATAAGAAATTACATGTCCTATATCTCAATAAGAAAAAGAACTTTACATGGTGCACTTTTTTTATAATTTCTTGAAATTTTGCTATTTACAATTTCTGATATAATTAATGGGGTGTTTAGAATGCTTAATGCTGAAAATCCTCTGATCTAACTAATTTTAAAGTGAATTATTCCACTTAACAAGAAAAAAAATCCTTTCGATTTTTGCCCAAGTGCTACAGTTCTCCAAGTATTCCATATTTTCAGCTATTATCCCTTTCTTACAAAGAGCCCACTTAATAATGTTCACTCTAACAACCTCATTTATTTTCCAGAAAATTAACTCAGTTTCAACCCTGATTAATGATTTCATCTAAATGAATCAAATTAAAAATTGAAAATTATATTTCAAAAGCCAAAGAAAAAAAAATTGACCATTTCCAGTTAACAAATGATCCTTTCAAATATTAAAAGATGACCATGAAGAGTTCGTGATAGTAATGAAATCTGGCTCAGGCCTGCTGCTTATCTGGAGTTCATGGAGGAGGAGAATTAACAGAAAGGAAAAAAAAAAAAAAAAAGCAAAGAAAAGAAAGGAAAGAAAGAGGTACCCTATGCATTTTTAACACTGAAATCCCTTGGGGCACCACACTGACTTGTACTTAGGCTTGGCCCCTAATCAGTGTACCAAAATAATGTGAGCATTTGCCTGTTAATTAAAACGGGTTGGGCTGGAGATGGCCCTCAGCAGAAGGGGGGATTAGGAAGTCACACACACTAATAGCCCCTGTTAACAAAACCTAAACCGTGAAAGAATGCTTCATGCCACGATGTCTTCTCTACGAGCCTGAAGCAGTCCACCAAGAAAATAAGCAACTAATTAGGGAGAAACTTCTGGTCCGACGAGTTATTTTTAAATATCCCACTTTGGGCTAAGGGTTGGGGGCAGGGAGGGATGAATAGGCAGCCTTCAGTGAAAGTATTCCATGTGACACTGTAATGACATGGTGGGGCCGTGTCACTATACATTTGTCAAAACCCATGGAAGGCACCACACCAAGACTGAGCCCCAGTGGGAGCTATGGACTTTGGATGATAATGATGTGTCAGGGTGGGTTCATCGAGGGTAGCAAACTCACCTCCCTGGTTGAGGATGTTGGCAATGGGGGGAGGCCATGAATGCGGATGCTTGGATTTCACAGTTTTTTAGCATCCAAATAAACTTCTCTTTTAATTCCATTTTCCCAAAACTTTCTGAACTACCCTGGTATATGTAGGGGCAGAGGATAAAAGGAAACTATTGTTTGCTCAATTTGGTGGTGAACCAGAAGTCGCTTTAAAACATAAAGCATATTTTAAAAAAGAAAGAAAGAGAATCCAAAATAAATACATAAATAAATCCACTCTGGACATCTGTAAGATTTATCCCAACTCCTGGAAACACAAAACAAAACAACAAAACCCTGAGCCTCCTGGATCATGTCACTGTCAGCTAGATTTCCAGCCTTCATTCAAATTGCTCAGTGCGTGCACATCAGGAGTAACCAATGCAGAACCACGGCTTTGAAGCAGGTCCCGGAAAACATAGCTGCCACATTCTGCTGGTATGCAGCCTGCATCCTGCTTCCTTGACATCGTCAGCCCCATCTCTTCCCCTCTCAGCACAGATTGTTAAAGATAAAATAGTATCTCAAATTAGGAGGCCGAAAGAGCCGCCTCTGCGGGCCTCCCCAGTTCTCTACTGGGATTCGGGTTTCTGTAGGTTGTTAGAGGGCCTGGCAGGGAGGCCGCGGCGGCCGGCCGCAGCTGCAGCTGCAGGCGAGGGCGGAGAGCCGGTGCAGGCCATCAGCTCCGGGCCACGGCCACCCACAGGCCGCCCATGGGCCCCCAGCGGGCGCCGGGCCAGGGGCTGTGCGGCTGGGGGGAAGGGACGTCCTGGGAAGGGGAGCCGGCGGCAGCCAGAGCGCACCCCTGGGCCTCCCCGGGGCTCCTCTCCGCAGACTTCCAGGGAGGGCTACCTCGGAGCGCCCGGGGGAGGGCGCTGCGCGCGGGAAGAGCCAAAGCCACGGCTCCGCCAGGAACCGGGGAGCCGAGAGCAGGTGCTGCTTGGGCCAAAGCGGAGCAGCGGCCAGGACGGTAGGGACCAAAGCCGGACAGGACTCACTGCGCGTGTGAGGGGGACGCCGTGGGTGTGTTATTCACTAAACAGGGTGGCTGGTTACGAACTGGTTTTGGTTCTGGCAGAAAAAAAGAATTCAAAGTGAATCAGCAAGGGTGTGCCTGACGCGGGGCAGGCAGGCAGGTGCTGGGTTTGGGATCTACAGTATTCCCAGCTGCTTTCCCGGCAGCGGCTTGTGTCCATGTCCCTTGCAGGAGCTGCGAGACCCACTCCCACGCTCCCTTACAGGTAGGAAGATTAATTCCTTAATTACCACAACAGGAAGCTGATACAAATACTTAGGATTTACAAGGGAGAAATAAAGACACAGGAAGAAGTAGCTAGTATTGAGGGGGGCAAAGCATCACATTATCTGATTCCTTAACTACTGCAGCTTCATACAAATTCTAGATTTTTTTTTTTACAGAACTCTTTACTTCTTTCAAAACTTAAATCCACTTAAAATCCTTACAACCGAATGGGCCTTTGGGAGCATAATTAAAATGTCTTCAACTAACAACAAGAACACGAGTTCAGAATGGCTGAATGACTTGTGCAAGGTCACACAGTTTGTAAATAACAAGATAACAATATATGGGCGCGTCTGGAAAAATCCTAGTCCTTATACATTTTGCTTAAATTCCCCAATTTCAAATTAATACTTATTTTACACACCATTGAGGCTATTATCCACACTTGCATAGAATGGGCTGTCCTGAAGGCAGCTTCTGACATCTGCAAAGACTTCCTAACGATTCCTGGGGACAATGAGGAGGAACTCCCTCTGCTGTACATATCACTCCTCTCACAAGAAATTGACCAGAACAGGGGGAGCTAAGTCCCCCTGGACCCTAGCTTGTCACGAGCCTGAAAGACTTTTGAGACTATTCTAGGTACATGCAAGCTTTTGATATGAAACATAATGCACAAAGTAGAATTCTGCTTGTGGAAGCAAATATTCCTCAATATCAAGTATCATCTCTTTCTTTGCACTTTTCAAACAATAAGACTAGGATAAGAAATTCAGACCCAGAGCCAACCATAACAGGTGTTAATAAAATTTTTCCATGAACCACTGTGTCCGTGTAATCCCAGGCCTGACCTGGAACACTTGGGCCATTTTAATGCCAGGCTTCCCTGGATTATCTATTCCAGGTTAACTGCTCCCAAGTGGGTTGCTGATTCAGTGCAATGGATAGAAGATCTGCAGGGATTATTCTAAAATCTCACAAGACTTTCTCTGACATACAGTGTATAGGAACTAGGTTTTCAAGACTGCAGTTCAATGAATTGCCTAGTGAAGCAACATCCTCACAGTTTAACACAGCACTGAAATGACTCAGAAAATAAATTTAAACTCACTGTAAATTAGTTTAGTCTTTAAATTAATGTGATCAATAACCTGATATCGTTTTCATTGCCTACATGAAGAAAATTAAGACAAAATAACTTTACAGCTGTATCACAAGATATGTTAAACTACCATCTGTACAGCACTAGAAAACAATAGGTGGAGGTGCTGTTTAATTTGCTTGTTACAGAGAGCAAAATCGGGAAATAGAGATCTCAAAGCATTATCTTTTTACTTTAATTATTGAATTTAGCTTCTGCCTGCATTGATCATAATAACCACATTAGCCTCCTTGATTTTTGATTTGATGTTACTAACAATTCCATTTTAACAAGTGAATGTGCTGAGATGACATTTTAAAGGAGATTAATCGATGTATTTTTAAAATACCATTTAATTTTCATTAGTATTTCCTCTTATTCATTTTTAAAACCAAACTGTGCTTACTTTTAAAAATATAGCTCAAAACCCATATACTGCAGTTTTAAAACCTATCTTATTCATCCATTCTCCAAAAGACTGATACAATCCCTGAACCAACCCCTAATTTTTATTGAAGTAATTGGAAAATATTTGCTATTCCTTTATCAATCTGCCTTACCTGGTTTGACTTAGCTGTATGAAGACCTATTTCTATTTAGTCTTCACCAGAAAAATGTACTACTGAATGCTAAGAACCTTATAAATATTCCAGAAAAGATCATTCACCTCAAGTCAGTTTAAGTTTTAGACATAAACAAAACACAAAATACAGTTGTTCATTGACCTCAGTAATTTTCCAACTGTTCTATAAAATTCTTGGATTCCCAGTAAAAAATGCAACCTGGGAAGACTGTTTCCTTTATGCCGTAGCACCCTAGTCACACAATCTAGCGCCCAGTGGTGGCATTAAAAGGGATAATGTATACAGAATTACCTAACTGTTGTTCTCCCTTTGTCAGAGGTCAGACAGAAACCATAGTGGGCATTTCAACAGGAAGAATTTAATATGAAAAATTCATTCACAAGGTTCTGGAGAACAGAAAAAAATGGAGCAAGGATTTTATGTGCAGGAAGCAACTGTTGCCTGTGGAAATTGTGGGAACCAAAGGAAGATCTCAGCACTATCAGAAATCTGGAAGCTTGGAGAAGAGACCCTGTTGGGCTTAGGCTCAGACCTCTGAGGAGGGAAGGCAACGGCCAGACCCAGGCCTTCTGAGGTGCACAATGGGGCTTGAACTGAGAGTGCCAGCAAAAACTAGAACCTGTGCCAACTATCAATACCAGGGCAAAGGGTCTTTGATGGGGTGACTCTGTCAGGAACAAGAAGTCAACGGGAAGCAAACATAAGAATCAAATCCCTCCTCCCCTCCACTCCTGCCTCTAGTCCCTGCCCCCATATTACAAAAGAGGGTGGGTGGAGAGCTGACAGACAATAGCTTAACAAAGGGCATATAGGCTTAAGAGGGCTTTCATAACTGGATCATCAACTTCATCTCTAAAAAACAGTAACCTTTCTAGAAAAGTGCATCCTCTGACATTAGAAAGGGATTGGGTCACTTTCATGATCCAATAATCTGTTGCTAATACACAGTGTTCACCACCCCCCACTACCATGTGTACATTCTTTTCTCTAGCCTGCATTCCCTAAAAATTTATCTGCTATTCCATGATCTGAATACTTATTCTTGACCTTTTAACCTTAAAAAGACAAATTATATCATCATTTGTCACATATGCATAGTGGTATCTTTGTGTAGGATGACAACATCTTTGAATATATTGAAACCCTACCCTCTGTCTGGCCTTAGGGCTTCTTTGGCTCATTACCAGGTGGACAGGTGGATGGAAGGAGGAGGGGGAAATGCTTGTATGTGAGGGAGGTATGGATATGAGTGTACAATGAGGCTGCAATTGTAAAGAGAAAAGCAATACATAAGGAGGCCAAACAAATATAATCAAGAAACACAGCTTAAACTGAAACTGGATGGGAGTTCTTTGGTTTTTTATCTATTCTATTTTCTCCTTTTTTTTTTTTTTTTCATTAATGTTGTGGGTCAGATCCGTAATGTTATATGGAAACAGAACTATGGCATGTGAACCAATTTACTAAACAAATAGCAGCTGTAGTAAAACATCTGTTTGGGAAAGAGGAAATATAAACTCATAAAATCAAATGAAGGCAATGTGATCTGTATTTTCACAAATAGGCAGATCCGAGACATATGGAGCAGTTTGCAAAAGATTATCAATCATTCTATTAAAAAATAAAGTGTGAAATAGGTGACATTATGATTGTCACACAGCATATTAGCCAATAGCTGAAGAAGATTTAGAAAATGATATGTAAGTATTTTGAGGGACTGAGAATAGCTACTAACATCTTCCTTGCAAAAAGTTTAAATATAAAATAGCAATTGTATCTAACAAATAACTCTATATGTCTATTTAAACTTCCACTAACAGTGGAATGACTAGTGTCATATACAAGATTAAATAAAGTAATAATGACCACTGAAAAGAAACCTAGTAAGTGGAACTGCACAAGACATTTGTTATGTTATGCACAGGCCTGCCCTCTAGCTCGTAAGAGCCAAAATGATTTGCTTTCTGTGGATCAGTCATTACAAGGATTCCAATAAAAATTTCGGTGAAACTATATGAAAGAGAAAAGTAAACGAAAGACTGGATCTCATCCTAATATGCCCAGCCTGGAAGAAAAGCAACAACAACAAAAAAATCAATAAAGAAAGCTTAAATTATAAAGAAAGGACCTTCTGAAGAAGCTGTGCTATCTTCAGAATAGCAGGAAAGCTGCTTCGGGGAGGTTGTTTGCTGCCCCCACTCACCTTCTCTCTGATTCACAGAGTTTACGTTAAAACTAAAGAAAAACATAATACATCCCCAAACAAAATCACATCACTAGTATAAAGCAAATCAGAGAGCAGTAATAAATGTCGCTGCTGTAACTGCAAAGGCAGCAGCTAGGTGCCTTTCTTTCCCTCCATACTTAAAAGTGAAATACCTAGCTGTTATCTTGGTGCCTGCAGAGCCTCCCCATTGTAGATTCAATAATACAAGAGGCTTCTTATCAGCAGCTGGGGTGACTGATTGGAGCTGTGATATGTTTAGACAATGCACTGTATTTAACTGAATTTACAGATGCCCCAACTCAGACGTGGTAGTAAACGCCAGAGACTAATAGGAAATTAAACATGTACAATGGACTAACTCCATTTGCTCTCCCACACTGTAATGTGTTTAGTTAACTTACTCATAGTCACACTTTATCTTTTTCTCTATGGATTCTCTGGGATATGTTTCAAATTGGCCAGAGATTAAATCTTCTTTTCAATTTTTTGTTACCATTTTATTGCCGCTTTCCCTTATTATTGGCCACTCTTTCTCTCGCAGAGATAAGCTAAACAAGATGACCCTCCGTACTCCCTCCCCACCCAATTATCAGATAGTCAGCAAAGAACGCAAGGGTACAGAAGATTCCATAATATTAATATTAATATAACATGAGAGGAACAAAAATCAGTCACTTATTTGAAAGCAATGGTGTATTTAACTCATTTGAAATTTAAATGTGAATTTTAATGTACCTGGTATGTAACACGTACATACAGAAAGAGACTGTGGGAGCTGCTTGCAGAGGTCAAGTTGAGAATTATTTTAACTCCTCATTGTTTCATAGATTTGCTAACAAAAAACAGCTTCGAGTAGACACGTGTCTACATAAATGCACAACTGTTGAGGAGGAAAGAAAACATGTCACAATGCTCTAGTGTTTTCCATGTGCTTAACAGAGAAAGGTAATTTATGGTTAGATAAACCCACAGATTGATCTGTAGATCTTCCAGGGAATCGGAAAAAGGCTGCTCACAGAAATTGTTCTTGTTAAATAAAAACAATTGAATCCATAATGGTTTTATTGTCCTTAGGAAACTAAAAAATTTCAACATCCATGACAGGATGTCACCTGGGAAGTATAAAAGAAATCTCTCATCTAGTCTAATCACTTTCAGACACCCGAGAGGAATAAAGAGAGCTCGGTCAGAATCATGCTGAACACCACCTCCCCAAAACTCCCATGACCCTGGCTTTGGAAAGAGTAGATGGAGTTAGATATGGAAAAATAAAATCAGCCACCAAGGTTCACATCAGAGCAGGTTTGATAATGATGACCTCCGTGTCAGCTGTTTACATGCATTATATAGACGTGCAAGAATACCTTGGCATCAGCCTGCCTTGCCAAATAAAAGTAAATGACATCCAGGGCCAGCGCAATGGTCAAGAAAGGTAGAGTGGGTGGGTGGTTGTACTGCAGTTTACGTCCTTAAAAATCTAAAGAGTGAAACTATGTGGAAAGATGTCACAGCATAAGTTGCATGTGCAGATATTCACGGCTGCTTCCGAAATATTGGTCCCTGGACTCAGAACAGCTCTCATCGGATACACCAGCAGATGCAGGCCAGTGACCAAGACCTTGACACTACACTTTCTTTTCTTTTATTCCCTATTTTCTCTATTGCTACTTTTACTAAGAACACAAACTACTTTAACAGAAGTTTGCATCTAAATAAATAAAATAAAAGTGGCAATGGTGATCAAAAAGATGTCTGAATATCACAATCCTTGCAATCCACTGATTAAGCACTATTTTTAAGAAGCAAGATGGCACCAAATGAAAACCTGAACCACATGTAACCACACAAAACCACTGATAAGCAAAGTTTATACTAAATAGACCAAAGCATTTTTCTCCCTTCCAACCCATCAAAATGTTACTGTGTGGAAAAAAATAGGGTAGCATGATATCAACAAGCACTAATGGCATTTGAAAACCAAGTTGTAGCCCAATAGCCATAACTCAGTTCGATGGACTCCACAGTAATCATTTCTTTCTTTAACTGAGCAGTGCAATAAATGTTACTTCTCTTAATCAGTTCTGATTGGTATTTGCCTATATGAGACACAGACAAATCTTTGACCAATCTTTAATTAGTATCACTGATGAAATATTTATTCTTTTAATTTGAATTTGGAAACCCAATAAAGCCATGTTTGCATCTTTTATCAACTTAAATATTATCTTCCTTTATTGCTTTTGTCATGACTGCAGATTCTGAAAATGTTCTTCTGAAACATGCATGCATAGTCACCCTGGTACCATTGCTTTGAGGGCAAATATTTAATACAGGCATTCAGGTCATAAATGCATTTCAATCTTCTTTCTAAGGGGATCATGAAGTAGATTTCCTCTACGTGTCAAGAGAGAAGAGGAAGCTATTTTTAGACATCCTAAGATCTTCTTAGGGAATCATAGATTCACCAAATCATAACCTAATCCTCCCTGGGGCGCCTGGTGTCCAATTCACAGAAACGGATGGGCTGAACATTACTGGACCCTTGTGCATGGAATGTGCAGGGTGTTCTGGTGCCCAGAAACTGAACTCAGAAGCCAGTGTTCTATTTTCGGCTTTACTACTGATGAGCTGCCACTGTTAGTTTAACCTGTCTCCCAAACACAGTTATACCGTTCCCAAGTCTGATAGTTCTCAGGGATCTTTGCTCATTGAAAATAGGCAGAAATCACCAAGCATATTATTAAAATCTAATGAAGCAATCAGATTGCTTCTTATTGTAAAAACAGCTTTGGCAATTCCCTATAGTCCACAAAATGAGTATTATAGAATAATCTAGAAAAAAAGAGGAAGAATTGTGTTTTCTAGAAGATACACAAATAAATGACATACATGTCTTTTTTTTTTTATAACTTAGGAGTATGAATATCTTTCCTAGTTTTGGATATGGGTATCCTTTCACCATCTCCTTTGAACTCCACAGTCTCCAAAGAAAGATACCTTCTGGGCATTTACTAATGTGTAGAACAAAAGGTGTTTTCTAATAGCTCTGTTTGCTAATCTATTAAGGGTGCCTCATGGAACCACATACCTCTGTTACACAGCACTGTCATAGCCACGTGTATTCTACATTCACTCAGGAGATGATCTGACTGGGGATAGCATTATACATTACACTGTAAACTTTTTCAGACAAGAACCATATTGACTTTTGTGTTATGACAGTATGCTTAAAGCCCAGGACACAGTCTGGTACATAAGCTATCATCAAATGAAGAACACAGAGACTTTTCCCAGGGAAGCCAACACCTATTGTGGACTTGTCTGCAGTGAGCCTTTGACTGGGTCATACCTTTGTCTTCTCTGGAGAGTGTACCCCATTGTTGCCACAGTTTCCACAACAGAGCCCTGAACTTCAGGTGAGGTAGTCCTTAGGTCTCCTACATTCCTACTTCTTTCCAAAAATAACAAAGGCAGTATAACTGAGGTTTTGATGTTTGCACAATATCTGTTCTATGTAGAAAATGCAAAGTAGGATCCCCAACTACTTAAATCCAATTCAATAAAATGGAATGCCCCATGATTCACTAAATAATGTTAGCTAGAAATCACTTTAGAAGTAACAAATTTGTTTTTTTAAATAATCTGTCATGAAAAGACAGGAGATGTAAATATAAAAATAGCCTTACTGTTGATATGTCAGTTAACATAAAAATCATATATGGTATGTATGCTGGCATTTCCTGTCAAAATCTTCATTAGGACTTAATTCTGTCAAACAAGATCTTGGCCTACAATTCTATTTGGTGGTGGCTGTCACCTTGTATTTTGCACATTTCAATATTATTTAAAAGTACTTTTCCATATTTAATATATGATGGCTTACTGTACCTTTCCACTGGCATTTATCACCTCTCAAGAGTGATCAGTCTCCACAAAAGTGAAGTTCACTGTCACAGAAGGACCTGGGCCTCATTTATTTCCCTATTCAGTATTTGGTACTGAGCAGAGTGTACAATAGCGGGTGTGCCTTGAATTTAGAGGTCATATATTTAGCAACAGAAATATATTATTAAAATAGATTTGTAATCCTTAAAAACAAAGTTCTCTCAGAGTGAAGTCTAGATAATTGTATAACATTCAATGTGTATATTTTCTTTTGCTCCAGGTTCCAAACTGATCCTAAAAAGGCTGTTATTTCCAAAGTCAGAATTCCTTTTGTTAGCAGGATAACATTCAGTTTGTAAAAGTATAGACTTACAATAGCCTTAAGAACCAACTTTATCCTTGCCTAACTTCCCCATCTCTGTAACAAATTAGGCCGACACAACTTATGGAGCTTGAAGTATTTAAAGAATATTTAGAGGATCATGTTTTTCCCATTTGACTTAGCTTCAGCATGATGAGACCATCTTAACAGCCTGTGAGCATGAGTGTTGCAGAGAGAGACACTCAGTAGCACAGGACATACAAGTGCCTAAAGCACTGAGTTTGATCATCCCTACAGTTCTGCTGTTTACTAGCAATTTGACTCAGGGCAGGACACCCAACTTCCACATCTGTAAGGACATAAGATAGTAAGTGCAATTTCTAAAAATGCATCATCATCACACACACACACACACACACACATATACATAAACTATATATGGATATATATTACTTATTCATAGTATGGAGTACTCATCAAGTGCAATGTCTTAAGGACTTCACATATATTGAATCATGTATTTCTTATAACAACTCTAGATGGAAAAAAAAAAGGAAATAGAAATATATAGTGGTTAAGTAGTTGCCCAAGTTTACTCAACTGAATAGCATAACTGGAATCTAGCTATCAAAGTGCCTCTGAGAGGTATAAATAAGATTACAAAAGCACCTAGGACAGAGCTAAGCACACATTAGGTACCCTATATAAGTGGTAGATTCTTCTTTCTATGTAGTTGTATGTCTTTTGTGTTTCTATTTCACATAAATCAATAGTCACATTCTCTTAGAGTAGCTTGAAACAACTAATTGAACAGCAGGTGTTTAGCTTAGCTGTTAAGATGTTGTCTCACACTGGGGTACCTGGGTCCAATTCCCAGTTCTAACTCCTGACTCCGGCTTCCTGCTGGGGCAGATCTTGGGAGGCAATGGTAATGGTTCAAGTATTTGGGTGTCTCCCACCCAAGTGGGTGACCTGGATCAAGTTCCTGGCCTGGACCTGCTTCAGCATTTGGTGAGTGAACCAGCAGTTGAGAGCTCTCTCTGTCTCTCTTTCTATGTCTCTGTTTCTCAAATAAATAAGGGGGGGGGGGGACTAATTCAATTTGGAAAAACATCTCAGTAGGGAGTTATAAGATACAAAATTCTATAACAGTGTACATGAATATAAAGCCCCCTAACAAGCACAATACATGTATAACCCCCACACACACACATGACCATGTGCGCACATGCACACACATACATAAACACACACTAGTTTGAAGTAAGCATCCAGAGAGTCTCCTGGAATATCCACTGCCAATGAGTGTGTCATCAATATTGATGGGCCAATGACTTTGGTCACAAACATTGTGCTGGGTTTAGGGGCAATGAGCGGAGGAGGTCAGACAAGAATAAAATTTATTGTCTGCTCTCAAGGGTCCAAATATCCACTGGGGAACTCTTTAATAATTTACACTAATACGTTTTGTGCTATGCTAGAGGTATGCAAAAAAAAAATCTTATGGGAATGTAGGACATGGAACAGTCATTATGCCTTAGGATTCTCAAAATAGAAGTGATTTTTTCTAGACATGTTGAACTTCTCTAGGCAAAGATGAGGGTGAGAAGGCATTCCAGGTTGAGAGAATGAGCCAGCAAAAATAGGGAGACAGGAAAAGCATGCAAAGCACAGGCTAGGAGGCTAAAACATGTGGGAGCTGAAGCAGGCAAGGAAAGTATATGAGGTTCTAATTGTTAATGGCCCTTATATGACTGCTAGAGAGTTTGAACTTTATCCTACGCGGTGCAAAAGGCAGATGGGAGCAGAGGCACTGAAACCGTATGGACTATTAGAGATTATTTCAGTGGCCCAGATGAAAAATGGAAGTGATCTGCATTAAAGTGTTGCCAAAGGGGATCAATAAAAGGAGATGGAGTCAAAAGACACACTAGGTACTGAGGGGATACAGGGGGATAGGAAAAGGATGAACTCCAGGATTATTTGATGGCAACAATCTACAGGCTCTTAAGCTTACTCTTGCTCAAAAGGAAGGAGGGAGGGAGGAAGGAGTGAAGGAGCAGGAAAACAATGGCTGGTTTCCATTCTAGGATGCCACAAAATTGAGACACCTGTCTTGGGATACAGTGTGCGACACCTAACAGAGGCTATTGGCAGCTTTTCATCACTTCCCCCAGATACATACATAACACCCTTGACAGCTCTTTCTTTCCTTCCCTTTCTCCTACATCTTCCCATTCCTTTCTGTTTCCTTACCCCTTTTCCGTGGTCTCTCCTAAACCCAAACACATCAGCAGAGCTCAGCCCTACAAGGTGGGAAGAAGCCATGTAATCTACTCTCCCATTTCACTCACAGTAACATTAGTGTCACAGTCACAATTTGCTTTACACTGCTCAAAATCCCATTATAAAAATTCAAGTTCTTCCAAAACGGCTTTGTGGGACTTATTTAACCTAAAAGCTCAGCGATGTTTACCTCTGTGCCCGCAGCAGCGCAGTGGAATAACTTAATAGATGGAAGTAGTGGAGACACCTTTATGTTTCCTATGCAAATACTGCTTAGAAAAGCCATTAATGGGAATTATGGAAGGGGAAAGGCAACTAAATACATGGGCCAGAATAAGCTGGATGACTCAACTGGTCTTTAGGGGCCTTCTCCTGTGCTGGTAATTTTATTAGAACCATTACCAGTGAGGGTGTTCTCTGCTTTGCGAAGGAACTGTAAATTGTTTCTGCTTTCCATGGTATCTTAAAGGAATGGCAGGGAAATTTCTTTCTGGTTTGTGGAGTGAGTCCCTGTAGACCAGGGGAAGTCTGTTGGAAATTTCTGAGTTATTGCCGGGGACTTTTCCTGAAATGGGTTCTTCTTCAGAAATCTTTTGATGACTCCTTTGAAAAATATATTGGAAAGTTTCTGTATAAAAATTTGTAGCATGCTCCCAATTTTCTGTTTACATGATTCATAAAAACAGTATTGTAAAAAATGATATCTCTTCATGGTGAAAGAGTTTCTACTAGTTGTTAGGAAATCCCATCCTACAGCTTTGGCCTCTGTGGTAAGAAGTCCTATTTTAAAAACATGGGATATGTTTCTGACAGCTCTTTGTAAACCCCTTTATTTTTGGCAGAGGTGCTATAACATTTTCCCTTTCAACTTATAAAAATATATTTTTTGTGATTCTGGGAAATAAGACTACAAAAGGATGTGGAAAGCACCTTAAAATCTTTAGGAGACCACATAGGGCTACTAACCACCACTGTGACATAACATTTATAGTGTTCAATCATTGCATCGTTTGTTTTACTCAAAAGTATGCCCCTTACATATGCCAAATTTAACAAATTGCTTTTTACTATTTACACCCTCCTTAGAAACTTTCAAGTTATTTTAATAGTGCTGACCATTCACAATGGCAACACAAAAAGTCCTTTGAGATTCTCTCCTGTTGCTTCTCTTTGAGCCAAAATCAAACACTAATGACCACAGAATGTATTGAAAGATGATGGGGTGTGAGTGAAATCACTGGTTCTAGTTTTCTGAAATCGACATCTCATGCCCAAAGCTTTGTTTTTGTTGATAACCTTCAACACAAATGGGTTTCCTTTTGTTATTTTCCGTGCTTCATCCTAAGTTTCATGAGACAGTGGTCTCTTGGTTTGCAACTTTTGCTACATTTGTCACACATTGTCCAGGCTGCACCAAACTGGGAAGTCCCTTCTCCCTCAATTCCACACCCTGCTTTACAAAAACACACCATTTGCAGATCAAAGAGAGACGATTTATGCTTTCATCCAGCTGACGGACGATTAAATTAAAACAGATCAGCAGTGCGGTGCATGGGCAGGTGGCTCCCGCCACCACCATCGGCCTCAGAGCGATTAAATTGTGGCGGAGATGGAGGGCCTTCCGCTCCCATTCCCGCACTTACAGATCAAACGGTGACAAATGAGATGTTACTGCTCTTGTAAAGCAAGGCTACAATCTGTCAAAATCCAACATAATTTGTGACCCTCTGTGACATCCTCTTTCTCTCTCTCTCTCTTTTTTTTCTGACATTTGAATACAGTGATTGTACCAGAGTCAAGTCCATTTAAGTGAATATAGTCAATTCTATCTAAAGGAATACAGCCTGTTAGCTCCAACATGGTAGCTGAATATGTATCTGGTGAGTACTCCAGCGACCCTTTGTGTTAAGTGCATACCATTAACAATGAATTCTGATTTTTTCCAAGTTATATAATTTGATATCTTGACAGCCCAGACACTTAAAGCACTACTATTTGTTTTAAATGGCTTTATTTTATTGTTTAAATGTCAGTATCAAAATAAAGTAATGCATACAGTCTTGTCAGTTCTAGTGCAGGAAGAAGTGCTCCTGTTGAGAAGAGTCTTGAAAGAGTTGGTTCTAAAAATGGACTCAGAAGTCAATTGCAACGTCTCTTGGCTGAATCCTTAAATGACTCATGAAACATATTTATACTGCATTTTCGGTTTAGCTGGTGCATTTAATAAGGTACCGAAGCATAAACAGCAAAGGGAGCGTAGCATCTTAACTTACTGAAGTTGACATCATTGCCAGATTTTGCAAAAACACTGTCTATGAGAAATAATTGCGGAATACACAATAGAGGCCAAGGGCCCACATAAGTGAACAGACTACGCACTGGGTCTTAACTCTGTAACCTGCTGGATTATTGCAGATGGCTTATTCCTGAAAGCAGAAAGTAACAGATTCTAGAGACAGATTGAGGCCAGTGTCTACTATGTGTAACTACTAGGACGGAAGGGACGGTAGACTCTCTCATGCCTTCACCACATTTAGCCGTGTTTGGGGGTGCTGTGCCTGTCACATTTCAGAACAGGCATTGCCTTTCTTCTTCAAAGTGACTAAAGCTCTTTCCCAAAAGATTTTTGTTGACCACAAACCTTTAGGCAGGTTAACGTCAACCTTCAGGGAAATCACTCTGAAGTCACTTTGTTTACAAAGAATAAAAGTATATCTAAACACTTTGAGCACTTCTTTTTTAAAGACATCACCCTGTAAGGTTCTTGGGCATAAAGATATTTCTCTACTGTGTCACTCATGCTGTGATCTATGTAAGTGGGCCTGCTTGGGTGATTCTGCTTATCCTGGTGCATTTCCTTCACTTTGAGCTTTGTTTATACACATTTTAAAGTAATTGTTCCACCTGATGGATCATCTTTAAATGAACGACTTTGCTTTAGAAACCCAGTTAGCTACAGCAAATCCAGTTCTTGGCACTGCAGAATCATCAGCTGGGACTGAAAAGTCACTTCCAATGTGAGGTCTGGCACATGGCACTGGGACTGACACTCATCTGCCCTTACCAAGGTGGGCCTTCCTATCCTTCCCAGGACTTGCGGCTTGTCAGTACCCTACGGTTCCCATGTGTGGAAAGGGAGAACACAGTTCATGTGATCTGTAGGCCTTGCCTATTTTTCTTAATTTTTTTTTTCATTTGAAAGAGTGATAAGGGGAGACAGATAGACAGATGGACACACACACACACACAGATATCTTCCATTTGCTGGTTCACTCTCCAGATGCCTACAACAGCCAGGGATGGTCTAGACTAAAGCCAGGAAACAGGAACTCAATCTGAATCTCCCACATGGGTGGCAAGGACCTAAGAAATTGAGCCATTATCTGCTGCCTCCCAGGGTGCACATGAGCAGGAAATTAGATCAGAAGTCAATAGCCAGGACTTGAATCAGGCACTCCAATATGGGATATGGGTATCCCAAGCAAAAGCTTCACCCACTGTACTACAGCACCCACCCTGGCCTTGCCTATCAAAGGTAGGGTCTCTACTTCAGTGTAATCAGTGATCAGAGTCACATATTTGCTTACACCAGCTGGGAAAAAGGCATCCTACTCCCATAAGAAGGTCTCAGCACCTGTGACAAGGAACTCTGTTTTTGTCAGGAATAAATCAAGGCAGGTGTTGCAAAGGATGTTCACAGAAGGTGGTCCAGCACTTCCTGGTTCCTATCACTGTGTGCCCGCAAAGACCTAGAGTGCAGAAGCACAAAGCTCCCCTATCCTGCAGGGTGCAGGTGGCTTCGGACGACACTGAAAGCCTACCAGGAGGCTGGGAGTAAATTACAAGTCTATGTGCCATTCTGAGCCAGCTGGGGGATGGGTGCCCTGGTACACAGAATCCTGACCTGGCCACCATTCTCTTCATAATCATCCTCCAAAAAGTGAGAGGTGAAGATTTTAGTAAGGTTGATGCCTGCCCCTCCCTTTCATCGGTGTCTCTACACGGACTGTAAGTGCAAATCTGTTTGGGTGGCGTGTTGCTCGGGACCCTCTGCGATGGTGCGGGACAGTCACTCAGATGTGCAGCCTGGCCTACATTTGTTCACAGATCACTCTAGTGCCTGTGAGTTCTGTCTGGCTCCTGGTGCTGCAAAGGCCTTGTCAGATTTTATAGACTGCCACAAACCACTGAGCTGATCTCCTCCTCACTTTCCTCCTTCTACTCTCTATTATCTCTAAAAGCACTTCCTGCTTTTGATGTAGATTCTCTATTAGACACAGGGGAGACAGGGCAGGTTTCACCTTTGCCTGTAAGCAGAAGGGGACGAAAGAGGAAGGTGGCAGAAATATTATTAACTTTAAAATCTTCCCTCTACCTCCAAGATGAGAATAAACGTTCCCCAAAGATTTCCTGAGATACGTGTAGACAGTTCTTCCCCATAGGAATCTCCTGTCACCTCGGGTTTTTTTTTTTTCCTTCTTTTTCTTCTTTTAATGGAATATAAGACTCTCAGTGTAGGCAGAGATCTTTTCAAATGAGACCACAGTGCAGCATCTGCCAGGTGCCATTTTCATAAAAAACTCAACTGATCTGTTTCTTTTCAACATTTTCGTTGTTTGTTATATGCCACCAATTATATATTAATGTCTCTTACCCTACCAATGTCCCAGAGTCGCAGCTGCTTGGCCAGCTAAAACTCACACATCCCTATTTAACCTCCCAAGCAGCAGAGAAGTACGTGAGTAGCTTAGGTTAACCAAACCGAAGCCCACTTGAAAAAGCCACTAAAAAAGAGTAGCTGAAGGTATAAATGAGTGACACTATTTCTAAAGTGTACACAGAATGTTTCACGGTGTGTAACATAAAGCCCAAGTAGTCATTTTGCTCCAAATTTGCTCCTGTGCCTAAAGTCTAAACGGCAGCATGAACACAGAATCATGAGTTGCTTTATGATAGGGGCCTCAGGTTCATCACAGGCACAGGAAACAGAATATTTTCTACCCATTGCTGCTTTGTCTATAAAATAAAATAAAATAATAAAATAAATAAAATCAAGTTGGGGTGGGGGGTCCTACAATGTCAGAAAGCATAGCATCACAGGGCAGAGTTCAAAAGAATCCAAATGATTTGAACATTGAGCAATGATTATACTGTGGTACTTAAGTCCAACAGTAGCATTTTGATAACAAGAATGCTAATCTCTTGGCCCTAACCTCCCCTAACACTTGTTACTACTGAAAGATTAATCTTATCTCCCTATTTAAGCAACCCACATATATGTCCAAAATTAGACTGTAAACCAAGAGCCTGCTTGGCTAGAATAAGACAGTTTTTAACATCAATTTACAAACACTCTGAAAATGCAAGTCACTTTCCCTCAAATGAATGGCTAATGCGTTACAAGATTTTGTGATACTTAAACCATTGAATGTCAGAAAGATTTAAGTTGAAATCAACATGCATTTATTCTATGGTCTAGCAATACAGGAACCTGATGGCATGAATATTTTACAGTAATGCTTCAATATTCAAATCCTCATACTGAGATTCTACAGTAACATACAAATTATATTTAACTATCAAAAAATTCATTGAAGTACTTATTAGAGTATCAGTAATAATAGTCATTAAAATTTTATGATCACTTTAAAGAACACTAAATAATGGTAGTTTAGCAAATGCCCTATTTACATATTTTAACAAGACTTACATAGTAATATCAAAATCATATTGAATTTGAGAGCAAAATTAAACTTGCCCTCAAAAGAACAGATACATTATGATACATTATGATCTACTCTGATAGGTTTGCTTGTTTTCCAAGTAGTGGAATGAATTGCACTGACTCATTCACTCCACCCTTTTGGATGGGCTACAAGATATGACCAACTGTCAAAACTTCAATCTATGGACAAAGAACAGAATTAACAAAGCGGCTATACAGGAACTGAATCTGAATCCTTACCCTCATTTTGTATCATTCCCTGCTTTGCTCATCTGAAAACTTACACAGGTGTCCACCTAACTTTAAATTCATACATGAAGTATGTCTGTAACCACTCAGACATAAGTAGGCACACACATGTGGCTCACTTTCATTTTCAAACAATTACAGTATTAATGCAAGTTCTGGTCATTAAGCATTTTGCTATTTGGCACACGTAGGTGGCTTTTCACAACATTCTAGAATGTTGAAGAAAATAGCTTTCCAAAGGTGAGTCTCAAAATGTGCACAAACCCCAGGTAGAACATCACCCTTAAAAAATGGCTGAGATTTGTTTTCTTTGCCTTCTGTTTGAGGTTGGCAGTGATCACTGTAAATTCAATGAACTTGAGTAAACACTAGGTCACTAGAAATTCTCAGAGAGAGATATATGTAGGCACTTGGGGAAGACAGGTGGCCTGGGGTCAACAACCAAAGCTTCTGAGAACAGCTATGCCATTGACACAGGTCACTTTGGTTTCCTTGGGACAAGTGATTTACTGGCAAACACATCCACTAGAACCCTGTAGGCTCTGTCAGAATTTGAGGCTCATGGGTAGTAAATGAATTTGGGTCAGCATTCAACTCCACAAAATCCCATGAGGAATAGATACAGTACATCAATATATGGGCCTTTAGCTATTTTCCTTGTTAGTGCATTTTAAAATTATCTACGATTATGAAATCAAAGAAATGAAAGACTTCCTAATGCCATATAGACCAGACATCCGGGATGTGTGTTTGTACATGTGAGTGTGCAGGCAAATGGGCATTCACATGTATGCTCATGTGTGTAAGAGAAGGGAAGTTACAGAAATTATGGAGATTGGTTTATTTCCAAAATTAAACATAAAATAAAATGTCAAATTATATTTCCAGTAGATTATCTAAATAGACAAAGAAAAGATATCATCAGGAATAGTTGGGGCCACCTTCATCCTATTGTGGATAATAATTCATATTCCTGTTTCCCCTCTTTCAAGAAAAAGGAATTAAGTTCTCTCATTTTCATTGGCTGTCAAATAAGTAGGCTTGATCAACAATTTATATGGTGATATGGGAGCTTCCCAGTGAAGACAGAAACTCTTTTTTCTGCAAAACTGTAGCAAATACTAAGCCAGAAGTGTTACTTTATGCTGAAATTTAAGCAATAGTGACAAAAGGCCACAGACAGTATTTTGCAATCCAGTGAGGATCCTACTCCTGAAGCATGTCTACCTTCCCAATAACATTTTTGAGGTTCATATTAAAATGTGATTACATTTTTCTGGGGCCAGCGCTGTAGCGCAGTGGGTTAATACCCTGGCCTGAAGTGCCGGCATCCCATATGGGCACAGTTCGAGACCCGGCTGCTCCACTTCCTGTTCAGCTCTCTGCTATGGCCTGAGAAAGCAGTAGAAGATGGCCCAAGTTCTTGGGCCCCTGCACTCATGTGGGAGATCCGGAAGAAGTTCCTGACTCCTGACTTCGGATCGGCGCAGCTCCGGCCATTGCGGCCATTTGGGGAGTGAACCATCAGATGGAAGACCTCTCTCTCTCTCTCTCTCTGCCTCTCCTCTCTCTGTGTAACTCTTTCAAATAAATAAATAAATATTTGAAAAAAAATATGATTACATTTTTCATAAGAGAGAAGCACTTATTTAGTTGATGAGGTGATGTATGCCTGTTAAACAGACTTGATAACTGGGTAATTGAGTACACCCGTGTGTACCATGTATGTGGCTAGCAGACTCAAATTTAACGAGAAATGCTCATTGAGAAATATACCTCAAGTAGTTTTTCAACTAAAATACTATTCCTTGTAAATTCAAAATGTCTTTAGTGTACAACACTGAGTCAAGAAGACACAAAGCTGTTCTCACTATTCCTCTACCTAGGATCCTTTCTTACATTTCAAAAAGTAAAAAAAAAAATTCCTTTTGATATCAAAAACCTACCACAATACATACAAAGAAGTCATGCTCATGTAATAAGGCAAGAATCCTCCACTTTATAATAGCAAATCGTCTTCAGAGTTTTTTCAACACAAACCAATTTGTGGCTTTGAATCTCAGCTCTAACTCATCAGTTATAAGACTCTGAACAAATATTTAATACTTTTGTCTCCCAACTTTATTATCTAAAAGTGGGTAAAAACAGCACTTAATTCATAGTACTGTTTTGAGGATGAAACAACTTAACGCACATCCAACACTTAGGAGGCATGGTAAGCTCTAAATGCAAACCATCATGAGTACCTAATACTAATACATTTTAGAGCAGTCTACCACTGCAGGCCCAATTTGCTATTTAAATGGTATGCTGCCCTAAGAGAATGCTATTTATTCAGGTTTTTATTTCATTCACTCATCCAATCGTTTGTTTTCTCAAAAAGCATTTGGAAATAGATACACCACTAACAGGATGGAAAACCAATAAAAAAGAATTAATAAGGCCTACTTTTGACAATAAGCATGCATTTTGATGGACAGAAGTAATTCTTTGAATAATATATGCCAGTCCTGCCTTCACCTCTAATTCATTCATATTATGTTGTGGGCACAAAATGAGTAAGGAGTTTAATCACTTGTATGTGACTCAGGAAAATGTCTAAGATGTATTTTATTTGACCTAGAGAAAACAAATTTAAGTATGTATGAGAATACACATCCCTGAAAGGCGGCAATCTCCCTTCATACACTGTTCTTTGATTTGTGTCTATAGTTACCAGGTAGAGCATTTTTTCTACTTAAATATTCTCAATTTTAAGAAAAGAGTTCAAAGCAGGGCAGTGCTTTGAATAATGTTGAAAAGGGGATTGGTCTCCAAATATGTTTGGCTTTCCAATCCAAAATCTGCTATCCCTTGAGATAATATCAATATCGACATCATGTTTGGACAACAGATGTCAAGATGCAGGGTGCTTTCCAGTGAAGACTTCCATCCTATTTTGCTTTTACATCAGCTGATGAATATGGATAAGCCTCAGGAAGCAGCCCTGGATATGTATCCACAGCAGAAAGTTAATGTAAGTGGCATATAAGTGATATTTATGTATAAATTTTTGCTTACTTATTCTATACTAACACACTCAAAGTACTAACCTTGACCTAACCTACCCAAATTGGCAAAAATCCAATTTGTTATACAATTGAAAGAATTTCCTTTTCCTTATGGTTTATTGGAAAATTATGCTTGTCTAGCTCATGGCTTTACTAAAATAAACATCCTAGTGATATGTGCTTAAAAGACTTTTGACAAACAGGTGCAATACCAGGGTCACACACTGTAATTATTTTTGTCAATTTCAAACATCTCATCAAAAGAGGGCTATTGGTTGCAGCCTTGTGTCTTGTTGCTAAGTAAAGGAGGAGGGGATAGAGAAAGATCTCAACCTACGTGTTTGGGGCATATGATGAGAAAGCCACACCCTGTAGGAGAAGGGATTCCTCCAGATATTCCTCATCGCCAGACAGTCTCTGAAGTTCCTAATAATACTATGCCCACCATAGCCTCTGGAGCAAGCAGAATGCCCCAGATCAACCAGGGCACATGGGGTGGTCATCGACGACAGAAGACAAAATTTCACACTCTAAAGTCATTGTAGCTTTGCCATTCAGAACTGCAGGCTGATGGCATATGGGGATTAATCTATGGCAACAGATGGCTCCACTGATTTTCCTGATGAAGTGATTATTGCTCCTTCCAACGATATTCCCGAGTCCAGTCAGACACTGGGTAGGTTAATTCTGCCTTTGGAATGTTTCTCAATTCCATCCCTTCCTTTCTAGCCCCACCATCACCAGTTTCTCCTGGGGGCTCTGCTTAAATGGGCAATCTCTGCCACAGTGTGCTCCCTGAACTGTGGGCCCATCTTACTCTCCCTTCTGTCATCACACACATGTGCACCTGTGATCTCCCCGCAAAGCAGCCTGAACCAGATAGCTACTGTGCAGAGGATTCAGGGCAAACATTTTGCCTGGAATTCAAACAGAACCTTCCAGGTCTTATCTATGTCACCATCCTTATCTCCAAGTTCTACCTTTTACAAAAACTTGACTATTGCCAAAATGATACTTACTGTGTCCTGGAAGCACTACAGAAGCTATCCCCATGAGATGTGGCTGATCACCACCACTTCTGGGGAGAAAGCCCTTCCACTTGACTCTGCACTGCTAAGAACTAATACTGTGAGGCCGGTGCTGTGGCCTGGTAGGTTGGGCTTCCACTAGCAGTACTGGCATCCCATAGGTGTTGGTTTGAGTCCTGGCTGCTCTTCTTCTGATCCAGCTCCCTGCTAATGGCCTGGGAAAATGGAGAAGGCTGGCGTGGCAGAAGAATCTCCTAGCTCCTGGCTTCAGATTGGCCCAGCTCCAGCCATTGTGGCTATTTGAGGAATAAACCAGCAGCTGGAAGACCTCTCTCTCTCTCTCTCTCTAACTCTGCCTCTCATATAAATAAATCTTTTTATTTAAAAAAGGAACTAATTTTCTTAAAAAGCGTAGAAATTTCATTTCTAAAGGACTAACTAAAATGATTGTGTCATTTTTTAAACAGTTTAGGAGCTGAACTGAGAGGTATCTGCCACATTTATATGGGATCTTGTCTATGCTCTCCTAAATGGTTAGTTTCCTTTTAGGTGTTCTTTGATCCTTCTTGGCTGGATCATCAGCCTTTTAGGAGCACAGACCTTGCACCTGAAATTCCCTGTACATACATGAGTGGCCAAAACATCATAGAAAATGTGTTTCTCCTGTTACTAAATGGCTCCAATGGAAAGCAGAAAAAAATTAAGTCAGTGGAAAATGTGTATTATGAAAAAAATTATACATAGATTTTAACATATGCATTCTGAGAATATATATTATATATATTATGAAGAAACTATGCATGGATTTCAAAATTTGTTTGCAACAAAATAAACATCTATTAATTTTAATTTTCTCCAAAACTTTAAAAAATTTTATAAAATTTGTGAGAGAGAAAAGAGAGCAAGCAGTGAACTACCTCCTCCACTGGTTCACTCTCCAAATGACCAGTCAAAGCTGGGGAACCAGGAATTCCATTCAGAAACCCAATTACTTGAGTCACCACCACAGCCTCCTAGGGTCTGCATTAGCAGGAAATTGCAATCATGACCTGGAGCCAGGAATCAAATCCAAACACCCCAGTGTAGGACTCAGATATCCTAACCAGTGTTTTCAAATATATATATATATATTTTGAAAGGTAGAGCTACAGAGAAAGAGAGAGAGGTCTTCCATCTGGTGGTTCACTCCCCAAAGGCCACAAAGCCAGGAGCCAAGAGCTTCTTCTGGATCTCCCATGCGGGTGCAGGGGCCCAAGGACTTGGGCCATCTTCTACTGCTTTCCCAGGCCATAGAAGAGAGCTAGATCAGAAGTGGAGCAGCTGGGACTTGAACTGGTGCCCATATGGAATGTCAACACTGCAGGGGGTGGCTTTATCCACAGAAATTTACGCCACAGAGCTGCCCCTTAACCAGTGTCTTAATTGCTAAAGGTACCCCCTCCCACAAACGTTCTGAACTACATTTATACACACACTTTTCCCATAAGATAGTTCATGTAATTATTTATTCTTTCATCAACATTTTGTTCCATGTGAACTCAATGTATAAGCTCAGAATTTCCCCGAAGAATTTTAGATACATATCCATCATGCTGATTAAAGATTTTGTTTTCAAAACTCTCTACATTGATTTGAACCTTTTGAAGTCCCAAAATAAAGTCCCAGTGTATTTTGGAAGGAATTTCCCTATTTTAAGATGAGATTAGCACTGTTTTAAAGATGGAAGTAAAGAATGGAGATTTATTCATGTGAAGTAATGTAATTTAAATACCTTCAATAGAAGATAGTATCATTTAAAAACATTCTTCCTTTTTTTCTTGAGAAGCTCAAAATATTTATTTCTATAGTCAATGTTTAATGCAACAGAGTACTAAACTTGGCATTGGTCAAAATCATTAAACTCTAACTATTAAGAATAAATACAGGGGCTGGTGCCATGGTGTAGTGGGTAAAGCCTTGGCCTGAAGTGCTGGCATCCCATATGGGCATTGGTTCGAGACCTGGCTGCTCCACTTCCCATCCAGCTCTCTGCTATGGCCTGGGAAAGCAGTAGAAAATGGCCCAAGTCCTTGGGCCCCTTGCACCCGCATGGGAAGACCTGGAGGAAGCTCCTGGATCCTGGCTTCAGATCAGTGCAGCTCTGGCCATTGCGGCCAACTGGGGAGTGAACTAGCAGATAGAAGACCTCTACCTCCCTTCCTCCCCACCCCCACATCCCGCCTCTCCTCTCTGTGTGTAACTCTGGCTTTCAAATAAATAAATAAATCTTAAAAAAAAAAAAAAAAAGATGTGTGGCTACAAGGCTGAAGCAGCCCACATCCCTTAGAAAAAAAAAAGAATAAATATAGGGGCTAGCATTGTACCATAGTAAGTTAAGGTACCTCCTGATGATGCTGGCATCTCCTACGAGGGCAAGTTTGAGTCTTGGTTGCTCCACTTCCAATCCAGCTTCCTGCTGATGTGCTGGGAAGGCAGCAGAAGGTGTCCTATGTACCTGAGACCCTGCCACCCATTTAGGAGACCCAGATGGAATCACAGGCCCCTGGCTTTGGCTTGGCGCAGACCTGACTATTGCAGCCACTGAAGAGAGTTTCCCTCTCCCTCTGCCTCTGTAACTCTACTTTCAAATAAATAAATCTTTTTTAAAAAATTTACAAAAGCATCAATATAATACAAGGAATAGCAATGATCTTGGTTGCAGTGGTACATAGAGTAGCATTGCCCAGATAGGGGATACGATATAATTATTCTCTAGGGAAATTCTTGCATCCTGTAAACAATGTACCCTCATGTTAAGACAAGAACATACATCATAAAACATTCCTTGCTCTTGCTGTTCTGGCAAAATAGTAAATGTACTAGTGATAAAGCTCCGCTATTGAGATACCAAGGGAATTGAAAAGCTACTTCATCAACTTTTGAGGGTACAGGGTAGGGGGAAAAATCTTACAATTAACTAGATGCATATAAATATGGACAAGAGTAATTAGACTATGCAGCACTGAAAAGTTAATACCCATGTCACACTAAGCCCCTGAACGTTCTTGGCGATATGACACTTAATAGAAACTAAGTGTGAGAAGTACACTGAGGATGTGCTAGAGTCACACACAGACTGGATTGAGCATTAAGATCTTACGATGCTTGTATAGCAAAATGCTCAGAAATGCAACCAAATATTAAACAAAGGCTCAACCGTATGTATATCTGTGTGGTTCAAATGTCCTATTCCAACAGGATTATTATTTATGACTCACACTCTAGTAGCCAAGCTCATGTGCTCAGACTGATAACATTTGGAAAAGGTACATATTCTCATTTTCTCCAAAATATGCTAAGCCAAATAGTCTCTACTAAGACCCAGAAAAAAGCTCAGAGATGTAGCGAACCCCATGAGTGACCACCAAATGCTGACCTTGGTCCTCTTTTCCCTGTAAGTGATAGTAGTAACAACCTAAAAAGGAATAATAAATTCCTAGAATCATAAGTAAAAATTTGCCTCTGCTGATTTCTACCAATGCCGCATATTTCTGTTATAGTGCTCACTCAGTGCAGTGATGAAAAAAAAAAAAACAGATACTTAACAGTGCCTAATAATAGTAGACAGCTTAGAACAGAAATAATTCCTGATCTCTAAGAAACGTGTCAAAATTTCCCAGAGGTAAAAAAAAAGGGGGGGTGGGGGGCTGCAGTTCTACTGTTAACCCTATAAAAAAAAAAAGGTATATTTGTTGACATCTGATCAAGACAACATTTTCATACCCCATCTGTAACAGATAATATACTTTGAAATGAATATTCATCATACCTGCCTTCAATACCACATGGAAATTCACACAGAGACACAAGAAGAAAAGGTACATTTTTCCCAGTTTGACTACTCATGAATCAATACATGACCCATTTGTCATCTTGATGCTTCTGCTCTCAAACTAATGTCCCCATCTCTGAAATCCTTACTCATCTTCCAGCTTCATGTTCTCAATTGCTTGTAAGTCACTTGTATTTGGATACCCCCATTTTTACTTAAAGCCAAGAACACCTTAACCGAACTCATAATGAATCCATGTTCGATGCTTATCAGAGGGCTCTGCTCACAGGACAGAGAAGCATCCTAAATGTTGAGTGATTGTTTTTTTCTCACACCAACTTCCAACCACAAGTTTCCCAGTTTTCTTTCTTGGCCACTAGTTTCCTATTTTACTTCCTGGAAATAATTGAGTCTTATTAAGTTTTTCCCCTCCCTTAACCATATGCAAATACCACCAAGCATCTCAACTCTTTCCTCACAACTCTATCATATTTATCTCTTTGAATGCTGCAAGCCCCAGACACTGATCACCTTACATCTGTGACAATGAGACTCCCTCCTAGTTTAGCACAACCACTGGCTGCCTCTTTCCCCTTTCATCTGATCCTACTATAGCTACAAGAAGAGAATTCATAAAATAGCAGCTTTGTCATTTTCTTAGAAATTCATACCTGCTTAAAAACTGCATGTTGAGCATCTCTAAACGACCACAACTGTGTTTTACTGTCTTTGCAAACTGGGTCCACCCTGCCTACCAGTGCTTATCCCCCAGTTGGTTAGCTCTTGTTTCTACCTGGATCACTGTGGCAGGTTCCTAACTGGAACCTTTGCAATTGGCCTAGCCAGCTGTCATGTCCCACCCTGAGTGCTAGCTCATCTTTCTACAACTGAGAATCTAATCATGTCAACAACCCCCAGGTGATTTCCTCACCATGACTCCCACCACAGTCTGCATAAAACCCTAACTCTGGAGGGTTAGAGTTCATCAGGATCCCGCCTACCTTGCAGGCTGCATCCCCTAAACATCCACTTCTTCAGACTCTAAACTTAACAGCAATAAACTACACACTGCTCCCTAGAAGTGTCATTCTCCCCAGCAGATTCTACTACTTCTATGTAGAATTCTCTGTGTCACACTGCTCTGTTTTCCACCCAACTTATCTTCATCTTGTAGTGTTAGATTTGGATGTCACCTCTGCAATCACTCCTCCTGACTTCCCAAGTTTGAATTTGTTTCATTTACAAACTCTGCACACCCATAATACTGCAGTTCTTGCTATCACATAATTACATTTTATTCCTCTTACAAAATGAATTCTTCAGGGACAGGATCCATGCTTTATTCATCATGATATTCCTGGCACACAGCATTGTAACCAGTACCCAATAGCTGTTCAATATGCATTTATTAACTGGAAGTGTGAAGGAACCTAACTGTAGTTCTCAAGGTATAATGGGCATCACTGTAATATTCTTGGTCTAAAAGAATGCTTAAATTTATGACTAGCTTGCATGATAATGTGCAGTCCCAAGAAAAAGAGATAATATCAAGAGAATTAATAGTGCCACTCTCTCCAATAAGGAAGAAATGTAGGTAAAAATATTGGTGAGTATTGAAATAGAAGAAATATCAAGGGGAAAAGATCAGGTCATCTCGCAGTTTATAAAAGTGAAAGGGACAGCTCAACATGGACGCTAGACTCTAAGATATGCATGTACGTCTAACAGATACAGACCTTCAAACTTCAGAGTGATATTTATATCATATCAAGAATTATAAAACTACCCAATAAATTGACCCAGTTTTCCCTCCCAAGGGAATGTATCTTAAAGATATTATTCAAAAAAAGAAAAATTCCATAATATATAGGATTGTGTTATTTATAATAAAAGAAAAAACAGAAACAAGAAATAGACTCATGAAGCAAAGAAATAATTAAGTGAATTATGACATTAATTTTAAATGACATGGAATTTTAAAAATGCCCAAGTATATGTAAGAAATAATTCATATACTATGCTTACAGCTACAAGTATGAAATATATGCATTAATAAAGAGATCATAGAGAAATAAAAATAAAAATCATATTTGCAATAAATTTGCTTTCAAAATAGAAATTAAAAATATTAAAAACAGATCATGACTCCAGTAGGGAAGTTAGTTTTTAGATATCTAACTTTTAAAAGTCTAATTATTGGGGTTGACACTGTGACGTAGCGGGTAAAGCCACCGCCTGCAATGCCGGCATCCTATATGAGTGCCAGTTCAAGTCCTGGCTGCTCAGCTTCTGATCCAGCTCTCTGCTATGGCCTGGGAAAGCAGCATAGCATGGCCCAAGTCCTTGGGCTCCTGCACCCATGTGGGAGACCCAGAAGAAGTTCCTGGTTCCTGGCTTCAGTGCCCACTGAAAGCACAGTCCCCAGAACAATTTTCCTGGGCAAGAATTTAGCTATAGTTCAGTTTCTCAACTTCCTTCCCTGAGCCTATTTCATTAGCATTCCCACTGACTATCTAGCTATGACTCTGCCATCCTTCTCTACCTATTCTTTTTCTCTTTAAGTTAACTAATGTCAATTTCTATTGATTGCAAGAGCCCTTAGACTGGTAAAATATTGAGACAGAACATATGACCTAGTGCTAGTAAACTATTTTTCTGCTGCCTTTTTTTCTCCTTTTTTCCTCCATCAAACAGAATGATCCTCCTACTAGGGCAGTAATAAGAGCATCCACACACTTTAATAAAAGCCAAATTTGTAGACCCAGGGAAATGCTATCCAGACTACCAGGATACTAGACTCATGAAACTGAAGAAGCGTTCTCCTTAATCTTTAAGAAACCATGAGACTAGAAGAATTCCATCTATGGGTGTGATCTTATCTAGGTTCTCCTCAAAAGAGGCAATGAGGGATTTTACACACTACAGATCTGATGTGCAACCTTTACCGAATTTCAGAGTGGATTAGGCCCTGCTCCCCTTGAACACACGCATTCAAGCACATAATACAAACAGTACTAACAAATGGCCTTCTGGTGGTACATTTTTTTTTCCTCCTCTTATTCTGCATTTTCCATATTCATTCTCCATAATGAATAATTAATCTTTTTAAAATGGAAGAAAAGAATGTAAAGGTGAAATAATATACCTTTTGAATGGGTTTATCCTCCTAGTATATGAGTAGAATACCACAGGTATGTTAATAGCACCTTCAACAAAGTACGTGACAAAATCCCCATGGGCCGGCGCTGTGGCTCAACAGGCTAATCCTCCGCCTTGCGGTGCCGGCACACAGGGGTCTAGTCCCGGTCGGGGCACCGATCCTGTCCCGGTTGCCCCTCTTCCAGGCCAGCTCTCTGCTGTGGCCAGGGAGTACAGTGGAGGATGGCCCAAGTGCTTGGGCGCTGCACCCCATGGGAGACCAGGAGAAGCACCTGGCTCCTGCTATCGGAACAGCGCGGTGCGCCGGCCGCAGCGCACTACCGCGGCGGCCATTGGAGGGTGAACCAACGGCAAAAGGAAGACCTTTCTCTCTGTCTCTCTCTCTCTCTCTCACTGTCCACTCTGCCTGTCAAAAAAAAAAAAAAAATCCCCATGAAAATCTTGTGGACAAGATAGAAACATGTGCAGTGGATGACAGCAGATTTAGAAGAAATTGTGGGTAAATAATATTAGACTTAGGCAAACTCACAGTGGGATGTACCATCATATTCAGATGATGCACATCAAAGAACTGATGTTAGATTGCAGGCTGTGGGAGCTTCAGAGGTGGATGAGAGATGTCCATAGCAAGTTCTGCTCAACATGCATAACAATGGCTCAAAGGCAAAGAAGACATTTTTGTTATATTTACAGGTGGCCCAAAGTAGCAGTTTATATGTTATACAGAGATAATAAGTGATTCATACTATATGACTATATATTATTATATATATGAATATCATATGACTAAATGTAAAATTCAAGTTTAAGTTGCAAACTCAGCTAGGTAAGTAAAGGATAGGAGAATCAAAACTAGACAACAATTCGTTAACAATTCATGAGAAAAGCACCTCAGGACTGGAGGGGATGAGGTACATACCATGAGGGGAAGAACTGTTATAACATCAAAAGGAGTCAATAGATCTGGGTGGGCAATATTTAGTCATAAAGGAGCACTATTTTGTGCAGGTGTGAGAACCAGACTTTAAGAAGGACGTTTATTAAGTAAAAAATAATGAGAAAGAAAATCAGAAGAAGGAGCTTGAAAGTAGTGTTAGAGAAGAACTACAGACAACTGAGTCTGGAAAAGCATGAAGGAGGAAAAGTAAACTGTTTCTGATTTTAAAAAAAGTGGGCTGGGGTCAGTGGAGGAGGGGGGAGAGCACCATTGTGATGCAATGGGTTAAGCCTCTGCCTGCAATGCCAGCACCCCATATGGACACTGGTTCAAGTTCCAGCTGCTCTGCTTTAGATCAAACTCCCTGCTAATACACCTGGGAAGGCAGTGGAAGATGGCCCACGTGCTCGGGCCCCTGCACATACATGGGAGACCTGTAAGAAGCTTTTGGCTCTTGACTTCAGCCTGGCCCAGCCCTGGCCAATCTGGGAAGTGAACCAGCAGATATGATTCTCTTCTCTCTCTCTCTGTTTCTCCCTCTCTCTTTATAACTCTGGCTTTCAAATAAATAAATCTTTTTAAAAAATTTAAATTTATTTATTGAAGAGGCAGATGGAGAAAGAGAGAATTCCTAACCACTGGTTTATTCCTCAATTGCCCATAACAGGGCTGGACTAACCACACCTGGGAGCTGGCAGCATGGTCCAGGTCTCCCGCACGAGTGGCAGGTACCCAACTACCTGAGTCATCACCTGATGCCTCCCAGCATCTGCATCAGTGGGAAGGCAGAATCCGGCCCAGAGCTGGAACTTCAGCACAGACACTCTGATAAAGGCATATGGTTGTCCTAGCCTGTAGGTCAAATGCCTGCCAACAGTTTCTGATTGTTAAAGCCCATCACATGCATAAAATTACAAACTTCTTTGAGACTTCAGATAGCAAAAGTAGGAATGGTCAGGTGGTGTTTGAGGGAGACAGGGGCTGTTATTTAAATCTGAGATAGGGTTAGAGCAAAGATAGGTACATAGGCTAGAATGAAAAGTAGCAGCATGGTACCACACGCTTATTCCATGGAGTACAGATGTCCTCCTCTGTATCTTTGTGCCAAGTGGCTCCACCATAGTCTAACCATCTTAAAAAGTAAGAAAAGCTTGAGTTCTGGGGCTTATGACTACTAATGTCTATTGAAGGGCAACGAGCCCTCAAGAGACGAATTTCTAACTCACTTTCAAGGCATTGATTTCCAGAACTAGAATAAATGTTGCATCAGTGGCATGATTTCATATGAAAAGTATTGCTTTTTGTGGATGCCAATAACAAATAAATCCTGTTAATCCACATAAAATAATTCCTTTGTAGCTATACATCTTGAAATTTTATCTGTATAGTTGACAATCCCTTCCTTCTCAGGTGCCACTTTTTTTAATTTACACATTTCTTGGTCACTCATAATCCTTTCTCATCACTTCCTATAGCCTCTATCACCCCATTTAAGGCTCCTCTGAATTCCCTTCCTTTTCTTTTGGATCACAGTGATCTGGTTCTTACTCCCTCAAATGCCAACTGGGTTCTGTCAACGTATCTCCCTCCTGTTAGTTCTCCTTCCACTCTGCTCCATCTAGTGGAATGCTGATTTTTGCAATGTGGTACCAGCTTTAAAAAATAAATAAATAAAGCAATACTCTGTTTTGCTATACAGGGTTAAGAAATAAACACAGCAACAAAATCTGATCTAAAACAAGAAAGAATAAAACCTTCATAAACTCCCCCATTATCCTCAGGCAGAGCCTAACACCCTCAACTATATTCCAAAATCCTTCATGATCAAGTCCCTAACCCTATCCTCATCACTGGTAACCTGCCTTTTAAGATCACTTATAGCTGTTTAGCCATTTTTAGCAAATTTTATTTCTTCAAAGAAGCAAAACTCTTCATTAGGCCTCTGAGCTTGTGCATCAGCTGACCTCTCCACTGGCAACACCTGCTTCCCCACCCCCACCCCACCCTTCCCTAACTGAGGTCTACTCATTCTCTAGGTCTTACTTTGTACGCCACAAGACTAGGCCACATAGCCTTTCTATGTGTTCCCCTGGCTCCACCTCCACTGCCCCATCCCTGCCATCCACTGGAGAAAAAATCCTCCTGAACTCCTGTTCACTGTCTGTCACCATCACCTAGAATGCTGCTGGAACCAAGGAAATCAATTGTCAATACAACTTTGTTCAAAGAACCAATGAATAGAGAAAACAATAAAATTCACATACCAGGGACACCTCAGCACAGAAACCAATGAACCAACAGCAAACATTTCAGATTTCAGTTTTATGAAATATAAATGTGGAAAGTAACAATGTTTTTCTTTTTCTTTTTTAATTTATTTTATTTATTTTATTTATTTGAAAGAGAGGGAGAGAGAGAGAAAGAGAAGAGGAAGAGATCCCATCTTCTGGTTCACTCCCTAAATGCCAGCAACATACAGGGTTGGGCCAGGTTGAAGCCAGGAGCCAAGAACTCAATCTGAGTCTCCCATGTGGGTGGCAAGTACTCAAGTACTTGAGCCATCATCTGCTGCCTCCTACAGTGCACCTTAACAGGAAGCTGGAATCAGGAACAGAGCCAGGATTTGAGTCCAGCCATTCTTATACAGAATGCAGAAATCCCAAGCAGTGTGTTAACCACTGAGCCAAACGCTCACTCTGACTTTTTTTTTTTTCTTAAACATAATGTCTAGAAGACACATAATTTTGCTCATTGAATATATGGTCTAAGACACCACTGTGAGAAGCACATTTAATACACAGCTACTAAGGGAAGTGAGAATGGAATAATTCTGGAAGAGAAGTAGAATTTCCCTATCGAACTTATTAACTCCAATATCGAAGTCACTCCCAGGGAGAATTTGACTCTTATCTAAGAATGCTAACTTTTTTCAGCAGAGAAGAGTCTAATCAAGTGTGTAAATGCCGCAAGACACCAAAGGAAAATTAATGTCCCTTTTGGGGGTTCCCAAAGAGTCTGACCAACAGGAAGTAACTTGTGCACAGAATAGAACAGGGATCATCAGAAAGAGTTATGCAGAACTTAGGGACACAAATACCCTTGCTTGGTATGAAGGTTACAATTTGATGATTTTTTCTTTAGGTGCCTGTAGGGTAGAGACTTAGGTAAAATATCAGTCTCACCCATGATCACAGAGCTGAAAAAAAAAAATAGATTACAAATCCTGTGGTTATCTATTTTTGGCTTCAAGCACTACTTGAATAATGTTCTCATTTTTAGACACCCTAGTGAGCTAATTCTTGTAAAAAATGTTTTAAGTGAAGGTACACAGGAATTCTTGAGGTCAATTGTTTATTCAAAAATACACACCAAGTGAAAACTTTGACACCATCATAATAAACAAAAATCTTGATGGAGACACCAAAAATACTGGGAGAAAACACAGGACATTTTAGCCCATGTTTCAGAGTTAGATAACAAACACAAACGGGCTTCATGACAGCCACTTTGCTAAATTCTGGTTTGTAACTTGTCAGCATCTTTCATTCTCTGTGGTCACAGAGACTGCAGGATCCTACAGCACAGTCTCAGATTATCAGCTGGAATTATTTTTCCTTCCCAATATAGAATTATCACTGAATTACGGTAAGACTTGGGAAGTCCTGTCTACCTGCTTATCAAACTTCACTTTGGCAATTTTTAACCTGTTAGCAAAAACTAACACATACACATACAATTAAATACTAGAGGAAAGCCTTCAACCTCTGCCAAATTTCAGCTGGGAACAGATTTTTACGGCCACCTAATAAACCTGCTGCAAACAGGGACTGATAATGGAAACCCTTCCGAGCCCTTAACCACAGTGTGCACAGCTATAATAAAAAGAATTAATGCAGTCAATTTGTACCACTGTTCCTGGAACAAAAAACCCTATTTCAACCACAGTCTTTTCAACAGCTGATTGGCAGCCCTGTCCATTTCCCCACTGCAGTGTTGTCAGGAGTCTTCAACATGATAATGAGCCTGTCACCATATTCAAATAGCCCCGTGACAGCATGTTTTGTGACTGTGACGTCCACTGCAAAGGGTCTGTCAAAAAGCACCTTTCAGAAAATGAAAAGAGAATGCTTTCCTGATGATAAACCTAATTTCTCCAGAGATAAAAGAGTGAGATTGTTCATCAGATTTTGTCAGTGTTGTGTTGCATTTATCTCTTCAAACGTCCCTGTTTTCTTTCTCTCTTTTTTTAAATATACATACATTTAGGTTTGTCAGTGACGAGAAAAAAAAATGATGATGAAACACTTTCTGTTGTAGGAAGCTGGGGCCCTGGGGTTCCCAGAGAGGACAAGGCAGAAGAAGGAAAAAATAAAAAACTGAAGCTTCTCCTCCATTCAAAACCGGAGAGGGAGGCTCACTTCTTGCTGGTTGCTGGGTCAACTTCCAAGCATGGTGTGTTTCCTTCTCTGAGGCCAGCTTCCTCCACAAAGTCGCATGCAGCAAGTTGCCCTGCTCAAACTGGGTCTCCTAGAGCCCCTTCCTCAGTACCCAAGAAAAGCTGTCACCTCCTTAGGAACAGAGGAAGCTCCTGCTTCTGATCTTGGTGAATTGTGGTGGCTTTCCGAATGCTGGAAATATGTGTCTGAATCACATTTCAAGACCTGAAGGAATGTTGTGTGTAACTCAGATGCTTGACAGTCCTAGTATTGTAGGGGGAAGACTAATTTTTCTTGAGTAATGAGAATTATGTCATCAAAAGCCCATATTCATCAGAGAGTGGTTTGATTCTCTTCCTTTGTTTCCCTGCATTCCTTGCAATGCAGACCAAATCTGTGTGTGTTCAGCATCCAGACAAAAATCTACTCTAGGCAATTTCTAGATAGGGACATTTATATGTGTGTATATGTACATATGTATAAAACACACACACAGGTTTACGGATTATATATACATAGATAACACACGCGCACACACACAGAGTGGAAAGAACGTGCAAAGATTTACTCCACGTGATTGTTGGTGTCTCAGATTTTAATAAAATTCAAGCACGTACCCAAGGAAAATTGAGAAGAGCTCCAGCTCTGACAGAGGAAGAGGTGGGCAGAGGACTGGGATGAGGACACAGGAGGACAGGAAGGCTACATGGAACTGTCACTCTTTCACTCCTGAGCTGCCCCGAACACCACCCTTCACAAACACACACAAGCGGGAGGTCCTGAAGCCTTCTAAGGAAGAAATGCAGGCAGACATTTCAATCTTACGCTTAGTTTATTTTATGCTCTGTGACAAAAAAGAAACCCTTATAGTCCAGAAAACACACCCACTCTGCCCAGCATCCTACTGTGTGGTGTAATTAATATTCCTGTAATAAACTATAGACCTTTTTTAGTGATATTACAAAACACATGTCACGTCTCACTACCCTGATTTCCACTGATACAGCTCTCAATTTTAAAGCAATATTTCCTTTCAATCCTCCTAGCTATGCAACTTGATGCATTCGTGTATGATGATAGCATTTATGCTTTGCTATTCCAAAGCCAGGAAATCACTGAGATTTTCATTCTCCTAATTTCGAATCAACACAATTCCTAGTTATGTCTCCTTGGAACTGAGGTCTGAAGATGCAAAAAAGGTGTATTACAGAAAATGATAATTTCGCATTTTGCTATGTATCACATTAAAAAAAACTGCATGGCTGGAGAGTTCTCTTCATTTAAATATTAACATTACCAGGACTGGGTGGGGAATCTCTTTCTTTCCCTAAATATGCAAGAGAAGATGGAAATTTTAAACCCAAAAGAGATTTTTTAAAAGTATGATTCACCTTGAATTGTCAACAATTAGTGGAGTTAAAATTATTGTAGAGTTTCTAGGATTTTTTTAAAAATTCCAGAAAAAGAAAAGGCAGCAAAGAAGAAAAAAGGAGGTGAAAGGGCTCCCAATTGTGTAAGGTCACCCCTGAAAGAAGGCAAAAGTAACTAAATGAGAATCAGCAATAAATTTGACTGATTTTGAGTTTGTTAGCTGGATGAAACTATTATAAAGGCAATAAATAGAGCTGTCGACAGCTGGCTTTGTACAATACCCCCGTTCCTTTGCCTAAATGTTTAAAACCACTAGTTTATTTAGGACTTAAAAAAAAATGAGATCTCAAACTGGGCTATCCCCAAATACAAAGCAAATTCCCGAATCTTGAAGACTTTCATTGTCTCTGAAAGTCATTGTCACCACCCTAATCCCCTCATTAAAGCTAAAGAAATGCTGGGATGGCATTAAAATGAATGCAAACCATTTGCAGCAATCTCCAGCTCACACCACCTCCAAATGAAGGCAGGCACATTGCATAATCCAGGCAGCAAGAGCTCCTGACAGGTGGATGATTTATGCTCATAGTCAGAAGAATCGGAGGGCCTGCGGAGGAGACAGCATGAGCAAGGTGGTGGCGAGACAGATGCTCTCAGTGGGCTTGCAGGGGCTGGCAGGCTCCAGCTAGTTCAGGTGCAACCTGGACACTTTAAGTGCTGAACTCCTATTGCCTGGATTCCAACACTCCAATGTGCCATTTGCAATATTATATGCAATGTACACTCTGAATAAACTGTCAAATCTGTGCAAGCACTGTATACACACAGCACATCCCTCCCACACACAAGGATATTATGTACACAACGCCCCAGCAACAGAAGTGAAAACAAACCTATTTTTGTCTGGTGATTATTATAATACAGATGTAAATATTCTGTAATTTTAGGACCCTTGGTCCTGAAAAATATTTAGCCCAGGTATCGTGCGTAGCGAGTGACAAGATTTCCTAACAACTGGATCAATATTAAAGATTGCACGGTGGGATTAGGAGAAACACACCTCAGCAGAAAACCGGCATCCCTGTCAATTATATTAATTATTTTTCAGATACATGACATGCTTTCGTGACACTTTCTTCTGAGAAACCATTTGAATATTTGAGGGGAAGATGAAGAAGGGATGGATAAAAGGGAGAATCCCTAAAGGATTGAACTACTTTAAACCAATCGTTAAAATAGTTTTCCAGAATTTCTCTCAATAGCCCCAAACAATAACAATCCGGTAAAGATTATGGTATTGGTTAAAAGGGTAGATAAACCTAATTACAGCTATTGACGACAAATTACTGCTACTCCGATCTGTGACAGAAGGTATTAGCCAACATTTACTGGTCAGCAATAAACCCCGATGGACAGAGAAATGCACTGCATAGATCCACCTACAACTACATAGATCATTTTTTCTGCTCATGCTGGTGACTCTGAACCATAGAACTACAGGCAGAGAACATCCAGAAAAGAGACAAACATCCAAGAGTACAAGCTTCAAGTTCTCTGGGATGGATGTGATTTTCTGTTCAACCCCTGGATGCTATAGGGTCCAAGGTAGAGCTGCTGATGAAAATTAAAGTCAGGGGCAGATAACAGTACTCAAAGATGGTAACTTCCCAGGAAGCCACTTTACAAAGCATGAGCTAGTATTCTCTGGCATAGGGAGGTGGGAGGGAGGAGGGGCAGGTGCGCACTGGGCTTACTACTTGAGCTATCCACCCCAAAAGAGAATTTTTGAAAAGAACAAAATGGAATGCGTTGTTAAGTAATTCAGAATGCCTCCAGACTGTACGATTCTCCCTAGAGAAAAAACTCAAACAATTTGAAGTCTTCACAAACTGCATCCAAATCCTTTTTCTAACTTTATTAAGCTGTGGTACTTAAAAATCATTCATAGCGAGGACTCTAATTAGAGAGGAGCCAGTGGAGGAGAGCTAGACAAGGCGATGTGTCCCCCAGTAAGAGGACTACGCCCAAGGGACAGGCTGGGACTCTTTGATGCAATGGGAAATGGGAAAGCTGTGGTTGAAAACTTCCTCCTTCCCCCATTGAAAAGTGAGGGTGTGGGTTGGGGCACTCCAGAGTCAAAGAAAATCCTTGTGGTCTCAGTGTTCTGACAGCGTACCACTGTGCTACACAGAAAAAAGAACAGCAAGTGCATCAAAGCAAGCAAGCAGGGAGAGAACCTAGTCCTTTGCACTCCGGAAGCCTTTTTTTCTTTTCTTCCTGTTTGCTTTCTCCTCCTTGCTCTGTCCTTCCTCCCACCCCCAATACTCTGAGACTGAAACCATTGCCTGGAGAACTGTGGTTCAGGCCCACGACTGGCTATCAAGGTGACATTTACCTGAAGGTCTCGGTCAGTCCTAGGGTGGAAAGGAAGTAACCAGGAGGAAAGGAAGGGCGAGGAGAGGAAAAGAATTCCAAAGCATGAGTAATTTATGCTCTCTGCTTCCCACACTGGAGTGAGGGCTCGGAGGCAGGACTGGAGAAGGCACATTCAGAACTCACAGGCTCCAAGCTGCCTGCAACTTCGCACCTAAGTTGTTTGGATATGTCAATACAACAGCAAGGACAGATTGGCTGTTAAGGGACAGCAGGGTCATCAAATGTTGGAGGCTGGAGTGAAAGCCCTTTCTTCGCCAGTGACTCCATTTTTACTCCTGCTAGAACTGAAGAAACACAGTAGCATGAGCAAAAGCAAAGCGCGGATGCCACAAATTATACCTTGAAAAAGTTGGCAGTGTCCAAGTGAGAAGGATTCCATGGAGTCAAGGTTATTTGTTTCTGGACCATGACAGACTTCCTTGCTGTCCCCACACAATCCACGGAGGGGTTTCTGTAATTCTGGCAGGTCTTGCTGACCCTACCTGTCACCTTCCCATCGCCGGCACACGGCAAAGGGGCTCGGGCTGGAGTCATACAGAGCATTACGGGGGACCTTTGACCTCGGCAAGTCAAAGAGAGCAAGCAATGTGAAGACAACACAGGCCTGCTGAGAACATAGCACTTGGTCATTGTGGAGGGAAAAAAAATTCCTGGCTGATGGCATTTAAGACCAAGCAGAATTGATTTGCCTCTGGTGTAGCTGGGCAAGAGTCTGAGTATTTGGACAACAATGTAATAGTGACAACAATAACAATAACTAATGTGGACTAAAGAAGTAGGTGTATTCCTTTGCTAGCCATTGTGCTAAGCATATTGAATACATTATCTCATTTAATTCTCACTGCAAATTTGGCAGAATAGCATTGTATTCTCACTATTTACATGTGAAGAAACTGAGGCTGGAGACATTATGAACCTTGTTAGTGTTCAGCAACTTAACAGCAACCCACGGATATTAGCAAAGTGCATGATCTTGGTAATAGGCTATGCAGAAGATGTATTTATAATGCAATTCAAAACACAGTTACCTCCAGTTTTCAAAAATATTTTTGAAACTGTGACTTTGGAAACTACCACACTACCTACTAGAATTTTTGCAATGTGAGAAGCATTATTGGTCACAGTTTTTCCTTCCAGTTTCCTCGACCTTGAGTTTTTCTAGAATACTCAGGCCTGGGGGAAAAAAAAAAAAAAGCATGAAAGTAAAAATAGAGAAAAAGAATGAGGCGTAGGTGCCTTAGCACTTCACATCTGAGGACTTTTCCTCAGTGCTGTCTCTTCCAAAGATCGAAGGAAGACAGTGGGGAAGGCTCTGGAACTAACCTCCGCTCCCCTGGCCCATTAGCTGTTTTCCAATGTGCCAATGACTCAGGTCTCCCAGGACTGTTTAGAGTTCAGCTGACTATAGCACTGGCTCCTTTTGGGTTTCCGGTTAAAATCAATGTATTAACCGTGGCTGCTAGTTAGATTGTGTGACTGCAAGTTAAGTCAGAAAGGTGAGGAAAGGAAGAATTCCTAGCTTTATAAGCTTGGGAACTTTCAAAGAGGCCAGTTCCCAAGTGGCATTAAAATAGAAATAGAATTACTTGTAAAAGCTGGGGGATTTTGTTCTTTCCTACCTTAACAAAACTTTTGATAGATTTTTCTCTGCTGGAGCACATAACCAAATAGTTAAAGATTTGTGAGATAACCAGGAGATTCTCTAACATTTCTTAGGCACAAAGCGTCTGAATTGAATTTCTATTCCTTTTACTTTGTCACCATTAACAACGCTTTATTTCTCCCTGTCCTCTTCAGATCCCTAATTAATGACTTCTGGGGAGACCAAGAGACACATCCAAAATCATTGAGAAGTACATTTGTTCACAGACCACAGATTTGTACCTGTTGACTGCAGAAGCATCAGAATGATGCTACAAACAGAAAATGAAATCCTCAGTCACTGACCTGGATAGATTCTTGGGGACAGAGGCTGGGCCCTGGCAGCTTATTCCTTGGAATTATAAGCTATGATAGTCAACGTGGAAGGGGAACTGTTGAGCAATAGTAGAGCAGCTCACACATTCTTCAAGCCATTTCTGAAACATGCCAGAAAGATTCGACACAGAAACTTGATGAAATAATATTCCCTTTCTGCTAAGAGTAACAATTACAGAAATCAAAAGTCGTTCTTGTTATGGCATGGTTCTCCTGTTTTAGAGTCCACAACAAGAAATGATTGGGGCATTTAACAACTCTTGCACCCAAGTGATGCCCAGAAGTAAAAGTTCCCTTGCTCACAAAAGGAAGTAATGTCAGGCAACAGAAGCTGCACGTGACTTCAACAATATTTCACCTTCTGACATTCCGATGAGACTAACAGGAAAGCAAGACTTCATGTGGAATATCAGCCCAGCAACAGGCTTCAGAGCCAGTGAATTTCAGATTGAGCCATGGCTTTACTAGCCTTCGGGTCTTTGGCAAGTAATTTACACAGGTTATTTAAAATAAGTCTTAGTTTCCTCATCCAGATTCACTAATTGATCAAATCAGAGACAAAAACAAAGTCAGTCCTTTTTTCCTTTTTTGATGACAAGGTTGTATGGTCTGGGTAGTCGACATGAATTCAATGAAACACAACTTCTGAAATACAAATCTGTAAGTCACCCACACATAAAGGTAAATATATTCAAAACTTTTTGAAATTCGTTATGTATGAAAAAATTATTCTTATACCTTACTTATACAACTGAAAGCGTACTAAAGTAGTCTAAAAAAAAAATCTATCAGGGGCAGGTTTTTAGCCATGTAGTCACTGTCTGTATCCTACATCAGAGTAGCTCTGTCCCCAATTTTCTGCTAATGCAGACCTGGGTGGTACCACATGATTGCTTAATTGAGTTCCTGCTACCATATGGGAAATCTGGGTGGAGTGCCCAGACCCCAGCTTTGGTCTGGACGAACCCCAGTCCATACAGGCATTTGGGGAGTGAACCAGTAGCTAGGAGCTCGCTCTCTCTCTCTCTCTCTCTAACAACTTATAAAAGTCATTTGCATTTATTGAGTATCAGTGTGATCATGATGTGTTAGGTATCTGTTAAGAAGTAAAATGGGGGCCTGCACTGTAGTTTAGTGGATTGAGCTGCTGCCAGCGATGCTGGCGTCCCATATGATTGCTGGTTTGAGACCCAGCTGTTCCATTTTTGATCCAGTTCCCTGCTGACGTGCCTGGGAAAACAGTGGAAGATGCCCCAAGTACTTGGGCCCTTGTTACCCATGTGGGACACCTAGGAGAAGTTCCTGGCTCCAGGCTTCAGTCTGCTCAGCCCTGGCTGTTGTAGCCATTTGGGGAATGAAGCAGTAGATGGAAGATCTTTCTTACTGTCTCTCCCTCTCTCTCTGTAATTCTGCCTTTCAAATAAAAAAATGAATCTTAAAAAAAAAAGAATAAAATGGAAGCAGATGCAATCCCTGTCCTCAAATTGTTTATGCCTTACTATACGAGTGACAAGAAACTAAAAATCAATGACAATTAATTTTTCTGAGTGCTGTTTACCAGACATTATACCAAGACTATTACACATATGCCCCATTTAAGCCTCAAAATAATCCTCTAACATGTGTATAATTACAGCCTCCATTTTATAGATAAGGCATAAAAAGGTAAAGAAACTTGACTCAGCTGGTAGGTACTAAACTTTGGATTAAATCCTGATAGATTTTTCTCTGCTGGAGCACATAACCAAATAGTTAAAAATTTGTGAGAATACTATATTATATGGTTAGCCACTGGCTATTTAGTTTAACTAAAGTAAAGTAAAATCTACAATTGTGTTCTTCAGTTGCTCGGGACACATTTCAAGGACCCAAAGAATAGTTACAGGTTCCATCTGATCTCAAATCTATGCTATTTGTCTTTATGGTTTGCTTCCCTCTTTAAAAATCTGTTTCATACAATTAAGAAAGGGGCAAAATCTATGCAATTTTAAGGATTGGGCTTATAGAATATCATAAATGAGGGTAAAAATTCATCTTTCATCTTCACTTTTAACCCTTGAGACTTAATAAAATGAGTGGTACACCTGTTGAATGGATGAATAGGAGTTTGGAAATGGACTTGGAGATGGATGTTATTTGGATTGATAGGTAGACAGCCAACAACTCTTTGGAGGAATGAGTTCATCTCAGTCTAAGCTGGTGTAAAGAATAGGGTATATTTCTGAGATAACAGATAAAAATATTTACACAGATCAAACTATAAAGCAAGAATCGGCTTCCCTTCCAAATATTTCCAAATTATGCATAAGTTGGTAATAACTTAAGACTAGATGAGGTCAGAGTAATTGCCATTTAATTGGCTTCAAATATACTAATGATTATGATAATGTGGATACGGAAGAGACTTAATAGGCCTGGAGACAAATGTCTGAGAGAGCAGAGAGGTGAATCCATGGGTGGGCATGGGCGGTGAGAGACAAATGGGGAAAGTAGTCATAAGTGGGAATGGCCAAGTGGTCACTCAGTGGAGGTGTGAAGAAATTGGTTTTTAGATGAAACACTTAGAATAAAAAAAGTAACATGTAAAGGGTGGAGGGGCAGCAGAGGGGGAAGAATTTGTGTGTTCTTAGCTGAGGGCAAGCGTCTAAATAAGAGCTCGGGTGACCCCAAGGAAAACCCTGGTTACTGCTAAGTGCTGGGAGAAGGCCAAGCAAGGCAGACTTGACTTCCTAAGGCAACAATGTGCTGGCTTGAACTGAGACACAAAACCCGAAGTACAAAAAACAGATCTAAGTAGAACCATGTGAAACTGGGTAATGTAAATTACCTCATTCTTCTATATTCTACTCCTTAAATTCCTACATCCCCAGGACACCTAAAAACTCTAGTAAGACCGTCTAGGCACAAAGCAGCCAATGTTAGAAAGATTTTTTTTTAAATTATTTTATTGATTTCAATGACAGAGTTAGAGAGAGGTAGAGCCAGAGCCAGAGCCATGGCCAGAGAGAGAGAGAGAGGTCTTCCATTCTGCTGGTTCACTCCCCAAATTGACCACAATGGTCAGAGCTGAGCTGATCTGAAGCCAGGAGCCAGGAACTTCTTCCAGGTTTCCCATGTGAGTGCAGGGGCCCAAGGACTTGGGCCATTTTCTACTGCTTTCACAGGCCATAGGAGAGAGCTGGATGGGAAGTGGGGCAGCCGGGTCTCAAATCGGTGCCCATAAGGGATGCCGGTGCTGCAGGCCAGGGCGTTAACCCACTGTGCCACAGTGCCGCCCACAGAAAGATCTTGTAAATGAAAATGTATTAGTAGGGAAAAATAGGGAAAGGATATGAATCTGGATACAAACAATCTCTAGAGACACAGGATAACCAAAGGGCAACTGTTAAGGAACCCATTCCTTGGATTTTTCTGGGGGTCCCATTTCATCCCAGTCATCTGTAAGAGAAGAGTACCTTACAATTTGGGGTTTCAGAAATAGAAATCCTAACACTCCTGTCAAGGTCTCTGGGCTACTTCCTGCTTCCCAAACCATTTCCATGTTACTCACTTTTAATGCAATGAGACGTATTCACATCAACTTTCAAAAGCATTTATCCTGAAGTAGGGTAAAAACAAATCTGTGATGTGAATAATCAGCTGCAGTCTATCACACATGAGGGTCACTTATTGTGCCTGGGCTGTGCATTCTACTTGGTAGGGCTGAGTGGGAGTGGCAGGTGCGTGGTATTTGTTCTAGTAGCCACAAAGCCACACTGGCTCTCAAACAGCACAATCTGCCATTCACTTAAGTCTGGTTTGCCAGGAAGCCCAAGGATGGACTCCCCACTAGTACCATCAGGCTCAGGGAATTTGGCTAGCACCAGGCACCTCAGACTTCTGCCAGCTAATTGGCTTTGGGGAAGCCGCTGACCTACTCTCCACTGAGTGGCTTTTGTGAACCTGGAACCCAGCCTGCCTCTCATCATTGATCAACCTTGGCCAAGCCAGCTGGCTTGTTCCTTTGCAGACAGCTTGCCTTAGGGAAGCTGGTTGGTGGCTCCTCAACCTACTAAGAGAGAAAGAGAGAAAGAGGGAGAAAGAGGGAGATGGAATGAGGGGGAGAGAGAGAGACCACAGAACAATCTCTCAAGAAATCTCCAGTGTTTGTTTTCAATTGAGGGAGACTTAGGGATGAACAAACTCATGTCTAATACTTGATATAAGATAGATAGAGTAGAACTCTACACAGCCTTATTAAGAAAAAAAGAAAACTAACAAGAATGGGTCCAAAATAAAATAAAACCATGAAGCATGCCATTACATGAGCCTTTTTCAAATGCATACTAGCATTTCTTTACATTAAATTTAAGTACAATGTCATAAATATCAATGCTGTTGATCTATTCACGCATTGTTGGTGAGAAATAAAAATCTATTGTCTGAAGACTGGTAAGAAAAAAACCCACATCAAACAGTCTGATCAGCTCTGTCCTCCCCTGCTCCTCCCTCACTATGCACCAGGCTGTCACTGGACTTCCAGGGCCTGAGCAAATGTTGAAGCAGGTTTCCCCCCCTTGGGGCTAAATTCATTGGGGATTTTTTTTTATAATTTAAAAGGTATAAAAATGTGTAGCATGCTATATAAATTCTGGCTTCCTATTTCAAGTTCACAAATGGAAATGACAAATGAGGACAATCAAATAAATGATTAACTTTTAATAGTATTCTAATTAAATCATGAGGAAGGGAATGAAAAAAACGATTCTTATGATTGCTGTCTTTCTCTCTGTCCTTTCTAACACAAATGCAGGGAGGGTAGACTGACCAAGTCAAAAGAATTCTTAAGCCACATTTTGGTTAGTTTATGCAAGAGATTCTATCTACCCCATTCCTAATGTAATTCTCACACACACACACACACACACACTATTTCAGAAAATCATGCATGCACAGGAAGTTAGTGGGAGTTTTCTAAGACCCACATAGATTATATACAGAATTATGGGCAAATCTTTAGAATATTAATACTTCAATTTTCCCTACTTATAAAATAGGTAAGATGATAATACCTCAGTGACACACTATGGCTGTATCCTCGAAACCACTGAGACAAACAGTGCCCCAAGTCAATGAATCACCTCAGTCTCTCTGCAAAGGCATGACATCTAAAGAATGTGCTGAACTTCACTTGCTAAACACTGAGTTGGGAGAATAAAACTATGCCACAAGGCAAAAACTTCCTCTGTGATCCCACTGGATCATAAGATGCCACATACTGTTTGACAAAAACATAGACTTAGGCCGGCACCGCGTCTCACTAGACTAATCCTCCGCCTGCGGCGCCAGCACCGCAGGTTCTGTTCCCGGTTGGGGCTCCGGATTCTGTCCCGGTTGCCCCTCTTCCAGTCCAGCTCTCTGCTGTGACCCGGGAAGGCAATGGAGGATGGCCCAAGTGCTTGGCCCCTGCACCCACATGGGAGACCAGGAGGAAGCACCTGGCTCCTGGCTTCGGATCGGCACAGCATGCCGGCCGTAACAGCCATTTGGGGGGTGAACCAATGGAAGGAGACCTTTCTCTGTCTCTGTCTCTCTCTCTCACTGTCTAACTCTGCCTGTCAAAAAAAAAAAATAGACTTCTTGGTCTGCGCTGTAGTGTAGCAGGTAAAGCTGCTGCCTGCAGTGCTGGCATCCCATATGGGGGCCAGTTTGAGTCTCGGCTGCTCCACTTCCCATCCAGCTCTCTGCTATGGCCTGGGAAAGCAGTGGAAGATGGCACAAGATCTTGGACCCTTGCACCTGCATGGGAGACCTAGAATAAGCTCCTGGTCAAATAAATAAACACATAAATCTTAAAACACACACAGACCTCTGAAATAAGGGCTTCCACATTTGGACAATTTGAGTACTGCTGAAGTTTGTTCACATAGTTCATAACTGTTAAGTCCCTGCAAAGTTTATGTTGTGTGCACAACAGTCTGTCAGTGGGAAACCACCAGAGAAGACATTCTCTAATCCTCATGTGATACTTGAACTTGTTCCTTAGAATTTCTCACAGTGAGGGGAACTTCCTGCCTCCCAACACCATCCATCTATGTTTGGACAGTAAGTGAAGAACACAAAACACTGAAGTCATCCCTGGTTCCAAAACCAAACAAATGAAAAAAGGAAAAGGGGGCAGCGTGAGTTACTTAGATAATCTTTGAAGAGTTCAGTATCTCATATTATCCTTGGTCTCTGAAATAAACATACACTTGAATAGCTTGAATATTCCTGCAGTTCACAAAGAGAAACTATGTTAAACAAATACACAGCACAGGCAATAGAATCAAAATCCAAATGCCTGCTACAGAATCTCAGCTCCCTCGTACACTGTGAGAACATTGTCAGGTAACATGACCTCTCGCAGCTTGCCTTTCCTTCTGTGAAACAGGAAATGCCTACCACTGGGGGTCATTGGAAGGATTAGCAAAAAAATAAAAATCCAACCAAAGCACAGAGCACAGAGCCTAATGCAAAGGAAGCCCTCAAGAATGCGTGTTGTTAGTCGTCCCTTCAAAATCTTTGCTCTTCCTTTTGAGACAGACTGTTCAAGCTTCCTATCAACAATAGAAGAAAAAAATTATCATCTGGTAATGCAGTATCTGTACACGAAATAACTTTTTGTGGCACCTTAAATACATTCCCAAATGGCATAATGTCAAGACAAAGCTCACAAAGAAGACACTCTTTGCTATTGCTTATATTATAACTTGGGAGTTTTGTTTAATACTCTGCATTAATGAGGGAGCTTCTTAGGATAATATTACAACAGAAAGTGCAAGAAATACCAGAGAGGTCAATGCAGTTCTATTAACTGTCATCTAACACAGAAATATTTTCCTTGAATACCATGAAAGCTTTCTCCTTGTCTTTGTTCTGTCTTTTGAAGGCAGTAGGCACCCAAATTTCCCCACCAATAATTTCTGTTTTTGACTCAGCAGCATAATGATATTAGACTTGAGAGAAAAAAAATCACCTTGGCAATGTCTTTTTCAGAGGTTTTATAAAAGGTATTTTGTTAGGATAAATTGTACTAAGCAGATCCTTTGAGTAAGCACAAACAAATCCACTTGTTATTAAATAAACTTAGTTTTATATTTTTTAAAAAAGAAAACCTGCCTGAAAAATGCAGCATATTCTTAATGAACACTTCATTAAAATAGAAAATATCGAACAGGAGCGTAATTAGACAAGTAAGTTGCTCTTTGCCACTCTTGCTGATAGGGTAAACCCAGAAGCCTTAGCATTCCCACTGCCATATAGAAATCAAGACTCAAGCTGTGGCTGCAGCAAAGCAGTACTGGAATCATTTTTCTTTATGTTCTGAGGGCTCAAGACAACTGATTGGAACAATACAATGCCAGCTAAGAAAAACAAATTTATAATCTCTGCTCTCTCTCAACATACATGTCTATATGTACACACACATACAGATTGCCTTCTTTAAACTAAAAAGTAGAAGTAGACATTAGGGGCTGGTGTTGTGGTGCAGATATGAGCACAGGTTCGAGTCCCAGCTGCTCCACTTCTAATACAGCTCCCTGCTAATGTGCCTGCAAAAGCAGTGGAAGATGGTACAGGTACTTGTGCCCCAGTCATCCACATGGGAGACCCAGATGGAGTTCCAGGCTCCTTGCTTCAGCCTGACCCAGCATGAGCTATTGTGGCCATTTGGGGAGTGAACCAAGCATGGAAGATCTTTGTCTCTCCCTCTCTTGGCCTGTCAAATAAATAATAAGTCTAAAAAGAAAAAAAAAAAACTTCTATAACTATTTTTTTAAAAAAATAGGAAATAGACTCTAAAGATTGTTCTATGAGAGCTTAGAATACGTAGTGCTTCTGGGTTAAGGACCTTCTAACGTGGAAGAAGAGGCATCCTCCTCCATACTCCTATTTCACCCAGAGATTTCCTCAACATTAGGTCAGCCCTATTAGTCCATAAGTTAGAGCAAAGATAAAAAGGCCTTCTATTCCACGGGGCCTGGCAATTCTTGATGGATTTGAGATGAATTGTCCAGCCTAAGGATTAAGGCTGGGTACTGATGGCTGGATCCTTTTAAGACAGCGTCTTCAATCTTGCTATTCTACCATCCTCAGCTCCTGATACACATTGCCTGCTCCAACTCCCAATCAGCTAGACACCCTCCAGTCTGCTCAGAGGACTGAAAAGACCTTTCCTAAACTATTCTCCATCGTTATCTGCATCTCCAGCCATCTCATCAAACTTCAGGTAGGAAGCCCACTTTCCCTAGATCGGAATCCTGAGAAAAAGTCCCCTCCTAATGAATGTCACTTGCCTATCTACCTTGATCTGAACACCCTGATAAACCCACAAGTTCAGCTGTTTCCTGGAATCTCCAGGAATCTTCACTATTTCCTCTACATTCAAATGACTATTTCAGGCCAATGCTGGCCCTACTGCTCCCTCCTGGGGTATGTATTAGTAGAATGCTGAAGTTGAGAGCAAAGCCAGGACTTGAACCCAGGCACTCCAACACCTGCTCAAATCTGATTGTTAGTCCGATTCCTACTTCATCTGCGATGGGACCTTGGACAATTCACTAAAGTTCTCTGAATATTGGGCACCTTATCTGATTAATTAAATCTAAAACACCTGGGTCACATTTTTCTATACTAGATGAATTTTTATTTGATAATCGAACCCTAATACAACTTTACCCTTTCAACATTGTATGGTAACTTATTCCAAAGGAAGATTCCTAATCCTAAACAGGAGGACTAAAAAATCTACTACATTGTTTATATCATCGACCTGGAATCTTCATGTTTGTACCTTGTAGACTTTTTAAAAGTAGAGAAAAATCGTATACATAGCATAGAGCACCCTTGCAATAGAAGCATACTTTAAAGAAGTGAGATCAAATATGAAAGTCAAATAAGAGTATCAATAAAATATACAATAACTATGTAATTGTTTCATCTGTTTAATTACTTATTTTCTCCCCCAGAGGAAGTATTTAGAAAGCATTTAACATTTATAAGCTTGCTCTTCTCCTCTCTATTGCTGTCAATATTTTTATTTTAAAAATGGAACAATAAACTTCAAATAAAATCTGACTGGTAGTGATCACAGTAATCTGTGATGAGATTTTAGATGCCCACAGGAATAAAACTATACTGACTGTACTTCAATATATTGACATGAGATGGTAGGAAATGTGAGGAGATATAGAGTAGAAGTTTTCCAAACACAGGCAAAAATGTATAATCAATATCTCAGTTCCTAATTATTCAAATGCTTATTAATTGTTCTTCTGCTCCTTTAACTCCCACTTCTGTTAACTTCTACAAAAATAACCTGCTTCCAGCTTTCTGGGGTAGATGAAAAAGCATCCAAAAATTTACAAAAAAGCATACTTCACTATCCATGTCTGCCAAAGCAGTTTCCATTGTAATGCCAATCTCACTGGTATTGTCATCAATATATTCATCATCATTAAAGAATCTACATGTCATATATTAGTATGTTTCTATAGGTATTACATCACGTTTAGCCTCATATAATTTTATGTATGGATATGTATGAATCTTTTGCTCACCTGTAAGATAAGGGAAAGAGAAAGAATGTAATCTGTCTCCCTGCACCTATGGGAAAGGAAACTCAGAGCTGAGTGGACCTGCTCAAAATCCCAGTGCTAGACAGTGAAAAAACTGGAATTAAAAGCTACAGCACAATATACCGTCAGGCTCATGAGAGAAGCTCCACTAATGTGTGTTGAGGTTTTACTATAACTCGTTTCCATCCTGTGACTTTTCTTTTCCACTGTGCTCTCTTATCAAATTTCCCCAGTAAAATGTAATGCATCTGAGCAGGAGCTATAGGGGTTCAGGAATCCTCTGCACCTTCAAGAGGAAGGCATCTAAATAAAAACAAAGGGGAGTGGGAAATGGGTGTTGTGGGATAGCATTTAAGCTGCTACTTGAGATGCCCACATCCCACATAGGACAGCTCAGGACAGAGTCCAATCTCTACCCTCTGATCCTGGTGCCTGCCAATCTTCCTTCCTGGGAAGGCAGCAGATGATAGCTCAAGTACTTGAGTCCCTTCTACCCACATGCAAGACCTACATGGAATTCCAGGCCTGGCCCAGCCCCACCTGTTATTGACATTTGGGGAGTGGATCAAGAGACAGAAAATCAATCAATTTCTCTCTCTCTCTGTAACTCTGCCTTTATTTTATTTATTTATTTGAGAGGTAGAATTACAGTCAGAGAGAGGGAAAGACAGAGACAAAGGTCTTCCATCCTCTAGTTCACTTCCCAAATGGCTGCAATGGCTGGAGCTAAGCTTATCCGAAGCCAGGATCCAAGAGTTTCCTCTGGGTCTCCCACGTGGGTGCAGGGGCCCAAGGATTTGGGCCATCTTCTACTGCTTTCCCAGGCCATATCAGAGAGCTGGATCAGAAATGGAGCAGCCAGGACTCAAAACTGCACCCATACAGGATGCTGGTGCCACAGGCGATGGCTTTACCCACTATGCCACAGTGCTGGCCCCTCAAATAAATTTTAAAAATGAATGAACAAGGGGTCAGTGTTGTGGCATAGTGGGTAAAGCCACTGCCTGTAATGCTGGCATCTCATATCAGTGCCAGTTTGAGTACCGGCTGCTCCACTTCTGATCCAGCTCTCTTCTATGTCCTCAGAAAACAGTAGAAGATGGCCTAAGTCTTTGGCCCCCTGCCACCCACATAGGAGACTTGGAAAAAGCTTCTGGCTCCTGGCTTTGGATCAGCCCAGCTCCAGCCATTGTGGCCTTCTGGGGAGTGAACCAGCAGATGGAAGACCTCTCTCTCTTTTTCTCTCTACCTCTGCCTCTCTGTAACTCTGCCTTTCAAATAAATAAATAAATCTTTAACCAAAAAAAATTAAAGAACAATTATAAATAAATAAATGAGAAAAAACACAAAAATAATGTCCTCATGAGGTTGGTAGATTTCTCATATTTCTTGCACATTTTAAAATGTGTGTGACTCACCCAGCTTCTTTGGTGGAATATTAGCCTCCTTCCCTCCTACTCTTTCTTCTCCTGCTCTTTATTTTCCTTTTGAGACAAACGTGTAAGTTCTTCTTTTTAAACTAAACTAGTAATTGAAGGCATATTTTGCCTATAATGTGGATGAAAGCTTCTACTTATGTATAAATCTCCTGTTTTTCTTTTTATGCTATTGTCTCTCTTTTACCTAAGATCAGATATCAAAGACTAAATTTCCTCGTGAAATTTCTGAGCAAATTTTCACCTATTGATTGCATTCTATTGGAAAGTACTCCTAAGGCCATTGACATTGCCAAAAGACAACAAATTTACATGAACTTGGGTGAGGTCCCCAAGTCAATATGATATATAATATATCCAGATTCAAGCTCATAGCATCACCTGCTAACAATATGCTAGGTCCTGTGTCTACCCTGAGTTTCTTGGTCTTCACCAAAACCTTACAGTATAAATCAATCTTCAGCTTTATATTTACAAATAATTAACTGAAGCCAATTGCCTCATATCCAGGAGTTAGCAGAGCCAGGTCTTGAATCTAGGTTCACTTAACCCTAAAGCTTGAATCTCACCATCTCTGATAACAGTAGCTACTGTTGATCTTGTCTACACTCCAGGACACATGGTATGCTAAGCACCTAAGTTGCACAATCTTATTCAGTATTCACAACACTTTATTTGCAAATACTATTATTGATGTAATCATTTTGCAGATGATGAAATTGAAGATTAGAAAGGTTAAACAATTTTTTTAACGTTTTTTCTAAAGGCAAAGTAAATACCATACTTTCTTGGCATGAAATAACTAAACTGGTTCTCTGTGTGGCCAAATTCATCTGTGGAGGCCAAACTGGCTGGAATATAGTGTTGTACGTAAATATGAGTCTTTTGTTCACCTAAAAGAGTAAAAGAAAAATACTTGAGTTGCCAAGGTTAAACCCATTGTGCCAATAAACATCAAACATGCTTCAATCCTTTGATCAGTGAATTTTATATCTATATAAAATACTTATTGCTTTCATACAATGTCTCTGTTTACTAGTGACAGAAAACTGAACTAGTGACAGTAGGTACATTCTACTGTAGCCTTTAAATAACCAAGGGGAAAGATCAAAATAAAAATAAATCTTGACCAGATTTATAGGTGCACCTTGATTAGTTCTTGTTTTTTCCTTCAAATAAGCAATACCTGAAAAAAATGAAAAGGGAATGTTGGGACCAGATATCAAGTAATAGATGGGTTTTCTCTGACATGTGGTATGGTATAATGCTGAAAAAATAATACTGGCCCATCATTCGTGACTTTTACCAGCAAAGTAGAGCACAGAAAGAGACAAAGGGGGTTTTTCAGGACGCTGAACGGTACTACCAATTGGTTGAACAAAATCTCATTTGTTTAACTGTATTTCTTGAAGTTTTGTTATGGTATCACTCCAACACAACAGTCCCCCCCCCCCCACACACACACACACCGCCTGCTTCAACTGGTAATCATTTTTTAATTCAAAAACTCTTATGTTAAAATCAGGGGCAGGCATCTGACGTAGTGGTTAAGATGCTGGTTGGGAGGTCTGCATCCCATATCAGAGTGTCTGGGTTCAGGTCCCAGCTCTGGCTCCCAACCCCAGCTTCCTGCTACTGTGTACTCTAAGAGGCAGCAGGTGATGGCTGAACAAGTTGGGTCCCTGCCACACACGTAGAACATCTGGATTCAGTTTCTGGCTCCTGACTTTGGCCTGGCCTAGCCCAGGCTATTGTGGCCATTTAGGTAATGAGCCAGCAGATAAGAGATCTCTGTCTCTCTGCTATAAAAAATAAAATAAAATAAATGTAGTTACTCATATATAACTCTGATGCTGGCTACTGAGAAGGTCTTTTTCTTTTAAAAAAAAGATTTATTTGTTTATTTATTTGAAAGTCAGAGTAACACAGAGAGAGGAGAGGCAGAGAGAGAGAGAGATCTTCCATCCGATGGTTCACTCCCCAAATGGCCACAACGGCCAGAGCTGTGCCGATCCAAAGCCAGGAGCCAGGAGTTTCTTTCAGGTCTCCCACGTAGGTGCAGGGGCCCAAGGACTTGGGCCATCTTCTACTGCTTTCCCAGGCCATAGCAGAGAGCTGGATCAGAAGAGGAGAAGCCAGGACTAGAACCAGCACCCATATGGGATGCCAGTATTTCAGGCCAGGGCATTAACCCACTGCACCACAGTGCTAGCCCTGAAAAGGTCTATCTTCTAAGAACTTAACTTTGCACAGTGCAATGTAACCAGAAGTATTTACCCACTAAGCCACTATTTCTCTTTCACACTCCTATCTACCGTCAGATATCTTTCAAAGTCATTTGCCTCAATTAGTAGAAATTTTAGACTACAAAACTAAGGATTATTATTTTTAGAAGAGACATTTTCCTATAAACCACTTTTTTAATGAAAATCTCTTCATTTCCCTCAGGTGAGACTTTAAAATGCACTTGTTAGTTGACTAAAAAATACCTGTTAAAGAAAAGATGGTTCCTATCAAAGCTGCTGGTATTTGATTTCATTTTAGATTCTAGAACTAATGTTGTTTTTTGTTTAAATAGATTTTGTCTGTCAATTTCCAGACCTGCTGTGCCATCAGCCTGTATGGACTGCTGTGGTCAACACGGGGGTTGTAGCAGCAAATTTTATTATGAACTGGTAATTGAATTGAACAGGTTTACATTTGAATAGATTTACTACATCATGATCTCTGACATACTGCACAGGACTGAAATCCCTCTCCATCCATAAAGATACATTTAAGACGATATCACTCTCCCCAGGCTTAGAAAGGAAGTCTTGAGCCAAGGAGATGGCCAAACATAATTGTGCATTTATATGCAGGGTGTAATGTAATATTTGACTGCATTTTTTAAGTACAAAAGAAAAAGAATATTCCATATTTACACATATCCATCCCATTCTTTCTACATGGGGAAAGGGAAGCTTAGAGAATGGTATTTTGCCATCCAAGTGGATATAAGGAAGTAATGGGAAATAAATTATTATTTGAGCGTCTCAGCAACAGCAGCAATTCCCATGAAAACAGATCCTCTAACGGCTCGATAACGGCAACTGAAGAGGTGTGAATTATAGATAAGCACTGTCCCATTTACTTTCACCAACAATGTTCAATTAAACACAGCTCACACCTCTTCATTCACTCTTACCAACCCCCTTCAGGACTGCTCCTGCTAGAAATAGCAGTGGGAAGAATTATTGGAGAAGACGTTTTTTCTTCTTCCTCCTTAAACTTGGAAGGGCAACCAGTTGAATAAATTATAGAAGTACACTCAAAAAATTCTACCTGCCTAGAAATGAGGCATGTCTCCATGTTTAGTTCCTGAAAATAAAATCCAAATCTAAGACACATCAGTACAAAGGGTTCATTGATATAATGCTTTCATAACACTTTTAAAATACTGATTTGCTTTTGAAAATGATTCTTCAACTTTCAAGGGTTTGAAGCTAGTTTTAAGTCTTTTTGAGTGAGTGCTAAGTCGAGTTCCAGTTTCTACAGTTCAACTAAGAGGCAGCATAAATATAAATAAAACAAGAAAGTGACTATTGATCACTTAATACCTTTGGAAATATGTTTTGTTCATTACATTACATTATGGTTTAAGACAATGGCTAAGATAAAGTCTTCTACCTCCACAAAGTAAGTTATTATCATCATCCTAATTAAAAGGAAAACTTTCTATCTTGCTGACTGGGTTATTGTTGTTGAATTTCATTGACATGTTTGCCCTTGTCAAAAACTGTTCTCTCGGTGTTTTCACTTAAGTTTTCTCTAGGAAGAGTAATGATTCTGGCATGTGGAAGGGCCACAGAAAATAGTCATCAAATGGATTATGAAGGTAAAACGTATTAACTGAAAAATCCTAATACCACCAAAGGCTCTCCCCCATCCTCCTGGTGGTTCACAGGTATAACCATATCACTAATCTCTATGTATCCCTCCCTCCACTTCTCCAGTAATATACTGCCATCCTGAGTGTTGACCTTCTACCATTCTTTCTGCTGTCCTTTTCTCCTGCACCATACACACACCTACACACAGGCACACACAGGGCCTTCACAAAGCTCACAGAAAATGATATTAAAGGATATGTTTATTTTTGGCATAAGAAATATTGAAATTCATGCATATAGGGGTCTTTAAAAAGTTCATAAAATAAATATTATGAGGAAACTATACATAGATTCCAACATTTTTCTGCATCAAAATAAAATTATCATTTAATTCTCTTTTCCATGACCTTTCTAAAGTCCTCTTGTGTGTATGCACAATTGATATATGTGTGTATGTGCATACATATATATGAAATCGAACTACTAAATGTCTTTTTATTTTTATGTTTCACAATATATCTTGGTCATCATTTCCTAAGAGTTTAATTATAAAGTTATACACTCATTTGTTTATAGCTCTTTTTCAAGGTGAAGATGAAAAGAATCTGAAGGGCTTCTTGTTTTGAGCAGACAAGAGACAGAGAAATATAGCCTGAGTTCCATGTATCCAAATAGAATCCGATCTACTCATCTTTCCGATCTACTCATCTTTCCCTAACACTGCTTATGGTAAAAATCTTAGAATAAGAATAAACCAAGGAATATCATGAGATCTAATAATGCCACACCCAGCTGAAAACTCTGGTTCATTCTTGGGGAAATAACACAAGGATCAGATTTAGAAGTTAAAAAAATAGAGGATCTCCAGGAGCAATAAAATATACAAACTGATCGATCCAAACCCAGGAACCAAGTCTATTTTTACTAGGCAACAGAAGCAACATATTTCAGCACTTAATTAACCTAAATTTTTTTCAAAATTTAATTACCATATTTTCAGTTACTCATATTTATTTTTAAACTCTTTGAAATTTGAAATTTGTGTTGAGAAGGAAAAAAATCTAACTCCACTATAAAAAATGTACATCTACAAATACACACACACATAGGGATATATTAAAAGAAACACTAAAACTAAATGGTAGGTCTCCTCCTAAAATGAACAAATTGTCTCCATCTCCAAGCTAAACTGTTAGTTTCACAAGATGTGCAGAAATAAATAAGTCAGGATCTGTGAAATGTGTGGAGTAGTTGAGTAGTATCCAGAATCAATGAGTTCAGTTCCTGGCTCTTATTAACTCTGCGAGTTAGGCAACTTGGTTAGCAGAGAGTACAAGCTCACTTGTGTTTGCTGTTGTTATAGTCAATGGAAAGCAATTTTAGTATCATATTATAAGCCCTTTATTAAAAATAAGTGTAAATGTTGAGGTTGGAAAAAAGTTACAAGTGTTTTAAACTTAAGATTTTTTTTTTTTTTTGACAGTTAATTTTTTTAAAAGCCTCTCTGTGAACCTAGCAATGAATGAGAAAAGAACAAAAAGACAATGACGATCTCATCTTGGTTTGTCTTCATCGTTTGTCTTCTACAGATTGTAAAGATGAAAAGACCAGAAGAGGATGCGTGCTGGAATGAGTGTCCTACCTTGTTCCCTTTCATTGATGTCAAGCAGTTAGCCACAGGAATCAGAAAGTTCGGGTGTAAAAAAGGAGTGTTCTGCCCTCAGGCTCCGGATCACCCCATCTGTTTCTGGTTTCTCTAAAACTGGTGCGATTCCCTGCAATGCGGACACCCCCCACCCCCCGGCTCCCCCAGTCTAAAGCAGAGACACTAGCAGAGTGCCTTACCTTCTTTGAGCATGCCCACTTTTAAACACTTCATGAAGCGGCAAGCCTGGCAGGATTTACGTCTGCGCTTTGTGATTTCACACTCATTCGTGGCAGGGCAGCTATATTCTATGTTTCCTAAAACAGAGTTGGAAGAAAAGCAGCTGTGAAACTCGCAAGACCCAACACAGAGGAGCACCCCAAAGGCAGTGTCGACCCTGCTTCTCCTGTCCGCCCCCTACTCCCAAGCCCGGCCACAAAAGTCCCAGGAGATCCACAGAGAATGTGCGAAATACCATGAAGCTGGATGTGGGTGCTGGCCCACAACCTCTGAAGACGCACTGAGTGCTGAGGAGACACATGGTGACGCTCCTCCCAGGATTTAAATCCACCCTTCTACAAACATAATATACTTGGAAGCTTTTGGGGTTCTTGTTTTAAAGATAAAAACGTTATGCCTAGAAGATCTTTGCAGAGGAACAGTCACCCAGAATCCAAGGATCCAAAAGAAAGGTCTAATTGGATGATAGTCATGAAAATGCCAGCAGTGGGACTGGATTCTTGTATTGTGGATTCCAGATTTCTTTCGGTTACTAAAGCTTTGGTGCATCAGGTTCATTGTCTCTCCAGCATCAAACAACCTAAACTTCACTTTGGAAAATGTTCAGTAGGCTAATTTGGAACTTCAGGGTAAGCTCCTAGACAGAGACACAAATGACAAAGGTCTTGCCGCAACATATGCCAGAGCCTGGCAACACAGTGCTAAGCTTGGTAGACGCTTATTGATGGTGATGATGAAGATGATGCTGACAATGATGACAACTGTCATTGTCATTATCATGGCCATCATCATTATTTGCATTTTTAATTCCAAACATTCAAATGCCCTGAAAATGTTACACACAGAATAAACTGCTAGGAAATCATACTTTTACTATTAGACTTTACAGCATTTATGGTAGCTTCTACATATTTGAAATGAAAAGTATGGAACCAGAAAATCCAATTTTTTTTCAATTGGTGCCAGTGCCTGTGCAGGATGCACCTTGGGGCTGCTACAATTTTCTAAAGAGGCTGCCTTTAAAATAAAGCCTCCCCATCAGCTCTGTCACACAATGCTTGAAGGTCTTTCGTTACTTCCTAGCCCTTTCCCCTTGTGATTAAGTGCATTACTATCTTAATGAAAATGCATTCTGTTTATTGTCCTCCTGGGAAGGGGGAGGTCATCACACCAAATGCATAAATTGTCATCAGAGACGGTCCGAGCATAATTGCAATTTTGCTGCTCCATGTTTGCAATGCTCAGGGTCCTCCAAGCCCCCTGAAACGTGCACAGCGTCTAGTAATTAGCATAGAGTCTGCCTGGGACCACAGCATTGATGAAATATTTCAGAGTTAATCACACTTTGTAAACACTGATTTATATTGACTACCTTTCTCCAGACTGATGTCTTCTCATTAAATATCACATTAGTGGATTGCAGGATTGTACAAAGACTCAACTACTCAGCAACTGCTAATTCAACAGGAAGTAATACCTAACCACTTATAACTACTGAAAACTGGTTAAGTATGCATGACTTAAAAAATAATCTGTGCATTACAATTTCAGATAAGCCTATCATGATCATTTGACTAAATTAGCATTCTAATTCAGGGCATTTATAATAATAAGAGCAACTACTTTTTAACATGAGGTTAAATAATAAGAGTAATATCCATTGCACCCACAGAAGCATATAGAATCACCTTCCTCAGAGGTACTACCTGTGCTGTGCTCACAGAAACCTAGGAAGTTGAAGAAACCAGATGGGCTGGGGAATAGCTGAGAAGAAAAGGCTTTAGGACCCAGTCTTCATTGCAGTTTCTTTAACTAGACCTGAACACTTATTTTGCATCAAAAAAAGTTGTAGTGGTCATCTTCCATGTGTTAATTCATATTCCCCTACCAGAACCTTCCTCACTCTCCAGCTGTCCCTATAGGGATGTGAAAAGACACCCAGACCTTCGTTCTCTGAGGAAGCACTGAACAATGGCTGCGTGGAAGGATCAACCAGAACAGTATTTAACAAAGAGCGCGTCTTTGATTTTTTGTGCCTGAAAATCTGTATAAAGTGACACTTTCCTATATGGAGGCATGAGCATGGGTACCCTACCTTTAACCCAGTTCTGTAAAGTTCCTTTGGAATGACCCACCACCACAAGGAAACAGCATCAACTTTCTTTTCACACCAGCCCCTCCTGCTCTTGGAAAACTGTGTCCCCATCCTTCACATCAACACATTCCATCCAACAGGAGCATAGATACGGCACTGGTGAGTCCACACGTGTGCATGGCAATTATCTCCCACCGTGCTTCTTGCCTGCATTTGCTCCCACCTAATCCATGCTACACACTACTGTCACATTCCTCTCCCAGTGACTGCTTTATCATGTCACGACCCTAATTAAAAAAACAAAAATCAATAGATTCCTCTGTCCTCCTGAATCAAATACATAACACTAGTCTAGCAAACAGGGTCCTCTCCCAATCTCATTCTCATCTACTTTTCCAACAATATTACAACTATTACCTAACATGAACTTTCTGATGCAGTCAATTTGATTTATTCATTTTTTTGTTAAGTGTCCTTCAGACTCCCCTCTGAAAATGATCTATCTTTGCCCTCTTTTCTTCTTAAAATTATTTTCAAGCCTCAATGTTCAACTCCAATTCCATTCAAATCTTATATGAAAAATTTTCAGACCAGCCTAGGAGAAAATGATGTCTGTCTTCGTTCTCATATTTTTTCAGGTACTTTCATCATAGGCAGACACGCCATATTATTTTATACCTCTTCACGTGCATATTACCCATTACATGGTGAGATACTGGAAGACAAGGACTCATTTCTTATGCAGGATAAAAATCTACCAAAAAGTAGGATATAAGTGAAGGTATACACTTATAACAACTTAGTATTTTCCTGTTAACTCAAGGTCATTATTATGAAATTCCATTGTGGTGCTGTAATGGAGTAATGTTCACAGGATCTAGTGAGCTGGACGATGCATTAGGAAGCAATATTAAGGATAGTAGGGGGGCCGGCACTGTGATGCAGTGGGTTAAAGCCCCGGCCTGCAGTGCCGGCATCCCATAAGGGGCCCAATTGGAGTCCCGGCTGCTCCACTTCCGATCCAGCTCCCTGCTAATGCACTTGGAAGGATGGCCCAAATGCTTGGTCCCCTGCACCCACATGAGAGACCAAGAAGAAATTCCTGGCTCTTGGCTTTGGATGAGCTCAGCTCCGGCTGTTGAAGCCATCTGGGAAGTGAACCAGCTTACGGAAGACTGACTTCTGTCTGTCTTTGCCTCTCTCTGTCTATAACTCTGCCTCTCAACTAAATAAAATCAATTTTTAAAAAATGAATAATAAAAGAATAGTAGGAAAATCATTCCAAAAATAATACAGAGAGAGAATCTGCTTAACTTTCCAAAATGTTGAAAACTTGGAGACTAGGGGTAAAGCTGCCACCTGTGATGCCAGCATCCCGTATCAGAGTGCTGGTTTAATTCTTGGCTGGTCTGCTTCTGATCCAATTCCCTACTGAAACACCCGGGAAAGCAGCAGAACATGGCCAAGTATTTGGTCCCCTGCCAGCCATGGGGAGAACCAAGTGGAGCACCAGGCTTCTGACTTTGGCTTGGCCATTTTAACTATTTGGGGTGACGGAATAAGGACATAAGCCTCAGCTATTTTCCCTCATTGCCCCAAAGAGATAAACTTTGGACTGTATTCCTTGCCCTTGAAACTCAACTGGGTCTCACACCCTATTTATTGCCTTCATATCCCACCTCTTACAGACACCTGAAAGACCATTGCTCTGAACATCTGAAAGACCAGTTCCAAGAATTCCTCTCTGCCTGCTGCCCTCTACTCTACCCCCATGCCCAGCCCTCCTAAAATATAAAAAGGCCTGGCCTCCAGGGTCAGGACCTTCTGCCACGTGTTCCATCATGGGCACATGGGCAGTTGGTCACCCACCTCTACGGATTTATTTTCTCTGAGTAAGTTTGGTCTGGCTGCAAATTCGTACACTGCCTCCTCTCTAGTCTGCGCCTCTTTTTTTCAACATCTTGGTGCCCTGTGTGAGGACGCACCAATCTGCAACTCTTTTCGTAATATGGGGAATGAACCAGTAGATGCCAGCTCTCCTTTCCCTCTCTTTCTTTGTCACTCTGCCTTTTAAATAAGCAAATCTTTACCAAAAGAAAGAAAGAAAGAAAGAAAGAAAGAAAGAAAGAAAGAAAGAAAGAAAGAAAGAAAGAAAGAAAGAGAAAAGGAAGGAAAGGAGGAAGGAAGGAAGGAAGGAAGGAAGGAAGGAAGGAAGGAGGAAGGAGGGGAGGGGAGGGGAGAGGAGGGGAGGGGAGGGGAGGGAAAAGCAATTTTGACGATATGGAAATGCATGGCAATAAAGGGAAAGAACATGAAGGCAGAAAAAATATAAAATTTTCTGAGGAATACAGTGTGAGGAAAAAGAAAAAACAGTAACAACAACTTGTAAGAGGCTTTAAAGGAAATACAAGCATACCCTGATATGAATAGGCTAAGAAGGGAAATATGGAAATACAGGCAGATGGCACAGAGTTAGGTAATTTTTATCTTATAATACCTATTGACAAAATAGATTTTCTCAAAACGGCACTCCCATTGGAGAAAATATTTAGGAGTAATCTAATACTAGTATGCAAATCTTAGAATGATTCTTCTAGAAAAACTTGTGTGAACATTTGAAAACTTCATCAAAATACAGAAGGGAAATTGACAAACTGCCACATGAGTTTTAGGTCACATACAAAGAAGTAGTCTAGTTTCTTTTCTAATCATTGCACTTCATCATTCTTCAATGATAAAGAGAGGTAGAAAGGCAGAGAAAGTTTTCACAGTGCCACAGTCTGTGGAGGCCACAGTCTTAGCAGAGACAAGGCACACAAGGAAATATCGTTACAGCTCAGAGTGTGGTGTCATAGGTAAGGGTTGTTGATAGAGTACTAGCAAGCAGGTGCACACACACGCAGTCCTAAAAACACAAAGATTATGCTTTTGAAAGTCAGCGAATTCTTCACATGGGAGCAAATGCTTAAACTGTGCTGTGAAAAATGAATAAATGATGACATTGTATAAAGGAATATGCCTAGAGCTATAGGAAACCCAATATGTTTGTCAAAATTTCACCATGAATGAGTGAAAAACACAGTGGTCCTAAGTGTGTTCACAAATGATACATTTTCAGTTTAAGTGTACAGAAATTGTTTATGGGGAATTGGGGCATCCTTCACAAGTGCTCTGTCTGAATAACTTTGTCTTCCCACAGACGGATGATAACCTTGATTTCATTAAGTAACACTGGCTTATTTCTTGAAAAACAAGTCAACATCATTCTAAATAACTTATTTGCTGGAGGGAAACCTCTCTAATTTCTAAGGCCTCCCACAGAGCTACTTAGTTCATTGTTGCTGGCTATGATCACCACCACCCCCAAGAAACTCTTTGATCCATGTTCGAATCTACAGAGATTCTGCCCTTGAAAAACCTTCCCTGGTGCTTTTTCTATTCAACAGAGAAAACATTTTATCCTAAAAATGTGCTGCCCCAAGCACCTGAGTAACAATGTTACATCTATTTTGGTAACGGTTCAAAGACATTACTCCCAGTAGACCATATGATCTCTATGGGGCACTTGTTTTCCTTCGATTCACTGAAAGAGGAAACTAGACAAAAATATTTCCAGTAGCAGCCGTGGGCACCTGGAACGCGAACACTGGACAGCCTTTCAGGAGGACGCCGAGGTGGTTGTTCCGTGAACAGCAGTCTCATTTCAGACAGGCAGTCTTCTTGGATTATGGCATGCTATTTTCTGGGACACATTTGTTGGATGGCACCAGGGACTGAATCGGGCAGCTACTGATGACACGACTGGAATTTTCCCAGTTTTGTCAATAGCCGGGGAAGTGCGCTCTGCTGTGGAGGGAACAAATCAACATGGAAGCTTCGGGTCCTTCCACCAGGCTGACAAGAATGATAGAGCAATTTATAATATCTCCTGGCGGCTTTTCAGGAAGTCCTGGGCTCTGATTACTTATTTCAGAGTCTTTTGTACAATTAGTTTGCAGGCAATATAATTTTCTCACTTACCGCTTAATAGAATCTTGCAGCTAGCTGGCGGACGGAATAACAGGGTGTATGTAAAACTCCAGCCTGGAGTGCCAGAGGATAATTTGTATATTCCTTTCAGTCACTTAATGGACTTTTACAGTTTGGCAGTGAAAGGGCTGAATGATGTAAATTAGCATGGCATCTCAAAATAAAAATATATGTCAACTCTTTACTCCCGATTCCTATCACTCCCACATGGTAATGATGCATTTGGATTTCTGGAGTTCCTAAGAGTCACCCTATTTTTCATCCATACAGACATCATAATTGTAAAGCCAATTTGAAAGCAAGTGTACATTTCCCCCCAATTGTTTTAATTTTATTAACAGAACCAAATGGCTTGAGATGACCCACAGGGCACTCCAAGTGGGATTTATCCAATTGTTTTTCGACGTTAAGTGATTTAAAAATAATGGGATTTGCCTTGGTACACAATTACAGAGCACTGAAAACATGCAGGCAATATTCTGTAGTATTTTCGTTTTCAGAGCCCTAAAACATGGATAAAAAAGAAAACCACCTCTTCGTATTTGTCAAGTTTTTCCTATTTTTATTGCTATATAACTTCCTTTTCTTTACTTTCTTGTTAATGATCCTTTGTTTCTAGCTATTCCCTGACCATTGCAACTAAGAAAGAAAGAATATTCTAACATGGAATAATCATTCATAATACATCTGTAACTTTTAAAAAGCCAAAAGTTTATGAACACACATCTAAGGGGTCTTTTTCTATTTTAAAGAACACACTCAAGGGGCAGGCAATGTGGCGTAACAGGTTAAACTGCTGCTTGTGATGCCAGCATCCCATATTGGAGAGCCAGTTAGAGTACTGGCTGCTTTGTTTCTGATCCAGCTCCCTGCTAATGTACCTGGGAGAGCAGTGGATGATGGTCCAAGTGTTTGGGTCTCTACCCCTCCGACCCCCAACCATGGGAGACCTGGATGGAGTTCCAGGCTCCTGGCTTCAGCCTGGCCCAGGCCCAGCCCCAGCCCCAGCCATTAGTAGCCACTTCAGCAGTGAACCAGTAGATGGAAGATCTGTCTCTGCCTCTCCCTGTCATTCTGCTTTTCAAATAAATACATGTTTTTAAATGGCTGGTGCCGTGGCTCAACAGGCTAATCCTCCGCCTGTAGCGCCAGCACCCTGGGTTCTAGTCCCGGTTGGGGTACCAGATTCTGTCCCAGTTGCTCCTCTTCCAGTCCAGCTCTCTGCTGTGGCCTGGGAGTGCAGTGGAGGATGGCCCAAGTCCTTGGGCCCTGCACCCTATGGGAGACCAGGAGAAGCACCTGGCTCCTGCCTTCAGATCAGCGCGGTGCGCCGGCCGCAGCGCACCAGCCGCAGCAGCCATTGAGGGGTGAACCAATGGAAAAGGAAGACCTTTCTCTCTGTCTCTCTCTCTCTAACTCTGCCTGTCAAAAAAAAAAAAAATACACTCAAAGCTAGACTTTTCAGTAAGTCATTTGGGGATACTCCCACAGGACCTTTCCAAACACTTTTTATGCTCCCTTTAGCTCCGCCTCCAGAGTCACTTTACAAATTTATAATAGGGGGAGGGAGTCATATTACACCTTGTTTTCACCCAAAACATTTATTACCCTCATCATCACAAGACATGATGAAACATGACTTCCGTCCTTACAAAGCTTTAAATCTATTTTGAAAGGTCACAGATCTGCCATCCCTGAAGCCATTTCAGGAATCTGCCTGAGGCTCTGAAAGAGGATTCCCCCCAATGCAGCCATGCATGGCGGTGTCAGAGGGCTGTGGGGAACCCAGACCACCAGCAAAGTGCAGGCTGTGGCGGCAGAGGTGAGAGGAAGGGAGGCACATCAGCTCACTGCCTACGGCTGGTCCTTATGAAAGCCCATAGCACACACCGAGTTGTGCCAGAGAGACAAGTCATGTGCCTCTGTGCTATCCCTCCATCGCCTAAAAAGTGAGACAGGATGGTACAGAAAAGATCTTTGGATATTTGAGACTTTAATCTTTACAGGATTAAATTCTGACAATCATGAACACAGCACGTTGGCACAAACGGCTGCATTTCCATCATGAAGTTCAGACCTCGCTCCCCACTGGGAATGATGATGCTTTCTGTGCCTTGAAGGAAAAAGACCAGAAAGAACCCCACAGCGGGCAAGCTTGTTGGCCCTGAGCAATGTCTGGTGACTGAAGCCTGCACAGCCTGGCGTCAGCCTGCAGGGAACGGCGAGTCACGGAGGCCACAGCTGGTGCAGCATGGGCCACTTCCCTGTACATGCCATCAAACAGCGCAGTCCTACCCCCTACTGCTTGTGAAGCAACAATGAAACAACACTGTGAGAGAGGGAAAGCATTTTTTTTAAATAAGGATTTACTCATTTATTTATTTGAAAGTCAGAGCTACAGATAGAGAGGGAGACAGACAGAAAAGTCTTCCATCCGCTGGCTCACTCTCCAAATGGGCACAATGGCCAGGCCTAATGCTGGGCCAGGCCTAAGCCAGGAACCATGAGCTTCTTCTGGGTTTCCCATGTGGGTGGTAGGGGCCCAAGTACTTGGGACATCTTCTGCTGTTTTCACAGCCCATTAGCATGGAGCTAGATCAGAAGTGGAGCAGCTGTGACTTGAACCAGTGCCCAGACGGGATGCCAGTGTTGCGGGTAGAGATTTAACTGGCCTAGGCACAATGTCAGCCCCAACTGGCAAGTCCTTTAGCCTTGATTTTTTTCTAGCTTACACATGATACTTGCCTCAATTTTCCTAAATTTGTGCACATGGTCATTTTTTTTGTTTGACAGGCAGAGTTATAGACAGTGAGAGAGAGAGACAGGGAGAAAGGTCTTCCTTCTGTTGGTTCACCCCCCAAATGGTTGCTAAGGCTGGTGCGCTGTGCTGATCCAAAGCCAGGAGCCAGGTGCTTCCTCCTGGTCTTCCATGCGGGTACAGGGGCCCAAGCACTTGGGCCATCCTCCACTGCACTCCCGGGCCATAGCAAAGAGCTGGCCTGGAAGAGGAGCAACCGGGACTAGAACCTGATGCCCATATGGGATGCCGGTGCCGCAGGCAGAGGATTAACAAGTGAGCCACGGCACCTGCCCCACATGGTCATTTTTCTATCATTTCAATTCTCTAACAATTAACTAAACAGTAAGCACTGTGCATGCTCATCTTAAAAAGAAGATGGAAAAATTTCTTGTATGCCACAGAATGCCTATTAGCAAATTACCTTATGTGGTTCAGGAAAACATCTGAGAAGGAATGAGCGAAGGGAGAGGAGGAGAAAGAAGGGGATAAAAAGGAGAAAGAAAAAGGCAGATCTAGGTTCAAGTTCACATTGCATTTTATGGCTGTGTGAACTTGAACTAGTCACCTTTATTATCCTCACGTTTCTAAACTGCAAAGGAGAAATAATCACATCTGCTTCATAATTCTGTAAGAATTGCTGGAAAATATTAAAATCCTATATGGTTGGTTTCCCCTTCTAATAAGAAGGGGAAGGGGCTGGTACTGTGGTGGGGTGGGTTAAGCCATCACTTGGAATGCTGGCATTCCAAATAGGAGTGCCAGGGTTTTGTTGTTGTTGTTGTTATTTGTTTTGTTTTTTTAAGATGTATTTATCTGACAGAGCTAGAGAGAGAGGAAGGGAGATACAAAGAGAGAAAGAGAGAGAGAGAGACCTTCCATCTCCTGGTTCACCCCCCAGAAGGTCACAAAGGACAGAACTGAGTCAGGCCAAATCCAGGAGCAAGGAGCTTCATTCAGGTCTCCCACATGGGTGGCAGGGGGCCAAGCATTTGGGCCAGTATCCGCTGCCTTTCCCATGCCATTAACAAGAAGCTGGGATCAGTAGCAGAGTGGCCAAGACTTGAACCAGCACTCATATGTGATGCCAACATTGCAGGCAGCAGTTTAACCGGCCCCAGGAGAGCCAGTTTTAGTCCCAGCTGCTCTGCTTCCCACCCAGCTTCCTGCTAATACTCCTAGAAGGCAGGAGAACGTGATAAAAGTACTTGGGTCCCTGCCACCCCTGTGGGAACTAGGATGGAGTTGCCTCTTCCTGGCCTAGTCCCAGCTATTGTAGCCATTTGGGAAATGAACTAGTGGGTGGAAGGTCTCTCTCTCTCTTTCTCTCTCTCTCTCTCTCTCTCTCTCTCCCTCTCCCTCTCCCTCTCCCTCTCCCTCTCCCTCTCCCTCTCCCTCTCCCTCTGTGTCACCCTGCCTTACAACTCAGTCAATCAAAAAATGTTTATAAAGAAGGAGGAACAGAAGTATTTTAAGATTCATTGATAATTACACATCTTGACTCTACATCTTGATCTGAATTTTGTGAATTTTATAAAAACAACCTTCCTCAGATTTATGTGTAAAAATGAGTCTGACACTCACTCCAAGAAGCTTAAAGAGGATTTTTGTCTTGCCAACAACTCCAGAGAGAGTTTATAGCTCTATTTCACAGACACTGAGGAGGAGGAGAGAAAGTGTAATAACTCCTCAAGAACTTAGTGCATTTCTACAGGACCAAGTTATCTGAGAAGTAAATTTCTGAGCTATCAGCCACATTTCCTTGTGAACATTTCCTGTGCCTACATTGGAGCTCACGCACTCCCTACCCTGAGTATAATCTGATTATAACTGAGAGGAAAGCATTTGCAAAGCTCTTCAAAAATCTTAGCCCAGCCTTATCTCTTGCCACAGTCCCAGGTCAATTTCTACCTCTGCCCCAAGGTCACTCCATTGTCTGACACCCATGCTGAATCTGCCGAAATTCCTAGAAAGCAGGTCCTTGGTCCTCTGCTGCTCTGTGAGGCTTCTCTTATCATTTCATCCCTGCTCGGGCTCACGTGACTGGGTTGGGGGTTCCAATGGGAGAAGTAACTAGTTTCCCTCTCACTGATCGCTCAGGTGAGTCTTCCTCACCCTGCACCTGACATAATTTACTGTATGAGTCCATTGAATTGCCCCCCCCCGTCCCATCTGCAGGTTCCTTGAGAGCAGAGACCTACTCCCTGCAGAATCTCCTCTGTCCAACAGAGTGATCAGCGAAGGCTGAGATCCACAGGAAGCACTCACTGTCTGTCACCTTGGTTTTCAGCGAGTCCATTCTTCACTCCCCCATTTTAGTGGTTAGCCCCTGATTCTTCATTCAAAAATTTGACAGACTAAAACAGCAATCTACTAATAATGTGTCACTTGGCAGAAAGCAGTACAGATTTATTGGACATGAGAATTCAAAAAGATCCCTTAATCCAGTTGCTTCTCCTCTCTCTTCCTACGAGGAGACCACAGAGGGGTGACTGGGTACTGACTTTCCTGTAATCACTTGACCATCTTTACAAGAATGTGAGCTAGATAACTGCAGAAATGAGACCAAACTCAAGATATCCTGACATGCAGTCCAATGCTCCTTAAATGTACCCACAAACATTTCCCCTTCGATATTTAAGAATCTCATAATAAACACTACAAGTGCCAGGCATTCTTGGCTGCACATTATATAAACACACTCCCATTTTATAGGTGAAAGATTTCAGGCAGAGAAAATAGGTAAGAAACCTGGAATCCCGCAGATACTGAGTGCCAGAGGCAGGATTTGAGCACAGGCAATCCAGGTGCAAAGTCTATGCACATCACGATGCGACACTGCTGCCCAGCACTGACCTTTTAAAAAGTAATGACTAGATGTTGCTCAGAAATAAAAAATAAACATTCTCTCTCTCAGAAGCTGCTGTGTATACCTGTTGTTGTTGCGACTGCTGTTGGTTGGAAAGGAAATTTTGAAGCCTGACATAGGAGCCCGGGAGTGATAGGATAAGGGTGGATCTTGGCATTGTCTTCTGCTGTTGTCAGACTTACGGTGCAAGGCAGCTGCAGGATGGGATAGGGTTGCTTTCAGAGAATGGAATCTCTCAACACCTCAAAAAGAAATCCCTCGACTTGTCTCTGTACCACCGTGGTTTGCGGCCAGTTTAATTCCACAGAAACCAAACAGAGCATGTCACCAAAGCAACAGGTGTCAAGTTGTACACAATGATTCTACGGATCCCAAAATAATGCAATTGTTCATGGTAGGCAAAAACAAGTCATCCATAATCATGAGGCCATGTTCAAAAGGGAATGGTAAGTTCATGACAAGAATACACTCATCGGTGGAAATGATAGTATAAGTATCTCTCGCCCAAAGTGTACAGACATTCAATGTTTTCATTTGATGGGATGAACTTCTTGGAGTAGATTCCTCTCTGGTATATTTTGTTGGTGGTTTGTTTTGTTTTTCCTCCTGTAGTCTAGATGCATACCCTCAATGATATGTGCACTTTGTCCTAAATTTTAAGCCCTATGGTGCAGGGATCGTGTCACAAAGGTTCTTAGAAAGGAGCTTAAAAGTGACCACTGTCACAAGGAACGTGCTATATCTGAATTAGCCAATGCCTCTAAATTTGCTGTGCTCAGTATCCAATGTCAACTTTTACATGTCCTTTCTCTACCCACAAATTTTAAACAACCTCCTAGTCTACCTCTCTCTCTTTTAAAACATGCAACTAAAAAAAAATTGTTAAAAAAAGTACTCTTGGTAAAAGAAAAAAAATAAATGTGAAGTCTATTATATTCACTACCATTGGATAGAAAAAATTTCAGTAAGTCTTTATGACAAATGTGGAGATATTTGGATCATATCCTACATGATGAAGGCAATTGACTACACACACACATACACACACCTGACATGTAGAGATTTCCTTGCACTTCAAAGAGGTGAAAGTAAGCATAACCTTTCTTTTTTTTAATTTTCTTTTCCATTTTTGACAGGCAGAGTGGACAGTGAGAGAGAGAGACAGAGAGAAAGGTCTTCCTTTGCCATTGGTTCACCCTCCAATGGCCACCACGGCTGGCGTGCTGCGGCTGGTGCACCGCGCTGATCTGAAGCCAGGAGCCAGGTGCTTCTCCTGGTCTCCCATGGGGTGCAGGGCCCAAGCACTTGGGCTATCCTCCACTGCACTCCCGGGCCATAGCAGAGAGCTGGCCTGGAAGAGGGGCAACCAGGACAGAATCCGGTACCCCGACTGGGACTAGAACCCGGTGTGCTGGTGGCGCAAGGCGGAGGATTAGCCTGTTGAGCCAGGCGCCGGCCCAGCATAACCTTTTATAATACTGCCCCTAAGTGCTTCTGTTCCTAAATACTAGCAATGTCCCCAAAATTTTGTCAGAAAAAAGACAAATACATTAAAATCTTCCTTTAAGAGCAATTTTATGTATGAAATATCTGTGTCTTCAAAAATTAATACAAGTTGAGCATCTTTAATCCAAAAAAAATTGAAATGTAAAACTTTTGAGAACTGACAGGTTCCCACAAGTGGGAAATTCCACACCTGACTTCATAAGACACAGTCTCGGCAAAAATATATAAAATTAGATTCAGGGGCTGGCATTCTGGCATAGCCAGTAAAATAGATGCCAATGATGCTGGCATCCCATATGGGCATGGGTTCTAGTCCCAGCTGCTCTACTTCTGATCCCACTTCCTGCTAATGGCCTGAGAAATTTGGGCCCCTGTCACGCACATGGGAGACCTGGATAGAGTTCCTTGGCTTCTGGTTTTGGCCTGGACCAGTCCTGGCTGTTTCAGCCATCTGGGAAGTGAACCACTTAGTGCAGGGATCCTGTCACGATCCCTTCACTATAGGAAGCATTATATGGATGATCTCCCTCTCTCTCTCTCCTTCTCTCTAACTCTTTCAAATAAATTACAAGAAAATTACATTCAGACTATGTGTAGAAGAGGTTCATGAAACATAGGTTTCATATTTCTGCTTGGGTCCCATCCCCAAGATATCTTATTATTTATATGCAAATATTATAAAAAAACAAAAACCCTTCCTATTCCAAGCATTTTGCATACGGGATATTCTCTGCACACATCTGGGGAACTCCTGCTCGACTGGGGGCAGTGACTCACAAGCTGTAGGAGGTGGTATACTACAACAATTGTGAGCTGTCCTCCTAGGGTTGAATCGGGCTCAATCCCTGGCTCTCCCATTTCCTGGGCAACTTTGAGAAAGCTTTTCCATGTGAAGTCACTTTGTTGGTGGGCAAAATGGGGATGGGTAACAATAATTCACACATGGGCATGGATAATTGTACCAATGCCCAGGAGGGGATTCCTGATGGGGAGAAACCACTAAGAGGGGTTGAAGAGTGGCCTGCATGCTGCTCTCTGCATAGAAATGCTGAGCAGAGAAGTTCACCCGTCACAGCCAAAAGGCACAGGCCTGACACCCCTATCAAAAGGCACTTTGGGAAGAAGCACAAACCAACCAACCAATCGGAAGACTACTGCATGGACTCAGGCGTAAAAGAACAGGGAACACTGGAAAAACAGTAAATACTCTGAGGGCCAGGGAACTCAGAGCTGCAAGCTGGATTTAGCATAAATCAAGGAAAATTCCGAGGGGGTGGAAGTGAAAGCTCCTAACAGGAGAGCTCGTGTGAAGTTGCTCCTCTCTGAACTGAAATCTGTGCCCTGTGCTGTGGGGAGTGATAGGGACCTCAGGAAGGAAGAGTAACACAAAGGAACACTGAGCAGGCGGAAGTAGGGGCTTCCTGGTTCGGGACTGTCCAGGGGCAGCAGGTGACTTGTCCTCCTGGAGTATTGCTATAATTCTAAGTCCTTCATAGAACAGCAGGGGCCAGCAAGCTTGCCCTCACAAGCTCAGACAGTAAATACTTTCCCCTGTGCAGGCCATTCAGTCTCTGTTGTCACTCCTCAGCCCTGCTGCAGGGGCACAAAAGCAGTCCCGGACAATGCAAGAAGGGGCGTGGCTGTGTTCCAATAAAACTTGCTTCAGCAAAATGGATTGGGCCCCAGGCCTTGGCTTAAACCAGATGGACAAAAGGCTACAATGAAAAACTACAATCTATTGCCCACTACTTCCTTTCTTATTCACAACCCCGTACACTGCTGTCACACAAGCTAGGTGCAGACATTTCAAAAGGAAATCTGGATAAAGTAGTATAATCTGGGAAGAACAAATGCAGGAATGAGTTGGGGCCGGGCCGGAGCTGTGGCTTAACAGGCTAATCCTCCGCCTTGCGCCACCAGCACACCGGGTTCTAGTCCCGGTTGGGGTGCCGGATTCTATCCTGGTTGCCCCTCTTCCAGGCCAGCTCTCTGCTATGGCCTGAGAAGGCAGTGGAGGATGGCCCAAGTGCTTGGGCCCTGCACTCGCATGGGAGACCAGGAGAAGCACCTGGCTCCTGGCTTCGGATCAGAATGAAACGCCGGCCGCAGCGGCCATTGGAGGGTGAACCAACGGCAAAAAGGAAGACCTTTCTCTCTGTCTCTCTCTCTATCCACTCTGCCTGTCAAAAAAAAAAAAAAAAAAAGGAATGAGTTGGAGGAATCTTGCTGGAAGTAACTACAAAATTTGAAATGGTTCTCCATATGAAACGTAGTGTGAACACTGGAGGAGAGCGACGGGGTTCCAGGAGCAAGGAGAACCTTGGAGTAGTCACAAGGCTTTGGAGAAAAGGGATCTAAGAGGTGTTCTGGAGGACAAAATAATGGGCCAGAGTCATTCCTTTGAAGATTCTTGCTCTTATCTTGGATCTTCCTTAAGTGGAAACTGTGTAAACAGTACACACTTAAAGATTGGTTATCAGAATGAAGATTTTGGTATAGGCTTTTAGATTCATTTTAAAGTTATAACTAGATCTTAAGTTCTAAATTAATGATTTCCTTAGGCTAAATTCTCTTACTCTCTTTCCAGTATTACTCAGATTCCTTTTTGAAGAAGTATAAAAATACAGTTATTCCCTTGCATTTGCTCAAACCAAGATAAGACCAGATTTAATTCCAATGAATATAACATTTTTTTTCTTTAAAAATAGGGATTGAAGATTTTTCTTTCTCCTTCTGCCTGGTGTTCATCCTAAGACAAGGGAAAGGCTTTGAATCTGAGCTGCTCTCTCTTGTGGTCACAAATTTTACGGACGTGGACTGGGGGAGAAATGAACCCTATTCCCCCTGAAATGAGGAATTACAGAGTCTAGAAATCTTCGCAGCAGTGGGTGTGGAGACACAGTTTTAGAATCGGTCCAAGACCCCCAACCAAAACCTCAGTGGAGAATCGAGTGTCGAGCGCAGGGACCTGAGACAGAACACGGCTGAGGGGTTCCTGAAGGGGTGGCCTCTCAAGCTTCACATTTATGGGACTTCTGAAAATGATCCATAAACCATCAGGCATTTTCAAGACTTAGTTCTGATGGTCTCCTTTCTAAAAACCTTTAACATTATCTTTTGGAATATTCCTAACTCCCCATTTTTGCTGTAATAGCTTCACAGAAAATTTTGCTCATGGATTAAAAATCTCCCAGGAAAAACACAGTCCACCACTATTCAATGCTTTAAACAACTTTTAAAACACACAAGGATACGTAATGGGGGGTTAAGAACACAGGCTCTGGGGTTCAGATTTTCTGGGGTACATCTGTGGTTTGGGCAACTACTGCTCTGTGCCTCAAGTTCAATATCTATAAAGGAAGATAGCATAATAATAGAGGCCAAAATGAAATAATGAAAGATAATTAGCATAAGGTACTTTGAGCACAAGTGGCACACTGTACAAACTAATGTAATCAAGTCATGATTATTATCTGTAGGATTTCTTCATCTGTGACTGGTATAAGGTATTGCAGTGAACTCAGGAGTCTGAAAACAACTATGTACACTGTCCACATAGTTATCCTCTAAGGACCAGCCTACGGAAGTAAAATTTGGGTATATGTGAAACCCCTCAGAAATATTTAAACATTCATCTCAAATCTGTTAGGTTAGTTACCACCCAATAGAAAAAAAAAAAAAAAAACAAAAAAAACAGAAAACAAATGTTGGAGAGGATGTGGAAAAATTATAACCCTTATGCTCTGTTGTGGGAATATAAACTGGTGTAGCTATTATGAAAACAATAATACGGGTGTAGCAATCCTACTTCTTATTGATATATATACAAAAGTATTGAAAATAGGGTCTTATGAACACTCATGTTCACACTACAGCATTGTTTATGATAGCCAAGAGGTGGAAACAACCAGAATGCCCAACAGACAAATAGAAAAAGAAAATGTGGAATATATATATATATATATATATATATATATATATATATATATATAACACATAGATAAATGTATAATGCTTCAGTTTTTAAATTCTTCAGTTTTTGAAAAGAAATTCTGTCTTGCACTACATGAGGAACTTTGAGGACATTAAGTGAAACAGCCAGTCACAAACAACTGCTGTGGTGGGCCTCTGACTTCGTAGTTAACCACTGCTTGGGACACCCATGTGTGGCTGTGAGTCCCCACTGCACTCCCAATTCTAGCCTCCTGCCAACTCACACATTGGGGAACAGCAGGTGATGGATCCAAGGAATTGGGTTCCTGCCACACATGAGAGACCTGAATTGAATTCCTGGCTCCCAATTTTGACCTGGCCCATCCCCAGCTGTTGTGGGCATTTGGGGAGAAAATCAGTGGATAGGAGATCTCTCTTTCTCTGTTTCAGATAAATACATACATACACGTATACATAATTTTTAAAGACAAATATTACATGATTCTAGTATCTAAAGTGTCTACTAATTGAATTACATAATTGGAAAGTAGGAAGACAACAGCTAGGGAATAAGGTGGGGGAACGCTGTTGAATGAGTGAGTATGGAGCTTCAGTTTTGCAAGATGAAAAAGTTCTGGTAATAATGTGAAGACAGTTAACTAATATCCTGATGACTTAAAAACATGTTAAAATGGTAAATTTTACATTAATTAGTTTTACCACATAAAAACTTGAAGCATCACATCTGTTAAAAATAGGTGTATATGTGCTTTTATGTCAGAACACTGTATGGCTTCACCAGCCTACTTTTTTTGTGTGTTTATGTGAAACTTTTGAAATTGTTTAAGTGAGCTGCCTTAACATCGTTGAAATTCCACCACCAGAAACTTCAAAACAAAAGTAAATTAATGCAGTTTACAACTTAAATGGATTAGCAAACTTTCTAAGATAGTACCTAAGTTTATCAACTGTTGAAGACAAGAGAAATAACAGCCGCTGGCTCTAGCAATGAAGGAAAACAGAATTGTGGGCCCCGCCCTGACCCACCCCACCATTCCTGCCACTTGTCCACAGCTCGCCTTTCAACTTTCCTGGAGACCCAGCAGATCCTGCTGAGTCACAGGTTCCTACCGTTAATTACCAAAGGAAGGTGACCTGCATCCTTAGGGACTTCTGACAACAGTTCTCATTTCTGTTTCTTTCCAGCCCTTCAGATTCTAACCTACTCCAACTGGATTTGAGTTTAACTGAGGAAGAGTGCCGCTGTATAATTTTTTCAACCTATGTATAAAAGCATGCATCTTGGCAAACAGAAAGCACAGGTATCATTCTCATCATTTTGTACTCCAGCATTGAAATGTTGTTCTGTGGGCCAGCATTGTAACCACAGTGGGTTAAGTCGCTGTTTGTGACGTTGGCATCCCATATTGGAATGTCTGCTTCTGATCCAGCTTCCTGTTAATGCACCTAGGAAGGCAAGGAATGGTGGTTCACGTACTTGGGTCTCTGCCATCCATGTGGGAGACTAGGATGGACTCCCAGGCTCCTGGCTTCAGCCTGGCCAGTCCTGGCTGTTGTGGCCATTTGGAGAGTGAACCAGCTGTCAGGAAAGATCTCTCCCTTCTCTCCTCTCCTCCCCTCCCTTCTCCTCTCCTCTCACCCTCCTTCTTTCTGTAGCCCTTTCAGATAAATAAACAAATTTTTAAGACAATAAAATGAGATGTGGCTGTGGCTGATCCAACAAGGTCTGGATAAAACAGTCTTATTTGTCAATAATTGGTTCTCAATTAAGGCTGAGCAAGAAGGAATGAAGAAAAGCTATTACAATATTAGGAGAGGCACTGATACTTCTGTTTGCCTGTTTATCTTATCATCAAAGACTAACCTGCAACCCGTTCATCAACACAAACAGTGAGGCATTTCTGATTATGGGTGTTGAGTCCTGGGCTAAAGTCCAGTGCTCTGGAGGCAAAGTATCAGCTCCACCCCACTTCCCAGGAAGGCCACAAAGGTAAGTTCCACTTCACCAAAAGGCAATAGTGTGTCTATGACACTTAACTGGAACTGATCAATGAAGTCCCTTAGAGTTCACCATGGAAACATCACAAACTGCCTTCTCCTCAGTTGCTTGCTGGGATTTGACAGCTAGTAGAGTGGGGTGGGCTAAGAAAAGAGAATTACCAACAAAATCCTTGGCAGAAATGCAGTGCCAGGGCTTCCTTTTGATACAATGTGACGGAAGCAGGAACAGAAATCAGGGCCCAGGTGGGTCGGGACAGTGGCTGCTCCCACAATGGAAGCAAAGAGGGCAGCTGCACCCCAGTCAGCACCACAGGCGTAACTTCCCCCTCCCTGCCACTAACCCTAAAAACAGTTTACAAAAATACATAAATAATAAACAAATAAATAAGAGTATAGGCTCCGATGATGCATGCATATCAAAAGATAATATATTCCAGAATGACATGTTGGTGTTTTCAGATTCTATAAAGAAGGCCAGAGGCCGGCGCTGTGGCATACTAAGTAAGCCTCTGCCTGGAGCGCCAGCAACTCATATGGGCTCCGGTTTGTGTCCCAGCTGCTCAACTTCTCATCCAGCTCCCTGTTAATAGCCTGGGAAACAGCAGAAAATGGCCCAAGTGCTTGGGCCCCTGTACCCAAGCTCCTGGTTCCCGGCTTCAGATCAGCCCAGCTCTGGCTGTTGCGACCATTTGGGGAGTGAACCAGCAGATGGAAGACTTCTCTCTCTGTCTTTCCATCTCTCTGTCTGTAACTCTGCCTCTTAAATAAATAACTCTCTAAAAAAAAAACAAAAAACTCACATTACAGACATATTTATTCAATGACAGTAGGAAGATAGAACTAACTTTAGAAGTTCACTAAAGCATTTATCCTTGAACTAACTGTAACTGTTACGAATTGCTGATACTGCTACTACAAAATATCTTCTTCAAAATAAATGTATTCTTACCAGAAGAACATAAAACCCATACTATGGCTTCCTGCCAATCACTGTAAAACAACAATAGGAGAAAGGGTCACCTATTTGGCAAACGTGTTTCCAAGAAAGTCTACTGTTCACTCAATTCAACAGTAAACTCTAGTTAGACATCTTCAGATGGTATTGAGCTCACTGCAAATCCATTTCCTCCCTACATGCCATCACCAAATATACCTTACATGGGAAAGGTTCTTATCCAGGGTCACCCAACCAGAAAATATACCTTAGAAGTCAAAAGGTAAAATAATGTGCCAATTTTTTAAGTGCCTTTCAAAATACATTAGCATAGTATATACTATGTGCTTAATAAACATGTAAATGACATCATAGATTCTGGTGTCAGAAAAATTGAGTTTCTAACACCTGAAGGACACACATATAGTGAAGTTCATAAATTTTCTGTTTTCCTTTCCTAGATCAAAGATCAGCCATAAAATTTAATATCTGAAAACAATCACTTTGATTTTATTGAGATCAAAGTCCAACTTCTTAAAATCAGCCACTAGTTACTTTATCTTAATTTATATTGATTATATTTTTCTGGTAAGCTAGACAAAACACACACACACACACACACAAGTACATATAGACTCAGGTATATGTCATAATGTTCGATGATGTATAGTTAGAACAAACTTAAAATACAAAAAAAAAAAAAGACAGTGAAAAGACACTAGAAAATTCTGATCCCTGAAAACCTAAAAAATTTGTGAAAGCTGAAATGGGCTTAAAATATCATATAGAGAGCTTGCTTTCTGTTTAAATAAATGATCTGTATGCCCAAACACTTAAAAATCCTGGCAATCAATGCTGACTGTAAGGGAGATCAATAAAGGGTGTTTTGGTCTAAAAGTTACGCACACTATGGCCAGCAAGTCAAACCCAGCTCCAGGCTTGTTTTATTCCCACCTCATAGTGGTCTTTATAGTTTTAAGCAGCTTAATAAACAAGAAAGAACAAAGGATAGGGACACAGAAGGCATGTAGCTTACAGATCTTAAAATATTGAATATCCTAATGTACTTAAACTATCTAAATTATTATCTAATCCTTTATCAAAAAGTGTTAGGATCAGTAGGTTTTCAATAGCCTCAAGAAGTATGACAATTTAGGTCAACTTCTAAAGTCAGAATGAACTACAGAAAAAGAATCCCTACTCACTTATGCGAAGAAGTGGTTTCACTAAACCAAAACCCAGAGAAATGAAGTTGTACATTATGCTACATTAGTACATCCATTCACTTAATACATCTTCCCCACCAACAAAAAAAGTCAGCAAGACTTTTTTTAAACTTTTTTTACTATTAAAATAATCAATCATTTGACCTAAATGCTAAAATAACAAGAGTAGAATAATATTTGCCACTTATAATTTGGCAATGTTAACACCTTTGGAAAAATCAGACAAAATTGGCTTCAAATGCAAGAAAAAGAAGAAAAGTCAAACTTACAAGAATAGCAAGTTCTGAGTTAAAGCAAATGAATCACAGATAACATTTCTTTTGAAAATATAACTTCCATATTTGACTTAATACCATATTCAAACTGATAATCATGGAGATCCATCAAGTCAATTTAGATATTTCCAAATTATTTTAGATTTTAATTTTGGAGCTTATTCATTCTAAAGTTTCTCTTTACTATAAACTGGGATAATTATTTTAGAAAATATTGTGTTATTTTCCTTCGAAAGGTTGGAATTACATACACTCAATTTATATGTTCTTATTACCACTGCTGCTGCAAACATCGTATCCCAAGACTGAACAAGCACATGGTAGCAAAGAAAATGTATCTAGGAAGGACCCTCTAGGAGTACACTGCCTGCCTCAGGAAGAAATCAGGGAATTCACAGTGCAGAAAACCAACTGGCGGCATCAGATCCGAGGGCTGTGTGCCTATACACCTGTAGCATCAAATGCCCAGGTTTAGGGTGCCACCTCTAGACTCAGACAAGAAAAGCCCCTGCCCACAGGCTCTACCCTTTAGCGGGTGTCCATTATACAAGGAGCCCATTAAAGATGCTAAGGAGCAGCCTGGCTGGAGTTGTCCCCTGTGTACTCCATGAATGCCAGCACCCTTCTCACTCACATCCTCTTGCTAATCCCATTCCAGGGCCTAGAATGGCCTCTCTTCTGGCTCCATCCTCTAGAGGCTGGTCAGGGAAGCAGGTGGGAAGACTATGTGCAACCTGTGTGTGGACAAGGGTCTGTTTATAAGGAGTTCTGTGGCAGAGGTGTCCACACCATGTACAAGACAAGCTGGGGAGGCAGAGGAAGAAGAGAAAGGCGGTGGACCACAGCTATGGACTAGCTCCCCTTACACTGCCTCTTCCTGACACAAAACTCCTGGGAGTCTAAGACTGAAAAATGCAATGTTGGCCTCTCCAGCCATTATGAAGATATATTTTATCAAATAAGAACTCCATCAGGGTCTCCCATGTGGGTGGCAGGAACCCAAGTACTTGGGTCGTCATATGCTACTTCTCAGGCACATTAGCAGAAAGCTGGCCCAGAAGTAGAGTGGCCTGGACTTCATCTAGGTACTCCCTTATGGGATGTGGACATGCCAAGTGGTGGCTTAACCCACTGCACCTCAAATCTGCTGCCCACCATATTTTTAAATATATAATTTCCTCTTTCAATTTTTTTTTTTTGACAGGCAGAGTGGATAGTGAGAGAGACAGAGAGGAAGGTTTTCCTTTTTGCTGTTGGTTCACCCTCCAATGGCCGCTGCGGCCGGCGCATCTCGCTGATTCGAAGCCAGGAGCCAGGTGCTTCTCCTGGGCTCCTATGCGGGTGCAGGGCCCAAGCACTTGGGCCATCCTCCACTGCCTTCCCCGGGCCATAGCAGAGAGCTGGCCTGGAAGAGGGGCAACCGGGATAGAATCTGGAACCCCAACCGGGACTAGAACCCGGTGTGCTGGTGGTGCAAGGTGGAGGATTAGCCTGTTAAGCCACGGCGCCGGCCTCCTCTTTCAATTTTTAAAAACATTTATTTTTCATCTACTTGAAAGGAAGACAGAAAAAGAGACAGAAAGAGATCTTCAATTTGCTACTTCACTTCCCAGTTGCCTATAATAATCAGGACTTAAAGCCGGGAGTCTGCAATTCCATCCAGGTCTCCCACATGGCTGGCAGGGCCCAAGCATTTGAGCCATTTTCTGCTGCCTCCCAGGATGCACTAGCAAGAAGCAAGATTGGAAGCGGCAGAGCCAGGACTCAAACTGGCACTCTGATATGAGAGTCCTGCATTGCAAGTGGCAGTTTAACCCATGGTGCCACAATGTCTGCTCCCCTTTTAATATTTTAATTTTTTTTAAACTTATTTAAGAGGCAGAAAGCATGCTCCCATCTACTAGTTCACATCCCAAATGCCCACAAAAGATGAGATCCCGAGTCTGCATTGATGGGAAACTCTAGTGAGGAGTCAGAGCCAGGAATCAAACCCAGGTACTCCAATGCAGGCTACAGGCATCGATCTCTCAGGCTAACTGCCCTAACTTGTAACCTTGGACTGTTGTGGCAGTGTACTGGGTGAAGCCACTGTCTGTGATGCTGGCATCCCATAAGTGTGCCAGTTCAAGTCCTGCTGCTCTACTTTGGATCCAGCTCCCTGCTAATGGCCTGGGAAAAGCAGCAAAGGATGGCACAAGCGCTTGGACCCTGTACCCATGTGGCAGATCTAGATGAAGTTCCTGGCATTGGCCTGCTCGCCACCCCTCCCCCCCGAGCTGTTGCAGCCATCTGAGGAGTGAACCAATGGATGGCAGATATCTCTCTCTCTCTTTCTCTCTCATAAATAAACAAATTAATGCTTTTTTTTTTTAAAAAAAAAAAAGCAGATTGTTTTCATTCTGGCACTCAAACAAGCAGCTGGTATGGCTATATTACTGACACAAAGAAAAATATAAAATTATTTTCCTTATTCTTATGCAGAAATTAAAACTTCAGAGGGCTAGTATTTTGGATATTAAATAATGAAATCTGTATTGACCTTTTGGGGCAATAAGACATCTTCCCTCTTCTGGCTCATTAACATGGGTCTAGGGAAAACTCCCCATTCATTTGTGAATTGAGATCAAAATTGGGATTATAGGGAAAAAAAATCAGACCCTAACAGTATCATACCTCCAAAACTTAATACACTTAGGAATGACAATGAATTACTGCTACTGTAAACCTATTGGATGATAGGGTAGAAATGTCAGAGTTTTCCAAAAAGCATTTAGCTCCTGAAAAAAAACAAAAAAACAAAAACAAAACATAAAAAAATGTTAACTCTACTTAAGTTCTGACCTAATTCAATAGTTTTTCAATGATAACTTAGAAATTGTCGATAAATAAAATAAAAATATGCCTTTATGGTTGACTTCCACTGAAATCTATGATTAATTGCCTTTCTACAACTGAAATTCAACTTTGGAAAGAACAACTCTCACTATTTTTCTCAAGATAGTTCTCTGGTTCAAGTTTAAAAAGGATTTTGCCTGATTTCTTAATGTTATACTTATGACACACTTAATAGTCTACCCTAAAAAATTAATTGCAATAAGAAATAAAGAACCTCAAGAGGTAACACTGTACATAATATGCCTAAGGATGCACAGGTCCCTTAGTCAAATCAATGAGACCAGATGGAGGCCTTGGTGAGGCTGAAGGCACACTTATATAATGTCCTGGCCACGAGGGCGGTGAACCAGTATAAAGACTGGTTCTGAAGGGGAGTTATGCAATCCGCTCAGTGCATGGACAGCCTGAAGAGAGGGTAGGCAGAATCTGCAATGCTGATACTGCCCGAAGCCATGAGGATGGATTCTATGGCCGCTTTAGCACTGGAATAAAAGTCTCTCATGGTACAATATGTTCAGGCCACTTTCAACATCTTTGAAGTTCAATCGCTACCACTATTTGGCTACAGAAAGGAGGGGCCGTTCCAATCTTCCTTACAATTACCGCCCTAATTATTACATTACACTTTCACAATTTAATCCCTTTATTTGCCTCACTGCCTTCTTGGGGCTAAGTAAGCACCACAGTGTGATGCCTGATGATGTAGCTAGCAGGGTAGCCTCACTGAGTGCTGCCCAGCTGCCAGCTACAAGCACAGCCAGGTGGGCAGGTCCAGAGTGCTAATCTGGACAGTGACATCTCTGTCTCCTGCTCAAAATCCTTGAAACTTGTTCTCTCCAATATGGAGTAAAACTGAGCACCGTACATCAATGCCAAGAATCATCCCGTGCTTTGCTCTGTTGCGCTTTTGGTAACATCACAGCCTTCTAAAAAATAGTCATGCACAGAATTCCAGTTGTTCTGTTCTAATCACTGCTCAGTAATAACCACTGCAGAGCAACTGACATCCAGAATACATTCCTATTTTGTTTTCAACAACTATCAGGAATTTTTTTTTTTTCCCACAAAGTTGTCCCATCTTTACTATCTTTATAAAATGTGCTAACAGATAAAGAGTGTAATCCCCCACCTTAAAAATTTAGTATTTCCTTAAGGCAGGACCCATTTGCAGGAGGAATTTGCCTGAATCCATAACCTTTGGGAGCAAAGCTTTAATAAAATGTTGATAACAAGGAATTCCAGCCAGCACTGCCTGACTCACAGTAGGTGTTCAGTAAATATTTGTTGAGTAAATGGGACCGGTGTTCATGCTGAGAACCTCTCGCTTATATTAGCATACATGGAACTTGTTAATTTATCCCAAAATATTTGCTTATCTTTGTGTAGTTAGACTCAGAGCTGTGTAAACCAAGTTAACAAAATCAAATTACTAACAGTTCAAATTTTATATACTCTGTAACCATAAGGATTACAATACTGTTGAAGCATGACTGGTTACAACCCAGAGATTGCACATGTGTTTTCATCCTCAAGTTTTGCAGTGTTAGTAAATAGACTGAAGAGATTTTTAAAATACTATAAAGTGATACAAAGCTTTCAACTTAGAAAACCATTGTTTTTAACTTGCTTACTTTATATATAATACATACCATTTTATCCTTAAGCAGTCTAGTAGCTATTAATTCTTTCTACTTGTAGACAAGGACAAGGAAAGTACAGATGAAGACTTTTCATGAGAAAATATTAATAAGATATAGCCACCATGAGCCAGAAAATATATGTACTAAAATGTTTGGGGGATTCAAATGTATTTCCTATTAATTTGGCTTTGTGTTTCCCAGTTAAAACTATGACTAAAGTTATGAACAAATTAGACTTAAATACTGATTATATTAAAGAGTTATGATGCATTGAAAAATTGTGTACATTTAAAAATTTTTATTGATTGATCTATTTACTTACTTGAGAGGCAGAGAGACAAAGAGTCCCACAGAGAGGTGTCCCTTCCACTGATTCACTTCCCAAAAGCTCCCAGTAGTGAGGGTTGGACTAGGGACAAAACTGGGAGCCAGGAACACAACCCAGGTCTCCCAAGACAGTAGAAGGAACTCAACTCCTTGAGCTATCATTTGCTGCTTCCTAGGGTGAAAATGAGCTGAAAACTGGAAGCAGAGCACAGCCAGGACTTGAACCCAGGCACTCTGATATAGAATCTGGGATCCCAGCATCTTACCCCGAGCTCAAATATCCATCCTGAAAAATAGTGTGCTTTAAGCAAACCCTTTACCTGTGTTCTCATCAGCCGCGGACCAAGGAAGCTATGCAACAGGAAGCACAAAATCAAGGTGGAGATGATACAGCCTATGCCACCAAGGACAGGCACTATAATCTTCAGTGCAACTCATGGGGAGGAGCTATATAGCCAGACGTCCTTAAAAGGGTAGCGTGGGAGACTACTCTGGGTACTTAAATGATCTCAGAATCACCTTTTTGTTAAAATATTTAAGGGGATTAGAGCTCACAAACATCACTTCTTTTGTATTTTAAAAACTAGTACAGCACAAAGTTATTAAGGGTCCACAGAAAACCATTTTCAATATGTCCAACAAAGGACCATTAGATGACCATGGTCAGATGTCAGTAGAAATCATCAGCAGCACAGGGTAAGAACAGGGGGTCTCAAAGCTGGCTAAGCATCTGAACTACCTGGAGAGCTTGGTAGCAGGGACTGCTGGACCCACCCCTGGAGATTTAGAGTTAATCTTGGATGTGGCCCAGGAATGTGCATTTCTAACAAATGTCCAGGTGATGCTGATGCTGGGGGCCCAGTCAGCACACTTTGAAAACTGCTATGATAGAATACAGAACAGCAAGTACACAGTGCAGTGGTTTTCAACTTTGGCTTTACGTTAAGCATCCTGGAGGAAGCTTTCAAATATCCTTCCTTGCCCCAGCCACGTCTATCACTGATTAAGTCATAATCTGGAGGCATAAGCCCTGGCATCAATAGCTTTTTGAAAACATTTCCAGGTGATTCTGATGATCTAGCGAGCTTGAGAACAACAGACACGTGTTCATGACTGGTTGTTAAAAACGTGTATTTTTTAAACCACAGAGTAGTGTGCTGTGACCCTCAAGAAACAATTATTCTTGCCTCCTCCCATTTTCTTCAAATGTGTATCGTAAAATATCTAAATTAAAGGAAGAAAAGGAAGGAAGGAAGGAATGAGGATGATTGGTGGAGGAGGGGATGTGGGAAGTATGGTTATTAGAACTGTAACTATGGGGGCCAGCGCCGTGGCTCACTTGGCTAATCCTCTGCCTGCGGCGCTGGTATTCCCATATGAGCCCCGGGTTCTAGTCCCGGCTGTTCCTCTTCCAGTCAGCTCTCTGCCGTGGCCCGAGAAGGCAGTGGAGGATGGCCCAAGTGCTTAGGTGCCTGCACCTGTGTGGGAGACCAGGAGGAAGTACCTGGTTCCTGGCTTCTGATCAGCGTAGCTCTGGCTGTAGTGGCCATTTGGGAGGTGAACCAATGGAAGGAAGACCTCTGTCTCTCTCTCTCTCTCTCTCTCTCTCTCACTCACTCACTCACTGTCTAACTCTACCTGTCAAATAAATAAATAAATAAAGTTTTTTTAAAAAAATAACTATGAAATACATGAAATCTGTTCTTTTTGTATTAATAAAATTTAAAAAAGGAAAAAAAAAAGTGGTGAAGTTTAATTTTCTGCCAGAATACACAGCTATAGCTTTTTGTAATGAGCCAAGTTCTGCATTTGCACATCACTAATTTAGAGGAGCACATAAAAACTTCAGGCATAGTGCTCTACATTTTGTGTAGGAAAATAATAATGTTATTTATAAATCTGGAGAAATAAAGGTTTGGGTTTGTTTTACACATATGTATTGGAAATGTATCATAATTAAGTCTAATTTCATTGCTATATTTGGGATCACTGAAATAAGTATCATTTCATTAGTATAATTCAAAAGGTATAGACAGTATATCCAAGGGCAAGGTGTTGTGGTGTAGTGGGAAAAGCCACCACCTGCAGTGTCGGTATCCCATATGGGTACCAGTTCAAGTCCTGGCTGCTCCACTTTCCAGCTCCCTGCTATGGCCTGGGAAAGCAGTAGAAGATGGCCCAAGTACCTGGGTCCCGGCACCAGCATGGGAGACTGGGAAGAGGCTCCTGGCTCCAGATTAGCCCAGCTCTGGCCGTTGTGGCCACTTGAGGAGTGACCCAGCAGAATGGAAGACCTCTCTTTTTATCTCTCTCTCTCTGCCTCTGCAACTCTGTCTTTCAAATCAATCAATCTTTAAAAAAAGAAAAGGAAGTATATCCAACAACAGGGAAAGAAGGAAGATGAGGTAATAGTGAAGTTTGCCTACAGCATTGGTTCTCAAAGTGTGGTATCTGGATCAGCGGCATCATCATCACCTAGGATTTGTAAGAAAAATACATTCTCTAGTCCCCATCTAAGAGCTAATAAATAAGGAACTTTGTCTCTGGGACCTGGTAATCAGCATTTTTAAAAATAAGATTTCCAGGTGATTTTAATCCATGCTCAAGTTTGATAACCACTGTCTAAACTATTTATTGCTTCCATGCATCTAAAAGAACCAAAGGGATAGAAAGCACTATTAATCTAAAGTGTAGTGGGCACTGTGGTGTAGCAGGCAAAGCTGCCACCTGTAGTGCCAGCATCCCATATGGGCACCAGTTTGAGTCCCAGTTGCTCCACTTCCAATCCAGCTCTCTGCTATGGCCTGGGAAAGCAGTAGAAGCTGGCCCAAGTCCTTGGGTCCCTGCACCCATGTGGGAGACCTTGAAGAAGCTCCTGGCTCCTGGCTGCACATGGAAGACTCCCCTCCCTCCCTCCCTCCCTCCCTCCCTCCCTCTCTCTCTCTCTCTTTCTGCCTCTGCCTCTTTGTAACTCTTTCAAATAAAATAAATAAATCTTTTAAAAAAATCTACAGTGCATTTGTTCAGTTGCTATGCATACCCACATTGCTCTAATAATAGGTATACTTTTAAAAACTCTACCCCAAAGCTTATTATCATTGCATTATGAGAGCTTAATTGTGCAAGTAGAATTAATGCAAATGGAGTATATCTTGGGGGAGTTTATTCTATAAATCCTCCATGATCCATGGTAGTCTACTTCTGTTTTCTACTCCAGAGAGAATTAAGACTGTGAAACTTGACTGTCAAAGAAGAGAAGCTGGGGGTAAGGGGGGGAAATCATGTGAGGTTGGAAGGGAGAAGGGAACTCCCAAGTCCAATACTAACCTTGAATTGTCCTCTTGAAGAATGCCTTGCAGGCTTCACACGACGCCACCCCATAGTGGTACCCAGAAGCGATGTCACCACAAACTAAACACAGTCTCTTGGGCATCGAGTTGAGCATGTATTCGCACTTGGTCTGGGGGTCTTCAACAATGGTGCTGGAGCAGTCATCGTACAGTTTCCTGACAGGTCCGCTACCTCCCAGGATAGGAGCAGAAGGGTAGAGAGGTGGCGAGTCGAGTCCGTTCTGATGGCCATTCATGGTTGAACTGTAGCTCCCACTGGCGTCTGAGGAGCCACCAGGGCTGTGGTGGTTGACGCTGTCCGTCAGGGAGGCTGGGCTGGAGGGTTCCGTCTTGATGAAGGACGAACAGCTGGAATCAATGTGCCGATCTTTGTTTGACATTCTGCAGAGAAGCCTGAATGGAGGGAGACACAAGTCAGGAGAGAAAGAGGAGAGAGTGTCATATACACAGTGCAAAAGAGGGAGAAACAAAAAGATGGCGAAAGGAGGGAGAAAGCGAGAAAGAAGGATGGAAAGAGGAAAAAAATACAAGACTTTGTATGTTGAAGACATTGCTGTTTGAGAGTGCTATCTAAAGGGCCGGGGACCATCACTCATTCTGTAGTCAATATCTCTTGTTCTACAAGAAGGTAATCAGCATAAGGGCATGACAGGGTTACATCAAAGGGCCCAGACAGGCCATAAACAAAAGCTCTAAAGGGTCCGATCGCTTTTATTTTTCCTTTCTCTTGGAGAACCACTGTCGATATCTAAATCAACTCTCTTGCTTCTAAATTGACCCGTGGAAGAGTTGGTGATTTGCAAAGCCCATATCATTTCTAACATTGCATTTAACCTCACTCCCCCTTTCCCTCCACATTCTGATGCTGCATCACTGTGTTATGAGCAGAATCAAACTTTTATTTTCAAGACTGAACAGATGATCTTCAGCACTGTAATTACTGTCTGTCAGCACGCTTCCATAAGCATAACTGTGTTTTTTATTGATCAGACTAAGACACATAGGGAATATATCCTCAATCGCTTTGTTTCTTTATTTAAATTGCTCTATCGCATACCCATTTAGCAATATAGAAAGACATCAAGGATGAAATTCTAGCTGATATTTAAGGATTATTTCCTGGAGTGCACAAAACTTAGTGAATAATCACCAGTGTTGATTAATAAATGTTTGCAGGTGTGTGTGTGTGCGTGTTCTTATGTGTGACTTGCCACTGTTGAAGAGATGGATCAGTAAAAGCCCTTTGAGCCTGCAGTATACCCGTGGGTCCATCAATCTGTTACTTTACATCTAGGAAAATGTGTCTTGAAAGAATGAGATCTGTGCTGGTCCTTCCCTTCCCCTTTTTCTTTTTGCCTTTCCACACCATACCTCCTAAAAGGAAGATGAGGAAGCTTCTCACTGACAAACTATTTCTCTCTTATCTGAATGAAACACTTTGCCCCTCTTTCTTTGTTGGACCCATCAGTGATTGGATTTCTGAAAAAGTAATTAGATGAAAAGATACATACAATTGGTCATATTTTCTTTCTGCTTAGCCATAGTGCAAAACCCCTTTTAGCAACATCTCTAAGACCCTTCGGAGAGCCTGCTATAGAAAGAAGAGGTGACAGTTGAGAAAGAGGCTTAGGTAATTGCTTCCCAGTGGAAAGTTGATTTATAGGACCCCCACTGTGCAAGGGCCATTCACTAGAATTTGGGGGAGTAGTCCCAGCATAAGCAAAGGATGCAATTATCTTGTTCCCTATAAATCTAATGATATTTTATCACTGCACAGATTTCACGCTCTCCTCCAGGTCTCCCTACCCACATTGTTCTGTGACTTTACAGTGGAGGAAGACATGGAAATTTCTCTCAGGCATGTTCACTCTACTGTTCTAAGAAGGCACTCTCAGCAGCAAAGCAGGAAGGCAAGAATGTGCCTGTTAGCTCGATCTCACTCCACTTTCTGAGGTCAAGCAACATCGGGACGTGGAGAAAGTGAGTAGGAAGAAGAAAAGTCACCAAAATATCTCCGGCTGTCACCCACTCGTGTGTGCTGTCATTTTCTCAAGCACCAGCAAACGAAAAAATACCCCCCTCGCCAGCCTGAACTCTAGCATCCTGTCCTTCCACGCCCGCTGCCTCGTACCCGTCACTGTTAATGAGCATGGTAATTAATAGCTCGCTCTCCTTGTCTCCCTGCTTGCACTCTGGGCTAAGCACTCTCCTCAAGTCAACGTTTGAAAGAAAGCGGGTCGCCACTGACTTACAGCAGCCCTGCGAATTCCTTTTAATTTAGAGCACTTACACCACCACTTCACTTATTACCTTATAATTACTGGACTGCTCGCACATACATTATGATCTTAGACTACAGTTAGAAGTTATTAGGGTACTAAACCATGGTTGCTCCTCTCTCTGGCACTGAATTTCTCACAGCTATGACAATTAACTCTTTCACCATCTGCCTGCAAGGCATCATGGCTCTTTCTTCTTTTTTTTTTCCCAGAGAATTGCTTGATGTTACTTGATCACAAAACATATTCTCTGAGACCTCCATCCCCTTGTCTCTCTCTCTCCCTCTCCCTCTCCCTCCGCCCCCCCCCCATTTTCTCTTTTTATGCATCTACCATGGTTATTTTCTTCCAAGTTTGCTTCCCCTCCCCTTCCACTTTTCTCACTGATTTCTACTATTTGCAGAACTTTTTATGTAAGGAACAAGACCAGAAATTACTTTCTCGTTTTTTGAACAGTTATTTGCTAGGTCACCAAATGTTTATGTGTCAAATGTGTGTGGTTAAAGTTCCTGAAAAATGGAGTGTCTCCAGCCAGCTGTCCCTTCTAACATCTCAGCCCATAACTTCCCAGTCAGGGAAGTCCTTGGAATAGTGGCCAGATCTTCTCCTAGCAAAGTCTGGCCACATGTGCAGTAAATCAGAGTGAACCAAGTGGCTTTGCGCTGTAAGTTGTACATGTCTATTTTCCGGCAAGGAATCGCTTCCTCCGTCGCAACCTTTGTCCAGGGGAAATGCTAACAGGGCTGTCACTGCTCACCAGGCACCAAGCTGAGCACTTATTACATCATTGAACCCCAAAGACACCCTTGAGCAGGAGGTATTTCTCTAAGAAAATGAGACTCAGACATTCTGAAACTTACTGAAAATCATACAGCTAGGAAGTAGCTGTATATACTTGGATTTGACTCCAAAGATGGGAGCGGAAATGTCTTACAGGCATGAGAGTTTTGAATGGTATTTTTTTACTCATTCTTTAACAAGTAATCAAGCACACAGAGGCAGAGGTAGTACATGGAAAGATCTCCGGCTTTCCCTTCTCAGCAATTACACCCACAGCTAAGGGGGCCCCCACCCCGGCTGTGGAATCACCCTCCTCGGGATTTGGATTGACACCCAAACACAATCTCTGAAGGAACACAGTTGTCTCCTAATTACTACTTAGCTCGTTACACTGAGCACTTGCAAGACACCATTACATTATAACCTAAAACTACAGCAAGCCTTAATTCTCTCTCTCTCTGTCTCTGCAATTCTACAGCTCTATTATTCAAGCCTGAAATATTCACAACTATCTATAAATTCAATTGTCAGCGGGTGGGTTTTATTCTAGACTTCACTTCAATCTAAAATTAGAGGCACTAAAATTCACATTAACTCTAAGAGGAATGTAGTGAATAAGACTTTATTTCAAAAGAACACCTTTTTGTCAGAAAGAGCCATTTTCAAAATGATGGCTTTATCTGTAGCCAAAGAGAATAAGCCCCATTCCACATTGTGCTGTTAATGCAAAAATTTTAGGTCACATTGGATTAATAAAAATCTAAATTTAGTTAAGAATTATGAATAGAAATAACATGTGTCGAAATATGTGGGAAATATTTATTTTAAAGCCTTGGGATGGTGACTTTTACTTTATGATTTTAAGAGAAATAACTGAGGACAAGGGAGTAAGACAAGCTGCTGTCCAAGAGCTCTGAATAAACACGCTGAGAATAAACTGCAGTGGGAAATAACCGTGGCAAGAATAACATTGCATTTTTATATATAAGACCCGGAGTGTGAGGAATCCAACAGCCTTGCGGAAACTTCAGGGCTTTAAAAAGTATTTTCCACCAAGTGCGAGATGTAGTCTCAGACAATTATGATCATCATACACTTCATCATAGGGACTTAGTTTCTCAGCCTTGCCTTAGGGTCAGGCGGGGGGTAATATTTATCTTCGATGTCAGATACTAACACTCAGGCAAACAAAATCTTTCAGCTGCTGGACAATTAAAAGATATAACTTTTGAAAGTTAATTAACCACGTGTGCCTACAGAGTGAGAGAAAGTGAGGGGGAAAAAGAAAAAGAAACCATGAAAGTTGCTGCTGTAGGGAAAAAGAGGAAGATAATTTGTGAGTTAAAAATTCAATTATACTGTAATGATCAAGCTGAAGTGTTTTCAGAGATTCTGCCCACCTCAGGTAATTGAGTAATCTTGAATGAAATGTCATGAGTTTGAATTTCCACACACACGTATAGATGTCCAGAGTGGTCCACATTTCAAAGAAAGGACTTGACCAATGATTTTATTTGTTAAATGCTAGCATAGCCATAATGTTCCATAGGGTAACATAGTCTTAATCCTCTCATCAAAATACAGCTCCTTAACAAACTGCTCTATTTTATCTTCTGAATTTTACACAGAACTTGGTTTGCTTGCTACTTTCATTCCTCACTAAAAGAAAAAGAGTACATAAAATATACATATATGTATAGCTCATCTTAGTCCCTTTTAAAATTTTTATTTATTTACTTGCAAGACCAAGAGGTACACAGATAGACGGGGGTCTCCCACCCACTGGCTTACTCCTCAGATGGCAAGGGCTGGACCAGGGCTGAAATCCAACTATTGTAGCCATCACTGTTGCCTCCCAGGGTCTGCATTAGCAGGAAGCTGGAGATAGGAGTCAGGGCCAGGAATCGAACCCAGGTACTCAGATATGGAATGTGGCTGTCCTAACTTCTGTCCTAACTGGCAGGCCAAATGCTCACTCCAGACCTTCTTGGGAAGTACATTTCATAGAGACCTTCTGAAACTTTGAAAACACCTGAACCCGTGCCAGACATCTTCATAGGCTAAATAACCGTTAACAAATCACTATTTTCTTTGTCATTCTAAAGGGCCTGAAATGATCCCCATGATCACAATAAATTGTAAATGCTTTAGCTAAGTTATTTTCCCTATTTTTGTACAGGGAACACTGAAGTCAGCACACCTGCAAGTTTGCAAACACAGAGCAATAAGAGGAGTCCCCAGCTCCTCTCATGGAGTCAGAGAACTTCAGGACTGGAAAGGAAAAGTGTTTGTTAAATCCCGCCACCTAATCATTCTTTCCTTAATACAAGAACACAACTGTAGGGATGATTTCATTTTTCTACCTTCTGAAATCATCAGACCTTGTTTAAAACATATTAAAAGCTCCCAGGGGCTCACAGTTTTGGTTCTTTAAAAAACACTTTAGGTGAAAAACCTCCGAACTAGAACTGCAGCTCCCTGAGGTGCAGCCTGGGAGCCCCTGACCCCAGAAGCACCCTTGGCAGCCTGAGTTACAACGTCAAGCACGCTACTTTACAATGAGCTTTTTTTCAGTCCGCTTCAACTAATTGCACTCTCGTAAAGTGGCAAAATGTGAATCACTTAGTAACAAAATGGGCACCAGCTGCTATTGTCAGAGAATGGAGATGCAGGAGAAAGGGAAAGCAGCCGAATGAAGTGTCATGTCAGAAATCAACCGTGCAACGTGTGATTTGGGAAAACATGACTGCTTTACAGAGACAGGGTGTCATTATGGCATCACAGTAATAGGATGCTTTGACAACTGCTGGGTCTAACATATCATCATTGCATTAAGGTACACTGGCTTAGTTGGGGAAGGAAGAGAAAGGATTTTTTTCTTTTAATAAGAAATATCTTAAGGTCTGCCTGGTTAACCTAACAGAAGTAAATTGTTAATTGTGAAGGGAGAATTGTAAATCCTGACCCATTTGCTCATGGGCACACCTATGAACACATGGGTATGTGTAATGTTAAGGGCTTCTGTAATAAACATGGAGCCCACCCTAATAGAACAGATTTCTGTATAACAGGATCACAATCACTTCGTAATGCTCCTTCTCAATTCTCTGAAACATAACATGTACATTTAGTGCAAAAGGCTTTCCAACTCGCTCCCTCAAGAACAGGAGTAAGCAAACAGCTGCTTCCAAAGCTGGCGCTGAGTTGCTGACAAGCGATGTAGCTCTGCAGTGTGGAGACAAGGGGCCAGTCCCTGAAAGCAAACTAGAGTCCCCGATTTAAGCTGAGAGCTTTCCCAACTCTTTGGACACTTGTTTTATTTGTATTTATTTTAAAGGCAGGACAACAGAGACAGACACAAAGAGAGAGAGCGAGAGCGAGAGAGAGAGAAATACAGAGACAGACAGATCTTCCATGTACTGGTCCACTCCCTAAAAGCTCATTTCATGGGCTGGTCCAGCCTGAAGTTAGGAGCCTGGAACTCAGTCTGGGTCTCCAATGTGGGTGGCAGGGAACCAAGGACTTGAGCAACCATCTGCTGCCTCCCAGGGTGCACATTAGCAAGAAGCTGGATCAGAAGCACAGCAAGGGCTCCAACCCCAGCACCCTGATTCAGGATACACAACAACTTTTCTCCTGACTCTTAAAAGGTTGCCCACTGTATATATGAAATACATGAAATGTGTTCCCCTTATATAAATAACTAAAACAAAGTTTTCCACTGCACTAAAAAAAAATGAATTCAGGGCAAATAAACAAATGACTTTCAATTAATTTCTGCATGATCACTAAAAGTATCCCATGGATTATAACTTTATAACTAATGTTATACTCCTACCAGGAAGGACTTAAATGACAGGCTGTTTGCTTTAGGAATCTTAAGTAGAATGGTCATTTCTTATAAAATTTTATTCCAACATTAGATTGATCTACTATTTTGGTTTAAGCACTGAAATTCCATGTCCTAGGTGAAATCCTAAGTCCCATGTGAATGGGGATGATTAGTTGCCCATGATGTGGCGTACAGGCATCCCAAATGGCCACCAGTTCAAGTCCCTGCTGCTCCATTTCCTATCAAGCTCCCTGCTATGGCCTCGAAAAGCAGCGGAAGATGGCCCAAGTCCTTGGGCCCCTGCACCTGCATGAGAGACCCGAAAGAAGCTCCTGGCTCCTGGCTTCAGATTGGCCCAGCTCCAGCTGTTGTGGCCATTTGGGGAGTGAACTAGGAGATGGAAGACCTCTCTCTCTCTCTCTCTCTCTCTCTGCCCCTGCCTTTCAAATAAATCTTTAAAAAAATAATCTTACTGTTAGACCTAAAATAAAGGAAGTTTGGAGGATATTCATTTTTAGCAACAAAGGCTCAGAACAATAGTAAAAGAGATACATTAGTAACAGCGTCCAACCCTTGGAGCCAGTATTGTGATTTAGCAGCTAAAGCTATGTCGGCATCATAAATGGGCACTGGGTTCGTTTCCCAGCTGCTCCACTTCCAATCCAGCTCCCTGCTAATGGCCTGGGATAAGCAATGGAGGATGACCCAAATTTTTGGGCCCCTGTTACCCACGTGGGAGACCTAAATGAAACTCCTGGCTCTTAGCTTCAGCCTTGCCTAACCCTGGCCATTGCAGCCATCTGGGGAATGAACCCCTCTGTCTCTCCCTCTTGCTCAGTAACTCTCTCAAATAAATAAATCTTAAAAAAAAAAAAAAGTGTCCAACCCGAGAAGGATTGGTAGTGTCATAAACATTGGGCCCTCTGCACCTGCAGGCTCTGCATCTACAAAGTCAACCACCCATGGATGGAAAACATTCACAGAAAAAAACCTATGTGTATACTGAACATGTACAGACTTATTTTCTTCTTGTTATTTTTTAAACAATACAGTATAATGACTACTTATAGGGCATTTACATTACATGATAGGTTATGAGTAATCTGGAGATAATTTAAGTATATAAGTGGATGTGTATAGGTTGTATTTTTTTTTAAAGATTTATTTATTTATTTGAAAGGCAGAGTTATAGAGAACAAGAGGTCTTCCATCTACTGGTTCATATGGCAAATGCTCACAATGGCTGGAGCTGGGCCAGACCAAACCCAGGAGCCTCTTCCAGGTCTCCCAGGTGAGTGCACTTGGGCCACTTTCCCCTGCTTTCTCAGGCACATCAGCAGGGAGCTGGATTAAAAGTGGAGCAGCCAGGTGGGACTTGAACTGGCACCCATATGGTATGCTGACGTCGCCAGTGGTGGCTCTACCTGCTATGTCACAGCACTGGCTCCGGTTGTATGTTGTATGCAAATGCTACCAAGAGACTTGAGTACCCATGGATTTTGGTTTCCCAGGGGAGTCTTGTAACCAGTTCTCAATGGATACCGAGGGACCACTGTACAGATGTATTAGAACATGGTTGCAGATATACCAGCATCTCATACTATTCTAGGTGAGCTGCAGGCCACTGCCAATCACTTTGATAAGTTATGCAGACTATTTTAGATGTAGGAAATTGCAGTTGCATCCATTTGTGCTGCCAGTGATTTCGTATGCTTCCTGGTTGATAAACTTTATGAATGGGAAAAGAAATGGTCCTGTGATATCACCATGTGTCGCACACTGTGATTGTTGACAGTTTCTGTATTTGAGGATTCGATCTGATGCAGAGGCCTGTAGCAGTGTAATTTATCCTTAGCTTGTTTCCTTGGACCTACTTCAATCTGGGGGTGAGCATCTCTTGTTTATAGCTCTACATACAGTAAGTGAGCTACCGACAAATCAATAAAACTGTTAAATGCATAATAATGCTGGGTAATTGCATACATGATGTTTTGCATAATTAACTGTCTGCGCTTTTCTTTAATATAATGGGCACTCATGTAATATAGAGTAGCTATAAGTCTATAAAAAATACACAGTTTATATGAGCCATGATTCTGCTTAAAACTCTGGCTAATCATCTACATCGGCTTTGAAGCGAGAGCTCTCCTCCACTGCCAAGTCCAAATCAATTCTTATGACATTACTTTATAACTAACATGATATTTAACTGATGATGGCTATTAGCTATTACACAGATTGCATCCAAGGACTGTAACAGTAGGGGGAAAATACCATTTAGTTTAAACAAACGTCTGCCATGTAATCAATACTATTGAGGCAAATTAAGTGTTTTAACAAGTGTGTATATTTGCCCTAATGCAGCTTAATTAACTATATCCTTACAACTGACCAACTACACGACACCTATGGATCTTGAAACAGAATCTCAAGAAATGCCAAGTCAGAAACTCAGCGGCACAACAGACACGAAAACAAGTGTTTTTATCTCTGATCCCTAAGACTGTTTCTTACTTTATATGAGTTAGTCTCAGGGGAATCAAAAGCCAGACAGGTTTTAGAATAGTGTGTCTTGTGGTCAACCCACTTGGGTAGTCAAAGTCCCAGTGTTGAGCGGGTCACGATCCCCAGGGTAACGTCTAACAGCCCTCAGGGCAGTGGATGTGGACTATCACTATAAAGCAAGGTCCTTACAGAGCAAAAAACCATGTCAGATAAATCATCAAAGTGACGCTTACAATATCTGTGCTGAACGTAACATTTATTCGGTCTTAGAGATTTACTACGCCATGAGCACGCCTTCTCTCCAGTAAGCTTTCTAGAAGAAAGAAATAGTCTCCTACTTCTACAAATCTCTGGTCTTTCAAACAGAAATATGGATCAATAAAGTTTGCTTGTGTTCAGACAATTCTGTTTTTAAGCAGTCAAGGAGCCAAGGGAAGAGAAGTCGACAACAGGATGGGGCTGACAGCTCAATGAAGACCTTCTCACGGCATCTGGCTGGAGAAGACATCAACAGAAACGCAACTAATAGAAAGCCCATCACTGATCTTTACAAATGACAATCGAATATAGATGCTTTACACACACACCCCAGTCAGGGAGTTCACAAATCAAATCCAGGTCAATGAATGCTCAGGCTGCTTGGATTTCCCTCTCTTGGTCTCCTGGCTACACTGAAAAAGAAATAAAGATGCTATTAAGAGTTGATGTAAGAATATGGAGATCATAGTATTGATGTCACCCTTTACTGGTTAAGAAAATGTTTTACAAAAGCAATCAGAATTCCCAGGAAACCACCTGCCTCCATAGAGCTGGGCCAGCTCACTCTGAGTGGAACTTGCAAATGTGCTCTGAAACCGGGCGATTGTAGCAGTGAGAAAATCTAAATGCTGAGAAGGAGTCGCTGTAGAAGCGGGGGTTGCTTCAAGCACATGTGAAAATTTCTCTATTAGAGGAAGATTCACAGTACAACCATAGATAATAAAGCACATCTGTTGGGCAGCGGTTAATCTATATTTATACTTTTAACTTAACAGCTTAGTCTGCAGTAGTTAACATCTGGTTGCAAATGCAGCTGGTCTTGGGTGATCTATGATAACAGAGGTTATGATTATATTCTGTTGGTATCAGGTGTCGTCCAGCTGAAGGGGCGGAGGGGAATGCCTAGGGGAGGGGAAACCAGCTAATTATGAATTCTAAAAATTCTTGCTCTGTCCTCTTTTTTTTAAAACATTTCAGTGAGCTGGCTGCTTGAAGAGCAGGTAAAACTAAAATACACGAGCCACTCCAGGCAGGCAAGGGAAAATAATATAGATCCACACATATCGTTAATGCAAGCCATGGAAATGACTAAGGATTTGTTCTGCGGCATGACAGGTTTCGTTAAAAGGGATTATTCAGCAGTGAGACAGCATCCAGGGAAGCCAACAGAAGCCATCAAAAAGCTGGGAGTTCAGATCAGAAGGACTTGCTTGTTGTGTATGACATTTAAAGGTTCAAATACAAACATGCAGAGAAAAATTTTGAAATCTTATTTGCCATTCTAAAAAACTGACAAAATAAAAAGGACTACAGCAGTTCCCTCACAGCTTGCACACCTCCCCCCTTTCCTAGAAAACTCTGCCTTCTTCCAACCCTTGAGAGAGGAGGCAGCGTGGGGTCCGTCTCTGGATCTGGCATTGCATATACCTGCAGCAAGGCACTGTACCACTGTGACCTCAGGCACCTCATTTCTAAAATGAGGGGCTTTGCAGACAGACTTTCTAAAGAATGTCTTCCACTTTTTAAAAAAAGAATTGGCCTGTGACTCAGATTAGACCTTGAGAGTAAGAGCTATTGTCCCAGGCTACAGAGAGAGAGAGAGAGAGAGAGGAGAGAGGAGAGAGAGGGAGGGAGAGAGAGAGAGGGAGGGAGAGAGAGAGAATTGCAGGAGAAGGAATAATCATAAAAACAACTTGCCACCCAACACTGAAACTACAGCGACCACATTCAACTGAGGAATCCTTCCCAGAGGGCTACAAAGGGACAAATAGAGCAGCGATCATTTTGGAGCGCTGGGGAGCGGGACTTGCGGCTTCTTTTTCTAGCAATGGCTCTCTTTTTGCTCATTACGGTTTTTTTTGGTGGGAGGCGCTGGCAGAAAGGGCAATTCCCTGCAATCAGTGTTTAAGTGAATGTTTGTCCCAGTGTGTGACACCACGCTGGCAGCAAGCAGCAGGGCGCCGCTGAGTTGTTACTACATTTGATTTGACTGCCAGTAGGAAGCTTCATTTCTACCAACTGTTAGTGGCTGGCTCAAAGAACCTTTGCTTCATTTTTGGAGTGATTTTTCCCTCTCTTCTCTTTCCTCTCCCAAATGCCACGTGGATTTGTAAGAGGCAACCTCGTTCTTGTCTCCTGAGCTTGTTAGAACTAAAGGCCTGGATGGAGAAGGTCCATACCATTTGTTCAGGATTTCTACCATCTCGCTTAGAGTTCCTACATCTGAAGGCTGCATTTTAATTCTGATTTCCTACACTACTACAGGGTCAAGGCACACACAAAGTGGTCTAGTCACATCGCACCTCTTCCTTAACTTGGTAGAGTTCATTATAGCCAATGGAGCAAATATTTCTCTCGCATCTTAAAAACTTAAGAAAAAAAGTGTTGGCCCTCACATTTTCATGCAATTTTATTTTAATAATTGCTATGGGGGGGGGGGGTGCAGGGTATTGATACCTTCTGGCACTTTTTAAGCATTTTTATGACTTGGTAACTTTACTACAAAGTCCTTCCCTTTAAAAATGATGATGTTTGTAATTAGGATTCTCCAATAGTGTCTCTGACATCAACTTCTGCCATGAAAAGCATTTTGGGAAAAAAACAAAAGCATTCACATGAGAAAATAGGGTGGGGGGGAGGGAAAAAAATCCCTTGGAGGTATTATGAAAATTCAGGGTGAATGGAAAAGTAATTAACACTAAAGAGCTAAAGCTGTAATTACAAAAAATTTCATTAAGGGAAGGGGTAGGTGAGTCTGCTTTTCTAAATATGACAAGGTGCTGTGTAAAAATAAAATAGAAGCAGGTTTCAGTGAGTGCAGCAGGAAAGCCATGTCTTTAACCAGATCAAATTCTCGAAATTGGCTGTCAAGACAGGATTGTTGTGATTTATACCCGTCTATCAAGTGCACGGACGGAGAGACCGAGAGAACAGAGGCAAGCTGCTGTCGCTTCCATTCGCAAAGAACCTTTAATTTCCACAGCACCATCTGTTACCAAATCTAATTCACATTCCCCCTTAATCTGGTTTAGTTCCATAATACTAATTCTTCCCCAACCTTTATGAACACAAACTACAGGAGGAAAAAAGGCTTTGGTTCTTGGTGGGTGAGAAATTGAATATTACAGAGTTAAGGTGTTAAGGTTCTGGTGACTTAAGGGAAGCTTGTGCTCCTCCATTAAAATGTATTCCTGGTAAGGGGATTTGTTTTCAGCCAATGCAGAGATATGAAATTGTTCATATTTAGGGGGGAAAAAAAGATGATATAAAAGTAGGCCAGGGACATGAAAGCAGAGGTTGTCATAAAATACAATTGTTGTCAAGTTTAGTCACTTTCAGAACTGGCTATAAAATCACTTTGTCATGGTTTTCACATAGGGAAAGCCTGAAATTGTGTTTTTGTTAAGGAAACTCAAGAGTGATGTATATATTCAGAAAGGGTAGAGAGAAGGGTAGGTAAAAAACCTGGGAAGAATGGAAATGGGGAAAATCATATATATTGTAAAATAAAGAGATGTATTTGGGTAAGTCCACATTAGCCTCTCTCAGTGTATGATTCTATTAGCACATACTTTTATTCTCCATCACTTCTACTCTTAGCCAATATAATAACTGGCATGCACAATAATGAGTCTGCGGAGCAATAAAATTATAAAGTGCTTTCTGCATCAGAGAAAGATTAAACTATGCTCAGTAAAGATTTAGTGTTAAATGTATTTTATTGCTTTCTAAGTCTGTGAAAATTTGTTATCTCTAAAGGCAACAGTACATAAAGATCCACAGTCATTCATTATAAAAGGAGAAAAAGGTATTGTATAAATACTGGGGTGAGTTTGATGACACGTTTAGTCAACGGGCTCAGTCCCTAACTCTCCAATGAACGTTAGAATTATCCTTTTATTCTCTAATCCAGCCCTATAGGACACTAGCTAGGTTAAATGATATCATTCCTCTAGTCTCAGTAAATAATTGGAGACTATGATAAAATAATATTTATAGTTCCCATAGTTATGATTGTCACCCATAAGTACATTTTTGTAAAGAAGATTTTAACATGTAAAGTTCATCCCTGAACTGGTAGTATCTTAATATCCAACTTTTTAAAAACCTAAAATCTGTTTTTAAAGATGTGCCCTCTCAGGAGGGAATTTTTCACTTTACTGATGGAGTCTTGTGATTAGCTCTACTTATATTTTCAACTATTAGCAAAAATAAAAGTTTGAGTTTTAAGAGAGATGGAAAATCATGGAAAAAATGAACTATTTCATAATATTGCAACAAATAAAATACTTAAAATCAGAATAACATTTAGACATGCAAACACATAAACATACAACATATCACATATATATCATTTATAAAAATATCAATGGGAATCATAATTAAATATAACTGATTAAAGATAATAAAGATAATAAAACATAAGACCAGGCTTCATATCTTCATCAGTAAGGACCATGCTAATTCTAATATCCCAAAGTTATATATAGCAATTAGCATTATTTAATTTTCAGAGTTTCTGTTACACTGGTAAACGAAAGAGGATGTTTAATTTCTTCCCACACAAAAGTGGCTAAAATTCTTAAATCTGACAATACCAAATGCTGGGGAGGATGAGGAGCACCTGGAATTCACATGCATATAAAACGGTACAACCTCTTCAGAAAAAAATGTAGGACACTTCTTATAAAACTAAACACTGGCTTTATCACAGCAATTCCACTTCTAGGTATTTACCAAGAATGAAGATATATTCCTACAAATATAACCACACATGAATGTGTATCACAGCTATTATTTATAATAGCCCTGAGCTGGAAACAAATCAAATGTCCATCAATGATGAATGAATAGACAAATTGTTATATACGCATGAATCCTAGAGAAAGATAAAAAAGAAATGAACTGTGATAAATCCAACAACATGGCTGAATCTTGAGGGCACTCTGGCAAGGAAAAGATACTACATACAAAAAGAGTATAATATAGTAAAAGTCTATTTATATGAAGCTCTAGAATAGGCAAAAACTAGTCAGTCATGACAGAAGTCACCAGTGCTCGCATGGAACATAGATTGCCTAGAGAGGGGCAGAAGGAAACTAAGGGCTCTCTGGGTTACATGGGTCATATTTGTCAAGAATCTTACAACTATGCACTGAGAATATATGCTTAGCCATATGTAAGCTCTATCTTAAAGCTGACCTAAACAAAATTTTGAACAAGGGTTAAACATAACTATGAATTACCAGAACTTTCCATTGATTTCTATGCCTTGTACTGGATCTTCAATGACGAGACCTAGAAGATTCTTCATCAACAGCTAGTTTTACTTCTCATTTACACACAAGGACAGAGGGCACTAGGAAAGAGGTAACTTACTGAAGGGCTCCAGACATACAGGCAGATTTGAGGTGAAATTTCAGATTTCCAGGATTTGGGCCAAATTTTTTCTAACTCAGACCCATAGTGAATAATAATCTGATTTAAAAAAAAATTAGTTCTTATGGTATTTCTAAAAAATGGTTCCTTTGGTATTTTTAATAACTTATAAAATACTGTTGACTATAAATATAAAGTACTTCTACACACTGGAGGTAAAGGATGCTAATCTGACTTCAATCCTCATTTCTTCCCCCAAAACACAACATTGGACAAAATGGCTTGAAGAAACACGCAATATGTGAATAAGCATGATGTGTCAACATAAGTAACACAAGTTGGGTTTTAAAAACTTGTTTGGTTTTTGCAACAAGGAAGTAGATGTTATGGGAAACAGAAGCAAAAAAATTTAAATTTGGAAAGTGGAAACGAAAAAAAAGAATCATTTTTAAAAAAAATAGAAGTACGGGTCAAGTATAAACATACACACAAAACAAAAGGGTTAGAAAATTGCAATATATAAAACTTGAATAGTTAAAATGATACATCTCAAAAGAAGCACAATTTCTTTTTGTTTGTTTGTTTTTTGTTTTTGACAGGCAGAGTGGACAGTGAGAGACAGAGAGAAAGGTTTTCCTTTGCCGTTGGTTCACCCTCCAATGGCCGCTGCGGCCAGCGCACCGTGCTGATCCTGGTCTCCCCTGCGAGTGCAGGGCCCAAGCACTTGGGCCATCCTCCACTGCACTCCCGGGCCACAGCAGAGAGCTTGCCTGGAAGAGGGGCAACCAGGATAGAATCCGGCACCCCAACCGGGACTAGAACCCGGTGTGCCGGCGCCGCAAGGCGGAGGATTAGCCTGTTGAGCCACGGCACTGGCCCACCTACTCCTTTCAACAGCTCCATACACTCTCCAGGGTGACAATCATGCCTCTTGACCAGGGACTCCAGACCTGCAACTCAGCTGAGCTGAACCAGCTCTTCAACCCCAAACGTTACTTCTCCCATCTTTGTACTTTATATGGATGCTTCAAAAAGCTTGTGGGGGAAAAAAAAAAAAAACAGAATTAAAAGATAAGTTTATTTTGGCACAAAAAGTTTGGAAATTCATGCATAGTTCTTTCATCCTAACCATTTCCATGAACTTTTTGAAGATTCCACAGATAAACAACATTTAAAGATCTCCCACATGCCAGCTGGCTCTTCACATTACTTTTTCTCTTCTGCAATGCCCTCCCTTTGCCTGTGGCTTCAGCTCCCATTCTTCAATAAAAGCTCCACTGAGTTCTCTCTGATGCAGCAAGTCTTTGCTGGTACTTCTTCCCCATGCTCTTCCCATGATACCCTGAGCCCATTTCTGCACTTGTATTTGTCACATGGTTTGTGACATATAGACTTGGCTTTCCAGCCCTTTGCTTGAGAAGGACTATCCATTACACATTTGATATTTCTAAAATTTAGCTTGGGTTGTTGAATGAATAAACAAATCACAGATTCTCTCTCTCTCACACACACACAAACACACAGCTGTGGACTTTAAGTGTTGGAGCACAAATATCCTAAATTAAAACATTCTTCAATCTCAAAACTCTGAGATAAAAAACTAAGCACAGGTAAGCTATTTTTCTCTCTCTTATGTCACAGTCCACAGAGAGATTTGATTTAAAACAAAACAAAAATCTACTAGTTGAAGTTGTAAAATCATTAGAAGATTTGTAATTAGAAGACCTGATTTTGGGGCAGGCTCTGTAGCATAGCAGGTTAAGCCTCCACCTGTAGTGCTGGCATCCCACAGGGGCATCCCACAGTGGCTGCTCCACTTCCAGTCTAGCTCCCTGCTAACTTGATGGCTCAAGTCCTTGGGCGCAGGACAAGTCTTTGGGCACTCACGTGGGAGACCCAGATGAAACTCCTGTCTGTTAATTTCAGTCTAGTCAAGTCCTGGCCATTGCAGCCATTTGGGGAGTGAACCAGCAGATAGAAGAATTCTCTCTGCCTCTGCCTCTGCCTCTCCCATCCTGTAATTCCACCTTTCAAATAAACAAATAAATCCTTAAAAAAAAAAAAAGAACTGATTTTGAGTTCACCAACACTGTCATTTACTAAAAACGGGCTCTGACAAGTTATGGACAAGTCTTAGCTGCTGAATTTGTTAAACAGGAAGTATATCTCATTGCAAATTGTGGCAAGATTATGTAAAATTAATTGTAGATACAACACTGAATTCTGAAAGGTATCAGTGAGCAAGGAGCAAAAAATCCATTTAGGGTGAAGAAGGATGACCCTAAAAATGGAAGCGTGCAAGGCAAACTCAGAGAACAAAGGAAGAGAGGTGATCCTGAAAAATACAAAAGGGGATTTGGAATTAGCAATGGGTTCAGAAAGTAAATCTGGGACAGACTGTGGAAGGTTCCAAGATTTTTTCAGGTAACTAAAAGCTATTGAAAGTAACTACACAGAGAAGAAATGAGACCCAAGTTTTTAAAAAAAAATTTTTTTTTATTAAACAAAGGTTTGGCTCCAGCATTGTACATTTATTCATTCATAAATTCTTGTCTGTTAGGCCTATAACCTGATAAACAAAATGGAGCAGATCTTTGAACTCATGGTAGTTAAAGCTCAGTGATGAAGCTATTCCATCCAAAACATGAGAAAGATCTGAATTAAGATAATGACAAAGAGAATAAAAAGAAGGGATAAATATTATATGCATCATTAAAACAGGTGCTTGCAACATTAGTGATCCACAAATAATATGTAACAGTCAAGCTATAATAAAGTATAAAATAAAAACAAATTTACACATGGTGATGGAACTGTGGTAGTGGTCACAGGAATCACAAAATTGCATAGCATTTAATATACAAACAAATCAATGATTGCAAACTGGTGAGATCTGAAAGGTCTGAGGATTATATCAATGTCAATTACCTGGTTGTGATATTACACTATGGTTATGCAAAATGTTTCCATTGAAGGAAACTAGGTTAAGGGCACACAGAGTTCCTCTGTAGTGTTTTTTGTAAATATGTGTGGGTCCCACAATTATCTCAAAATAAAAATTTTTTTTTAAATTAACATTTTCCTTGAAAGCATAAGCTTTCTACTATTTGACTTTGTATTCCCAGTGCATTGTGTTATGCTAATCTCATTTAGCTATTTGTCATTTAATAGATGCTTGTTGAAGAATCAATGAATGAACTGCAAGTTTTTATGTCAATTGAAAACTTGTTTTATACTAATGCTGTCATAAACCTAATCACAAGAGTTTCTATATCTGACTTATATCTATGATATTATTTTTTAAAAGATTTGTGTGAAAGGCAGGGTGACACAGAGAAAGAGAGAGTGGGAGAAACAGAGCTTCTCTCCACTTGTTCACTCCCCAAATACCTGCAACAGCCAGGGGTGGACCAGGTCAAAGCCAGAAGCCAGAAGCCAGAAGCCAGAAGCCAGGAGCTTCTTCTGGGTCTCCAATGTGGGTGGCAGGGAACCAAGTACTTCTGCCATCATCTGCTGCCTTCCCAGGTGCATTAGCAAGGAGCTGGAGGGGAAGCAGAGGGGCCAAGACTTCAACAGGCACTCCAGTATGGGTTGCAGGCATCTCAAGTGGCAAGTTAACCTGCTGCACCACAACACATGCCCTATAATATTCTATTGCCCAAGCTCTGACTCTAGATGCCAGGAAGTCAAGGTCATATAGATGCTGGAATAGACGGAAAGATTGTTCTTTCTTCTGCCACTTCTTAGACACTATGTTGAGTATCAAAATAATGTTCTTAAGAAATATCAGGGGGGCAGGTGCTTAGTGCAGTGGTTAAGTCACTGCTTGGGAAACTTGCCCCCCCATACATGAGTGCCTGGTTAGAATTCTGGTTCCTCCACTTCCAATCCACCTTCCTGCTAATGCAGGTCCTGGGAGGTAACAGATGATGACTCAAGTACTTGGATCCCAACCCCCAACACGGGAGACCAGGATTGAGTTCTAGGCTCCAGGTTGCAGCTTGGCTCATCCCTGGAATGAGGAATTTGGGAAATAAGTCAGTGGGTAGAAGATCTCTTTCTGACTCCCTGCCTTTTAAATAAAATGTAAATACATAAAACTTAAGAAGAAATACTGATACAATTTCATATGTCCCAAGCAAGTTTTTTTTTTTTTCTGTTTTGATGGGGAAAAAAAACACTCCTACATGTGTTCTTAAGACATCCTTGTAAGACAAGACTTTTTTCTATTTTTTTACAGTTGAGGAAATGTAACTTGTGAAGCCAGAACTTTAATTCTCAATATCTAAGTCATTTATTCTGAACTACCAAATGCTGTATCACAATGATTTACTCACAATTCTTTATAACAGCCAATTTAATTTGTCAACTGTAGTCACATAGTCAACTACTAAAACTTTCACTTTCTGAAGACTTTATTTTTCCAATGCCTTAATTTTTGAAACCATATACTCAGGAAATGTTTTGATGTACCTATTAAGACTATAGGAACCCATGATGATAAAAATGGGACCAAAATAAAACAAACTCAAAAAAGTGCCTTAGTCCTTCTTGAGAGCCCAAGAAAAAAGATAACAGTGATGAAATGGCAAGATGATGGAGCAATTTAGAAAATATCAGGATTATTCGCATCATAGAAAGGCAAAGGCTGAGCATGACTACTATTTAGTTGGTACAGGATTACAGCCTTTCAATAAGGATAACATGACTTATTTCACAGCATGGAACACTAAAGCTAGATATTAGGCATAACTTCCTGGTCAATTAGTTGGTGTTCTTTATTACCTGTATTGATATGTGTGAGAGTGCTTTTAAAAGTTCATGGAGAAACCAAATTAAAGGATAACTTTAGGTGCTGGCATTGTGGTACTGTAGGTTAAGCCACCATCTGTGATGCTGGCCTCCCATATGAGCACTGGCTCAAGGGCTGGCTGCTCTACTTCCAGTCCAACTCCTTGCCAATGCACCTGGGAAGGCATCAGAGTATGAACCTAGTGCTTGGGACCCTGCTACCTATTTGGGAGGCCTGAAATGAGTTCTAGGCTGCTGGCTTCAGCCTGGCCCAACCCTAGCCATTGTGATCATTTGCTAAGTGAATCAGGAGATGGAAGATACCTCTTTTTCTCTAAACTTGCCTTTCAAATAAATAAATAAATGTTTTAAAAAAGATGTTTATTTTGTTACAAAAATCTTGAAATACATGCTTACATTTTTAATAATGTTTCTTTTCCAAGAATCTTTTTATGTACCTATGTAAAATTAACACACAAACACTTACTCTGAAAACTAAAATAGGGTACAAATGCCTATCTTCTCTAATGCACAGCAATGTTGACACTCAAAAAAGAGATGTGAGAAACTTGCAAAAAACTTAAAGTATTACTATAAATTTACAAGACAAAATATCAGTTTTCATCTTTGAAATAATGAAATCTTAAACTAAATCTGTGTATAGTTTTGAAATATAACTCCACACTTACCTGGGGTACTCATAGAAAAATTATCCAACTTCTGTGGTTCTCAATGGCTTGTGTTTCTTTATGTCATAATGTAGTCTAAGTGTTACAGCTTTTTTCACCAATGCTAGCTCACAGCATTACATGAAACGATTTCCTTAACTTCCTGGTACATGACATTGAGAGGTTAGCCTACTTATTACAGCCCAGCTTTCAGTTAGTCAATTCACAAATGGTGTGTGAGCATCTTCCACGTGCAAAGCACGGTGCTAGCTGCGAAGGAGCTCTTTTGCCAACGGGAAAGGTGGTGAGTTTCAGAGAAAATCAAAGTAGTCGTACTACGAGCTCAGGTTGTGTGGAAGTTATGCAAGAAACTGAAGAGCTCAGAGCCCTCCACCGGGTTCCGTGTGGATAACGATTCATTTAACACAAGTGTGGGGAAACTTCTATGTTTTTGAGAGGAGAGAGAAAGAGAAAGAGAGAGAGAGATTGAGAGAGAGAAAGAGAGAGAGAAACAAGCTACCTCTCATCTGCCGGATCACTCCCCAAATACCCATGATGCCAAGGCTTCAGCCAGGAGCTGGGAACTCAATCTAGGAGAAACATCCAAGACGACTAAACTAATTTGACCATGGTCCCTAACCACAAGGAAGACAGACAAGGCGATGTGGTGAAACCTGGCTACTTTGGGAAAGAAAGCGACCACCAGGAGCTGAGGCATGGTCTTCTTTGGAGAGCTCCTGGGGTCTTCTCAGTGGAGCCACTTCTCAGCACACGGTATTAATTACAGTAGTCCCAGTCTCAGCACTTGTGAGCCACACTCCACACACACGTCCATTTGTCCCTGTGACAGTTAATCTGCCCATTTTCCAGAAGGAAAACTGAAGGGGCAGGGGCATTTCTTTTTTTTTTTTTTTTTTATCCAAAGCCTGGGAGGAGTTATTGAGGGAACACAGTAACGGGGAAAGTTAGCCAAGTGCTTCTGCTGAAACACAAAGTTAGTGTGTCACAGCAGGTGACCCGTCAGACAGCTAAGATTTCAGGTGCCTCCCGGAACACTGACGTCCCCAGGCAAACACCCTGCTCATGACTAGGTCTGTCTGCCTGCTGGGAAACCAGGAGACAAACAGTAGGTGAGTGAGGGACAGCGTCCAGGCATGAACTTCATGGAGATGGAAATAAGGTCAACAGTGGCAGATAAACTGGGGGGAAGAACAGAGAAAGAAATGGGAGGTGAGGTGAGGGGCCTGGCTTCAACACTGTGGAAACCTGAGAGACGGAGCATGTGTCTCTCCCAGGTCTAAGGACCTGAGACCTGTGACTCAGGGAACTGGGATGGAGCAGAGCTGAAGCTCTTGAGAAACCGTCACTCCCATCCCAGCCCACATGGACGTATTTCTCCCCACTCTCCCAAATGCAGCTGACAGATGAGCTGGCTCAGATACTAACACTGACCGATGTTAGGAACTTGATTAATTCATCCGTCTTTCTATCCATAGAACCTCACAAAACTGAGGACTGCATGCTGAGGTCATAGCCAGCACATAAATAAAGCCATCTGCTTCTATACCTGCATTGCTGTATCAAATATGCTGTCAGATTCAGACTAGATGGTCTACTAAAATATCTGTCGTGAGAAAACAAATAACGATCATCAAATGATGGTGTGTGATTGGTTGACTGTCCTGAGTATGGGGGGCTGTTACTCTAGTAGTTTTATTAAATGTGAAAGCAAAAGATTTATGTTATGGGTAGTAAGGGCAAGAATGCTGTAGAAGTGAGAAAATATGGCAACAGGACGCTGTACATCACCAATGGGATAATTATTTATCTAAAAAGTTGGCATTCTTAGACTTCCAACATGCAGTATATGAAATTCATATATTCAAAGGAGACATCATAATAACCTGCCGGCTGCTGGTGATGGATATGTTTTTAATCCAAATGACCACAATCTTCAGTCTGCCTGTCATGGAGGGCCAGGAAAAAATGGAATTTTCCTTTCATAACTCTTAATGTTGAAAGAGGAAAAACCTGGAAGAATGATAAGTGGCTCATTCTGATGGACAAATGGACATGGAGCTGGGAGAATGCGTGTGAATAGAAGTCATTGTTCCTTAACGAATGCCATTTTCACTTGTTACACTGGGGAAAAAAATGGGTGATTTCTGCCCCCTTCATGTCTAGGAAGCACCAGTTCAACCTGCAACAAAGGCTGAGAAATCTTCCACAGTATAGGTGTTCCTGCACAAATTACATCTTGTTGAAAAAGTTGGGGAACGGCTGGTGTAATATTTGTTTATTAACTAAAACTTACCGTACAAACATGGCAAGAAGCTTGCCACTGAGATGCTTTATAGACTAGAAAGCTTCGCCTATGGATTTTTTCCTTTAAGGTATAAAGGAATCCCTATTTCTCATTTACAGTCTATCAGAAAAGGTATATGACCTGTATTTTTTAATTTATATAAATCCAATCAATCAGCCTGGGCTGAAATTGAATGGATGGATCTATCACCCTTGGTCTGGGGAGAAGGAATAAGGCACCAGCATCCACCAGTCCATCTGTGGCGTCTATCACACTCCTTCCTAATCGTTTGGTTTGGTTTGGCAACATTACTTGCTCAGGTGCCTCACTTAACTGTTAGACTAAGAGTCTTGGAAAGTTGTTTTTAAAAGAAGAAATCTGAGTGAAAATAACTGGGTGGAAACATAGGAAGACTCCTTGCTATTTCAGTTTTTTCTTTTTTCCCATCTGTGTTATGGCAATTTTATTACACAGTCATCAGATTTAAAGTAACAAGATGCTCCCCTGACAAAATAATCACTTTCCAAGCATTTTATCAGATAAATAAAATATCACCACAGGAGGCTAAAATGAGCTCAATCAGTAGATTTAACCCTTTCTTTTGAAACTCACCTGAAATTGATTGAGTACCACTTCCCAGACATCTCTCTTTCTCTCTCTGTCTCTCTCTGTCTCTCTCTCTCTCTCTCTCTCTCTCACACACACACACACACACACTTACCTACTCTTACTACCAGTAACAAGGCTTATAAGGGACTCCCAACCTTAGAGACAAAGTATTTTCTACTGGATTCATATGAAAGACAGATGTTCCTATGCTTTTCAAAAGCTAGGAGAAACAGAAGATATGAGAATCTCTTCAAATATCTTTTCAATCCGGAGATGGGCATTGTGGCACAGCTTAGGATGTCCACATCCCAAATTCGAATGCTTCGGGTGGGGTCTGCCCCTGGAAGCAGCAAGTGATGGCTCAAGACCTGGCTCCCTGCCACCCATGTGGGAGATTCACATGTAGTTCTCAGCTTTGAGTTTCAGCCTAGACCAGGTGGAAGATTTTTCTCTGTCACTCAGCCTTTCAAATACAAATAAACAAACAAACAAACTTTAAAAAATAATTTAACCCCTCAGGGAAATCTGCTAGAATCTATACTTTCTCCTTCCGTACCCTTGCCAGAGAACTCAGCCTCATGGCTAAATTCCCTTTAACAGCACTAATAATTAAATATTATATGTTTAAAGTCCTATTCTTACACTAACATTCCAGGCAAGGAAGAAACCAGCCACTGACTTGGTTTCTACCTTTACTTTGCTTTCCCCTTTGCTAATTTCAGAAAGCGAATCCAGCAATTATAAGTAGTAGGAGACTGATAAGGAGTCACACGTGCAAGAGAAATAGGTTCAATTCAAGCTTCCCTGACTAATCCTTATTATGACTCATTTTGACTTCAGAATTTGTCGCTTGAGGTAAGAAGCTAATTTGGCTTTGAGGAGTGGAATCTCACTTTTGTACTCTCCCTCTAGTGCTACTAACAATCCCATTATTAAGCGCAAAGTTGGGCGGGGGTGAAATATTTATTCATTGCCTACTCTTACCAAGCTATGTATGCATGCTGTTTGATTAAATCATTAGACTTTACATACTTTAAGTAGAAGCATAAATTTCTTTGGCATTCATAATCATGGTCTGTACCATACTCAGTTGCCTCCCCCAAAAAGTGCATCATTTTAAAGACCTGCACCCAATATGGCCCTCAAACTATGGCTCCTACATAAAGGAGTCTTGACAGAAGCCTTGACAGAAAATGGCAGTTGGTAGATTTCTCTTAACTGCTCCATGTGTGTCTCCATGCACAGATGCTGCTCCTTCTGTTTGTACCCATCCACAGACCTGTCTCCTCTTTTGCCATGGGTGCTAACCCTCCAAAGACAATTCAGGGTGAATCTCATGTCTTAAGAAAATAAGGGAATCTGGCATGATGCCTGGGAACAGTTGTCCCAAAACAAATGATGACCAGGCCACACTGACCAGCTTAAGTGAATACCATTGTATTTATTAGCTGGGCTTTGGGGAAAACCCAAATGGTCACCTTGCCTTCCCACTTGTGCTGCCATAAAACCCCCATGATTTACTTGGACTTCCCTCTTACTGCCAAAGAATGGAGTAATGAAGTTCTTTATGGGAGGCCATTAACAAGCAACATGGATGCTACTATTTGCTACTTATGCTATATAATTAATAACACCATAACTGCTCTTAGAGAACAGTATTTAAAGTATAAATATAAATTTGCTTCTCAACAGCAAATTTTAAGAGGAACCACTAAAAGTAGATTGACTTTTGAAACACAGAATGTGTCACACAAAGACTTTTATTAATGTTACCTTTATTTATTTTGAGGTCCAATGAAATCATTAGACTTACCAATTCACTATATAATTATAAAGTCAGCATTCTTAAAAGCAAGTAGTCACACTAATTAATTCCTTCTGGGTATGTTCTTGACAAATTATAAAAGCTCCCTTGTAAAATTCCTGACAAATATTTGGGTGTTCAGCTTCCTTTGAAAGATGATTTTTTTTGTGTGTTTTTAAATAACACCTTTGATTAAAATGCTGATCAAATAAAGAAACAAATGAATATCCACCTCATGACAGAGATGAAGAAAGAAATCCGGGAAATGCCAGAAAGGTGTTCATGGTAAGTACAATGTGCTGATATATGTTCATTAAGTTTCCATTGCCATTTTCTGGAAAGAAACACACTTTAGGTTCCCTCATCAAAACAAATGTAATTTTATCTGATCTTAGGATAAAGTAAGTTATTACATAGTCCAGGAAAAGTTGAAAGAAGCTTATGATTTAATGATATCATATGCATGTGAGTTATTCTGGCCCTGTCCAGCTTAGATCGGAGACTTCTAACACCCTAACACAAAGGCACAAAAGAAGGTAACATAATGCACAGGAGGACCCTTGCCTCTAAGTCGTAATAAGAAACAAAATTTCTTCTGCAGCAAGTTGTGAATGCAAAGCAGTTAAGGCAGTAAGTAGAAAGTGTAAATGTCAATGCATTTTAAAATTTTTGACATTATTTTATACATCTAAGGAGTCTCAAAATATCTGTAGATGCCCCCCCAAAATTGTCAGTTCAACATGGAGTCCTGTTCCTGTAGGTAACCACTACCACTAGCACGACTTTTAATGAAGCCATGTCTCTGTCAGCTTCATCCTTTGCCTATCTAGAGTGGCACCAGTTTCCAAGTAACTCTAAGGAGACTGCTTTCCAGGAAAAGATAGTAATATCAGGAGAATAAGTAAGGATGATTTGGGGGCTTTCTAAAATAATGGTACATTTTCAAAGGGAATGGGGGTGGGAGCGGCTGGTTAATCCAAGGCTGGGGAGAGACGGTGGGGACGTTTCTCAGAAGAAAGTCTGAGGGAGGAGGGGCTAAAGTCTGCTGCTTAACTCATCCAACTCCCTAAATTTTACTGAGTTTCTCGGCTTAATCCAAAAATCTCCTTGTATTTGGTGCTGGAAAGTGGTTCAGAATGCAGATACAAGGAATCATCTCATACACTATTTGGTAGAGACTGAGTTTAAGTAAAGTTCTTTTTTTTTTTAACAGGCAGAGTGGATAGTGAGAGAGAGACAGAGAGAAAGGTCTTCCTTTTTGCCGTTGGTTCACCCTCCAATGGCCGCTGCGGCCAGCGCATCTCACTGATCCGAAGCCAGGAGCCAGGTGCTTCTCCTGGTCTCCCATGCGGGTGCAGGGCCCAAGGACTTGGGCCATCCTCCACTGCCTTCCTGGGCCATAGCAGAGAGCTGGCCTGGAAGAGGGGCAACCGGGATAGAATCTGGTGCCCCAACCGGGACTACCGGTGTGCCGGCGCTGCAAGGCGGAGGATTAGCCTGTTAAGCCATGGCGCCGGCATAGTAAAGTTCATTTTTAAAAAAAGATTTATATATTTATTTTAAAGGCAAGGTTTCAGAGAGAAGGGGAGAAAGAAAGAAAGAGAAAGGTCAGTCTTTCATCCACCAGTTCACTCCCCAAATGGCTGCAATGGCCAGGGGCTTTATCCAGGAGCTTCATCCAGGTTTCCCACATGAGTTTAAGGGCCAGGCACTTGGGCCATCTTCCAATGCTTTCCAAGGCACATTAGCAGGGAGCTGGATCAGCTGGGACTAGAACAGGTGCCCATACGGGACGCCATCACCACAGGTGGTGACTTAACATGCCTCACCACAACGTGGCCCAAGTAAAATTCTTTCAAATAAAAATGTTTATATATATATATATATATATATATACATATATATATATATATATATATATATATGAAGAGGCTATTTATAATTAGCAATGTGATTCATTTTCATGCTGACTATTTAAATGAAGGCTAGGGCTTTACTGGCTCACAAAAGCAGATTACATTTAGTAAATTACATTTACTTAGCAGTTGTGTTGAGTCAAAAAGGATGGGGTGAACTAACCCTAAAGAGTCCACTCCATTCTAGAATACAAACCAGCACATGCCTTTCTGTAAACACAAAGTCAGGGGAAATAATAATCAATCTGTTCTCTTTTCTGTGACGTTACCATTGATTTGTCAGTAAAAAACACAAACAAGGGGCCGGTGCTGTGGCATAGCAGGCAAAGCCACTGTCTGCAGTGCCAACATCCCAAATGGGTGCTGGTTTGAGTCCCTGCTGCTCCACTTCTGATCCAGCTCTCTGCTATGGCCTGGGAAAGCAGTAGAAGGTGGCCTCACTCTTCAGGCCCCTGTACCAGTGTGGGAGACCTGGAAGAAGTTCCTGTTTCCTGGCTTCAGATAGGCCCAGCTCCCGCCGTTGCAGCCACTGGGAAGTGAACCAGCGGATAGAAGACCTCTCTTTTTGTCTTTCTCTCTCTCTCCCTATCTCTCTCTCTCTTTTTCTTCCTCTCCTCTCTCTGTGTAACTCTGACTTTCAAATAAATAAATAAATCTTTTAAAAAAAACCATAAACAAGCTTAAAGTAATGTCAAAGAAGGGAAATATTGACTATCTTGATTTGACCAATGCACATTTTGTACACCTGACTGAAATGTTACATTGTAGCTCATAAATATGTACAAGTATAGTTGATAAAATAAAGTGACTTAGTGTAGGTGTTTGGTATAATAGTTAAATTGCTGTCTGGGACATCCACATGCCCTGTCAGAGCTCACGGGTTTGAGTTCTGGTTCCTGATTCCCGCTTTCTGCTAAGACGTACCTTTGGAGAGAGCAGATGATGGCTCAGGTCAGGTGCTGGGGGGCCCTGCCCTCCAAGCAGGAGACTCACTTTGAGTTCACCACACCCAGCTTTGACCTGCCTTCACTGTTGCAGGCATCTGGGGGAGTGAACCAGTAGATGGGACATCTGTGTGTGTGTGTGTATGTGTGTGTCTGCCTCTCTCCCTCTCCATCTTTCTCTCAAATAAATTAAATGAGTAACAGTTTAAAGAGTTAAAAAAATAAAGGAAAAGCATTTCATTAAAAAAAATGAGTTTTCACATACAATATTTATGTCCATCTACAACATAAAATGAGAAGAGTGAATTAAAAAAATCATAAACTATTATAAATGAAGCCCTATTCTTATCCCAAAATGATATTAAAAATAATTCAGAAGGAAGAAAATAAGAACAGTTCCTTTAAGGGGAGGGAATTGTGGAATAGCCACTTGGGAGAGCTGCTTCCCATATCAGAGTGCCTGGGATGGAGTCCACTTCGGCTTCCCAATCAAGCTTCCAGCTATTGTACCTGGGAGACAGAAGATGATGGCCTCATCCCATACAACTCTTGCTTTATAAAAAACAAAAGGGGAGAATGTTAGTAAAATGGCATTGTCTTATCTATGGTGCGATCTATACCCTGGACACCATCCTAGGCTCTAGCCCCCGCCGCTATTGCTGGAAGCCAGGTGTAAGCTCCATCCCCATCCTAATGGGATTCACTGCTCCTACTTCTCTGCCTGCCCCCCAGAAAAGTTGTAAGAGGACCTGTTCCTGAACACTTGGCTCTCTTTGTCTCCATTTCCTGATCACTCTGTCTCGATCTCTGTCTCTGTCTCTCTCTCACGCTCTCCTTCTCCATCTTTTCCTTCTTCACCCCTTCCCTCTGGTCTGTAGGGTTCCCCCAATAAACCTTTCCCCTTAAAAAAACAAAAGAAGATGATGGCCTAAGTACTAGGATTCCTGCCACCCATATTGGAGACCAGGAAGGAGTCCCTGGCTCCTGGCCTCAGCCTGGCCCAAACCTACATGCTATAAACATTTGGAGAGTGAACCAGCAGATGGTATATCTCTCTCTGTCTCTGTCATTTTGCCTTTCATGTAAATAAATAATGTTTAAAAAGAGAACAATTTGTTTAAGATCTTGATAATAGCAATTCCATTAAAAATCCTAAACTTTGATTTACAGTTTATAAACTACCTCAGCCTAGACTTTAATGATCATTACAGATTATAGACCCATCTTGTTGGATAAGATGATACCAGTAAGTCATTATATTGTTAAATTTTCTTCATTTCATAAACTTATTCAACTCCAGTTTATAATTTCTTAACTATTTATTTTTATATTAATTAAGTATGAGGACTTCTTATGCTGTCCATGTCATCTATCTAGGTACAAAACACACAATGTTATACACAGATTTCTATGCTTAAAAAGATTTTCACTATTTAGTAGACACTAATATCTATGATGGATCAGTAGCAGTGCTTTGTACACAGTAGTTAATTAACATATTTTGCTTAACATATACAAACAAATAAACATGGAAATTTTTCAATTTTTTTATATCTCACAGGAAGAAAGGAAAAAAATCTATATAAATTATCATTCAGTAAAAAGCCAAGTATATTGTCCCCATGGGGGAGGAAATTCATCTGTTTCTAAAAGGACACAGAGTTGTTCTACTTTCGGTAAATCAATGTCTAAAAATACTATATTTTATCAGTTTCCTTTATGTTGAAAGTCTGGAGTATTCCCTACCTGAATGTGGCCACATTTTAAGTGCAAACAGGCTGAGCGCTATCTAAATCTAGATAAAACTCATTGGTTTGTAATCTGCACAGGGATCTATATGTCTAAATCTGTATGCAAATGGTTGCATTCTACCACTGGAGCATTCCACAGCACTCCAGACTAAGGGAGCACCGGGTTCTTTCAGTCCCTTCCCCTGTTATTCTTTCCCTTTCCTTCTATTTATTTATACCAGCTACCTAAATAATTCACACTGCCTGCTTTTCAGCCCGAATGTTCCTCCAAAGAGGCCTACAATGAGCTATTGCAGTCACCAGATGGACTCATGAATGCAGCAGGTGGGGCAGATGGCAAGGCGCCCTGTCTGATGCTGCCTGCCTGGGCATGGGCTGCCTTTTCCTTCCAGGTACATTATCATCATCCTAACACTGAGCGGTGTGTAGTTTGGGGGTGGGGTGGAAGTGGGGCACTGGCAGATCCTTCCCATGCAATACTGGAGGAATCGTAAATTACCAGCTGCCCTCTTCTCCCCTCTCTGCGCCCCCAACCCGATGTTTTATGCTGTTGCTTTTAAGTGGGTCTTTTCTTTTGGAAGACCCTAGTGAAGATTTCAGAATGTACTCTGGCACTCTGCACAAAGCAGGATGCATCCCTTTTAAACATTCCATCGCAGCTTAAAAAAGTGAAAAGCATTCAGGAAGAGTGACATGGGCGAAGTCAAGAAGACTATGGGGGAAGCTTTTTTCACAAATGTTTTGTAAAAAACAAAAATAAATGAAGGGGCAACATAGATGAGATGATAACTCAGCTCATGTTTGCAGGACTTACATACAAGTAAGCTGCCCTGGCATACATGTAGGGGAAGAGACAAAAATAATATTGTTAGATTCTGTCGCTATTGCAGAGAATATTGGCTGTGCCCAGGTAGAGATAGTTCCTTGTCTCATATTTCTAGGATCATTTCCAAAAGTCTGACATTTCCCTTACATAGTTTGTAACCCTATAGTTCTCTAACACACACACACACACACACACAAATTGCATTGCATATCACTTGCAAAAGAGAAACTTGCAACATCTTGATGCCAAGCCATCATGAGACAGGCACTCAGTAACATGCAGTATAAATTTTAATTGAGCATAAACCCTTGACAAAAACTCTCCTGAGATAATTCTGGCATATTCTGATTGGCAATGGTACCATGATACCATGATTTTAATCCTTCCTTAAACTTAGCTGATGCCAATACAAATCTTATTGCCTAACTTTGCTAATCATCTCATTATAAACATCTAAAACTGTGAGAGACAATAATTTTAATGACCTGAAGCAGACCAATCTGTAGCATCAAAATAAATAAATGAAGAAAACACGTAGGTGAAATGCATCCACTCAAGAGATGCTGCAGAGAGACAGAGAACTGCTCAGAATTCAATCTTCCAGTCCTCAGGCAAATGGAAATCCCAGGCTTTGGGGAACTCTACAGGGCAGTTTTGTAGGAATGCTGGACAAAGACAAGCGCTGTGGGATTATCTCAAGATTAAGGGCAAGGTTTCTTTATAAAAATTATCTCTCCACAGTCATCCAGTTTGATTAGAATGAGTTTACTAATTCAAACCTTTCCCTCAATGTCAAACAACACAAACCTTCTGATAAATCCCGCTTGCTTTCCTGACAACCTGGGAAGTATATTTTCCTATAAGATATTTGAAAACATTTTTCATCTTTCATTATCTGTGCACAAAAACTAACGATATAGAAGTAATTTCAAACATTTTAAGGACTTCAACAACTTTGGTGATCAGATCATCAGGAGCTTCAAAGAGAGAGAGACCAACCCAGCTATTTAGCCCCAGTTACAGCCCTGTGATATTCAAGACCTAATGCACTTTTTAAAATTTTTATTTAGAGTTACAGAGAGAGAGAGGTCTTCCATCTGCTGGTTCACTCCGCAGATGGCTACAACGGTCGGAGCTAAACCATCCAAAGTCAGGAGCCAGGAGCTTCTTCAGGGTCTCCCACGTGGGCGCAGGGGACCAAGGACTTGGGCCATCTTCTACTACTTTCCTAGGCCATAGCAGAGAGATGGATCGGAAATGGAGCAGCCGGGACTAGAACGCACACCCATATGGGGTGCCGGTGCTTCAGGCCAGGGCTTTAACCCACTGCGCCATTGCGCCAGCCCCTAATGCACATTTTTAATTGAGTTCATGATACTAACTTCATATCAGTTCTCAAAAGCCAAAACCAGAAAGTCAGAATGGAAGAATCAGTTCTCTCAAGTTTTATGTAAAACTATTGCTATCCAAATTCCTGAATTTATTTGCTGAAGACTGAGCCCCACTTATTGGGGACTTAGGTACAGAAAGACTCCCTTCTACATGGTATACAGAAACTCATGACCATTCCACACTTTTACTATTTGCTTCAGGGTTTTAGTGCCTAAGACAGTGCCTGCACACAAATATTTTTGAATGAAAGATCAAGAAAATGCAGTTTAAGGCATTTCATTGATGATTTTAATGATTTAAAAAGTTGCAAAGGAATGCAAGTAATCTGTTTTGATGCAACATGAGAAGTTACTATAAGCAATCATTTTGACACCAGAGAGTTAATTATGAACACTACACTTCAAAAATCAATTTTAAACTAATATCTTCTGAAGCTGATTTCATTAACTATCATTAAGCAATGTTTCTGTACATTGCTTAATAACAGAAGGTACGTAAAAATCCTAAACAGAAGGGAACAGACATTTCTCAGGAAGAAAGACACTAGAAGGTAAGTGGCATATACTTTTTAAGAGAGTAACTGTGAAGGCTGGTGCTATGGCACAGCAGGTTCAAGCCCCAGCCTGCAACACTGGTATCCCATAAGGGCGCCTGTTCTAGTCTCAACTGCTCCTCTTCCGATCCAGCTCTCTGCTATGGCTTGGGAAAGCACTAGAAGATGGACCAAGCCCTTGGGCCCCTATACCTGTGTGGGAGAAGAACCTCCTGGCTCCTTGCTTCAGATCAGCTCAGCTCTGACCATTTCAGTTACTTGGGGAGTGAACCAGCGGAATGGAAGACCTCTCTCTCTCTCTCTCTCTCTCTCTCTCTCTAACTCTGTCTTTAAAAGAAATAAAATTAATCTTTTAAAAAAATAGTAACTGTGGAACTAAAAAATAATTTTTAAAATTTGTACAGTTCATCATGATTTAGATATTTTTGTTAAATTCAATAGTGTTAAAATCATCACAATCAAACTGGCAAATCATGTTACTTTTAAAATAAAATTAGTAGCAATGTCTCAGAAAAAGCCATTTAAAAAATATAAAAAACAGTAAAGATAAACAAGCAATGGGTGAAGAAAGGAGTACATAATTAAAATTGGAGCCCTGGATATGAGGTAATAAAAGTAATATTTATTACAAAGGTGATGCAGGAAGAGAATGATAATTAAATATTTTTATTTTTTTACCCATCAAAAGTATTCTTAAAGTAAACCTGTATGATATTCTTAAACAGATTTACCTTATATAAATATGTATATTTGAACATACTTTTGGAATATTAGGAATCAGTGTAACAATATTACATACTCATACAAGAAAAACTGTATTTGCATATGTCTAAAAAAGAGTTAATATGTATATATGATACAATTTCTCTGATTGATTGAATTATCTCTATTTCAGATTTTTCCTGGAAGTTTCAAAATACAGGCTAGTCTAAATCTAATAAAGGAAGCAGATATCTAAATTTTAATCTAATGTATAGTGTATACAAGAATTAATAAAATTTTCAATGCTACTTTTCTCTTTCCAAAACAAAGTATTGACAAAATGATTCAAATGCCATAAATCCAATGCAATGCCCCACTTGCTAAATTCACACTGTATGTTAACTATGATTTTCTTTTGTCACTTTCTTGTTCAGATATAGGTAGTGCTATTTCTCAATTGAGGGTGGAGGTGGGCATATACTCTATAATGAAATTACTTATTCTATATATTTGTTGATTACCTACCTAGGTGAAAATATCAAGAAAGTCACTTAATTATACATATAAACAAGAGTCCTAAAATTTAAGCCAACCAGTACTGTTTTTCCCAGATAGGAAGTACAGCACCCCAAATAACTATCGACTTTTTGTTTTTTACATAAGCGCAGTATCTTTTATAATATTAACCAGTAATCCTGGTTCAAAATTTCCTAGGACAATTTTTAGTCTGTTTTGTTTCCGCACCCTCCCCCGTGAAAATCTTGGGCTTTTTTTTGCCCAAGTTTTCAGTCAATAGGTACCAAAAAAATGAATAGCCCATTGAACACTGTTTAGTAAACAAGGAGCATACAGGTCCAGGGTGGCTTCTATCTTCCAGTGCTGCCCTCCTTTTAAAAGCAAGGCAGGGGTTCTGTTTTTAGTACACACTTTGGTTCAGTGTTAATCCTGTTTTATGTTGTTCACACCTGCTGACTAGCAGCCTGCTAACGGGCTGGGGTTCATGCCGCTCGGAGAAACCCCACTCACTGAGACGCCGCACAAAAGCTCCTACTGTACAGGGCTGGGAACAATGCCTGACCGGGGTCCAGAAGCCAGGAGAAGTGGACCCCATAAAACCTTTCCCCTCATTTGCAAATAAGGTTCTGAAGTCCCAAGTTTGTCACCCAATGAAATACGCAACCAATTGCTCTTTTTTGAAATTAAAAAAAAAATTCCATTGAGTTATTTATATTCTTGAGCTTTTTATGTTTTTTTTTTGTTCAAATTGATGTAAAAATAAAAAAAAAAAATCTCTCAGGTGTAGCATGTGATCTACTGTTGGGGTCCCTACCCAAGGGATCTGTATTAATCATAATTATTCAATGAGAGTACACCATAGCTAGCCTCACTATTCATAGAATTTTACATGCAAAAGGAAGAGAGAATAAACAGGGGCCACCGTGTGGCCAGGACAGTGACTTGTGCACTAAGACAGCTCTCCCTCCACCCTCCACCCCCCTGCACTGCATGTGCCTAATAGCAAACATCAAAAGGAATGATTTCTTTTTTGATCTTAGAACCGGCGATAAATCAAATTCAGTGCCACAGACAGGGGGGAAATGCACTACTAAGAAAAAACTCCAAGACTGACAGTGGGACCAGTCAGAGGCATCCGCTCAATCAAGTTCCACTAAACGCTGCCCACCCTCCTTGTCTCCGAAACAAGATGTAAGCTGTCGTGCGCTTACCCAGGGTGAGAAAAACTTAACCAGTCCTGCCGTGACCCCAAGTCAAGATGCACTTTGTGCTGACATTGCCAGCAGTGGCACTAGCGGCCCTCTCTCCTACCTAGCGAAAGAGCCAATTTCCTTCCTATCTGGAAGCCAACTTCTGCCCGCAGGTGGGCACAGAAAGCCCCTGTTGGCCGGCACAGGACAACTCCAAAATGAGCCACGCATCTGGGGGGGTCAAACGGCGGCCCGGGATCACTTTATTACCTCTCCTGAAGCCCCTTCCCTGACTGCAATAGCTAATAAAGCGACGCAGGCTCCACTGCCAACGTGGGGAGCTCTGTGCCTGCCTGCTGCACGGTGGCGCACGGGTTTAATGGAGCACAGTGCTAATACTTCTCTGGGGAAAAGCAGCAGAAGCGCTAACTAGCATGGTAAGGTTCTCTTAACGAACGGATGTGAGGATGAAATACTTGAGGTGTCGGCCTCTTTCCCCGAGTTTGCTTACAAACGCTTTACCCTTAGCGAAGTGCTCTTTGGGGGGGTCAGTACTGCATCCTGACATGGTGGGGCTTTCCTCTTGTTGGTGTTGGGGTCTTCCTTAGCAGAGGCGGGATTTCCCAGGCTGCTCCTCCCCCGGGGAGACAGACTGCATACCCACTTGTTCAATGTCTACAACACCCTACACTTGGCAAGTACACCTGGCAATGGTGATGTGAAAAAAAAGAGTTGCTAAACATAGTACCATAGTTGCCATAATTGTAGACAGAATTCCTGTGTCTTCCATAATCTGATCCAGCCCGTCATCAAATACAAAACAGTTGTCGCTTTCAATTTGATTATGAAATATGAACAGTATAGGAATAAATTCAATTATTGCGTCGAATCATATGAAATTGCTGATATTTGACCATTTCTTGACCTACAAAAATGGCAGCTTCATATGGTTCAGCCTAATATAATTAGAATCCCATTACCTCACTGTCATGCAAAAAAAGCCTAATGTTTTGTCAGGGAATTTCATGATTTCAAACTTGACTTCTTATTGATTTCCCTCAGAAAACCACCTCTGGTTCTTTTTAAAAAATTAATATCAAAATCAGAGAAATCATGTAGGTGTATTTTAAGACTTGGACCTCGTAAGGCCTTGCATATACAGGTCCTAGTAGTAAAGACCTGAAATCAAGTTTTGTCCATAGGAACCTTTCCATATTTGGGGGAGTGTGCACTATAATGCTCACCTCTGTGAAAAGCAACTGAGCAGTGCTATATGAGGTAAGAGCAAAGACTTCGCACCAAGTGCCAGGACTGCACAACAATGGAATATGAAAGAAAAATCTTCCTCTTGAGGGCCTGGAGTAAAGGACCTGAAAACATGGATGATTTTTCCCCCCAACAGCTTGGTAAGTTTGCTCAATGCACAAAGACTTCAGTGGATCAGCAGTAGTAGCAGTTCTTAGATCAAATGATATTTAGTGTTTTGCATGTAGCATTGTCGACATGATGAATACCCTTAGATAAGAAGCACACGCAGCTGTGTGCTTGATCAAGGTGTTCCACCTGCTGCTGCCTCCTGAGCACGCCCACTTCTGAGGAAAGGGAAGACCACCTGATTTTGATTATAGTGCTTTCCTCAGGCACAAATTTCTATTTCAGTTTGAATCTTAAACCATTACATTTCCAGTGATGCATTTTTATGTTTACAATTGACATCTTCATAAAAGAACGAAACCTTTGAGCAACAGCTCAAAAGCATGAAGGTTGCCTGCAGTAAGTACTTAAATTATTTTATATCTAAATGGAGACCAGTTGTTTTTGGTTAAAATTTAATGAACCTTAAACTGACGACCTTTCTTCCACAGAAAGGCCCCAAGTTGCAAAAACGAACTTTCCAATGAAATATATTTTAAGGAACTAGTGCTGAACAAAGGGCTATTTAAAGCTGAGCGCTTTGTCAATTTATCAGCTTGTGAGCGTTCTGTTCCTGTAGTCCCCACTGCCGCTGAACGGATAGAACGGTGGTGCCTTGCTTAATCGAATACTATTGATTCGAGTGTGTCACAGTGATCTCATTGAGAGTAATCAATAGTAATCCAAAATCAATCAATCAGCTCTTGCACTATCATTTATCAAATCTGAATACGCCAAATTATTTGTAGGCGTCAAATTACAAAGAAGAGAAAATGGGGGACCTAGGAAAGTTAATGGTTTATACTGAGGAGCAAATCCAGTATCTCTTTCTTAAGAGGAGGTGCTTGAAATGGGACACATACGTTTATCTTCTTATTAGAAAGTATGCTAAATTTATAATTAATCTCATTTCATCCCCGAGGAGGGGAGAAAAAGGATTTCCTTCCCAGAGTTTGCTGGTCCAGCACTACCGATGGAAACTTACAGATGCCCTAACTTATTTAACAACAGCACTCCAGTATTTTCAAAGTCTGATAAGCTAAGTTTCAAATGCCTGTCACCCACTCGCAGGAAAAACAAGGCGACTCCACTGACACAGGACCTAACTACATCTTCTACCATCAGAAATGATGTTTAATAGAATCAGAGTGGAAAAAGGAATGCTTAATTTCTCCAGAGAATGTTCAGCACAGAGGTACCTGCTTATCAAAGAAGCTGCTGTTGATGCTGAAGGTTCTTTATCAACATATTCACCTGTAATTTAGGCAAGGTAATAAATCCTTCTATTCATTACAGCACACTCAGAAGCACCCCTCCTTTTTAACTTGAATGAAACAGGCGCAGAGTGTCTAAAACATTTACTTTTGCTAATGTAAAAGTGTTGGCATTTTCCTTCATTCCTGATAAGCTGGTGCCAGTAGAAGTGATTATTCTTTTCTTATTCAAAGCCTATCAGCATTTCGAAAAGCTCTCTCAATCTTATCAGGTGTATGAACAGCACAGTTACTGAAAACAGTTTGTACGGCTCCTCTCTCTTTCTGCCAAGCTATCTGATAAACCCCCAACTAACTAACTGTATTTACACACAATCAAACATAACTTGTATCTTCTATGCACTATAGCCAGATTCCACTTTGCCATAGGTTTCTCTGCTGTGACATTAACTTAACAAAAATGTCAACAGCAAGTATCCCAAACTGACAACAATCAAAAAAAAAAAAAAAAAACCCGCTATAAAAGCACTCAACTAGAATGCACAACAAACAGAAACAAGAGGAAAACAAATATGAAAAGTTGAAGGCAAGCTCTTTGGAATTCAGAGGGAAAACAGAGTGCACTGCATATGCAAATATGGATGGATATCATGCACTTACCTTTGGCCAAAGTCAATGATCCTTTAGCAAAATAGATGGATAGAAACAGAAATTGTAAAAGGATAGACTGCCGGGATTGAGGAGGGGAAGGTGTTCAGGAAAGTGGTTTAGAAGTAAGCAGGCATTTCCCCCACATTTCAGGTTATCTCAGTGTGGAGGCAGAGGTTCCACAGTGTAAGCAAAGTAAGACAGTAGACAATATCTCTGAACTTACCCCATAAACTGAAGACAAGATAGAAAGCAAGGCTGTCACATATGGTGACCACATTCTCAGGATAGATTTTCCAATCATTAAAACCCTCATAAATGCTCTAGACATTAAAGTTTTGTTCACTATAAGGAAATAAAGAAATAAAAAAATACAATTTGAGTTTTTAACCTCTTATTATTTTCCTTATTCTTCAGACTTAACCTAATGAATACTTCAATATAAAGGTACACACACATATACACACATACACACACAGGATCATTATCCAAAATAATGGACATAGATGATCTGTTCTCCATTTTTATCTATTGCAAAATACGTAAACTGTTTTTCACGGTTGGCATAAATTGAGGGGCACACCTCATCATTTGTGGGGAGGCCTCTGGAGCATGAAAGGCAACCATGACATTTCCAGAACATGAGAGAACTCCGAAATTTACATAACCACTAAGCAACAACAAATCCCTGACCCTGGGAAAGAATCTGTCATTGAGTTTCTGTGAATACATTGTCCATTTGTTCCTCGCCTCCCTTTGCTGCATGGTTAGGAGAAAACAGAAAAAGACAGCCACATGGTCCCACCTGAGCCCAACTCCTGATGCTGTCTAGGCTCCAAGAACAGAATGAGCCTTCCTTTAGATGTGCAGAGCAAGAAGATGAATTAGCCAAGTGTGTAGTTCAGTACAATTCAGTTGATGGCTGCTTTTCCATCTGTGACACTATGATCCCATGACTGATGAGGCAGGTCTCATTCAAGTCTATGGATAAAAGGCATGCTTCTGTCATTTCATAGGACCCAGCACCAACTGTATACAGTCACTTTCTTGTAGGCAAAAATAAATAAATAAAAAATAAAATAAAAATAAAAACATGGGTCTCCTCAACCACTATCTTTCCCTCTCTGGTTATGAACAGTTCACTGTGGGCTTAATAGCCCTCCTCAAAAGATCTGATCTGTTTTAGCAAATGAACAGCTAGAAAGAAAGTACTATCAGGATATTCCTTTCATTTACGGGAAAATGAATGCAGTTTAACATGGCCATCTGACATTCGTGGAGAAGCTAACTTACTACGATAATTAGGAAATCAGAACAATCGAGCAACCCTACATTTGAATTTTTTCTCTTAAATAAGTACTGCTCTCTGTACTTCACATGCTATTTTTGCTAACTCTGGATGTAATCCTATATATGTGATTAATATGCTCTCAGAATTTTTTCAAGGCAAAATAAATTTTTACAAAAATTCTTATATATTTACTAACTTGAAAAGTACACCCTTAAAACCTTTGACTCACACTGTGAGTATTAAAAGGAAATCTATTTGTTTAACTAGTCCTTTGTGTAAATTCTCAAAACCACTAGAAATGAGTAAAATGTTTCTAGAGTAGATGAAAAAGGAATTACCACTTGTAAAAGTATCCTTCTAATCATGAAAAGAAAATTTAGTGTCCTTCTGCCTTTCTGTGTGCATAAGTTCCCGATTTACTTTATAAAATTTCCTTTTTTTTCATTTTGAATAAGTCATATCAAAAGAGAGCAGGAGATTTTTTCTTTCCCAGAAAATATATACAAAGTGCACCAAAAAGAGATGTTGCCTGTTAAAACTGGACATGCACCTGACTCTACATCTTTGTTTTTACTTCATAAAGAAGAGCAATCAAAGCTCACCACTTGAGAAATATTTTTATAAAATCTCATTTGACTTCCAAGGTAATAGAAAGATTGGCAAGAAAGATGGGAAAAAGCTTAAATTACACATTAAAAAAAATACCCATTACTACTGATACTATCTGTATTCCTACAGTTAGTTTTTAAAGCAAGCAAACTGGTTTTCATTACACTTACACTAGCCATCAATCTCTGATGTAAAATGAGAATTTATTGGTGGCTCCCTTTTTATTTAGCACCATCTTAACCAACTGTTTACGGAGAAGGTGTGTGATGAAGCAATGCTAAATTGACATGTCTGTGATATGCCTGACAGCTTTCAGTATGCTTAATATTAATTTGTTTTCTTTGGCTAGGTAAGTGCTGCCAAGGCATATTACACAAAATGTGTACTTCCAATCAAAAATGACGAAAAGAACATATGCAATTTCATTTCATTCAAAGCAATATGAAAATGCACTGTGGAATGCATGTGACAAAGAATGTTTTTTATAATTACACATAGATTTAATTGTAAGCTCTTTTTTAGAATGTAATCTAACCTGAAGTAGACTCCCTATGAGTTTTAACACTTCAATAAGTATTTGATAGATTTTAAATGCCAAAAACCCATGTTTTCATTTACTATCTTGTGTAAAAGAATTCTGAATAGCTAAAGGTTGTTATTTCTAATGACTGGTGTTGTGTGTTATACATGTATGGTCAAATGTACATACAGATCCATACTAGTATATGGATTTTAATTGACCAGTGAGAAGCCAATTTCTTTAAAACTGTACCTTCTTTTGCATTGCTTTGCCTTAGTGAGTTAGCATCCAAATACACATGCACTGCCATGAACTAAAATGACAGTATCATTTGAAGAAATCGAAATATAAATAGCAAGTTTCCTCCCAACATTTAAAAATATTTTTAAAAAGTACAAGGAAGGAATATATGTATGCACACACACACATATACAATACACACAGAATCTAAACCCTCTCAATTCAGTAGTTTTGGATAATCAATTGGAAAATATGGATAAACACTTCTGGAAAGAGCAAGTAGACAAGGAAGATGTGTTTGCTAAAACTCTGAATGGAATTATTTTTATCAGCTGAGGTTCCCCAAAACTTAGAAAGCATAAGTCTAAAATGAAGTTGAAGCAAGAATAAAAGCCCAGGTAAATCCTTCAAAAAACAGAAGGCTATCACTTACCACCCTTTGATAATAAAGGAGCTAACTTTGATCTGATGGATTGACATAAAGAAGCAGTTAGCAGCAGGATTTTAAAAAGACAGCAACAGTAAACTTTTTAAAGTACTAGTCGATCAAATAAAAGTAAAAATGGAATCTAGGAATTTAAATATGAATTAGAATTAGAAAAGCAATTTTATAAGTGTTTTTACTCAACATTCATTGTGATTTGCTTAGTAAAATCACAGTCCTCTAAACTTACCTCTTACAATAATATTTAGTAAGTAAGTCTGAAATCTATGATGCACTTTATATAAATATTTACGAATTTCACATATTTGCTTTTAGCCAAAAAATAGCAAATGAGAGGTTTATGTAATGCAGATAAGTAGAATTTATATTTTGCATTTGTTTGAAAACTGTCATGCTTTACATTAAGGTATGTTTGTCAGGCCCAATTGTATAAGATGCAGCCAAGAGCTAAATCAAAATTGTTTCTTGGATCTGGGCCCAAACCATTACAGTATGCATTTAATATCAGTAGTTTATTTCCTATTTTACAAATTATTTATGATTACTCAATATTGAATACATGAATGAAAATAATTTTTAAAAATATAGTCAGAAACAAATTCACTTATTAGGTTACCTGTTATCTAACATCCCAGTTCAGTTTAAAATCAGCCTTGGTTAACATCTAAAATGGTAATTCTAGGTTAAAATCATGTCTGGCAAATTAACTGGCAACTAACTGACTCATACCTAAGATCTACTTTATTATAGAAATGCACAGGAACGATCTTAGCAGCATACCTCTGTTCTACATTTGCCTCTTCCTAAATACCAGGGATTTCACGTGCAAACTATACATGAACACAAGCGCACTCGTGTGTAGCCCATCAACTGCTCTGGACATTAAAGTCCTACGTGTGAGCTCGTTTATTAATGATGGTATAGATCGTATATACCCAGATATACATGGCTGGAAGAATAACCATCAGCGGCAAAATTTACAAAATGCGATAAGAAGAATGTCAAGCGGCAAAGATGCTGGGTGTCATCGTTGCACTATCAAAGACACACATAAGTATGATTGGAGAAAGAGAGGCTAAATATTTCACTGTCAGAGAAGGTACAGAACTGCAATTCATTTCTATCTCATGTGCTTTAGGACAATGACAATTTAATACAATGCCAGTGGATGTAAAAGAGATAAAAACTGGACAAACTGGGCCAGTGTAATCAAAGATTTTCTCCAGAGAACTGGTTAGGGCCGGGGCTCATATGCACTTATAACAGATCAACATTGTATTGTTTCTCTCAGCCATGAGTTTGCTAGGAAGCATGATTCAGAGCAACGCTTATCTGCTATGATGACTTTAAAGTTCAAGTGAGATCCCTCAAATGCTCTCCTCTTGTTGCTAAATCTTATAGGTGATGTTAAAAAGTTTATTTGCTATTCACTGGTTTAATAGATATCATTGCTATTAATTGCCACTTGTATGAAAAAGCACCAACCGTAAGTCTGCACTGTGATTTATCTTAGGAAATAATATAAAGCAAAAAACCTTCAGTACTGCACATCACTCTCCAAGTTAGAAAAAAAAAAATATTTTGTTGAATCACCAGGCTAAGACAAATGTTGAGAAATTTTTCACAAGTGATTCGGACTTGAGATTGGGCATTACGCATCCCTTCCCAAAGAAGGGTCCCTTCTTTGTCTGAAATTCTTGCAGGAGTGAGGTATTGTGAAAGTATTGTTAAATAGCATCATAAAGAAGTTAGCTGCCCTCTTTGATGAATAGCACCAGGTATCTAAAATTAATTGCAAAAGTATGGCCCGGCTAATGAGACAGTCCTTATCTTTTCTCAGCACAGGAAGCACAAGTATTTTTCTGCTGGCTCAATATTTTACAAAAATGCCTCAAATGCTATTAACTAAATAAAAACCTGATCCAAAGACCTCCCAGAAACAAATTATCATAAATTTTAAGATCTGGAAAATTTGGAGTGAAAACTGATTTCTTGTTTTACTTCCCTGTTAAATCTTAATTTCTTTTCATTTTTTACTTTGAAAGGAACACATTTTTTTCCCTCCAGCTTCTGTTAGCATTTTTAAAAGCCAAATTAGAACACCATTCTTCCTAAGATGGCCAATATATATTACAGGTCAAATTAAATCAAAGAAATATATCAAATGCTGTCCATTTAGATTTCTTTTAAAAAGAACAACAATATCTTATTGGGGGAAAAACACTAGAAAAATGATCATCCATGCAAGAGAATTAATGGATATCCACAAGGGCTTTGCTAATAACATGGGTTAATTACCGCTGCAACACACTAGGCTCAGTAAATAAAACAGCAGTGCCATGAACACATTAAGATGAGAAACCATCACTATAAGAAGCAGCCACACTGTCACCTTTGCCTCTGCCCAGGAAATGGAAAGCTATTTTGCAGCCTTTTCTGCAAAAGGAAGATTTTTAAACTTACCACCAAATGTGCATAGGGTAACATATAAATACCCTGACACAAAGGGCTGCTGGAACATGGGTTGCCCATCATTTGCTCACCACTCCCATTCAACATTTATTCCATTAACTCGGGAACACTTTTTTTTTTTTTTTTGCATACTTCAAGGAGAAAATCATATGTTACATAACATACACCGTCTGGCTATTTCAACTATCGTATAGCGTGGGACACATACAATGGTTGTTTAATTCTGTTCACTGTAGTGAGGTGATGGGCAGGGCTGCAAGATTCTACAGCTCACTCCTCTCGGAAGGCTCACCCCCAGGTGCTGTCGGTTGTCACTTCAAGCAATTTACAAAGAAATCATCTGAAAACCCCACCTACTGCACCTACCTTTAAGGCTGCAGGTGTTTTCAACAGATTTAGAGAAGAAATAGGAAGGAAAGGGATAGGAGCTCCACCTCCGGAGTTTTAACTATTCTTTCTCAGACAAATAAACTCAAAGTGCCTGTTCATAGTTGTCAAATAATATCACATCTAAAATGACTTGGGCAAGCTCCTGTCTTTCCTTTAAAAATAGTGACCTCTGTGATTTAGGCGTCATTGTTAACAGAATAAATTTTTCCTTCCAGCCTATTTTCATCTCCTATACTGTGAATTAGAGTATTACTTTTGGATAGTTGTATTTCAATTAAGCTTAGCTTTTAATAAGGAGAAACGAGGCAGAGAGAGAGAAAAAAAATCAAAACACTGAAACAGAAAGAGTGGCCCACATAAAATCAAACTTGCGCAGCTCTGAACAGGGATCTTAAATACAAAACTGTTAAATTTTCAGTGTCTAGACTGCAATGAGCAAGCTGAAATGTACTGAAGTGTTCCCTCCTCGCCTTGTCTGTTTTGGAGAGTTTCAATTGCCTTTCCTTCTTCCAACAGCTGTGACAACTGTTAAAACAGTCAGTAAAATTAAGTCCGCTCTGTAATCCTGTAGTCAATGTTACATTTTAATCAGAGGTTGAAAGGGATTCATGTGATGAGCACACTCATTTAGAATGATTAGACTGACACATATGTCAAAATGAGCAGATAGATTATTTTCATCTATTTATGCTATCAGCTATTACTGCTATTAAATGTGAAACAAGCTTTCAAGCATTATGTTCTTTAATGTGCTGGCACATTTCCTAAAATAAAAAAATACATAGTTAGAGGTTAACATTTTAGGCTCTCTTAATGGTGGCCAATAAATTGTATGAATCTTTAACAGTCCCCAAAGCAGAAACTGTCCGATGTTTTCCTCTGAAACTGCATAACTCTGGTTTCATTTCTGTGTATACACACACGTGATGGGGTTTAACCCAGTACAATTACTATGAATATTAATAGCATGTATAAATTCCGTGGTTTATTAATTGAGACAGAGAGACAGATGCGTTGCTTAGCATTGGGTCTTTCTGTCTGTCCAGTGAACCACGTAATGATCAGAACCTCATCCGGACAATAAACCTGTATTTTTAAAAGATGACTTTTAATTGAGCCAAAAAGAAAGCTAGTTTGAATCTTGCGCCAAAGCCAAAGGGACATGTGCCCCAATTTCATTTAAATGCATCTGCTTTAAGAGGCTTATCTAAACTAATTATTCAAATTAGCTATAAGAAGTTAAATTCAAGGAAACTACTTTAAAAAGAAGCCTCTAGGGGGATTTTTAAAGTTTGCTTTGTTTATTTATTTGAGAAAGTTTAGGATCTGGGTGAGCTTAGGTAAGACATTCTTCCTGACATGAATGCGCTTTCAATTCTCCGGTTCTACAGCCCCAGGTATGTGAACCCTCAAACTACACTTGAGTGGGCAGCCCTGCCTTTGTTTAGCTTTCATTTTTATTTTCACACATTTTAAGGTTGTTTCTCCCCGTGAGTGTTTGAAACTGAGAAAGCACAGCCTGACACTCAGTTCCTCCCAACCCCATCTCTTGGCCGGCATCTCATGGGTGAGCGTGGATGTGGGGGCCGTGCGTGTGGGAGCGTGCATGTAGGTACACGCACACACACTCACACTCACACACACTCACACTCAGACGTACTTGAACAGCCGGCGAGACTGCAAGTCACTTTTCATCTCTTACTTAATTACAAAGCAATGCAATCTGCAGTCACTAAGGACAGCTAGTGGACATCTACCTATAGTGCACTGCCCCATCTTCTAGAGTTTTATATTTTCTTTGCAGCCCATGGAGAGAAATGTTTGCCAACAGCACTCTTTTCAGAATTACAACAGTTGGTATTACTGTAATGTAAAAGCAAACCAATATAACTAACTCAACAGCAAGACAAACGAGTGACAGCTCCTGCGATATACTAGTGTTTTACCTGACCAGTGGGTTGAAATTAAATGTATGACCTGCTCATTTACACAAGAATGCTAATTTACTTCTCCTTTTCCCTCACCCATGCCCCCCTCAACCTTTAGTAATCTGTATATATATATTTCTGTGTATATAAAGATAACCATAAATACGAATGAAACTGCAAGTAAGAACGAAAGTACTTTTCTAGCTTTTCTGGACACGACACATGAAACAAATCCATGGTCTGAGCATTGTCTCTTTCAGGGGAGATTTTAAAAGTCACTACTGTTTCTTCCCGAGTTTTTTTTTCCCTCCCCTTAAATATTTATAATGTGTGAAAATCTCATGTTACTTAATGGACTGATTTGTCAGTTAACTGCTGACTTAACGCTAACCATGCAAATAACATTATTCTAGCTCAGAATCGCACAGGGCTAGTTTTAAAATTGTTCTCTGAAGGAGAATTAGTCAATGTGCAATTTTGCCTCGAACTCTGCGCGGTTAGAAATGACAGGGAGCTGAAAATACCTGTCAAACAGCAAATACATAAGAGGCACTCCATAGTATAAATCATTTTGAATATTGTATTTTAAAACATCTTTCCTTGGGAAAATGGATCCTGGTAAAAGATGCATTTTAACAGTTCACTAAGCATTTGTGCCAAGTGCCTATTCTTAGCACCTGAATAAGAAGTGACTGTCACACAGCTGTTTTACTGACAGTCACTGAGCCTTGCGCCTCAAAGGTAACATTGTAGTCAGACAACAATTCGCCACTTCCTGAATTAGGAGATCACTCTCCACACAAAAGGCACAGGACAGACACAAACAGGCACTCGTGCACACAAAACACCCAGGGCATTACCTGAACCGGGGAGCGACGCCACATCCTGTCCACCCCCGCACGCGCACCCCCACGCCGAGTTGAAAAAGGGAAAGAAAAAGGTACCTACTCTTCCTCGTAGTGCAGGGAAAAAGATTCAGGAAGGCAAAGTTCTACCGAATCCATGTGCGACCGGCAACCATTATTTGTGTAGCCCAGCTATAAATCAAAGTTTCCTTGACAGAGCACAGTGCAATTAACACAAATGTTCTCCTAGTGACAAGCCGAGAGGCACAGCCAGTTGGGACCAAAGCTCTCACACTCTCCTAATCAAGGACTTAAAGCCCCGATTGGAGCTTATTAATATGAAGTAGGGCTTTACATATGCAGTCCCACCGGCCCAGGCGCGCAGCCGATTGGGGGGCCTCTGCCCAATCAGGAGGGAGGCGACGCGAGGCTGCTCGGAGCGAGAGGAACCACGCAGGTAGAGCGGGTGCAGAGCAGCCGAGGGGGCTGCGGGCTGAGCGCGGGCAGCGGGAAGGGAGCGGGGACGAGAGCGAGCGATTGCAAGGCTCCCAGGAGCGAGTGCGGGCGTGCTCGCTCGCGCTCTCCTCCCGCACTCTTGCTCTTCTCTCTTTCTCTCTCTCTCTCTCTTCCTCTCCTCCCCCCTCCCTCCTCTCTGTCGCTACAAAAGAAACAGAACTAACTTAACTCTCTAAGCACTGGAGTCATTTGCCTGGGGTTTCTAAGATCTGTGTTGCCTTGAAAAGAAGAACTCACGCAGACTCTCAGTTAATTTGGGAAAGGATTCTGCCGAAGGTAGAGCATTAAGTTTGTCCTGCCCTGTCTGTGTTTTATTCCCCTGGGGGCTGCGGCTTCTCGGGTGCTGTACTTTCTCGTTTATTCCTAACTCCCGTCTCTTCCTGCTGTCCTGGTGTGTACCGGGCGTTTTAAACATAAAAGACATTCTTCTACGTCGTTGAAGCGTGTGAACTGGGAGCGTCCTCTCAATGCAGTTTTACACAAACTACAGAAGAGGAAACAGGGCTGCCCTGCAATTTGAGAGACCGCCTATGTAAATTCTATGTGCAGCCGTCTCTAGATCTGCTCCTCTCGCTACGAGGAGATACACAATACGGAGCTTTTCAAAGCAAGTGCAAGAGGAGTTGCAAGTGCAAGAGGAGTTGGTTTCTCAGAGGTGGGCGGACTGAGGGCTGTGGGGTAAATACAGCATTAAATCTCTCAGTGCATTCGGACAAAATTAAAGACCATTTTTGGTAGGGAGAACATTTCTAAATAGTGTCCTCAAAGTGTTCTTAATTGTGTACTTGATACAAGCTTCCAAACTAAGAGATATATACAAATGTACATGATTTTACTCCAAATGCCAGCCTCCAATAAAATGCAGTGTACATGTTTGTTTCTATATCTGATGCTTTGTGCATGCTTAAAGAAAATTTGCCCAGGTAACTTTTGTAAGCCCTCACACACTCTGGTCACTATAAGCACTAGTTCTAAGCAGATAATTTACAGAACTAAAAATTCCCAATCAAAAGTGTTCCAAAAAACCAAGAGGCTATAAGAAGAAGAGAGGTGTTTTTCCTCCTATGATACCATATAGCATATTTTTAATTTCTATATAACAAAGAGCATGCTGAAGTCATATTTTAAACTGCAAGTGTTTATATGTATATACATATATATGTGTGTGTATACATATGTGTGTATATGCATATACATATACATATATATATATATATATATATATAGCCAATGCAATAGACACCAGCTATTTATAGCAGAGAGGTAACTGCTACCTTACAGGACATTGAAGACCCACAATTTTTATATAATTCAGCTCTACTGCTTACCACATTTTGCGCCTTCAGTATCAGGCAGGACTTAATAGAAATAGTATAACCTTTGAGATCAAAATTAATTAGTTCAGATATTTAGCGTGTGTTAGAGTGACTAAATCAGAACTCAGATCTTGCAAACCTCTCCAATTTTTGAGGTCTTTATAAAACAAAACACTAAAATAAGACAGCCACATTAACATTCAGAATATAAAAATGACAGACATGATTGGATTCCCCCCCAGAAGAAAGCAATTTCCTTGCCATGTACTTAGCTATATCTAAGATACGGGCCCGATCTCCTTTTATTTGTGGTCTAAATGCAGACAAGTTTCTAGATCCCAACTCACATAGCTAAAACTGTGCTTGAGAATACTGTATAAAAGCAGGTAGTAAAAGCTTAATTACCAGTAGCATTATGCTGTCTATATTGTTAAATGTGAACTCTGCAATTAAGATGTAAATTTGGTTGTGAGCAGTGAATTCAAAGAGCTTGGAGATGCCGAAGAAAATCCAAGCATTCTGCAGACACTGGGGTGGGGGAAGAAAAAGATCTGTGTATTCAATCTAAAAGGAGACATGTAACTCTTCAACAATTTCAAAAATAAATAAAAAGGCATTTTGAAAAAGAAACATGACTTTTCTAAAATATAGAGAAATATGGAAGCTAATACTGCATTCGACAGAAAAACATCTTTGTTTCCTGTTCCTCTTGATTTCTGAATACACTAAAATCTTCAAGGTAATTAATAAATGCAATTGTACATTTTTTAAAAAGATATACCAAAAAAAAACTTTTTTGTCCAGCATTTCTTTAATATGATAAAAAAAAATTTAATGTACTCAACACATCTTAATGGACTCAACGCATGCACTCCGATCTTGTACCTGTGCGGAAGAATCTCGTACTGTATTCAGTCTCTTTGCATTATCATGCTGTGACAGAACCTGGCTATTCCTCCTTTGAAATGGCTTTTTAAAGGCAAGATTTGTAGTCAATTATTTACTGATGGCCTTAAGTCATCATATTTTATAGAGGCGATATTTTATTCCCCAGAATTTTCTTATTTCCTTTTCAGGGTATTTTTGCCTTTACTGCGACTCATTTGATTTCCTCGGTGTGTATTTTTAAACATATTTAGACTCATATTCATGCATGCGTCTTTCTTCTGTGCCCAGAGACACATGTACGCACTCGTACAGCGCCACCCTCACTGATCTTCCGCTGACCATATTTCATCTCCGAAGGTGCAGTGTTCACTGAGCCTGCCGCTTTCTCAATGACCAGAAGTGCATTAGATTTGTAGAATGGGGTGTTTTCCCCCAGGGATCAAAATGTCACCTGTACAAGTCAAGGGCCTAAGATTACACATACAATCCTGAATCCAGTTTAACCAATTTAAAATTTAAAATAATATCCACTACACTGAACTTTCGAGACAGCTTCAAGAATATTTCATAAACACACAGCACAGTATCTCAAGAACCTTCCTTAATCACAGAAGTTCCTCACCTTGAAAGAGAAAGGAATAGAGACTCATAGGAAAAGAAAGCCAGCACAAGTCATATTGAGCTTCAGCCTTCAAGAAATTCAACTACAGAGGATTTTGGGGAAAAAGAGCAATCAAAAAGATAAACAGACTAGAATAAGCTCATATTGCTAAATGTCCATATACTTCACAATCTTACCACAAGGAGTCTACCCAAATCAGGAAAAATGGAATCAAACAAAAGAACTTCTTTTGACTGGTTCAAAAAGAGTATTAGTAAATTAGTTACTATCAGTCTATTATACATCAGACCCTCAGGTTAGACATAGTTTCACTCTCTTCCCTAAACAATGCAGTCACAAGTATCTGAACAACATCATTCTCAGTTCCCAGGTAAGGCACAGATACCAAAGAGATAGTGTACTTCATTTCCATTTGAAAGGAAGGAGTGGCCACAAGCAAAACTCAAGTAAAACAAAAGGTAGATTCCTCTCCTTGCACATACTATGCATCTTACTGTATTTTAGTCAGAATCATTGCCTAAAATATACTAACAATTTTTATGTTACTACACAAAGTGGTGCGAAATGCTAAGAGTTGCTATGACTGCAAACTAATAGCTCTTTATAGCGCTCATGCTCCTTTTCTGAAAATTAAGAAAACTAATCCATATTAAAATATTTTAAGCTTACTATAGTCATTTTGAAGCAGATTTAGATTTTGTAAGGAGGTCTTCAAAAAAATTCTTGGAAAATACTTATTACAAGAAAAAAATGCCTGAATTTCAAATATTTTTGTACCAAAATAAACTTATCTTTTAAGTCAATTTCCATGAACTTTTTGAAGTTCCCTCCCCTACTGCACAATGGCTATTTGCTGAACACTTTAAAACTAAGCCAGTTTTTAAAAATTCTGAGGTTTAAATTACCTTGTAAATCTGCCTTCCAGATTTTTCCTCAAGATCATCAAACCTTTGAAAAGCTGTTGAATTTTTTGAACCATTGTCTCTGATGTCTTTGATATATCCTGTGCAGTGTTACCTTACTACAGAAAGCAAACCAGGACTACTTCAATCTAATACCTTTCACTCTGAGGGGAAACCCATAGTTCAGTCCCTAAGAAAAAAAACCTTACAGCACAGGTGAAAAGGTCCAGATGCCAGCCTTTGTGGCCTGGGCTCCTCACTTTCTGGTCTCCTGTCCCCTCATCTGCAAACTGGAATTTCTGCTGGGCCATAAACCTACTTAGGAACATACCTTTCCCACTGAGCACAGGCAGACTTCTTTGGAAATCAGGGTGGCTACTTTATATTACCACCAACCCTCTATCAATTCATCATACCTCATTTTCTGTTGCCTTTCATTTCTAGGGCACAGGCTTTGATATTTAAATTATTGTCTCCATTGGCAAGAAGCAATCATTTCTACTGAAAGTGATCACTTCCACAGAAGCACTAATAAAAATCTTTCCTTTTGATACAGTGCTTGTCCTATAAATCCATCCCATTCCCAAATTATGGAGTCTCTATTAAAAAAAAAAAAAAAGCCCATTCTCTGGGGAGCAATCGTCTCTCCTCCATAATACACCAAACTCGTTTCCTGGTGTTTTTGTGAAAGTGGAAGAATAAATAATCAGTGACAGAAAAACTAAGAGAAGCAATTCGGCTCCTGTTTAATTAATTCAGGATTATTTCACTTTCATTTTGTCAAGCTAATAATATACATGGTGAAATGTCAGTAAAAATTAAATTACAAACTACAGTAGCTCCAATGGGACAACTGACTTCAGTTATGTTGTATTTCTAACATACTCATCCTAGTATAATATCAAGAGTGTTTTATGGCATCCTACAAGGTTTCTATAATCTGTGTGGCATGTATTTACAGAGCAATAGTTAACATTTTGAGATTATACATTAATAAATGAGTTGCAGTCATATTCTTTCCTGAATGTTAAGCACTGCAAGCTAAATGCAGAAAACATTCAAGGTCAATGTCCCGTTTTAGACCTTTTCAGGCAGCGGTAATATTATGATAATCAAGCTTAAAATATTCCTATAGAAAGAGTAAATTAGCCTTTTCACTTGAAAGATGATTATGATAAACAATAAACCTAAGAGAGGACGAAATCCCTATTTTTAAAAGCCATAAATTGTTGACTCAATCATGTGTGTGATAGTGTGGTCCAAAATAAAGGGTAGTTTAACTCTCAGAGCAAGGCAGGGGCCACAGTGGAGACGGAGGAGGAGAAAGTGGAACAAATACAACAGATTTCAGAATAAGCAATATCTGCTTTATCCCAGGAAAATGATCAAATTATCCTTTTTAGCCACCCCATTCAACATATATTTAGGCGCTCTCTGTGTGTGTGTGTGTGTGTGTATAAATATATATAAAATTGAGTGTTCACTACAATTGGAAAGGTCTCTTTTCCTATTGCTTTTGTTAACCTTTCTGTCAAGATTTTCAAAGGAGCATTGAAAAAATAATGAGATATTAACAGCTAGTATCCACATAAACAGGTTTAAAAAGGTTATCTCACCTTTTGGATGTTAGAACGCATTGATATATTTCTAATATTTTTTTTAAGGACTCATTCATTTACTTGAAAGGTAGAGTCACAGACAGACAGAAAGAGAGACAGAGAGAGAAGTCCTCCATCTGCCGGTTCACTCCCCAGAGGCTGCAATGGCAGAGCCGGGCCAGACTGAAGCCAGGAGCTTCATCTGGGTCTCCCATGTGGGTACAAGGGGCCAACAACTTGTGCCATCTTCTGTTGCCCTCTCAAGGAGTGCTAGCAGGGAACTGGATTGGAAGTGAAGCAGCTGAGACTCAAACCAGCACCCATATGCGATGCTAACACCACAGGTAGTAGCTTTACCTGCTATGCCATAGCATTGGCCCCTAAGGTTCCTTTTTATAAATTAATATATTTGATAAAAATCTGCTTCCCAGAAGCAAGGGCAATCAGTGAGGGGTGTGTATGTGTCATACCTGGTAGAAGTCAGAGGCCTACAGACAGGCTTACAACAAGAGGTTGCAGCTTGCTCATGACTTGGGCTCGGATTCCAATAACCAGGAGTGAGACTGGACTGGAGTCACTTCACCAACCTAAGTCTCAGTTTTTTCAGCTATTAAATGGAAAAAACAGTCACAGTCTTATAGACTTGTTTTGGGAATTAAACAAGCTATACCAATTTAGTGTTGTTGTCTGGTCATCGTTGAACGGGAACATTATGACCCAGAAGGCTAAGGACATTCTGTCTTATGCCATGTGTCCTAGCCTAATAATTTCCAGTTTCCCCTCCTTTTGCTTCAGTTTGGTTACTAAATTTTATTCTGGTCCTACACATAGTGACCCTTCCATACACATTAGCCATATTATTTTAAATCTTACTAACTGAAAGAAGAGATAGGAAAGAATGGCATTGCAGTTTAGTTGGCCTTCTTCCTTGACCAGGGGTTCAAAACACTTACTATAGAAAAGAAAACAAGGTACAACTATTCCTCCAGCAATGATACCATTAACATTTACTTTAAGAATTTTGAATTGCTGGCTAACCTGCCAAATAGATGCTGGCTCAATGCAATGAGAGGGAACAATAAGAGTTGTTCCCCTTAAAGCTATCACCATGTTTTATGCATGGGGATGAGGAAGACGGACTTAGGAAACTTAACTGATTCTGCTGACTCTCCCGAGAATTCAACTGGACATTGTTTACAAGAAAGAAGAGGAGAGAGAAATTGCTCATGCTCTTTTTCTCTTCCTTTAAGGGACTTCTTCCACCTCCCTCTACCCTAACCGCTCAGTCAATAATGCTGTTGATTTTATTACTATCTCAAGCGCAAGCTCATTCACCCAGGAACTCTTTTGATCAGATATCTCAAGAACTCAATTTCTTCACAAGGCTTTCTCTTGTTACATTGAATGACCACTAATCTATGGCAGAACAGAAAGTCTGGGCAATGGGGAATTACAGGCGAGGAAAGACCGAGGGGATTATGGATCCAACTTGGTTCTCTTACAGGTGCAGAAAATAAGGCTCAGAATGGGTAAGAGCCTTAGCCCAGGTTACACACCTAGGTGGTAGGAAAGCTCATATTAGAAAAGATTACATTTCTCCCCTTTGCAGTGCTTAGTTAGTAACAAGCTACTAATGTTAATCTCACAATTGTTGACAATATACCAAGGGCATAGAACTCCAACTGAGATCAGAGCCCTCTAAGGAAAAAGGTCCCAGTGAAAGCCAAGGGACATCAGAACGGAAGAGATAAATACCCAGCGAATACTGTATTGTACTCTATTTTCAACAAAAGCTTAGAAACATTCAAAGAAATGTGTCACATTTAAAAGCAAGTGGGGATGAGCTAGTAGAAATAAATTCTCTCTCTTCTCCTGGTTAATCAGCTGTACTTTTATACACATATTTTGACTACCTTTTCCTTTAAAGATTCAATTGTTATAAAATGGCCTGTCCTTGCTCCATTCCAACCCCTCTCCTAGTATACCTGTGGAAATGGGCCAGGTCTGATGGTGTCCCCAGGGCCAGTAACATGAATATGTCTTTGGATGAGTGAATGAATGTATGAACTAATGATCAATGCTTTGACTCAGTGTACTACTGCTCACTTGAAGGGAGGCTGCCAAATCACAAAGATGGTTCAGTCAGATTCTTGAAGTCATAGAGGAAGGTTCTAAAAGATAAGTGATTGAAGCAAAGGTAAGTGGAGAGCAAGGAGGTTGGAAGAAGAATGTGGGGACAAGGCCTGCTATGTAGACTAAGTGGTTCCAGCACTTCATCACCACTTATCCCTCTCATAGCCAAGCATAAGTAATTTGGAGTCATTGCTTTCTTCTTCTCCTTTCTATTTTTCTATGTTTTCCAAATAGTATATTAACTAAGTATTGGATCAAGAAAAATGTTTTTATTGACATGAAAGCCAACAAGCAAAGTTTGCCATATCAGGACCTAAAAGCCCAGCTCTTAACAGGGTAACACAGACACATTGTTTTGTTCCCATTTAACCTGATAGCAAATGCATTTAAAATCACAGTCCCACTTTCCATTCCAACTGGGGCCCTACAAAATAGCTCCCACAAAGAAGGGTGGCGAGAAGAAGAAGGGCTGTTCTGTCATCAATGAGGTGGTGAGCCGAGTCTACCATCAACACATAAGTGCATCCCTAGAGTGGGCTTCAAGAAACGTGCCCCTCGGGCACTCAGAGAGATCCAGAAGTTTGCAATGAAAGAGGGCCTCCAAATGAGGGTGTGGAAACCTGCTCAACAAAACTGTCTGGGCCCAAGGAATAAGGAACATCCGATACCACATGCGGTGAGTTTGTCCAGAAGAACGTAATGAGGAAACAGATCGGCCAAACAGGCTCTGCACTGGTTACCCACGTAGCTGTCACCACCTGGAGAAATCTGCAGCTAGTGTGGGTGAGAACTAATTGCTGATTAAAGTTGTAAAACTGAAAAAAAAAAAAAAATCATAGTCCCATGGGGAGGCTGTTTGGCCTAGTGGTTGAGATACCCAGGTCCCGTATTGGAGACTCTGAGACCAATGGCTGGCTCTTGTCCCTGACTCCCACTTCCTGCCAATGCAGACTCTGGAGGCCTGGCGATGGCTCAAATAGTTGGGTCCCACACAGGAGACGTATATTTTTGTTCTAGCCCTGGCCATTGTAGCCATTTGGGGAATGAACTAGCCAGTAGAAGTTCTGTCTCTGAAATAAATAAATAATTTTTTCAAAAATCCATTGTGGGGACAGGAAGAGAGAGGGAGAAGAGAGATATCTTCCATCCTCTGGTTCATTCATAAAATGGCTACAATGGCCAAACAGAAGTCAGGAGCCAGGAACTCCTTACAGGTCTCCCATATGGGTGCAGGGGTCCAAGCACTCAGGCGATCTTCTGCTCCTTTCTCAGACATGTTAGCAGAAAGCAAGATCAGAAAGGAGCAGCCAGTACTTGAACTGGTGCCCATGTGAGATGCTGGTGTTGCAAGGCAATGGCTTAACCCACTGCACCACAACACCGGCCCCTAAATTTTTTTTTTTTTTTTAATCACAAGCCCAGATATGTCCTGAAACCAAATTCTTTTTTATATAAACATTCCAAAATGGTTCTTCAGTCTAACATAAAAATTTCTACATGACAGATTTTAGGAGCATCTCGTTGCATAAAGATTTCTTTGGTTGAATGTTGACAAGGACCCTGTGAGGAACGGCCACGTGGCTCCAATGTCAATGAGGTGCTGGATGCTTCAGGAAGGAGGCAGGTTTCACTTTTTCTAGGGAGGGGAAGAAGGGAATTAATTTAAAAAGACCAAATTCTTGCCTTCAGGCTGTTCTATACTCTGCTCCCTGAAATTCTTTACCCAAGTCCTGTACAGTTTGTTTCACTACAGGAGCAAGATCCTGATGAGAACACCTCACATTCAAGAGGATCAAATATTATTTCTGGCCGGCGCCGCGGCTCACTAGGCTAATCCTCCGCCTTGCGGCGCCGGCACACCGGGTTCTAGTCCCGGTCGGGGCACCGATCCTGTCCCGGTTGCCCCTCTTCCAGGCCAGCTCTCTGCTGTGGCCCGGGAGTGCAGTGGAGGATGGCCCAAGTCCTTGGGCCCTGCACCCCATGGGAGACCAGGAGAAGCACCTGGCTCCTGCCATCGGATCAGCGCGGTGCGCCGGCCGCAGCGCGCTACCGCGGCGGCCATTGGAGGGTGAACCAACGGCAAAAGGAAGACCTTTCTCTCTGTCTCTCTCTCACTATCCACTCTGCCTGTCAAAAAAAAAAAATATATATATATATTATTTCTAGGGCCGGCGCCGCGGCTCAATAGGCTAATCTTCCGCCTGCGGCACTGGCACCCCGGGTTCTAGTCCCAGTCGGGGTACCGGATTCTGTCCCAGTTGCTTTTCCTGTCCAGCTCTCTGCTGTGGCCTGGGAGTGCAGTGGAGGATGGCCCAAGTGCTTGGGCCCTGCACCCGCATGGGAGACCAGGAGAAGCACCCGGCTCCTGGCTTCGGATCAGCGTGGTGCGCCCGCCGTAGCGCACCTGCCACAGTGGCCATTGGGGGCTGAACCAACGGAAAAGGAAGACCTTGCTCTTTGTCTCTCTCATTGTCCACTCTGCCTGTCAAAAAAAAAATATTATTTCTAGAAAACCACACTTTGGGTGCAAAAGAGAAAGATGCAAAAGAATTTTTCCTTCTTCCCCTGGCAGCTTAAAATGACAGGAATGGTGGTGGGGCAGAGGGAATCGGAACAAAAGCTCTTGGCTCCTGGCTTCAACCCAGCCCAGCCCTGACCATTATGATCATTTGGGGAGAAACCCAGTAGATAGATAGATCTCTCTCTCTCTCTCTCTCTCTCTCTCTCTTCTCTGTAACTCTGCCTTTCAAATACATAAATAAATCTAAATATATAATTATATTATATATATATATATATATATATCCTGGTAGAGAAATTTGATTGTTAGAACTTTAAAAATTATAATTAATAAGTAAAATATCTAATTATTTTTGCTATAATTTAATATTAACAAATGCTTTTGTTCCCACATTAACCCTATGTGGTGGACAGAAGCTATATTATCATTCTCCTCATTTTATTTGTTTTTAAACATTTTGTTTTCTTAAATTTTAACTTGTTTGAAAGGCAGAGAGACAGAGACAGAAGAGATCTTCCATTTCCTGGTTCACTTCTCAAATGCCAATAACAGCCTGGGCTGAGCCAAGAATAAGCCAGAAATCTGGAAGTCAGTCTGCATCTCCTGTGTGGCTGGCAGAGACCCAACTACTTGGGCATTGCTGTATGCATTAGCAGGAGGCTGGAACTGGAAGCAGAGCAGGGACTTGACACCAGGTACTCTAACATGGGAGGCCCATACTGGATACAGGTGTCCCAACTGGAGGCTTAACTGCTGCACCAAATGCTGGCCCCAGTCCCTACTTCATAGATGACAAAACTGGGGTTCAAAGTGTTTAATTCATTGCACAAAAGATGCCCTGATATAATAAAGCAAAATTAGGATCTGAATGTATTGGTTGTTTATTTATTTATTTTTACAAGATCTGTATATTTTCTACTCCTAATGTCTAACTGTTTCCTATTAATCTTTCTGCATCTGTTTTGAAAGACACTTCACCAGAATACATGTTTCCCCATCAACAAATGGTTGGGCTTTAGGATATGTAGTAAAGCTGCTCCTAACATTGACATCTCCTGGTCTTCCTCTCTTACTCAGAAAACCCCTTTTAGATGTGTGCTTTACTAGGCACTTTATGAATTTTCTGGGTTCAGCATGAATAACACTGGTAAGAAGTTAGAGCACAAAAAGGAAACCTGAGGTCTCAGTTGCTCTTCTCTATCACAGATTTCACTCAGAAAGATTTGGGATAGCTCCCCATTGACTTTCTCCTCCTCGAGTTTTACCATCATGCAACCATTGCATAATTCTAGAATATTTAAGTCAAGGAACCCAGAGACGTAAGGAAGATCAAAACCATTTTTGGTTAAGACAGAAGGAATAACAATCCAATTTTTTAAAAATTGAATTTAAAAACTACTATACTTGCCTGGGATTTTTCCAAGATTTCCTCCATAATTAAAAAAAAAAGATCAACCCATATAATATAACAGCTTCATAAACATCAGTGTTTTTTCCAGAATTACTCTACTTCATCTCTCTAATGTTTACAGAATGCAATTTAAGGAGATTTTTGTTGTACAGGGCCAGGTGCTCTTGGGCCTGGGTATGTCATTGCTAAGAAGATCTTGGAAGGAAACAAGGCCACATTTTGTTTCCTCTATTAGTAAAGATGATTAAATGAGACATTATTAGCTTTAATGGGCTCTTTCTGAGGTTAGAGCTTTTCAGTACTGCCCAAGTCCTGTCCCACCATTGGCCTCATTCCCACTGATTGAGCAGTTAGACCTACTCAATTACTCAATCCCAATCAATATTCTGAGCTGCACAGAAAGCAAATGTAAACATTTAGTTCATTTTTATCAGACTTAATTCATGTGCTCTTAGTCACAAAGAAGAAAGTTACATTATTTATAAATAAACTGTGTAGATTTGCACAGAAAGTATTCCTCTCTGTAATTCGGGCTCCCATTAGTCAGCTACAATATTCAGCGACACAGTCCACAGGGTAGACAGAACACCCTCCACTGTCCCCTCCCGTGCTAAACCTCCCTCGTGTGCCCTCAGGCCCAATCAATGGCTCTCTCTCCTCTGTGTCCTACAATGCTTTGCACTAACTAGTCTAACTGGTTTATCTCAAGATACCTTATAATTAGGTCTCTGAACTTCATTTAGTAAACTTCTTGAAGGCAGTTACTTATCTGTGCTGTGCCCAACACCGTAATCTATGCATCTTAGGCTCTTGATAAGTACTAGCTGAAATAATTGCTGATCTTGACAAATTTATTCACATTTGTGGGGTTTCCTTTTGTATATAAATTGCAAAATTTCTCTGAAGAAACCTTGTCCATATTTTAACGAAGCCAATACAGTTACTCTTTCTTAATTAGCTACTCACAAAATTAAACCTATATCATTGAATGCACTCCTTCCCCATGGATAAGAATGTGTTGACTGCATTTTTCAGTATTCTTTTCCTTAAGATAGGGTTGGTACAGTGATGGCAAAACCCTGCCATCATGAGAGAACCTCTGCAACAGAGGGTCAGTAGTTTTCAATACCCAATATCATGCTCATAAATAAATCTACATATTAGGGGGCCCTATGTGGTCTCAATTAACTCAGTGATTTACTGAAGCGGTTGCTTTCCTGGGTCACAATATGACCTCCACTTGAGAAACAGGAGAACAGGATGGAAAATTCCCAAGTGGCAGTTACTGCCACGTTACTTATCTCTGTAAATTAGAGACAGCTTGAATTTTAGGGTAAGTTTGAAAATACAATCACTGAATTTCTCCCATCTTGCCCAGAAAAGAAAGGTGTAGTAGGAAGAACAGTTCTTCCCTGTCTCTGTGACCTAAGCCCCCGGTCCCACTCATCACCAGGGAACGGGATTGAAGAGACCCAAGGGTCCTCAAAGTGCTGATCCCAGAACTTGTATCAGTTGGAAGTGGGTTATCAATGCAAATTCTTGCCCGCAGCCCACAACTCCAAAACTCCAAAAATCTGGGGGTAGCAGTCTGTTTTAACAAGCCCCCAGGGGGATTCTGATACATGCCCAAGTGTGGCAACACAGCCCCTAGAGTATCTCTAGTTCACCTTTATTCCAAGAGTCTCCAGTTTCATCATCAGAAACAGAGTCATAGGAAAACCAAATTATCCCAGGAAGCTTTGGCCCAGGGATTAAATTGACACTTGGGATTGAGTTCTGTCTCTACATCTGATCCAGCTTCCTGCTAATGCACACCCTGGGAGGCAAGCAGATGATGACTCAGGTACTTGGGTCCCTGTTGCCCACAAGGGAGAGACATGGATTGAATTCTGAGCTCCTGGTTGTAGTCTGGCTCAGCGCTGATTGTTGTAAGCATTTGAGGAAGTGAACCAGCAAGAGGACTCAATCTCTTTCATTCTCTCTGCCTTTGAAACAAATAAAAAAATAAATAAAACTTTTGTTTTAAAGAGCAAGATTTTGAATATAAAGAAATGGAAAAAAATAAAAACCTTATCCTTAATCCTTAGTTTGGCAAAGGGGAGGACAGAGGAGGCTCCCTGTGGGACAAAGACTTAGCATCCTTTTGTCATCCACACTAACCAAACCAATTGCTCTTGATGTCCTCCCCATACTTGTAACCCTCATGAGAGGAAAATGGCATCCTTTCATTTTTATAAATAATCCTGGCACTAAGGGCCAAGTACATAAAAAGGTAATCTCCAAAGATTCATTAAACTGACCTAAAATGAAGCCTGACGATGGGAAATAGGCAGGAATTCCTGGAGCGGTGAGAATAAGAGGTCATAGAATCATAGCTCTATTTATTTCATAATAAAACCAAGTAAGGAAGGTTCTTATATACAAATGGTCTTTCATTCAGACTCTCTACTTGAAGCTATCAGTGAAGAGCTTTGAAGAGCCATTGCCCAGTGGATTTAACTGATAGGTACTCTGAAAGCACGAGTAATTGGGATCTCCAGTGAGGGGTAAATGGTTTATAACAGTGGCTCTCAGAGTGAACCTTGAGTATCTCTAAGGATCTGGTAAGGATGTAAATTTCAGGCTGGGGATGGGTTCCAGCAGTCTGTGATCTGCAGTCTCCCGCCCCCGCCCCTCTTCCCCCCCAGGTCATTGTGATATACATTCAAGTTTGAGACCCAGTGGTTCTTCTACCATCTTTGGCCTAGGTGCCATACCAGGCCTGGGGCATAATTTGATACGGCCCTGCCAAAGCCACTGTAGGTGGGATTCAAAATTCAATAAATGTAATGCAGGCTAATTTTTAAGTTGATAATTTTGTAGGGTTCACAAATGATATCCTAAATATCCACATGGCCCTTAGCAGATAAAAAGGTCCCCCACCCCTGAAAGAATTTAAAAGAAAAATGAAAGGCATTCTCATTATTCAACCTGTTTCCAGAACCCAGTTCCCTAATGGCAGCTCTTCTATATGGGCCGTGGCACTCCAAATGCAAGTTTCAGGACAGACCAAGCCATATCTAAACAATGACAATTCCCACCTCTGTCCCTAAAGAGAATGAGGTTTAAGATGCAGAGGGCAAACCTGTCTCTGCTACATTCATTCTGCCAGACTCCCTCATTCACTCTTCCCTGCAGATTGTCTTGCAAATGTGACCGGAACACATCTTAAGGCCTGAGTCTGACTTCTTACCCTCTTCTGTGTTGAAGAACGACCCTTTGGATCACTGACTTGCTATTATTCTATGCTTAATAGCCCTGACCTGAGCAATATTTTCTATCTGGCTACAGTCCTATCTGTAAATTCTCTATTTTGAATGAATACCGATTTTGTGACATGAAGTCTGCTATATAATGAAATGCAAACAATGAAAAGGCTAAATCAGTTTACAAAAAAATCTATTTGTCAAACAGTGTGGAGATGTTCCCAATTTAGTCTGGGCAGTTCATGCAGCTCTTGATAAGGGAGTTAAAAACCGAGCTCTTGGCCGAATGAAAATAAAGGCATCTGCACCAGATATATTTTCCTTTCAGAAGTCTTTGTTGTAACTTGTAGCTAATTAAATGCCCTTACACAAGAGATGCACACACACAGCAAAATCAGAGAATTTTCTTACAAGGGAGCTGGGGAGAAGAGAGGAGCACAACACCACCTAGCCACTACCACCGCTTATATTTCATTTACATTTCTATACAGCTTCATCAGTCGGACAAAAAGAGCACTAGGGGAGGCCTTTTTTGTTCAATGTTGAACTAGAGAGATTTCTAAGCCCTGCAAAGGAACGTGCCTCACATTAAAAAAAAAGAAGAAGAATTAGAAAGAAGGGGAAAAAATAGTAACCCTGCTTTAGGTGGTTCTGGGGAAATAATGTTTTTTTCCAAACCTTTCTGTATAACTGGCAGAGTAACTGCAAAATTATCAAGAAGCTAAAGGGTTCAAATTGTTACTTGTATTTTCTTTACCCCTGGAGATTATTTGCTGGCAGAGGCATCCCTGTATGAAGCTTGATGTTCATTCAAGTGATTTGAATTTACCATGTCACAATGATCAAAATGTGGTTTTATATGTATTGACATTCCGTAGCTTTTCTACCTCTCAAGTTAACTATTTCATTGGGCAGAAGTGAAAGTGTTAATTCTCAGTTGAAATTTTTTTAATCATGTAAGAAATTGATTCTCAAATAAAACTAGTATCTAGTCATCACAATCCTGAAACAGCATTGGATAGAAAAACAGAACATTGTCTAAACCGAAGAGTCATTACTAGAGAAATGAGAGTTCTTGGGGTCAGTGTGATTTATATAAAGATTGTTTCTTTATGCCTGGTGACAATCTCATGTCACTACACATGTGAATTCTTAAGCTTAAACACCATCCTCACAAACTTCTCACCACACTACTACCCAGAAACACCCCTCTACTTGTACACACACACACACTTCTCTTTTTTATCTGCAGACTCAGAAAGATCCTCTCTGGAGGCATCTCTTATCTTGCTACCATTTTGTGTTTTCCTATCTGAACTTTCACTTTTCTCATTAAACTGTGAGCTCTTTGAAGGCAGGAATCCAGGGTTGTCTATCTCTGAATGCTTGGAACACATAGCCTAAGGCGCTACAGAGAGTACAAATTCAACAGCTGTGTGTCAAATAAATGAATGAGTACAAGCATAGTAAAGCATTTGCCTTTTTTTTTTTTTTTAAGGATTTATTTAGTTGAAAGGCATAAAGAGAAAGAGGGAGAGGGGGAGAGAGAGAGAGATCTCAATCTTCTATCCACTGGTTCACTCCCGAAATGCTCCCAAAATTCAAGGTTGGCCAAGCTAAATTTAGGAGCCAGAAACTTCATTTGGGTCTCACATGGGTGGCAGGAACCCAAATACTTGGGGCATCATCTGCTGCCTCCCAGGGGCATTAGTATGAATCTGGATCAGAAGGGTGGAGCTGCCAGGACTTAAACCAGGCACTCCAATATGGGATGACAGTATCCCTCGTGGCATGTTCCCCACAACACCTACCACAGCACTAGTCTTTGGAGCTTAGTATTGTTACTAGCATGAGAATGATTAATTTGTGTAACTTTTTTGGCCATCAAAAAACATGACTTCTGATTCAGTATAGATCAGTAAGTATACAAGATGAACCTAGTAATAATAGGTACCCTTGTTAGGATGTGGTAAGGAGGACACTTTGCCTCTGAAATTTTCCTCCTGCCAGTACTTATATCTTATCATGAGAAAAATATAAGAGGAATTCCAGTAGAGGGCATACTACAAAATATGTAACTAGTGCCCCTGGGAACTATCAAGGTTATTAAAAAAAACAAGTACCACCTGAGAAACTGTAACAACCAAGGGAAGTCTGAGGTGACAGGATGACTAAATGTAATGTGGGGTCATGGGATGGTAACAGGACGTTAGATGAAAAAAGCAAGAAAATTTGAGTAAAGTATAGAGTTAGTGTGCCAACATTGGTTCATAAGTTGTGATAAATGTACCATACAATGTAAGATGCACATATGAGAAGAAACCTTGTATAGGATATGTGACAACTCTGTTGTATCTTAACAATTATTCTGTAAATCTTATACTGTTTGAAGATAAAACATTTACTAAAAAATAATGTATACACATGAAAAACAATAAAAAAAATCATAACAGTAAACTGGTTTGCTCCAATTTATAAGTACCAAAAGTATTTTGAAAAAAACTATGACTTTCTTATATATAGATGAGAAGAACTTGTCAGTTTCTAAGTCCTATTGATTCTGATTTTAGATCACCTGTTATGTTCCTAAAATTAAGTTCCAAATGCCTGAATCTCCTAAGTAAAGGTTTCCTTGGCCTCCCGGTCCCCCTCTTCCTTCTGCTTTTTTTTCTAATCTATTCCATATGTTGTTCTAAAGCACTTTACCCTGTATTCTCCACTGCTACAGAACAAAATCAAGATTTTTGTAACCTGAAATTCAGGTCTGTTCACAACCTGACCCAAACTGCTTTGCCTAGCATACATCTCCCTATTCTGCTTCAAGCAACCTGGTTACAATCTCTTCCTGAACTGAATGGACTGAATGCATTCCTATTTACAGATTGTTGCTCCAGCTATTCCCATTACCATCTATTTAATGCCCAGGCATTTGGCACAGTCTTCACATTGATGTGTCTTCACAAAGTAGTCTAAAGCCACTAGGGTGGGCATTACGGGGCACTAGGTTAATCCTTTCACTTGGAATGTCCTCATCCTATTTTGTAATAGCTGGTAAGAGTCCCAGCTATTTCACTTCCTATCCAGCTTCCTGCTAATGTGCCTAGAAGGCAGAGATGATGGCTCAAGTTCTTGAGACCTTGCCTCCCACATAGGAGACTGACCTGAATGGACTTTCTGGCTCTTGGCTTCAGCCTGACCCAGCGCTGGCTACTTCAGGCATTTGGGAAGTGAACTAGCAGATGTTAGGAACTCTCTTTCTCTCGTTACCTCAATTGTTGTATCTTAAATACATAAATAAATCTTTTTAAAAAAGGATATAACAATTCTACTTGAGAAAGAAGGCAGGTTTTCTGAGCTAGGTCTCAAAAGCCTGGGGGAGCAAACATTCATGGCAAAATGAGATGGCTTTAAATAACAGAAGAGAACAGAATATTTTTCCAATGGAGAGTAAGTTCCTTGAGGACAGAAACTACCTGACTCCTTATCAGTCCAAGTAGACTTATCAGAGTGCTTGTATGAAGAACTATTTGGCCAATGCATATTCCTTTTTGTTTCAGTTTTTAAATTTATATGAGGTGAATACTTTTTATGTCTTTCATATATACAGATTTAGGAGCATAGTGATACTTCCCACTCTAAAACATATTTCTTTGATGTTCTGTACCATATCCCTCCAAACCTTTAATATGGGGCTTTGCCTACAGTGGTTACTCCATAAGTATAGTTAAATGAATAAATGATTTCTTAACACTTCCATTCTTTGTCAAATTGCAAAAGTGGGGAGAGGGATAGAGCAAAATTTCAATTACAAAAAGAAGTCTAAAGAAAATGAATGGTTAAGAATATAAAATTCTTAATTTATTTACATACCCTAATTAAACTAGCATATAAAACTCGTTAACATGTTGTATTCGCATCGCCCTCTGGTGTTAGACTCCTAGACAACTAAAAAAGCCCTCAAATGTACAGTTTAGGGAGATTTTAACTAAAGAAAAAGAGGAGTAGACGGTTCAACCTTCCCTGATAAATGCAAAATGAGTGTAGCATTAAATGGGAAGTGCTTTATCTCAAATTCACTTCAGTTGTTACTTGATTTTTTAACTCCAACAATCCATGGAGCCTGCAGTATTTTTGCTTAATGGAATAAATTCTTCCTTCTGTCAATGTCACTGCCTTCCTCTGATAGCCATTAGAGACCAATGGATTGAGGTTGTACCACAGCTTGCTTTTATAAAAGGTGTGCTTTAAATCCCAAGAAGATATGACTTTGTAACAGTTGCACAATGAAGATTTATCCCTCTCCCAAAGTTGGTAAGTTCCAGAAAATTCAATGAGTAGAGAAGAAAAGTTATAGCACAGGTACAATCTATCCATTTGCAATAACAGGTAGGAGAATGTGCCAAAGTAACTGAAATAAAACAAAAGACCATCTTCAAAGTGACTCTTGGTATCACAGAGAGAACCCCGAAATAAATATCTCAGGGCTTTTTTTGCCATGGCACAGAATTCAGAAAGTCCCTTGTATTAAAATACAGGGGCAGATATTTGGCTGAGTAGTTATGATGCCCATGTACCACATCAGAGTGCTTGGATTTTATACCCATCTCTCCATCCTGATTCCAGCTGCCTGCAACTGTGGCTCCTGGGAGGCAGTGGTAATGGCTCAAGTGATTGGTTCCTGCTGCTACCCATGAGGGAGACCTGGATTGAGTTCCCAGTTCCTTGCGTTGGTCCCATCCCAAGGCCTTGGCAGATATTTGGGGAGCAAACCAGTGGATGGGAGTGTGTTCAGTCTGTTTCTCTCTTCACCTCTCAAATAAAAAAAAAAAAGATTAAAAAAATACACAGTTGCAGGGGTTGAGGGTAATTCAATTTAGAGAGCTATTTTTTTTTTCAAAACTAAGAACGTATTTGAAGGCACTCTCAGATCTAGAAACATAAACTAGAAAACAAGTTTTATTGAGCCCTTGGAAGAGTTTCTCAAGCCCGCTGTTAGCCACTAGGTGCCCCCGGCATCACCATCATCCCCACTGTCACCATCATCACTTCCTCATGGTTAATGTTGCCAAATTTCACAAATTCACAACGTGTAGGACTGCACTCAACAGTTCACCTCGTTTAGCTCATGTGAATCTTATAATAAACTCAATAACATTCCAATTATTCTGATTAGGAAAATAAGACTAATAATTTACTACAACTTCGCTAGTGGGTAACTGGCAGAAACAATTCTAATCCTGTTTCTGCAACACTTAGCTTTTGCTCTGAACCATGTTGTTTATTGCCATTAGGTGACAGATCTTCCCTTACATGCTGTTTCTCTGATCATGGTACCCTCAGAGTGTGGTTCTGTTCATTTATCTGCTGATCCCTCCTTGTAGCTAAGTGAAGAGCAGAAAAGTTGCTGATAGGAAGGCATGAAAGGGTTAATTGCTTCCAGAGAATAAAACTAAAGAGATTAATCTCAGGTATTAAATAAGGAATCATGAGGGAGTAAGATAGGCTTTGTCTGTTAGGGTTTTTCCTACTTTGTGCCTGAACCAATGGCAATGAAATAGAGAGTACCAAACTTCTAGGTGTCGAATCAATTTATCTATACTATATTTGGCAAGCATTTATCACATTGTTGTTAGCACTGCATGAGGTGCTAGACAAAATATTTACACATAAGAGAAATGCAAACCCATATCGTTTTCTTAGAAAGTAAACAACCAAGCAACATTCACAGGGTAGCTCATTTGATGTTTTAATCAACTCTAGCTCATCAGCAACTAGTAGTGCACATTTGGGTATGTGTGTACATACATATACACGCACACACCCTCTGAACACTCCCCTGACAAAGTTTAACAATACCTAGAATGTATGACTCCTAGGTGAAGACTTTCAAAATACATGCAACATAAAAATCTGAGTTTAAGAAATGCACACACACAGGACTTATAGAGGTTATTTCTACATCTCACCATCTTTATTCCTGGCAATGCATGCTGTGTTACCTATGAGTAGTCTCTTTTTGGCTACAAATGTGTCCCATCTTCCATCTGTTCTTCTAGCAATACTGCTGGCCCACTGCCACTAGAGCTACATCAGCCTTCATGATGTCATTTGACTGGGTTTTCTCTAGGATCCATTTGTTTTACCCTCTAGGTGAGAGCAGGCATATATATATATATATTTCTGCAGCTCTCTGAGCAAGTTTTACTGTCATTTCCATATTAGTAAACAGCTATGTTTCTGCTCTATTTACCAAAGCTGGAAGCCTACTTTACTAGGGTTGAAAACAGACTCTAAAGTTTCTCAAGCAACTGCTTGCAGAGCCGCCAGAGGAACTGTCCTTTTAGAATGAGCTGTCGCTCTAAAGGGAAATACTCCAGATTTTCCCATTTCCTTTAAATTACGCCCTTCCTTCTTTCATTCTTGGAGTCTGTCCTTGAAAAAGTTAACTAACTGCTTCGTACTTAGCTTATTCACCTGTAAAAAACATAAAAAGTAGCTATTATTTTAAAAGTGTATTTTGGTGATTTACATTTATACTCCAGTCTTCCTATATAAGGTAACTATCTATGAATCAACCTCAGTCTTTAAGTTGGAAAGAAGTATATAAATATTAGTTGGCATTATTAACTAATACAGGATTTAAGAGAGGTCTTCCTGTAGAGCTTGTGTTGAAGAGAAATGGAAAACCTTGGTTGAGCACCTACTATTTTTCAAGCAATGTGTTGTGTGCTGTGTACATATTATTGAGTTTAGCCTCAAAAAGTTTTAATACAGTTAAATAGGCTTTTATTATATAGCTATGTAATTTAATCTTAATGACCTATATTAAGTAGATAGGATAATAATGATGACTCACAGTTTACAGAAAAACACAAGGATAGGGACAAAGTTGAGACATTAATGTTTCCAAGGAAACCTGGCCATAATTGATAGGACCAAGACCTAACCCCAAGCCTCTGTGTCATCAGGCTGCGCTCTTGCTACTCTGACACATGGTTTTCCTGGATGGAATGAATGGAAATAGGCCAAGATAGGCTGATTACAAAAAGAAAATACCAAACTGATAAAAACATTCAAAAATGCCCTAATGAGAAAAATATTAATTTCATGGCATGGTATTTTTTTTTCTTTCAAGGACTGATTTATTTATTGGAAAGGCAGAGTGACAGAGAGAGCAAAAGAGATCTTCCATCCACTGGTTCTTTCCCCAAACTTCCCACAATAGCCAGGGCTGGGCCAGGCCAAAGCCAGATGTCAGTAACTTCATCCAGGTCTCCCATGTGGGTGGCAGGAACCCAAGCGCTTGGCCCATACTCCACTGTCTCCCCATTAGCAGGAAGCTGGCTCGGAAACATGGAGTAGGTGGGACTCAAACCAGGTACCTGATATGGGATACAAGTGTCCCAAGCGATGGCTTAACCCACAGTATCACAATACCTGCCCCTCATATTGAACAGTGCTTTACACCTGAAATGGTAGGGTTAACTTTTCAAAGAATTTTTGGCTTAAAATCTTAATTTTCAAAGCATCTTTTTCTTATCTAATAATGGAACAAAATTGAATCATATTTGAAAATGTAGGCAGATTTGTTCATTTTTAAAAGTATAACTTATGGGGTTGATGCTGTGGTGTAGCAGGAAAAGCCCTGGCCTGCAGCACTGGCAACCCACATGGGTGCTGGTTCGAGTCCCAGCTGCTTCACTTCCAATCCAGCTCTCTGCTATGGCCTTGGAAAGCAATGGAAGATGGGCCAAGTCCTTGGGCCCCTGCACCCTCATGGGAGACCTGGAGGAAGCTTCTGGCTCCTGGCTTCAGATCGGCCCAGCTCTGGCCATTGCACCCATTTGGGAAGTGAACCAGTGGATGGAAGACCTCTCTCTCTGCTTCTGCCTCACTGTAACTATGCCCTTCAAATAAATAAATAAATCTTTTTAAAAGTATAACTTGTAACATTATACCATTTGTTTATATTCTAGCTGATAATTGACCTGTATAAATAACTGCACTTAACTGGTAAACTCATGACAAAATAAGAAAAATACCAACCGATTGTTCATCCCCTAACCTGAGATCTGAAACAGTTTTCCAATGCTAAGTAAACATCAACCAGTTCCTAATTCTAAAAACTGTATACCCATCCAATAAATGATTAGTACACACATACACATACACAATTTCTGCTTTGTTTTCTGTTACGTCTATTTGCATGAAATTCTAATCATTTTCCTTAAAGCAGCTTAATTTTTTTTTCTTCAATATGTTCTGGAGGCCTTGAATTATATCTGTAATTATCAGTATGATTTAGCAAGAGGAATCTCATCAAAGAACCAGTAAAATGGGCTTAAAATGATAAATTTTGTAGCCTTGCATGTTTAATTTGCTAATTTCCAGCACAAACATAGCACTTCAGAGCTTCCAAAAATGTTTGTACACCCATCATCTGACTGAGCTCTCTTACCTATGTACGAGATAAATGTTGTTAGTTTTCCAGTTTGATAGATTCTGAAACAAGGATTCGAGAGGTTATTTAAATTGCCTGGGATCCTATCAACCCTTAAGTGGCAGAGACAAACTTCAGAATAATCACTCCCATCCCACCAGGCTGTTTCTCTCTGTGTTAGCACCCCCATCATTCTTCTACTTCAATCTGTAGCAATACCATGGGATAAAAATAACAGCATGTTAACTAGATCCCTTTGTCTCAGGTGTTGAGGCCTCACAAGATCATACCCACACCACTGTTCCCTTGCAAAGCCCCTTTATATCAGCACAATGATATAATGAAAGAGCTGGATCCCTCTCCCCTTCCCACTTCTGCCCTCAGCAATAAGCTGCTCTCTGATCTTCAGATATTCCTGACCCAGGGATGCAGAAGAACTGGGCCGATGGGGGTACAGTGACTGCATTTCCTCCCAAACTAGGGAGCATGACCACTGGCAGCTGATTTAGAAACACTGAATGGCAAAACAGACTCAGGGGTAGCTGCTGTATAATCCTGATGCTGCTGCGAACGATTTGTGTGGCTTGGGCAAATTGTTCAGTCTCTTGAAGCCTCAGTCTACTGACATTCCTGTGAAAGAAATGGGCTAATTTATACCAAGAGTTCATTCAGGTCCCCAAATATTAGTAATCAATGAAAGTGGTATTTGGTACAATAATGTCAATGTCCAGAAGTCCACAGTGTGATTAATGACTTGCTAGTCATTAACAACTTTTCACTCTTACTTCATGTTGAATGGTGCTTATTCTATTAACTTCATCTTCCTTCAGCTTCATGCAATCAAACTAGAAAGGGAATTGCATAAAGGCGAATTCTGTGATTTTGGAAACTTGCACCTCAAATAATAACTACTACTAAAAGAGGGTTGATAATCTTAAAATTAAAAACTTAAATACATATGTGCAGATAGGGCTACACTGGGATGTAATTGCTGATTTACAAATAGAGTTTAGGAGAGGCTTTTTCAAATTTTAGGGTAAAGTTGGAATCTGTCATAAGAAACAGACTCTGATTCACTTGAAAATTACATTTTTGATCAACATTTGAGAACTGGTTACATGTACTATACTTTTTTAAAATTTGTATTTATTTGAACAGCAGAGTGAAAGCAAGAGAACAAGAGAGATAGAAAGATCTTCCATATGCTGATTGACTTCCTAAATATCTGCTGGTTTGCTCCCCAAATGCTAGCACAGACTGAGCTGAATCAGGCTGAAAGCAGGAGCCTGGACGTCCATCCAGGTCTCCTATGTATTTGGCAGTGACCTGAGCACTGGAGCCATCACCTGCTGCCTCCCAGGGTGGGCACTGACAGGAAGCTGCAATCAGAAACAGAGCTGGGTCTTTAACCCAGGCACTCTAATAGGAGATGCCAGCATCCCAAGCACCATCTGTATCACTTGCCAAACTCCTGCTCTGACAATTCTCAGACTTTTTAATCCATGTTAACCAGAGAGGACAGCAATAGACATTTTGTGGCACCAGAAGACCCTGTTATGCTCATCCAACTGAGACTCTATTTTGTACCCAATATTAACATTATAAGAAAAACCTATAAGATAATCAAATGTTTGCCCAAATGCAAAAGTAAACACATGGCTAGTCATTTTAAAGAACTTAAATACAGTCTTGCTGCTCTCTCTTTCTCTGTCTCTCTTTTTACTATCAGTACCAAACCAAGAGTCTGAATATTAATAGAACTATTTATACAAACTGTCTTCCACCTTCATGCAGATGTTTCCAGTTTCTTCTGCAATTTGCTCTATCTGAGCACACAGGTCCTGTAAATTTTTCTCTAGTGTTTTCTCAAGGTACACAAGTTCAAGAACATTTTTTTTTTGCCATTTCATAATTTCGTATTCCTTATGGGAGAATATAAGTTGTCCTTGTACTTATAAAGTGAAAGGGTTTGGAAGGATGCTGTAGGGTCAGCCAACTTTTTCAAGCCCACTTTAACCAAGCGCTATTGAAACAGGGATCAGAATATGGCAAGGAAAGCAAATGCATGACCAAGAGAAATCTGCCTCACAAACCAGAAAAATAACCACGAGACATGGGGGCACAAGTGTGACCTGCTGGGTGAAACACTCGTCCTCACAGAGAAGGACAGAGCCAGACAGTGGGGTAGCAATCTTCAGTTGCCTGTTTCTTTCTTTCCTTTTTTTTAAAAACATTTTATTTATTTATTTATTTGACAGGAAGAATTACAGACAGGGAGAGACAGAGAGAAAGGTCTTCCATCTGCTGGTTCATTCCCCAAACTGATCCAAAGCCAGAAGCCAGGAGTCAGGAGCCAGAAGTTTCTTCTGGGTCTCCCCTACGGGTGCAGGGGCCCAAGAACTTGGGCCATCTTCTACTGCTTTCCCAGGCCATAGCAGAGAGCTGGATCGGAAGAGGAGCAGCCAGGACTAGAACCTGCATCCATATGGGATGCCAGTACTGTAGCAGAAGGAGGCTTAGCCCACTACACCAGTGTCAGCCATCCAGTTGTCTGATCTTGACATTGGAATGTAGCACCTGCTTAAGTCAAACCTCTTCTCCATTCCTTTTCGTTTTGAAAAGGTACATGCTCTTTATTCCACTCCATTCTGTTTCTAACATTCTAAAGAGCAAGGGGAACAGGAAAGAGCCCCCAGCAGAAGTCTGCAGAAAACATGCACAGCTGAGATGTGGAAATATTTTTTGTACTGTTATGCCATCACTTAGGGATCAATTAGCCAGCCTCGGTGGCAAACTGCTCTTCAGCGACTGGGCAAACAGGCACCAAAGACCAACGTGCCCCGTTGTTTGTCTTGTGTCTCTCAGGTTTCCTAAGACCATACCCACGGCACCTGTTAAAGCTGCTTCTGCTAAGCCGTTCTGCATTTGTCTGGATGGATTTGAACTTCCTGGATCTCTGACTGAACACAAAGTGATTAGAAAGCCCAGTGTTTGGCAACAAGCGCCATGGGGAGTGCGCTGTGTGTGGGGCTCAGGAGCACACGGTGTTCGCAGCCCCATGCAGGGAGCCTGCTGCTAGATTCCCTGTGCTCTGGAGATCAAAATGGTCTCTGTCGTCAGCTGTTTAACAGCAGCTGTCTAATGCAATTCCAAATGAGCCGCTTGAATGAAGTTGTCATTCTTGCAGTAATCTTTAATTTAGTGAGACACAGAACTGAGTAACATTCCTTTTAATGGTATTTTAGCTTTCAAAAAAGTTTGCCATCCCTGCATTTTGCATCTTGATGGCAGATGGAAATCATACCTGAGAAATACGCAATATGCAAAGGAGAAAACTAGATATTAATATCAGCATTTTCTTCCACAGTTAATAGAGGTTTATCAAAACAAAAGAAGTAGAACAAAGTTAAAGAAGAACTTTTCCATCATTAATCTTGTCTTCTCACTGCTAAATTTCCCACACAGCTTTCTCTTAAGGAATGCTTCTCACGTTAATAAACTCAAATAGCTAAGGCAGAAAAAGCATGTTTAATATGCGTCATTTTTGAAACATTTTGACAATAATTAGTTCTAACTATACAATGGCCACACAATGATCTTCCTTCCTTCCGCCCTCCTTCCCTTCCTTCCTTTCTTCATCCATTCCTTCCTTCCTCCCTCTTTATTGATTATCGTCAATCACAGTTTGCTGAGAAGTCTGTTGCCAAGGCAAAAAATGCCTGGCTGTGTTCTCAGGCAACCCTGCAGTTCTCGTGTGAACGATAGAGGGCACTGGTGCTTCTAAGCTCGCAGAGAGAGTGAAGCCATGCTCCGCGTGTGGCCAGCCTTCCAGGCGGCTCACCTCCCCGCACCACCTTCCACTTGCTCCCGATGTCTCCTTCCCTAAGAAAGCTGCCTTGATTCTTCCTCTAGGAATCTATATTCCACGGCCAGTTTTCGAAACACTGCTTTCAAAAGCTTTTTTTCAGTAACAGCTCAGGATCTTTGTCCCCCTTAATATCTGCTGGCTTTTTCTGATTACGAATAGTTGTTCTCAAATCATTTCCTCTTACCTCATTGCTCTTCTTCCCAACCCCATTTAAATACAAGTATTCCTCTCAAGCTGCGACTGTTAGCATCTTGGTTTACAAAGTGAAGTTGCCATAGGCCATGACCTTTAAAAATGTCCCAACAGCCTACTGTCTAGTGACATAGTTTACCAAACGTGGCAACTCAATAAATCAATAGGCATCGGATCACCACCTGGTTACAACATACAGTTGTATGGTTCTTTACTAAAGAGAGCTATTTGCTTTTAAAAAAAAAATTCAAAGCCATAACAATTTAAACCATTTCACTTGAATCCAACGAGATGCATCATGCATTTCCCGATGTGTTTTCAGTAAGGAGGAAAAGCATTCACGTGAAGTACCTTAGGAAAGTGCTCTGTGTTTAACCATTTATTTTCTCACCATAAAAGCAAAAATCACCTAATCAGAAAACACTCTATCATTTTACACTGAATGGCTCATAACAACATAGAATTCCATTTAGCACTGCAACTCGCTCTCATCATCTACCCTTTTAAAATGCTTACCCATCTTTCTCATTGCTATTCAAAGAAACAGATTTATTTCTCACCCTGGAGTTGGGAATTTTGGCATGCCAGATTGAAAATGTACCCAACACCAACTAGTGGATGGGTTATTCTTAGTCTCCTTACACACTTAAGAGAAAATGGGGCAGCGTATATCTCTAAATCAAGCGAAGTTCTTCGGAAACTCTGACTTCAGCTATAGCTAGATTAGCAAGACTGTTATGTGAGAAAAAGAACAGGGATCCGGAATGATAGGAATTCGCACTCCAGCAAAACAGATGCAGGGACATCTCAGAGATAGCAAGAAGAGGTTACAGAATTATGACCAAATTCATCATATGTCTGGTTAAAAAAAAAAAAAAAGAAAATGGTTAAGGAAATCAGAAAAATTCCTTCACTGGCTCTTTGATGTCTATGATTTAAAGTGGAAAAGGCAACCACTGACACCGGGGTGAGTCGTTTGCCTCCGCCCAGCAGTGCAAACCCTTTTCATCATTCTCTCCTGTTCCCTTCATCTATCCTCGCTCTGTCTGCCCTTCTTTATCCATTTCCTTCCTTGCCTGGGCATCAGGGTCTGGGAGCCACGAGTGGACAAGTGGGTGGTAAAGATCCAGGCTGCAAGCGTGTCTTTCCCGATGCAGCCTTCAGCAAGTCCAGGGAAGCTGTCTCATTAGATAACAGATCCCATATCCTCCTAGCTCAAAGTCTACAAAACACAAATGGGCATTGTCTGTGTTGACCTTTCTTGTGCTTTACTCTATCTGTTGTATTAGGTGGAAGATTTGAAGTTGATTGTGTTTTTCTTTTTGGAAGAAGCTGTTTCCATGCTGGGGTTGAGCTCTCTGGCAGCCCGCAGCGCCTTTGATTAGAAGGCGACTTCATAAATTACAAACCACCAGAGTGACAGTCATTATGTGGAATGGGCTCTGCCATCTGGTCGACCACTCTCTCCATGATAAAGGCCATCATCTCTGCTCTGTGGCTTGGTTACTTCAAGAGGCCCTTAGCCACAGTGCTGAAAGAAAATAGATAGGTTTTCATCCCAAGTGCACTTGGCCTTTTAACCCTATCCAGGCCTGTGGAAAGGCAATCATTCCCATTTAACAGATGGGGAAACTGAGAAATAAAAGAGTGTTAATTTATAAATGGTTTTCAGAAAGCAAAGAAGCATTTCTCTTTATTTCAATGGCAAGAGAGCATAGCGCCCCTCCCCTCTTTTGGATTTCTCTCTGTATAAGATATTTCACATACATCTTATTTCTATTTTCTGAAAAGTTCCATCAGTGGATGTTGCAGGTACATGTGACAGGAACGAATGGCTTTCTTGTATAACAAGTGGGCACTTTGCAACAGTTGGTCCCAGCTGTCTCTTGGGGAAAAAAGTAAAATTTTTTTAAAAAAAGACTTATTTTTGTTTATTTTAAAGGCATAATTACAGAGAGAGGAAAGGCAGAATTACAGAGAGAGGAAGAGAGACAAAGAGATATCTTTTATCCACCGGTTAACTCCCTAAGTGGCTGCAACAGCCGAAGCTGGGCCGATCTGAAGCCAAGAGGCAGGAGCTTTTTCCAGGTCTCCCACATGGGTGCAGGGGCCCAAGGATTTGAGCTATCTTCCAGTGCTTTCCCAGGCCCTAGCAGAGAGCTGGATTGGAAGTGGAGCAGCAGGAACTCGAACCAGTGCCCATATGGGCAGGTGGCAGCTTTACCCACTAAGCCACAGTGCCAGCCCTCAGAAATTAATTCTTGACTTCTGTGTGGTTTCTTCCCCCAAGAAAATAGGAGAAACACACCTTTCTTTACTCTGGAAAAACAACTCAGAACACACTGGATAGAGGTCCTGCTACCTTCAGAAAGAACTTCTAGGCATACAGAGCAAAGCCCACACAACCAAAGAACCGCTTAGCTCAGTATGGGCTCACTGTGATGAGAATTACTCTTTTAGTATCTCACACTTCTTCTTGCCCGTGTATCTTTTCTGTGCTACATAGTATTTTAAGAGTGAACATTATAGTAATCAAAGAGCATGTATTCTGTGGGCAGGTGTTGTGACATAGCGGTTTAAGCTACCACTTGGGATGCCCACATCCCATATCAGGGTGCCTGGTTCTAGCCCGGGCTCCTCTATTTCCAATCCACCTTTGTGCTGATGAACCTGGGAGGTAGCAGAGATGACCCAAGTACTTCGGTTCCTGCTCCTACATTAGAGACCAGGATGGAGTCCCTGGTTTTAGCCTGGCCCAGCTTTGGATGTTGTAGGCATTTGTGTCTTCTATCCACTGGTTCTCACCCCAGATAGCTGCAAGGGCTGGATCTTAGCTAATTCAAAGCCAGGAGTCAGGAGTCAGGAGTCAGGAGCTTCTTCTGGGTCTCCTACATGGGTGCAGGGGCCCATGCACTTGGGTCATCTTCCACTGCTTTCCCAGGCACATTAGCAGGGAGCTGGATCAAAAGTGGAGCAGGCAGTTCTCAAATCACTCATTGCCCAAATGGGATGCTGGCACTGCAGGCCAGGGCTTTAAGCCACTGTGCCACAGTACTGGCGCCTGTTTGGTTTTAAGAGCATGAAGTCTGAAACCAGAGTCTAGGTCCTGTCTATGGCTCTTATTAGCTATATGGCCTTGGGCAAGTCCTGTAACTTGAGTAAGCTTCAGTTTCTTCGACTATAAATTGCGTTTGTAATAATCCCAACTTCACTGGATTGTTGGGGTAATTAAGGGGATAAAAGTATCACAATGCCTAGAACAGAACTTTTCCAGTGAGAGCTTTGGTGGCTTCTCACTAAATTGTTATTCTTATCCTCTTAAGATTAAAATTTATCAAAAAAAAAAAAAAGGTTTGGGACAGGCGTTTGGAGTAGAAGTTAAAATTACTTAGGCCATCATGATCTGTATCAGAGTAGCTGGGTTTGAGTCCTGGCTTTACTCCTGCTTCCAGCTTCCTGCCAGTGTGCACCTTTGGAAGCAGCAGGTAACAGCTCAAGTATCTGGGTCTCTATCACCTATGTGAGAGACCTTAATTGATTTCAGGGTTCCTGGCTTCAGCCTAGTCCTGGCTGTTGTGGACATTTGGGTAATGAACCTGTGGATAGGAGACATTTTTTTTTCTTTCAATTATATATATAAATAAAAGGCAAAGATTAGGAACTGGAGGTAACTTTATACCAAGATGATATGTTACTTCCATTAATGTAAATAAATATATGTCTGACTTTGCTGTCTTCATAAGCTGCAGGCATTATCAATTATCATGGGTAAAATATAAGCGAAGGCAAAAGATTCTTCTATGTACATACACACATCACACACATCATAGTATTCTTGGAGTCCCTAAGCAGACATAAATGTGTTTCTTGTACTCTTGTATGAAGACTTTAAAATTGCACACTGGTGTTTGTAGGTTTGCTTACTTCTTTGCAAAGATACGAAAATTCAGTTTGATGCTTTCGGTTAATGCCTAGAGACTTGCCTTGTCATTATAAAAGACATGGTAAAATAAAACCATCAAGGAGTATTTTAGAATCCATACTGATTATTATTGCCCCTTCTTTAAAAAAAAAAAAAAGCAAAAGAAAATGTTAGCAAAGGAGTTTAACTATTTACTATTGCTTATTGCCTACAAGTTTCCTTTTATCTTAAGTCTATGCTCTGGTTTTTATTTTTATTTATTTGAAAGGCAGAGAAGCAGAAAAATAGAGAAAGAGAGACCGATCTCCAGTCTACTGGTTCACACCTCTGAGGCCCACAACAGCAAGGGCTGGATCCATTTGAAGTCAAGAGCTGGGAACACAATCAAGGTCTCCCATCTGGGCAGCAGGGATACAATTACTCGAGCCATCATCTGCCGTCTCCCAGAGTATGCAATAGCAGGAAGCTGAAATCAGGAATGAAGCCCAGGTGCAAATCTAGGCCTTATATTATGGGATGTGAGCATTCTGAGTGATAGCTTTAACTGCTAGGCCGAACACCCACCTCCTGCTTTCTGTTTTTTAAAGAAACTAATCTTAGAGGTGCATTGGGCTTTCTGCATATATTATAATATTTGTATGAATACATTAAAATGTATATACTCTTTTTATACACGTTTAAATTTTTTATTTGAAAGCAAGAGACACACACAGAGAGAGCTCTCATTGAGTGATTCACTCCTTAAGTGCCCTCAGCAGTTCCTGGTTGGGACCAAAGCTCGGAGCTTAGAATTAAGTCCCAATCTTCCATGAAGCAACCCAACTACTTAAGCCATTACTGCTGCCACCTAGTCTTCATTGGTGGGAAGCTAGAGTTAGCAACCTAGAGCCAGGAATCAAACCAGGCATTCCATGTGGGACATGAGCATCTTAACCATTAGACTTAATGCCCACTCCAAAGTTCACTTCAAGTAGTTTGTTTTTAACAGAGTATATGGGTATAATCTAAATAAACCAAAGCATACATACTTTCTTAGCCTAAAAACAGAGACTATCAAGATATTCAAGATTGTGTTAGGGGTGGTACTGAGTAAAGCCACTGCCTGCAATGCCAGTTCAAATCCCAGCTGCTGGGGCCTGCGCCGTGGCTCACTTGGTTAATCCTCCGCCTGCGTCACTGGCATTTCATATGAGTGCCGGGTTATGGTCCTGGTTGCTCCTCTTCCAGTCCAGCTCTCTGCTGTGGCCCAGGAGGGCAGTGGAAGATGGCCTGGGTACTTGGGCCCCTGCACCCACATGGGAGACCAGGAGGAGGCACCTGGCTTCTGGTTTCAGATTGGCACAGCGCTGGCTGTGGCGGCCATTTGGGGGGTGAACCAATGGAAGGAAGACCTTTCTCTTTGTCTCTCTCTCTCACTGTCTATAACTCTACCTGTCAAATAATAATAAAAAAAATCCCAGCTGTTCCACTTTCCATCCAACTCTTCGCTAATGGCCCAAGTTCCTGGACCCTTGCATCCACGTGGGAGACCAGAAGGAAGCTCCTGGCTCCTGACTTTAGCTTGGGCCCATCCTGGCTGTTGCAGCATTCAGGGAGTGAACCATTGGATCAAAAATCTCTCTTTTTGATTCCCATTCTCTCTCTTTGTAACCCTTTCAAATAAATAAATAAAACAACTCTTAAAAAAAAAACTCTCCCTCTATTAATAACTAAGTGTATATTATGACTTTATTTCCAAATATAAGAAACCCCGGTTTCAAATATCATGGGAGGGCAAGGTGGGGAGTTGTGGGAAAGACCAGGTGTGTGTGGATTGTCTCCAATTTCTTCAGAGCAGGAGTACAAATCAGTCACCAGTGATCTTGCATGCAACATAAAACTTGCCTTCCTGGGCTGGTGCTGCTCAGTTGTAACTCCACTCGGTGCTAGTAACTCTGCGTGGCATTTGCTTACCCTACCATTGTTGCCCGCAGGCCTGTAGTCAGAAACCATGCTGATTTTACTGCCACTTTTTCTTCCAAACCATAAGAGCTTACAAAAGTAACCTAATAGGAAGTAGCTAAACATTTTAAAAGAGGAGGGGGAAAATCCTCACTTTCATATATCCTGAAACATAAGATCAGCAATGTGACCTTGATCCAGGCTCTATATTTCTCCAAGGGCTCTCACCCAAGGGAATCGCAAGCCCTCTCTCCACAGTGCCTAGGCACACACACTGCAGTTGTATCCTGGGATTCACTGAAATTGGGGCTGGTGTTTTAGCATAGTGGGTAATGCTGCAAGCCTGCAAGATCAGCATTTCATAAGGGGGCTGGTTCAAGTCCCAGCTCCTGCACTTCTGACCTACCTCTCTGCTAATATGGTTGGGAAAAGCAGCTGGAAGATGACCCAAGCCATTCCATCCACATGGGAGACCAGGATGGAGTTCCTGGCTCCTGGTCTTCAGCCTGGCCCAGCTCCAGCTGTTGTGACTATCTGGGGAGTGAACCGCTGGATGGGAGATCTCTGTAACACTAATTTCCAAAATCAATCAATCTTAAAAACCCAGACAGATAGCAAATTTGTACTTAAGTGTCTAGTATCTTTTCGGGACTCCTTCGAACATTTGAATTATGTTTTTCCTCCCTCTTCTTTTCCAAAGTTAATAGGAAACTTTCATTGTTTAGTGTTCTTTTGGGGGCAAATGAACTTTTAGTTTGTTTTTCTCAGAGACTCTAAAAAAAAAAATTCTTCAAGCTCTTTATAAGGACAATGAATGAGGTCTAAGCTACTACTGTGATTATTCAAAGATAATCATTCAACTGCTGGACTCTATCTAGATACTGACTTCAACTCTAATTTAGAATCTTATTTCTGGGGTGGGCACCTTAGCTCAGCTAGTTAAACCGCAGCTCAGGATGCCCACAACCATGTTGGAGTGCTTGGTTCTAGTCCCAGCCACTCTGCTTCTAATGCTAATGCATCCTGGGAGGCAGCAGGTGATGGCTCAAGTACTTGGGCACTTACAACCACGTGGGAGACCTGGATGGAGTTCCATGCTCCTGGCTTCAGCTGGGCCCAGCCCTAATTGTTGGGGACATTTGAGAAGTAAACCAGCAAATGGAAGGTCTGCCTGCCTCTCTCTCTCTTTCCTTCTTCCTTACGCCCTCTCTGTCACACTGCCTTTCACCTACATAAATAAATCTTTAAAAATACAAGAATTTTATTTCTTAGAATTTAAGTTAGTAGAGCCAGGCAAAAGAGAAAGACCTCACATGTCGCTGTTTTTGATATACTATAATCAAGTTGGCAAAAGATTTGGTGGGGAACTTTGAAAGTAACGGATCATGTGAACTTACTCAATGATTTGTGGGTTTCACTCTCGAATGTTCCTTTCCTATTTCAGCTCCATTATAATGGATAATTGAGAACTGACTCCACAGATGGGGAATGCATCCATCCATTCATTCAACAAATATTTCAAGATGATGACAGGGACATCAAATTTGCTATCATGTAACCAAGCCTCCTCAGAGGAGGCAGATTATGACAGAGTACGGAAGAAGGGAGTATAGCCTTTGTGTTTATACATTTCAGGTATTCCAAGAAGACATAGACAAAGAACAGTAAAGAGAAGGGGCTGCCTAAAGGATGTTTTATAGGTTCCAAAGCAATTCACGTCTTTATCTTACCTATTGTTTTCTTGGCATGAGATATGATAGTCTTAATAAAATTTGACTTTACTGTTATCAAGGTAACAAATTGGTGAATTTGTGATTTTTTTAATTTCTCAAATTTTGGTTTTATATCAAGTCTCAGTCCTATCCAAGTGATAATAAACTATATGACTTGCCTACCAAGCAGAATTCATCTGAGAGGTTCAAGTCCTGCTTTGTCTTCATTCTCCCTAAACCAGAACTCTAGATCTTAGAGTCCCCTGAAACCAGGTGCTATATATTGTGATATGAAAAGGTGCATTTGATTGAACAAATAGCTAAACGAATTTGCAAAGTGACTGTTTTTGATATTGAACTTTGTATTCAGAATTTAATTTTATATACATATTATTAAATGTAAATACATATTAATAGTAAATAAAAATTAAGTGTGTAAACACCTTATTATATGCAGTATATTATATTGTTTTGATCAAATTGGAGTTCCTTTTTCACTCCTATGCACTTATATTTATCCTATGGGGTCTCCACACACCAGAGAACAAGGATCTTGAACTCAGCCCATACCGTCTTGTGCCCTACATCCAGTCCTCACTTTCCATAGGTTCTCAAGTAGTTCCATCTAAAGTGACCACTCAATGAGGTTTAGAAAACCGAGCCTTCTCTTAATATGGATGATCACTGGCAGAGACAATAAGAAACAGAATGTGATTTTATGCTAAGGACATACTTTGCAACATACACTGAATAAGAAGTATGTGCACCTGTTAAGTCAAGGATTCTAGTTACATAAGTACTTGCCCCTGTGTGACAGGTCCCTGTGTGTAGCAGTCTGCATATCCTGCCTGGCCCTGGACCACCTCAGGTGACAGGGAATCTAAGACCAACTTGCCTGACCAACCCAAAACAGTTCAGTTCCCCAGTAGTGCGCATTCCTAAAACTCTGAGGAACTCTAGATAGATGTAGCTTCTCACTGCCGGATCTTAAGAAAGTCTGTATACTTTAATTTTCTCATCTAAAAAATGTAGATAGCATCTGCTCTATCTAACTCACAGGCATGTGTGGAAATAGATGCAATAAAATGGAAAGCTCTGGCATTCAATAAAATCCATTCTCTCCTCCAACCCTATCAAAACCAAACTACTAGGGGAAAAAAGCTATGCATAAATACAGGGGGTCTTCGAAAAGTTCATGGAAATTCACATTGTAGGGGAAAAAAAACAAAACCCTGCATGGATTTCAAAATGTTTTACAGCAAAAGTAAACATCTTTTCATTTGATTGTCCATGAATTTTTTAAAGTAACTCCAGTAGGATTTTTGTGTTTTTGCCTCTTTTCTCTCCTGTATTCCAAGAGATCAGAGTGATACACTGTGGTGGACAAGTTCAGTGAGCTCAGGTAATATGGTATTTCCTAGCCCAGGGATGGGAGGAATGGAAAAGTTTGTTCTAATCAGCAAGGCATTCTCTTCATTTCTTTGTATCACCACAACTTGTTTGCAACAGGAGCTTCCACAAGAGGAATTTGTACTTATCAGGATCGAGACAATCAGGTTCTTCCTCTTTCTAAGTCTCTTTCTTCCTTGGGCATTACCAGGTAGCTCCCTCCAGCTTTTTTGCAGAAGGACAAGGCAAAGGAGAGAAGGTTCTGGCAAGATTTCCAAAGCTAGGGAACTTGCAAATATATAATGAAACCAGCATTTCTTTTCAGAGATTGAAGAGTAAAATAATGAAAACTGAAATACCATACAGTTTTAAAAGACTATTGTTACTCACCATGATAAACTACCATCACTTTAATTATGTACAATTTTCTAAGCAAAGAATGGTTATAATGATTAGTTTTGAAAATATTTGGGGGTCCAAGAGTGCACGTGTTAGTGATTTAACAATATTATGATAAAGCCATGTCCTATAACTGGTAGATTTCTGGGGGCATCCTCCCCTACCCTCCAAACTGAAGGAACAGATGTGGCTGTACAAGAGACCTACTAAATTCACCCCCTCCCCAGCCCCGCCCCAATAAAGGTAATACTACAGCTTTCTAAACACCTATCTAAAGATTGTCACTGCAACTCTGTGCAATGCTTTGCCCCAAACAATTCACTAATTCAAACTGTAAATCTTTATTATAAAGATTTCCTTTTTCTTAAGCAGTTATTCTTTATGCTCTGGTGGGGAGAGGAATGATTTGTTTTTTCGTTACTGGTTATTTATAAGATATCTACTCTAGATTAGTCCTGCATGAGTGACATCCTAAATGGCTCCATTCCCTAGCAGTACTCTGCTTCTGATGGGAGACTGACAACCTCTACTTAGAATGTCTTTCATGGTACACAATGAAGTGTAAAACTGCTGTGAAAAAGCCCATGTTTCAAAACAAACCATCTCTATAATAAGCACTTAAAACACTTTTCATTAATATATTTCTTTGTATATAAAACAAAAGCTTAATGCTGCAACATGGCCTTTGACAATTTAAAAAAAAATAAACAGTATTGCAATTTTTAGCTAGGCCAAAATAATGAAAACATAAGTGAGCCTTGTTTGAGATTTTATGCACATATACTCTCTTAATGCTGGTGTAATCTGTGCTGTTTTCTTCCAAAATATTACAATTCTATGAAAATTCAAAAGCAAAGCCTGAATTAGTAAACACAGTTTCTAAGAACCTTTCTATCTCAGGTATTAGCAAATACTAGAGCGATATAGTCGTTTCTAATCCTTATCTGAATTTGCAATTAAGACTTCAGAGCTACAGGTATCTGTACACAGTTCTGCTCTCTTAATTTTAAATGACTGAACTCAAATCAAATCAGGCTTCAAATACACAGAAAAGTAAATGTCTGTTGTCTAACTGAACTAATAGACAGCGTGCTTTTTAATGCAGCTAATGCTTGGTGCCAACTTTAGGCTGCTATAAGCCATAGGGATAGCAGAAATGAATAAATAAACAGCACTAAAAAAAAAGGAAGAGAGGGACAGAGAAAGGGAGGAGGATAGAGTGAAAGGGGGAGAAAGAAGGAAGGAAAGAAGGGAGGGAGGGTGGGAGGGGGAGGGAGAAAGAGAATGAAGGAGGGAAAGAGAGAGAGAGAGAGAGAGAGAGAAAGAGAGAGTAGAGAATCCTCCATGGGTAATGTCATAAAGCTGTGATTACTCAATTTCTTAATATAAATATAAAAGGAAGCAAATTCATATTGATTCTTTGCTGCCATACCTCCTTCCTCCTCCTCTCTAAATGTGCTTTGAATTAGATACCTAGTCACTTCCACTAATTGTCACCTCCACTAGAATATTGTAAGAGCCTCAAAATGAAGCACTTAGGAGTTTTCTTTTTCAATCTCTTGTGGGCTTCTCTCAGTTTATCGCAAATGAACAATCATGTTGGAAGGGGCTCCGTCTGTTTAATGTCATTAGCGATTGTTTCATAAAACAAACAGCCGCTCCACCATTCGGCTGCCGTTAATCTTAAATCTAAATGTGGCGGCACTCAGGGAGCGCCTGAGCCGTGGTTTGTTCTCACCAATGCAGGTCTCTTAATCTATCGCAAGTCAAGGCGCTTATCTCTGCTCAGTTCAGAGCAGGGATTTCTTTGTCCAAATACTAAACCAAACCCAGTTAACATTGTGCATTCAGAATTTTTTTTAACCCCCTGGGCAATTTTTAAAAAGCGACTCAAAGTCTACAGTATATTTATTTATTGACTGGACTATTTTACAAATATTTCCCCAATACTGGCAAAGTCAAATTCTTTTTTCAGGTTGGCGCCTACAAGCCAGCCTAATCAGTGAGTTTGGGAATCCTGATAAAAGGCTGAACCAAGAACAAAAACACATTTATGGGCCTGGGGATGATGGGTACTTAGAAAGTCAAAGGCTTCAGGGGAGCATCTACTCCCAGAGGAGTCTGATCATGCCTGCACATTAGGCTCAAGTATTATTACTATCTTGAACAACAATATTTTACTTAATACTTATTTTGTCAAAAGCATGGTCCTAAGCACTCACTGCATATTCATTTTTTCACTGAATCAGCCAAATAACCCCTAACAAGGTAATGTTATCCCCATTTTCACAGGCGTAGAGATGTGAAAGACTTTGCCAGGGATCACATTTCTGGCAGCAGGCAGACCCATCATAAATATATGGTCTAACTGGCTTCAAAGTCTATGTTCCCAGCCGTAAGGTCCCATTAGAACTGGAGATCAAACCAATTTGAAAATCCATGTCTGCAACCATTATGTATTCCGCAGTTCCTGGAAGATTCTAATTTATAAATTTGTGCACCTCTTCCAGAGAGTGTGCCCCAGATTTTAGAGGAAAACATCATTATGGTCCTAGGCTGGAGCTCCCAGGAGCAGGTAGCTGCTTGTTGCTGCGCAGGCCCAGATAGCCAAGGTCACTTCAGGGTCACAACATACAACTATTCAAGGTCACCACCAGAGCTTTTAACAGAGATGCCTGCTAAGTTCTCTGACTTAATCTTCAAGGAACTTTCAGTACCAGCTACAGCACCAGGCACCCCACCAAACCTCCCCAGTGTCTCCTCCACTTCCCTATGTGATTCTCTTCCCATTTACCAGGGCTTTAAATGCCTGCCTGCTCTTCTGTTGAATTAATACATTTTTAAAATTGTCTTTAAAAAAGCTTTTTAAAAAATGTATTTTAGGGGCTGGTACTGTGGTGTAGCCGGTAAAGCCGCTGCCTGCAGCACCGGCATCCCATATGGGCACCAGTTTGAGTCTTGGCTGCTCCACTTCCAATCCAGCTCTCTGCTATGTTCTGGGGAAGCAATGGAAGTCCTTGGGCCCCTGCACCTGCATGGGAGACTCAGAAGAAGCTCCTGACTCCTGGCTTTGGATCAGCGCGGCTCTAGCCATTGTGGCCATCCGGAGAGTGAACCAGCGGATAGAAGACCTCTCTCTCTCTGCCTCTCCTTCTCTCTCTGTGTATGTAACTCTGACTTTCAGATAAATGAATAAATCTTTTAAAAAATGTATTTTAGAGAGAAAAAGAGACAGATGTACAGCTCTCCCAACCACTGGTTTATTCCCCAAATGTCCACAACATCTAGGGTTGGGCTGGGCTAAAGTGTGGGTCTCCCACATGGGTGGCAGGTACCTAACTACTTGGCCATCACCTGCTGCCTCCTGGAGTATACAATAGCAGGAAGCTAGAATGGAGAGTAGAGCCAGGAGTGTCCCAGGTGGTATCTTATCCACTAGGCCTGCCCCTTCCTTTTGTTGTTTTAAGTTTTCACCAGTTCCATAATAAAAGATACTGGAAGGCAGAAATCAAAGTATGAAGCTTATTACATACTACTGAGTACTCAGTAACCAATCAGCCAGAGAACATTTATTGGGTATCTGTTACATTCTGAGCACAAGGCTAGGCACCGGGTAGACTAATATTTGCTTCCTGATATACTACTATACCAACACAACGACTTTGTCTCCCTCTGACACTTTGTTAAAGGGAACCTGAAGGTCACACTTCATTCATATCCCTGTGCTCTGGCCTTCTGCTATGACTTTCAGCTCTTCAGAGGAGACAAGCACTTCTGTCTCCAAGTAGCCACACACAGAGTACCCTCTGTCAGGTGTATTACCATCTCTCCCCTCACTTGGCTAGTTCCTTCCCAACCTCCAGATCTTAGATGAGATGACACTGCACCCCTAAAGCGGTAGGTGTCTCTCTGAAAGGTTTCCATGGCAGCCAAGCCCTTCCCCTGCCATAGCACTTACAGCCTATCTCCCACAAGTGTGTAAGCACCATGAGAGGTGGGGACTGGTTTGTGCTGTTCTCTGTTGCTCCCCCAACATGAAGGACAATACCTAGTAAGGTGTTGCTCAATAGATATTGCCTGTGTGAATGGACAAATGGATGGATGCAAGAATGGATGGGTGAATGTCCATCTTAAATTATTTTATTGTTGGGGCCAGTGCTGTGGTATAGTAGGCTAAGCCTCAGTCTGAGATGCCAGTATCCCATATAGGCAATGGTTCAAGTGCCAGCTGATCCACTTCCAATCCAGCTCCCTGCTAATGACCCGGGAAAATAGTGGAATATGGTCCAAGTGCTCCCATGTGGGAGACCCAAAAGAAGTCCCTGGCTCCTGGCTTTGAATCAGCCCAGCTCTGGCCATGTGGCCATTTGGGTAGTGAACCAGCAGATAGAAGACCTCTCTGTGTCTTTCCCTCCCTCTGTTGAGATTTATTTATTTATTTGAAAGGCAGAGTTACAGAGAGAGAGAGAGAGAGAGAGAGAGAGAGAGAGGTCTTCCATCTGCTGGTTCACTCCCCGAATGACTACAACAGCTGAGACTGGGCCAGGCTGAAGGCAGGAGCCAGGAGCTTCTTCCAGGTCTCCCGTAAGGGTGCAGGGGACCAAGCACTTGGGCCAGCTTCCACTGCTTTCCCAGGTGCATTAGCAGGGAGATGGATTGGAAGTGGAGCAGCTGGGACTTGAACCAGTGCCCACATTGGATGCTGGCACTGTAGACAGTGGCTTAATCTATGCCACAGCACCGGCCCCAATATAATTTTTAATATAAGCATATGGAGTGTAAACATATTCAGGCCATAACATGTTGAAGGTGGTCATGAGGCCTCTGCAGGAAGCATTACAGTTTTTAATAAATCACTAAGAAAAACAAAATTTTCATCATTTGAAAAAATGTTCTTTGCTTCCAATTGCATTAGTTATGCTAATTTTGATTTTTTTTTTTACCATGCCCATTTGAGTTCACATTATCAACCAACAACAGCAGAATGTGAGTTAGCAAGGGTACGAAAAGAGAAGAAAATAAGAAAAATCTGAAGAAACCATCAAGGAGAAAAACATCACAAAATTGATGTAGGCTTCACATCTCTGGTAGTTAAAATTACTTATTTTCTCCTGTGATATTGCAAAGCTAAGTTCAAGTGTATATTTTGATTTGAAGTTGTCTTTTTTTTTTCATTTGACAGATAGAGTTAGACAGTGAGTGAGAGTGAGAGTGAGAGTGAGAGTGAGAGTGAGAGTGAGAGTGAGAGAGAGAGAGAGAGGTCTTCCTTCTGTTGGTTCACTCCCCAAATGGCCGCTATGGCTGGTGCTGCACTGATCTGAAGCCAGGAGCCAAATGCTTCCTCCTAGTCTCCCATGCAGGTGCAGGGCCCAAGCACTTGGGCCATCCTCCACTGCCTTCCCGGGCCACAGCAGAGAGCTGGACTGGAAGAGGAGCAACCGGGACTAGAACCGGCGCCCATAGGGGATGTTGGCACCGCAGGTGGAGGATTAACCAAGTAGCCACAGCACCAGCCTGCAGTTGTCCTTCCCATTTAAATTCACTCCAACACTAAGCTGTCAAGATTTTCCTTACACATGGGCATTAGCAACAAAGGAGAAGAGCAAAGATGTGGATCCCAGAAGATATGGGTGTGGACTGATGTCCAGGAGTGACCTTCATCTGGATGCCCTACTCAAACTTATGATCCTTAGTTTTGTCATCTGTACAATAGGAACGATAAAGGCTCAGACAGATTTGTGGCTATTTATAATAAATGTAAAAAGATGTGAGAATATTTAGCATACAGGTGGTATTCAATGTGTATTGTAGAGAAGAAAAGTCTTGGAGAAACATTTAATAAAATTCAAGGCAATAGCAATGTTGTATAAACCCTGATACTTCCATGGCATCAGAATCCCCTGGAGATCTTGGTAACCACACAGATTTCTGGTCCTCCTAGCAGACCGACAATGCAGGGTCTCTAGGGTTTTGATTCAGGAATCTGTGTATCCGCATTTTCAAAAAACTTCCTAATAGTTTTACTATTTTAATTTTGAAAGGCAGAGAGAGACAGAAAGAAAAAGAGATTTTCCAACTTCTGTTTCATTCTCCCAACACCCCTAACAGCCAAGGCTGTGCCAGATTGAAGACAGAAGCTCCGGACTCAATGTGGGTCTCCCATGGGAGTGGTAAGGACTCACACTTGAGTCATCACCTGCTGCCTCCCAGGGTGCACACCAGCAGGAAGCTGGAATTGAAAGTGAAGCTGGGATTCAAATGCAAGGGTTCTGATATGGATTGCAGGCATGCAAAACAGTGTATTGTCTGTTGTGTCAAACAGCAGCCCCACTAATTGCTTTTCTTGTGTTCACTAAAATTCCAGAACCTCTATTAGGAAGAAAAGTATTTTATCAGTGAATGATCCAATGTGAAACAGATGGGACGTTCAACCTGGAAGAATTCTAGGAGAATGGACCTGCAGAGGAACCAATTGTAGAAGGACTACAGGAGTGCATAGGGGAGCACTAAGAGATTGTGCAGGAATCCTAGGTAAGCATGGATCCAGAATCTGGAAGGGCTGTGTGGAGACTTCCTTTAGGGAAGCAGTGACATTTGGTCGAGGATACAGCCAGAACAGGCTGGCAGAGAGGAAGGGTATTTGGAGTGTAAATGCTCTGTTTGCATTTTTCTTCCCTCCCCCAGTTGCCTACTGAGCCTCTCCATTGGCTAGAACCAACTAGAAGTCAGAAGACCCAGGAGCCCTGTTGATGTGGTCTCTTGAGGTCATCACTTGATACAGAGAGCCAGTGAGAATGGTTGGTGGTTGGCATTGCCTGGAAAGGAAGGGGCAGATGGCAGTAAGGATGGGAAACTATCACCAAACCATGACTTTTAGAGTTGAGAATGACTCAAACATCATTAACAGCAACAATGCTGCTGCTGACAGTTCTGTATCCTAATTTGTATCATGTTCTACTGTTTTCAAAACTTTACATGCCCAATCCTCACTCCAGGTTCACAAGGCAGGCCTCATTATGGCTCCAACCTTATAAAGGGAAGATTAACTTTCCTGCCTTAGGCTGTAGCAGAAAGCTGAGTTCATTTAGGTAAACTGCTCCCTGGTACTGTGTGAATGGCTCTCATGCTATACTCTCTCCAAAGAGGCTCCAAATTGAGAGAGGAATATGAGTAAACAAACAGGAGACACAAAAGTACCCAGGGGGTGAGTTGAATATGAAACCTGGAGGTGTGGCCTGACACTGGGGGACCTGGAGAGGAAGGAGAAAGCTTTGCCCACCATGCCTTAGACATGCTGTTCTTTCATACTGGCACTGGGACATTCTACTACCTTGCAAAGCTTCTGAACATGCTGTTCCTACAACGTGGGCACTGAGCTAACCCCTGGACTTGAGCTGAACTTGACATGCTGAGGTCAAAGAAAACTTTATTGTTTCTCACAAATGGAGTATTATGGATCCCCGGGCCTTTTTCACCTTTCATTTCTTTGTGCTGATATAATTTTTGTATCAGTAGCAATAGAAGCACAAACTCAAAAATTTCAAGGCAGTGGAGGTAAAAATAGAATGTGGTAGGAAAACACAGCAATCTTCGTCACCAATCTTGCACAGCGAACCTGTCAGGTTTTGATCTCTTCATTCAGCGAAGTCATCCTCACAGAAGTACACTGGCAAGTTTCACAGTGACAAAAGGCTCGTTCTCTCTCTCTCTCTCATTCTCTCCCGCTCTCTTTCATTCAATTTTCAGGCCACCACAGGATGAAGAGAAAACTCCCCATGTAAGTTATCTGAGTTCATAGCTGCTCCTGGGCGGGAGGGAACTCAGGCGATACAATCATTCACAGAAGATACACGTGTGGAAGCAACCACATGAGGAGGAGGAGTGAGGAAAATGCTAGGAGACAGTAGATGAAAAATAGCCTTGACTTTGCTTCCTAGCTCCTTGATTCTCACTGATGCCCCTACTCTTCCTATCTTTCCCTCTCATTCTTGCAGCCCTGGTCCAAAGATTAATGAAACTAAGAAAAAGAGAAACAAGAAAACTATTCAAGGATGAGCATCTGACCCAAAGGTTAAGATGCCACTTTGGATGCCTGTATCTCACATCAGAGTACCTGGGTTCAAGTCCCAGTTGCACTTGTCATTCCAACTTCCTGCTAATGTGAACCCTATAAGGCAGCAGGTGATGGCTCAAGAACTTAGGTCTCACCACCCTTGAGGGAAATATAGATTGAGTTCCAGATGTGGACTGAAGCTCCTGGCTTCAGCGTGTCCCAGCTCCAGCTGTTGCAGGCATTTGGGGAGTGAAACAACAGAAGGGAGATCTCTCTGTGTCTTTCCCTGTGCCTCTGCCTTTCATATAAATAACAAAAAATTTTAAAAGAAAACCATTCACTCTTTTAGTGGAACTTTCCCAACACCATATAAACTGCTTTGAGGCAGAAGAGAGATTCCATCAGTGTGTGCTAAAAACATCTTACCGCTTATAAAAATGTTTACCTGACTTAAAAGGGGGGGGATCCAGGCCGATATTTGTTCTGATGGCAATGAGTATTTCATTAAGTATCGAAAAGATCCTCCTAATTTCTATCAGAAGTTATACCACGGATTTTGAGCAATAGCCAGCAATTACATAAAAAGAGAGGCATTCTCCTTAGAAGGCTCTACTTTACCTATCACTGATCTCAATAATTCTGTTCTCTGGGGTCAGACATGACTCAGACCAAATGCCTTTGGCTGGAGAGCCAGTGTTCTCTATCCATTGCCATTACTCAGTTCATACGGCTGTTATATATTTGATTGTGGTTATTACACAATCTCTTTTCTGATCTAAACCAATCTCCCTTCCCTTACAAATAAAACTTGACGAACCCCAAAGCACTTATAATTAAAATGACCTCAGGATCTAGAAGGGATCTTGAATGCATATTCTCCAGTTCCCTGTTACCAAAAGACAAGAAGCCTGAGGCACGGCCTAAGGAAAGGCACTTGTCCAAGGTCATGATGAGTAGCGATTGAACCATCTCATCATGCTGACTCAGAAAGTTATCTAGAGCTAACGAGGTTTTCCTTTCTTTCTTTGTTCCTTATATTTTTAAAGTCACATTGGCATCTAGAAAAAGAAGAGAAAAGAAAAAGACACACACAAAAGAGAAGGTACTGGCCAAAATTTTCAAAGACATTATTTCTGAAAAATAAGGGCATAAGGTAAGAAGGTGGTGGTGGGGGGGAGTTTTGAGCCTACTGCCTAAAATGCCATCCAGATAGGTTACCCACAATCTAATCACCAGCAATATTTATCATGGGTTATGGTAACAGTGAGTTTAAAGCTATTTGAATAACAAGATACTGGATTTTTGTCAGCTATAGCTCCATGATGTCTGTAATTTTCAATCTATCTCATGGTGGAAAAACATAAGCAATCTTAAAGCCTTTGATTGCTACCAGTACAGTTTACTTAAACAGATACATAACTTATACAATGCACAGCAGATAGCTGAGTAACCAGAGGGCAGTCACATGCCTGTGGCTGTGTGAATGACACACGAGAGTCCTTACATGATTTTCTTCTTCAGATAGCTTTTTGTGTTACAATAGCTTATATTTATTCTGGGCTTCAAGAATTAAGGACATACTTTGATCCTGGGACAAAATTTGGGGATGAGATAGGCAGGGAAATTTTGGTCCATTAAAAAATAAAGAAGATGATTAAAAAAACTAAGTTGGCTTTGTTTACCAAGCAAAGGACTGTTTACAAAACAATTCTACCATCAGGGAGCTACACCTGGGATTACTGGCTATAATAAAAAATTTTAAGTCCAGATAAAAAGTCAACAATTTTTGCACCTTCCCAAATTGCTGGTATGCTTTATTTCTAAAGGTGGCCCATTAGGTATTCTAGGACACTCAACATATGTTGTTTCCACTTCTCACAAAAATCATGTAAGAAATGTATTATAATCCCAGTTTCCAGGTAAGGATATAGAAGACCCTGTTCCAGCTGTTACAGGCATTTGGGGACTGAACCGCAGGTGCAATCTCTCTTTCTCCTTCTTTCAAATTAAATAAATAGTAAAATGAAAATAAATAAATGTAAAAACATTTTGAACAACAAATATTTGTTTCATTTTTGGATTATATTTTGTATGTAACTATTCCACAATCCTGGCTCTTTCTTAAAAAGTTGATAACAGACTCACTGTGCAGACTCTCCTACAATGACCATTTCATCTCTCTTTCCATCATCCTTTATCCATCCAGTTACCCACACATTCCTCTTTTGTCTTTCTTGCTTCCTCCCTTCCTCCCTTCATTGATTCACCAAATACACCTATTCTCTGTCAAGTATTAGATTAAAGCATCAGCCTTGATTTATTCTATTTTGCAATAAATTTCAAAGATATATTTTCATGTCAAATGAGCCAAAACATATTTTAATTAATAGGTATTTTTAAAAGGCCAAGTAAATAAGAACATGATAGTTGTTTTTATATTGCTTTTACTCATTTAATAAAGATGCTCAATAGTTCTTTAACATAAATACACATATGCTTATAGTAGTATGTAAAAAATTCAATTGGAAAATTAAAATTAGGCATATTTCTAATTTAGTGCCCTATTATCTTTGCCATAGCATGTGCACACAGTTATCTAATAAGCAAAATATGTAGAACAAGGAAGAAGAGCTTGGCCCTAAGGGAGTTTATAATATATTCTAATGTATTCTAATGGTGTGTGAAATATACATCTAAAGTCAGAATTTTTCAAAATTTTATAACCGGAAGATGCTGATAACTATGTCCAAATGTGTGTCTAAAATATTCCTGCCAAAGGAAAAAATATATGTCTTTATTTCATGATGCTCATATATTGCATTTAAAAGCTTCCTTAGGTGCTGCAAGGTCTATACATAGAGATATTTTGAGAAAATAATATGGGACAGTCATGTTGGGTTTATTTACTGTATTGTGCATGTTCTATTTTTCCTCCCTATGATATCACTAGCTAGATAGGTGGTAAATTTATTTTTCTTATTTATTTTTAAAACCATATGCTTTTTTTTGAAATATATAGTTAATGGGGTTAAAAAAATTAAATTCCAGACCCTACAATTGTGTAATGAAAATGATCCTGCTGTGGTAGGTAGGGGGCCTAAAGTCTGGTCTTAGCTCCCTGTGACCTCAGGTTGAAGTAGGCAGGCATACAGGTTAAAATTGATCAGATTTGTGAACTGGAAGACCACGCCCCTGTGTGACCTCATGCCCCTACCTGATGCCTTTGCTATGCCCCTGAGTGGCCTCGGCATTCCCTTACCTAGCCACACCTGGGTCCCCACCAGCCAATCAGGTTAATTAACCACTCCCCTTTGGAGTGGGTTAAAAGCCGGGCCACACCATGGCCCGGCCTGCTCTTCTTCCCTGGCCTCTTGTCAGGAGGGGGCTTGCTGTAGCCCAGTGCCTCCAGGGTGCATGGCCTTCGGGCCATGTGCTCTAGGCTTCCTGACCTAGATGCTCATGCACGTGGCTGGTTCCTGGTGCTTGGTATGAACCCCTATTCACCTCTCTCCCTTAAATAAAGCTCTCTCTCATATGCACCTTTCTTACTAAATGAAAGCTTAAAACGTACCATGCTGCCGTTTATCTGTGCCGATATTTAGAATTCTTCTCTAAATGTTAGGCAAGAACCCTCTTGGGCTTATTAATATAGGAGATTTAGTAATAAGCCCGTGGTGAAATCGTAAGGCACCCCAAATTCCGGTAGCACATGTGGCACCCCAAATAGCATTTCTAGGGAACTTTAAGGGGCCACATTTCAGTGTGAATTTTAGGGGGTCTTCTCCAATTTCAAGGTGAACACTTAACTCTTACAGCCTGGGATGGTCTGTGGTATTAACATAAACTGATATCAGTTCTATGAAGGTGGCATCCCATAAAGCCCAATGTCTACAGGGGCCAGGCAAGTACCAGGCAGGTTTAAGCAACATGGAGCATTAGGGTCCACTTAACAATGGAGACCCAACTAAATGCATTTGCATTTTAATGAAGCCACTGCCACACACTGCTCAGACCAACAAACAATGCATAACTGCAGTCCACCTACAGTCAGGCAGCAAAATCTGTATCAGATGATTACAAAGGGAATTTTCCCATCTAAAATGGAGGCATATGAGTTTGAACTCTCCTAAAGAACTCTGCTTGCTCCTCCTACTCTAACATGCCATGGAGATTCAGCATATGACTAGTTCCAGAAGATTCTTCAATGCCACAGCTTTTAAATAGCTTCTAGATTTATCCATGTTTACCTTCATCTAATGCTACAACACAATGTAGAAAAAAAATAATTTCAACATGGAGATATGAATGTTGAAGTACCTAAGCTTTCTCTCCCTAATGTAATCTTTCATACTGTCCAAACATATTCTTTGTAATTCCTCAACATTTAAGGATAAAATCTTTTGCTTGAAATATATGTGTTATTTGCTAATGACTTCAGAGAAATCTAGTTTAATAAAACAGAACAACATACTGAGTTAATTTTTTGCTTACCAACATCTTCTGGCTTTGGAACTAGATTCCTGAATAGCTTAGTGGATCTATCCTAGTGTCAGATTACCTAAAGAGAGGCTCAGAAATGTGCTTGGATAGCAGCAAATCAGGGGTGCTAACACTTTTTATTTTTTTGGAAAGAAGTTCATATTTGATGTTTCTAAAAAAGAAGGTAATATGAAGAAATTTTTTGGGGGGTGAGGGGAACAGAACTGTTCTGAATTTTTAAACTAGCCAGTAGTTTACTATTGTTATTATTTTTAATTACCTCTTGGTAGGAAATCAGGAGGTGGATATTATTTTTTAATGCTCAATATAATTTTTAAAGGTGTTAACCTGCTTTGACCGCTTCTGAAGCCAAGCAAGCAACTCAGTGTCCTAAAAAAGTTCTAGCTGAGGAATTCTGATCAGGTAAAGGAAATCTGGATTGAAAAATACATACCCTTTTCTGTAATATTTACAGTGAAAGATAGTATAAACTGTTTCTGTTTCCAAGAGATAGCATACGGGATGATTTACCAAGCAGATCAAAGATTCACCATGGAATTCATGCATTTTGCACTTAAACATAGCTTGTTTTTGGTTTAAAACATCCACCAGAAATATAAGGATCCAATTAAAGCAACATACAGTTGAACAGATTCCCTGGTCTGCCTTGATTCAGATGTGATATCTTACTCAGGGAGTTTATTTCTGCACCACTGATTCCACTAAAGATTATTGAACACCTCAGGGATGGCCCTGATTTTGACAAAATTGTTAATTGTAGTCAACCACAAAATGCTTTTGCATAAATGGTAGCAGATAGACATAATCGGAAAGAAAAGAGAAGGTATCAGGACTTCATTCAATGGCCAAAAGATAGAAAAGCATCCACAAATCTCCATCCCGCAGTCTTTAAGTTCTTTCACGCAGAAAAAGGCTTGAGGTATCTTTTATATAAGAGAAAATAGTTAGACTTGGATCTTTTGGAGAAAGCTGTTGCAGATCAACTTGTTTTTAGGCAACAAAAGATAAGATGAACAGTAGGGAGCCAGGATATTAATAGGATCACGCACTTTCTGAAATGAGAGGGCCTTTACAAATCAGACAGCTCAGCTACTGCTAAGTTTTTCGTCGTAGATAACATTCCAGTCATAACACGTTGAAGGACCAGAGGGATTTTATACTTAAGTGCTAGATGGTGATAATAATAAAAGTAATGAAATAGTAACTAATATTTTGAAGTATAATGTTGTTATTTCCTTTAGTCTTTGTGACAATTTTGTAAAAGAGGTATGGAGCCACGATTTGCAGATAAATGCATTCACAACCATACAGGCCATACCTCTCAGCAGTTCAAGAACACTTGGGCCCAAATATAAACCTTTTGACAACAGAACCAGTGTGCCCGGGCCTGTGTTATGGTGCAGCAGGTTAAGCTGTCATCTGTCATGCTAGCATCTCATATGAGTGCCAGTTTGAGTCCCAGCTGCTCCACTTCTGATCCAGCTTTCTGCTAATGAGCCTCGGAAACCAGCAGAACATGGTCCAAACACTTGAGTCCCTGCACCCATGTGGGAGACCTGGATAGAGCTCCAGGCTCCTGGCTTTGATCTGGCCCAACCCCAACCATTGTGGTCATTTGGGGGATGAATCAGCTGATAGAATATTTTTTTTCTCTCTCTCTTTGTCCCTCTCTCCCTGTATTTGGAAGGCAGAATTACAGAGAGGGGGGGAGAGGGAGAGAGAGAGACAGAGAGACAGAGAGAGACAGAAAGAGAGAGATATCTTCTTTCTGTTGGTTCATTCCCCAGAGGGTCACAATGGCCAGGGCTTGGCAAAGCTGAAACTAGGAGCCAGGAACTTCATGCAGGTTTCCTCAATGGGCAGCAGCTGCCCAAACACTTGGGCCATTTTCCGCTGCTTTTCTCAGGCCATTGGCAGGGAGCTGGACTGGAAGTGGAGCAACTGGGATTGGAACATATGGGATGCTGGCATCACAGGTGGCAGCTTTATTTGCTATACCACAATGTTGGTCCCAATAAATACATCTTAAAAAAAAAAAAGGCAGAAAGAAAGAACCAGTACACTTAGCCCTGTGCTTCTTTAAAGAGCCTGGTCAGGGACAGGCATTGTGGTACGATGGTTTAAATCACTGCTTGGGACACCAGTAACCCTTATCAGAGTATCTGGGTTCAAGTCCAAGTCCTACTCCTGATTCCAGCTTCCTGCTAATAAGCACTCTAGGAGGCAGCAGATAATGGCTCAAATACCTGGGTCCCTGCCACCACATGGGAGACCCCAGTGGAGTTCCTAGCTCCTTGCTTAGGCCTGGCTCAGCCCCAGCTACTGTGGGCATTTGGAAAGTGAGTCAGTCAAGGAAACATTGTTCTATCTTTGTGCCTCTTCAATAAATAAAAATAAGCAAAATTTTTAAGAAAGGAATTTGCTCTTGCAGGGGACAGAATAGGTGTTTCGCAGCTCTCCTTGCTTCCTGTCCTTCTGTGCTTTGGATCTGACAGAGCAGGGATGCCTGAGAAAACATTTTGGTTCCTTTCAAGAGATGATTTAGCCCGTGTCACAAGTCTGCGGCAGGGGCCACAGTTTAGCTCACATTAGAGGACTGTTCGTGTCACGGATGTGAAAGCACATGATGTTCCATTACACAGTGTGGTTGGAGGTTATGAATTACAAAAGCAACATGAAATTCTAAACTTAAGTCTCCTCTGTACATCAGTCATGCTGTGCTGTCATCATATTACTCTCTCACTTTATGAATGAAAATCCGTGTTGCTCGACCCTCCAGCTCTTTTTCTGCCCCCTCCTAACAGGTACTGTCAAGTCTCAAAGCCATTGTTTGTAAATGAAGATTCTGAAGTAACACAAAAAATGCTCCTAATATAGTAATGAGACAAGATCCCACGCAGCATTGAATCCACACTCTGATTAAAAGTGTGTGAAAATTGTGACTGTGCCTGAAAAAGAACCACAAAGGAATGTCACGAAAACATTAAGACAGAGGGACAGTGAATGAATTCTTTTCTTAGTTTTTACTTGTTGAAAATGTTCCTTTTACTGTAGCAAAAATATGGACACAGACATATTGTCCTTTCTCCAGTTTTGCCTTCTGCCATCTGTTGTTCATCTATTTATTGTGTAACAAGAGTATTTCCCTGGGATCCAAGAACAGCCTTTTCTCAGTCTTTCCACTCTCCCTGTGTGAGTTCATCCACCCATCACTTCAGTTATCCCCACAGTCTCTCTCTAGCTCGTGAGCTCTGCAACCGTTTAACCCATGGCCAAGCAAACAACATGACTCGACTGTCCAAAAAGCACCTCATCAAACCACCACACCCCATAACCGTTTCTCTTCCTGCGTTCCACACACTGATGAACTACGCCACTCTTCCCAGTTACTCAAACCTGACTAAGTGGAGTCTTTCCTGCATAAATAAAATGTCACATCTCCTTTTTGGTAATACCACCACAGCATATCACTGATCTCTTTACTCACTGCCATTGTTTTAATGGAGTTTGCTCTTGCTAGAAATCAAAGCTAAAATTCTGTCTAGCAGCTGACTCCATTATCTGATGGTAACCCAGCAGTCTGGCTCAACATGAAGACCATCTCAACAAGAGCTAATAAAGAGTGCCCACAAATAGATATGATCTCATTGCAAAAGGCCCCTACCAATGAGTGCCAACATCTAATCTTACTTCTATTCTCTCTAACCAAGCCAGAGTTATGATGTTAAATGGGGAACTCTTCCTGTTACTCCTCTATGTAAATCCCTTTAAAAATCTCCTGTCGCTCTTAGGATTAAGGACAAACTGCTTAACATATTTTATAAGGTCCTCTCTGTCCTAGCTTTTAGACTTCTTTCTCACTGCTCTCACCTCTCCCTTGCCTACCAACCTTACTAACAACAAACCATAACAACCCTAACCAGTGACTTGCCATTATCCAATACCCTGTCCTTTGCATAACATAGCAATCGCTTCCCACTCAGTCCCAACACAAACTTGCTCTGCCTAACCTAGCGTCCTTGCATCCAAGGCTGATTTACACAGACCTGGGTTGGTTGCAAGGATCATGTTCCTGTCCCTGTTCTAGCACTAACCAAACTCTGCTATAATTGCTCTTCAAAGGTCTGCATTCCCCCACTGGGTTCCAGAGTCTTTGAGGGTTGGGGCTGTGCCTTATTCCTCAGTGCATATCCCTACCATGGTTCCCGATACAGTTTTTAAAAAAATAAATAAGTGCTGATGGGCCATGTTTAAAAGTCAAGATCTACTCAAATATCCAGTATGTTGGCATGGGCAATATTTGATAGAACCCACTTCAGATATGTTGGTAGTAAGGGATTCTATAGAGTTCAGGAAGTAAAGGGACATTCCAAGAGTTCCAAAAAGATATAACCAAGAGACAAGGACAAATCTCAAGGCCCCCAAGTAAAAGGAGAAAATGGTGATGGTCATAATAGCTATCCAAGGACAGAGTCGAATTCTAGAAGTATGGTCAGATGGGGAATAAGGAATAAGAAATACTCACAATGCTCTGGCAGAATGTTTTCTAGGAGTCAAATGTGGGCCTAAGGAGTTAGAAGATACAACAGGGCACCTCTAGGCATTTTAAACTGTACTCCTACACCCAGTCATCTCTTAACCTTCTGATGAATATCCATCATTGTTTTGGATTTATCCTCCTCTCTTCCCAGTCAGGTACTATTGGCATGATTTATGGTAAGGAGCATAATTCACCAGTGTAGCTTGCCTATACAGGCTATAATCAGCAGCAACATATTTTGTGACAGTTCTGTGTAAAAGATGACTAACATAAATAAAAAGCATTGTATATTATGGAGTAATAGAATACAAAGCACTGCCGATATTCTCCTCTAGCAGTGAGGATCAAGGATTTGAGACTGCAAGAGGTGTTCAGAGGTTGAAGCTAGGATTCTCCCAACCAGTTCCACCCATGATGCCGGGGTAGCCCAGCAGTTTGGCCATCTGCCTGCTCAACACAAACACAACCTCAACAAGCACTAGTGAAGTATCCACAAATATTTATGATCTCAAATCAAACACCAGAATACAATTACAGTTTTCATCCCATTTGTTCTGTCAAACAGGTTTTCTTTGTAATATGTTATAGTCCACTGAAAACAATTGATAACGATCAGCAAGATGTTGAGTAAAGAACAACAGAACTGAAGTAATCCAAGTCTTCACTTTAACTCCACCACTGAACAGTTATATTGTTATTGGATAATTATGAGGACCCCATTTTCTGATCTTTAAAATGAAGAGTCAGAAAGTTGGTGCGGGCCGGCACCACAGCTCACTAGGCTAATCCTCCTCCTGCGGTGCCGGTATCCGGGGTTCTAGTCCTGGTTGGGGCGCCAGATTCTGTCCCTGTTGCTCCTCTAACAGTCCAGCTCTCTGCTGTGGCCTGGGAAGGCAGTGGAGGATGGTCCAAGTACTTGGGCCCTGCACCTACATGGGAGACCAGGGTGAAGCACCTGGCTCCTGTCTTTGGATCGGCGTAGCACACCAGCCGTAGCAGCCATTGGAGGGTGAACCAACGGAAGGAAGACCTTTCTCTCTGTCTCTCTCTCTCTAACTCTGCCTGTCAAAAAAAAAAAAAAAAAAGGAAGAAAGTTGGTGCTGTAGTTAAGAGGCTACTTGGATCACCCACAGCTCACTTAGGAGTGCCTGGTTAGTTCTGCCTCTTCTGCTTGTTGAGGTGAACCCTGGGAGGCAGCAGGCGATGACTTGGGTACTTGGTCACTAATGCCCATGCGGCAAACCTAGATTAAGTTCTTGGCTCCTGGCTTCAACCAGGTCCAGCTCTGGCTGTTACAGGCCTTTGGAGAGGGAAGCAGTGGATTCAAGATCTCTGTCTCTCTGTCACTGTGTTACTCTGACTCTCACTGCCTTTTAAATTACATTAAAATAGATTATAACATTAAAAAATTTAAATGGATACCTTATTTTATTTTTAATATATATTAAAAAGTTGAGGGGCTGATGTTGTGCAATAGTGGGTAAAGATGCCACCTGTGATGTTGGCATCCCATATGGGTGCTGGTTCATGTCCTGGCTGCTCCACTTCCTATGGCCTGGGAAAAGCAGCAGATGATGGCCTAAGTGTTTGGGCCCTTGGCCTCCATGTTGGAAATCCAGATGAAGCTCCTGATTCCTGGCTTCAGCCTGGTGCAGCTCCAGTTGTTGCAGCCATCTAGGGAGTGAACCAGTGGATAAAAGATCTGTCTGTCTCCCTCTCTCCCTCTCTCTCTCTCTCTCTCTCTCTCTCTCTGTGTGTGTGTGTGTGTGCATGTGTCATCCTCTCTCTCTGTAGCTCTTAAAAAGTAAATGAATAAATCTTAAAGAAAATTATTTGAGAATGAGAGAGAGAGAGAGAGAGAGAAAGAGATAGGCAGGCTGACAGAGCTCCCATCTCTTGGTTTACTCCCAAAATGCCTGCAATGGCCAGGACTGGGCCAAAACTGGGAACTGGGAACTCAATCTAGGTCTCTCCTGTGGGTGGCAAGGACTCAAGTACTTATCATCTACCTCCTCCTAAGGTCTGCATTGGCATAAGCTGAGAATTGAAGCCAGATATACTCTTTTATGGGATATAGTATGGGATATGGCTGTCTTAACCAACAGGCCAATTGCCCACTCTTTGTCTTATTTATTTCTATAGTCCCAACATCTAACACAATGTTATGGCAAGTGATACACATATTCTTTCTCTCTCTCCCTCTCTCTCTCTCTCTCACACACACACACACACAATTTAGTATTTCCTATTCTGAATGCCCACTAGGAATGTTTCCCTGAAAAGTTTCATACTCTTTAGCTCATATCTTTCACTGTAGAATGATATCTATATCTATATCTATATCTATATCTATATCTATATCTATATACTTTCTATTTTATTATCATTTCTATGCTGACTTATGAATACAACCAGGGCTGCTACCAGCAGTCAACTCTTGCATTGCCTGTTGCCTTTAATTCGAACAATAGCAGCCTTCACCTGCCTGGTACCTGCAACAGCGAATGAACTGCCAGAAGAGCAACATGTCTGGGAGCCACTTTGGCTACCTGGTCTCAGATCTATGAAATTTAAAAACGGATCAGAGGAACTTGGTTGAATGTTGTAAGTCAGCTCCTTGGGAAACAGATCTGAGATTTGCACGCAGAGTAACAATCAAGGGGTTCTCCTAAGAACCAAATACAAAAAGAAGTAGAAATGGGTAGAGGGAAGAGTTTAAATGCATTGCACTGGATCCCACCAGGAGTTCTGAAGTTCAAACAGCTCTCCAGAGTTGTCCCTAGTTGAGACAAAGGAGTTGGTCCTTTGTTACTTCTGCAAAGACCAGTCACTGGAGCCCTGTGAGAAACATATTCCTTTAGTGGGTATGATAACCAGGGAGGGACTCAACTGTAACCACCACTTCTGGCATTATGGGAATGGAATGAATTTCTTGGTTCTGGAATATCTGAGCAGCATACCACAGTGTCCATTACAGAGGTTTATGTCAGGCCTTGAGGATCAGGGCTGCTAGATCCTGTTCTCAGCTCACCCTAGAGATCAGAAACTGGGTTCCCAGTGACCCTGAAGCAGTTGCTGACCAGGAGTACTCAGCTGGCCCTGTAGACTATAAACACACAGGAGGACCTTTTCCTTTGGCTGAAATGTATAGAATACATACTGTAAAAATTTCCTACTTGGCTAAAAATAACTTTTTTAAAAAAATTATTTTTATTTATTTGAAAGAGTTACAGAGAGGAGAGGCAGAGAGAGAGAGAGAGAGAGAGAGAGAGAGAGAGAGAGGTCTTCCATCCTATGGCTCACTCCCCAATTGGCTGCAATGGCCGGAGCTGCACCAATCTGAAGCCAGGAGCCAGGAGCCTCCCCTGGGTCTCCCACGAGCGTGCAGTGGCCCAAGGACTTGGGCCATCCTCCACTGCTATCCCAGACCATAACAGAGAGCTGGATAGGAAGTGGAGCAGCCAGGACTAGAACCAGCACCCATATGGGATACTGGCGCTTCAGGCCAGGGCTTTAACCCACTGTGTCACAGTGCTGGCCCCTAAAAATAACGTTTTCTCTGCTTTAAAGGACATCTAGTTGGGATTAAGCCAATAAAGAAGAAATATTTACTTCATTGTTCCGAGAAGATGAAATATGGAGAACCTCAGGTTCATTACTGAAACCTGACAAACACTGGAGCTGAGCATTTGAGCAGAAACCTGTGTATGCCAATAGGTACTCAGAGAGACACAAAGAAGCAGCCATGTTAACCTGTGACTCCATGGGCCTTCTCTTTAGTCATTCCACACAACTCCTACACAACAGCACCACAACAATGCCAGAATACAAACATGAACTGCAAAGACAATCTCCTTCGTTTGTGGTTATTCAAAAGTTACTTTTAGCTCTGTTATACAGAGGCTTAAACATCTGAACTATCCATTTATAAATTGCTGGGGAATATGCTCACCCAGTTCACTATTTTTATAAAGTACTATTGGGTGGCCAGCGTTGTATCTAGCAGGTTAAGCTTCCACCTGCAATGCCAGCATCATATGTGAGCACGGTTCAAGTCCCTGGCTACTCCACTTCTGATCCAGTTCCCTTCTAATGCAACTGAGAAAGCAGCAGATGGTCTGAGTGCTCAGGCCCCTTCCACCCACGTGGGTGATTCAGATGGAGCTCCAGGCTCTGGGCTTTGGCCTCTTCCAGCCCTAGGGAGTAAACCGTTTGAGAAGTGAACCAGCAGATGGAAGATCTCTTTTTCTTTCCGTCTCTCCCTTTCATTCTGTAATTCTGCCTTTAAAATAAATCAATAAATCTCTAAAGAAAGAAAAAAGTACAATCAGTCTAGCCTTGCTTTTTGAATTGTAATGGACTTAAAATTATTTTAATACATCTTCCTAACCATTTAAGTCAGAAATGTTAAGGTAATTATAGAACTACCTTTTAAGCCAGAAAAGGGGAGGTACAATTCATGTATGCAAACATTAGTTGACCAAAATAAAGGGTTAGAATTAAGTATTTTGGGATTGACCTTGGACAACTGGCTTATCTCTCTGAGACTCAGTCTCTTTCTATCACAAAGGGTGTGATAATGCACCACGGGGTCTATGTTAAAGATGAAATGGGAATGCTGTTTGTGTAGTGACCAGCACCTAACACGGCCTGTATACCTAGCACACATTACTTTCTTCTCTGTAAACTCACTGATAAATTTGTTAAGAACATGTTGGGGGGAAAAAGACCATGCGCATGTTTCTGTAGCTGAGATCTATAGCAAAAGCACATTTTTTTTTTTTTAAAAGGGTATCAAGAGGACTCAGGTCAAGAAATTGTAGCTCATGTGGCACAGCCAATGATTAAACCTTAATACAACTTGACAGTTTTAATTTTTATATAAATACCACCAGGGCCTATCATTCATATTATGGATTCTAAGCTTAACAAATGTAATTTAAAAACAACAAAGCTGCTTTTAAAGGACTACTGTCAAAGTGCTGACATTTTCAAAATTGAAAATGTTCCTTGTATACGAGATGAAATGGAAAATCCAGCAATTCTTCTCTTTACCTGACAGGAGTTATCAGGATGGACCCTGAGAATGCCTGAACATTTGTTTAAGTTGAGTTATTGATGGGTTGAGACAATTTCTCATGGAATCATAAAGGTTTGGATATAGAATATGAGCTAGTAATTGCTGAAATTTGCTAAACACTAAGACAAGTGCTATGCATAAATGAGCTCGTTAATTGTCACAGAAAAAATTGTAGTAGAGAGCAATCTGGGGCTCTATGCCTTTGATTCTAGATTATTTTCCCATGATCTATATTATCCCTATAATATAACAAATCACACAGTGACAGTGGGTTTCTACAGAAGACAAAACAGAGTCTAGGACGAGAGGGGATCTTAAGGTCTCAGAGCTGGTTAGAGACAAGGCAATGACTAGAACTGAGTTCCCAAACCCGTGCTCTTTTTTTCTACCTTTGGTACCTTACATCCTCTCTGGATTATGGCCTTAACACAACAGATTAGACTGTATTCAGCAAAACAAAGCTCTATATGTTCACAACACTGGAAAAGTACTGTGATTTGGTTTGAGATCATTTATCAATAACCTTTATGAGTTCTGTTCCTTTCAACTGCAGCACCAAATTCAACTAGTAAATTTCAAAATAAATAATTTCATGGTGCAGTCTAAAGTGCTGATCCTAGCACTTTTCAACCCAAATTAAAAATAGTAAGTCTCATCCAAAACAAATAGGAAATACACCTGGTTTATGAGAAGTAAAGTTACAGAAGACAACAGTAGTTTGTCTATTTTAACTCTTTTCATAACATAGTCAGTCTTTCAGTTGGCAAATACGTTCTGAGTGCCTACTATGTGACAGATACTGTGCCCAGCACTCAGAATGCCTCAACGAACAACAACTAAAAAAAACCTGTCATTCAATCTTTGCTAGAGAATAAACCCACAGAGAAATCAATTAGTTTATTTTAAAAGCAGTGGGAAAAATGACAGAAAATTAAAAAAAAAAACACCTTATTTGCAAGCTTCTCTAAATAGCCTTCAAATTCTCCTTATTTCTCAATGTCCAACAATAGTTTGAATTGTGTGATCCTATGTAGAAGGGGTTCATGAACTAGACAGTCAACATTTATTTAATGCCTTCTGCATGCCAATCACTAAACCAAACATTTTGTCACAGTTCACAAGAGCTTCTATCTTAGCAGACTAATTAAAGGAAGCAAAACAAGAAGTCAGCCAACATACATACCAGCCCTAGGGCCCTAATGCAGAAGAGGCCACCTGGACAGGTGCAAAAAATCCCCCTCTTCACTTGTCTCCTTGTTGGTCACCTTCTAAAGCCAAGCATGGAACCAGGTAAGACAGGAAGTGTATGGGACTGGCAAGCATGACTCTTCAGCACACTTCCAGACAATTCCTAGGAGACATTAAGGTGCAAAGTTGGAGTCAGATTGGCCAGATTCATATTTATGTCCTGCACAGGGGAATCAGAAATACCGTGTGCAAATGCTGGTGATTTCAAGGTGACATGCCTCTGATTTTTTTAATCTGAAGGTCAATGTCTCCTTTGGGGTCACCTGATCTTGTTGTTACACTGGCTGACAAAGAGGAGATTTCTAGAAAATAAACCCCAAAAATCTTTCAGAAAGCTAGGTCTCCATTTCCAAAATACTTATCACATACAATTTCTTCCAGCTTTTAAAAAGAATACGATTTCACATTTCTTTTTCATACTTGGGCGCCTTGTATGAGTAGTCACAGCCTGATTACAAAGGCCTTGGTTTGCAAACAAAACACAAGGGCTGGTAAATGTGACAGGACTGGTAGATCTGCCCTTTAAGTCCCTTTGCTTTGGTCCCAGGGACAGATTTGCACTTGTTACAGGATGACGGAGTAAGTCACTCATGGCACTGCCACTTGTGAGTAATGGCATGATGCCTTCCTTCTTGGGATGTTAAGTATTTTTTCTTTCCCTGTATATATTAATATCTAATTTCCATGTTGGTTATCAGCATGCAGGCAAACATGTTCTGGTATTGCACAGGGAAGATTGAGGACATTTTAGAAACTCTAGAGGAATTCCAGCCTCAATCATGTTCTAACTTATTGATTTATGCGAATCAATATGCATTTTTGCAAACTATCTTTCAGCTTGCTTGCTTGCTTCTTTTTTTAAGTTGGCACTTAGCAGGGGAATTAGGTCATTTTCATTAGAAAGAGCCTCTAATTAACTAGTTCTTTATTTAAAAGAATACAAGTTCTGCTCTTGAGAATGCTATAACATTTTGTCAATAGTTCAGAACAGGGCTAATGATCATCATTAATGAAAGCTCAGCATGAGTCTGAGATCTTCATTTTATTAAACTATGGGATCCCAGACAGAAATAACTTTACAGTAATCCTTTTCCACCTTACAAATAAATAAAACAAGCACTAGAGAAAGTGACAGGAAAGTGTGCTAGAAAATAAAATTTATTTCTTGTCAGTTTCAACAGATATGCAACCTTGAGCTCAAAATTGAGCCAATGAGAAACTGGGGGAAATATTTTCTACTTCTATGTTTCTTTCTCTCCTTGAAAAAACCCTACTTGCATGCTTCCTATTCTTTATAAATAATCCCATTTATAGTTATCAGAAGACTTGAAACAAAGAAGGAATGAAATAGCCCTAACCTTACATTCACCCTAAGAATAGCTATGAGGTCCATTAAGATCTCCTAGAGGGCCCGGGCTTCAGGGGCCAGGGGTGAGCCCTGTAGTTTGAAAACACATTTGGGGCGGGTGCTGTGGCTCAGTGGGTTAATGCCCTGGCCTGAAGTGTCGGCATCTCATATGGGCTTTGGTTTGACAGCCAGCTGCTCCACTTCTGATTCTGCTCTCTGTTGTGGCCTGGGAAAGCAGTAGAAGATGGCCCAAGTCCTTGGGCCCCTGCACCAGCGTGGGAGACCCAAAGGAAGCTCCTGGCTTCGGATTGGCGCAGCTCCAGCCGTTGCGGCCATCTGGGGAGTGAACCAGTAGATGGTTCTCTCCCTGCCTCTCCTCTCTCTGTGTAACTTTTTCAAATAAATAATAAATAAATCTTTAAAAAAAACCCACATTTTAGGTGATTTTGGTATATCTTCTGATTGAGGACATAGCATTCATTCTCTTGGTTTGCCTGATCTGATCATCTAGCTCTTTTACATCATGAATGGTTCCAACCTCTACTTCCTTATAACAAAACATTTACCAGGAGTGAATCCCTGTAAAGTGACCATGTCTCAGGAACTGGGCTAATCACAATGAGTCCTCACATTAGGATGTTTGTAGAGCCTGTGTTATTTTATCATTAGCCACATATCCACTAATATTAACGTACTTAACAATAGCACAATCTGCCTTCACAAATGATCTGTCACAGACTCATTTTTCATCATTAATCTTTAATTAAAATTTAAAAAGCTTATTTCACCTCTTAAGAAAACACATTTCCTATTTCTACTTTCAGTTTTAGTTGTGCATCTAAAAATACATCTTCTCACCTGAAGAGCCTAACTGCTTATACAGTCACAGTTGTCCATCCTCACTTAATCTCCCTTCTCAATCTGTCAAAAATTCCTAATGACACTCAGGTCCCACAATGCCTCTTTCTGAGGTCTTGACAAGGCTGTGTGATGTGGCAGTAGCTACTGCATTCTGAGGGGCTTCCCAACACTGTGTTTCTATAGGAGTCCTGCCCAAACTCTGCTTGACTCTCCACTATTTTCTAGTCTATATTTAGTCCAAAACATCCCCTGCTGTTAGTTTATAAAATCTCTTATAGGCTCTCTCACGGAGGTAGTATGAACAGGAGATTGGTGAGCTTTTGGAATTTTATTAAGTTGCCTCCTGCAATACCAGATGATTCCACCAAAACAGGGGGACATGCACAGTTCTGGTGTTGCATTGTGTCTCTTGCTGTTGTTTCTTGTTCTTTTACTTGATACAGTTCTTCCTGAGCTAATACAATTTCATTCAGTTAGACAAGACCGTTAAAAGCAGTGTTTGTCTATTCATTGTCACACCATTATATTTCTCTGAGAACTACTTTTTCATAATATACATCTTTCTCTAGTCAAAGTTTAGTGTTTTCTTAATGATTTAACATCTTTTGCTCATTCTCCATTCCTCTCCTAACCTGTTTGAAATATCCAAGATGTTATAGTTCATTGTGTTAAAAATTTTTCTCTCTTTGTCTAAGAATAACTTTTGCTTAGGATTAAAATAAATCTCTTTCGGAGGTCCTTGTTCTATTCCACAGTGACTATATATCTAAATTACATCTTATGAGTCATGGTAAAAGAAACCCTTATATACTTTATTTCTATGAACACAGGAACACATACACACTCTAAAATCTATGGCAAATATATAACCACTCTGCTCAAATTCTGAAGTGCAACAGAGAAGTAAGTTTATAAAACATGACAATTATACCAGGGGACATAAAAACAAAGATGTACTCATGAGTTTCTCTGGTTGCATTTGCTTATCTTTGATATCATTAAGGATTGATTCTACCAATCTTCCACTAAGCATGCTCCATTTAAAAAAGATGACTACTTGGCCTTAGTTCCTTTCTTCCTTCCTCCTCTCTGTCGCCCCAAACCCCCAACAAAAAGCTTACCAGTTGGTTAGTCTCTGTGTTATTAGTTCATGGAAATGCTAGTATTATTTAACAATAAAAATAAAAATCACACTCAAGCGAGCACTGAATTATTCATGCACTCTGATTTTACATAATTTGGCCATCCCTCTTTTTATTGCTATTTCAGTTTCTATCACTAAACAATTCTGTAGGTCCACCTCGGATTCCTGTGAACAAGGAGATAACACTTGCAAACTGTTCCCTCTGAGACGATGTTCTGAGCTGATGTCCAAACATTTGCAGCTAAAGCCTAAACGATGAAAACAGCAAGGAACACCCTCAGTGCCCAGAATGCCAAGCAGAGTCTTAACAAGACTTGTTCTTTTTTTTTTTTTTAAATCAAATTTCTTTAGAATTTAAAAATCTGTAGGGACACAAAAGGTAGCAAAATTGAACCATCACAGCAACAGACTTTTAAGACTTATATTGTCACTCTATATTTTCATTATAAGTATACACAGACTCGAGACATCATTTAAAACACAATTAAGGCACTTAATGTGGTTTTAGCATTAAAAGTTACTAATGGCCAATGTCAATCTCCCTGTTCAGTAAAAAGCAGTAGGAGGGGAGCAGGGTATAGGAATGGGCCGGCAGCTTGCACTGTCAGCAACATATCAAGCACTGGTGGTGAGCATTTATGGTGGTCAACATTCTAGATATCCAGTGTTAGGGCTGAGCTTGCACTGGCCTCTTGTAGAAACGGCCTCTGAACTTCATAGGATTTTATTCTCAGAGTGGGAGAGAAAAATCAGTTTCAATGGCAACATCAAATAGAAATCTAAGAAAACAAGAGAAAGATAGCTATCTAAAGAAAATGAAACAAATAAAAATGGTTATGAGAATTGTCTTCTCAAGCAAAAGAAGATGCCTTTGACATAGAAAATTTTATTGTTTTGCTCACTTCCAAAATATTATTTTTAGCAAGCCGTTCATGTAAGTGACTGCAAATGTAAACTAAACCTTTGTGGAGACATTCTTCAAATGTTCGGTGTTAAGTGTGGGAAAGAGAAAAAAAAAACACAGATGGAAAATACTATAATGAACTGACATGTTCTATTTAAAAACTGTTTGTCAGCCGTAGTTAAGTTGACACTGTCAGCATGGCAACAAATCATAACATTTTGCATGTTTTGCTGCATGCTTGAAGCAACCACAGCGCATGGCTTGCCCAGACAGCAGTGGGAGTCTAGGCAGGGCACAGTCCAGGGAATGAAAGGGAACTCTGCTTCCCCAGAAAGGTCAGCCCCCAGGGAAGTGGAAAATGCATGCTGTTCTTTGTGTCCATAAAGTAAAACCGCTTTTTTTTTTTTTTTAAATAGGATCTGAGCAACCTAGAACTAAAGGATTCCCTTCCCTAACCTGATTAATTATTGTAATTCACTTAGATTCATGCACTGCAAGGGTAAGGTCTTTCACTGGACTTTCCTTTCTTCTGGCTTTATCTCCAAGGGTAAAAACCAAACCAAACACCACAGAAATGTAACAATAAGCAGCACACATTGGAAACAAAGTAAATATAAGGGAACAAGATCTCAGGAGCTGAATTCATGCAGAAAAAGAAAGTATACAGAATGACAAATAATTCACCTTCAGAAAGCTGTATTGTACTATATGCTTAGTTCTGGGTTGGAAATATGGGCTTGACACCAAACAAACAATAAAAAAATGTTAGCTGTTCTCATGGAGTAAACTATTATATTGAGAAAGTAAATCTAATACAAATACACAAACTCCTGCACGAAATAGGGAAGAGGCATGGAAGAAGCCACATATAATCCAAATAGGAATTTCAGCTAGTAGCAAACGGTCTGAACAACCCAAAGTAAATAACAGTAAGTTGGCGCCTTTACTGCCAGTGCCATATGTGCTTTGTACCATTATCATCAAATTCCAGTCTGATTACCATTGGAGTCAGCCAGGTAATATTACTTTACAGGCAATGTCTGGGCAGAAAGATAATTATATAATAGAGGAAACAAGCAGAAAGTGTGTAACACTTTGCACATTTTAGACACCCCCAAGTGAACTGTTGAATGGATTTTTCACAAATAGCAAACTCATAACATTTTAAAACTTGATAAGTTTTGGGAAACTTTTTTTAATTTATTTTTATTTGAAAGAGTTACAGAGAGAGAGAGGGACGGACACACACACACATACACAGAGAGAGAGTGAGAATGAAGTGAGACAGAGAGAATATCTTTCATCTGCTGGTTCACTCCCCAAGTGGCTTCAATGGCCTGGGCTGGACTAGGCTGAAGCCAGGAGCCTGGAACTCTATCCCAATCTTTCTTGTGGGTGGCAGGGGCCCAAGCACTTGGACCGTCTGCTGCTGCTTTCCTAGGCTATTAGCAGGGAGCTGGATCTGGTGCTCATATGGGGTGCCAGCTTTGCAGGTGGCAGTTTAAATCACTGTGCTACAACACCGGCCCCAGGTTTTGGGAATCAATTTCACACAGGAGAAAACTAAGGTCTAGAAACTAAGTGCCCTTTTGAGATGTCTGGGAAAACTGAACTCTTAGATCCAGTATTTCTCACAACCCCAAAATGTCCTTCATTAGTAGAAATGGAAAAAATCAAGCATGACGTAGGAGATAGGCCACCAGAGCTGGAAGCACAGATCCGTACTCTAGGTCTGTGACAGACCTGATACCTGTCCTCCCAGGTGTCTTCCTCCTCATTTCCCTGACCCAAGGAGAGCCCACATTTCCCCACTTAGGGGCTGGGTGGGCCATGTGACTCAGCTATTGCCAGGGAATTACGAGCAAAAGTGCAACTTCCACTTCACTTACTCAAGAGAAAATATTTCTTTCTGAACTTTACCCCTTACCTCTTTCCTTGGCTAGAATGACCAATGTCAATGCTGCCTTGAAAGTCCTATGATGAAGAGGGAAAAACTGCTATCCTGGTTCTTCTAAGTAACTCTGAGAGGCAGAGTTGCCTGTCAACCTAGAGATTCATTTTAGTCTAGTACATGAAGGAAAAATCAGCAAATACATTCTATACTGTACACAATTTGGGAGATATTTGTATAGAAGCTAATTATCAGCTGGTGCCACGGCTCACTAGGCTAATCCTCCACCTGCGGCGCCGGCACACCGGGTTCTAATCCCAGTCAGGGCGCCGGATTCTGTCCCGGTTGTCCCTCTTCCAGGCCAGATCTCTGCTATGGCCTGGGAGTGCAGTGGAGGATGGCCCAAGTGCTTGGGCCCTGCACCCCATGGGAGACCAGGAGAAGCACCTGGCTCCTGCCTTCGGATTGGTGTGGTGCGCCGGCCGCAGCGCACCGGCTGCGGTGGCCATTGGAGGGTGAACCAACGGCAAAGGAAGACCTTTCTTTCTGTCTGTCTCTTTCACTGTCCACTCTGCCTGTCAAATAAAAAAAAAAAAAAAGAAACTAATTATCCCCAACTCATTCAAGTCCTCAATCTAATATTGGCTGGTATGATGTCTTAAAGTCACTCACCTCTTTTGAGCCTGTTGCCTGTCTCTAGAATTCAAATGGCCATATTTTATGTTTTAATCTAATACACTATGGAAATAGATAATTCTATAAAATGCTTTTATATAAACATTAAATATAAATTAATATAAGAATATAAAGGAAAAAGCAATTCCATCTAGCTGGAGTGATCAGACAAGATTAAAGAACTGGTAGTGAATCTTTATAATATTTTGATAGGACTTTTTTAAAATTTTTTTTTTTTTGACAGGCAGAGTAGACAGTGAGAGAGAGAGACAGAGAGAAAGGTCTTCCTTTTCCGTTGGTTCACCCCTCAAATGACTGCTACGGCCGGCACACTGGGCCGATCCAAAGCCAGCGGCCAGGTGCTTCCTCCTGGTCTCCCATGCAAGTGCAGGGCCCAAGCACTTGGGCCATCCTCCACTGCACTCCCGGGCCACAGCAGAGAGCTGGGCTGGAAGAGGGGCAACCGGGACAGAATCCGGCGCCCTGACCGGGACTAGAACCCAGGGTGCCGGCGTCGCTAGGCAGAGGATTAGCCTATTGAGCCACGGCGCCGGCCTTGATAGGACTTTAACTTGCAAAGAGGATGGAGAAAAAATTATGGTACAAAATTAAAAATATATAAGTTGTATTCCAGCAAATAGCAGAAGGAAATTAGGCTCTTGTAGAGGAATCTGGTAGAGGCAATGGGAAATAAGGTTGGAAGTATAAATTTGAGGATCAGATTCTAGAGGTAAGAAAGACTTGAAGAGGGGCATAATGAATTAAGATTGATCTTAGTCAGCTGTGGTAATTTCATCCTCTTCACCCAGGGTTGGTTTAGAATAGTTACCTACTTGGCTTTTAATGAAAAAGCCAAAAGAAAAAGAGACACCTATCCAAAATTTCAACACTTTAGATCAGTTGAACAAAACAGGGAACACTTATCCCCAAGCTTCTTCTGATGTGGGATGATTAAATGCTTAATTTTAAGCCAACATTAAATGGCATTTCTGCTACTTGTAGTTGAAAGCTTTCTTAACATGAAAACTAAGCAGTTTAAAGAATGCACTCTGTATCTCAGAGATCAACCTAGCTAGGGAAAGATCTGATCTCTGAAAAGATTAGCTACAAAACCATCACTTCAGTTTCTGACAGGTGTGCATCACTGCGAAGATGCTGGAGCCATGGATCTTCCCACTCTCACAAACACATTCTAAGATATATTTACAAAAGTCATCTTGAATTTCACTTTATGAGACAAATGTTTTTATTACTGAAAATATAAACTTATTTTATGAGCACAGTAATTTTTATCATACTTATCATACCACTGGTAAATACATCATATATATATATATATAAATTAATAAGTGATTCAGATAACATACCCTTTTTTTGATACAACTAAGAGAAACCTGACAAGTCACTAGATTCTTCTTAGTTTTACAGATGAGGAAATTGAGGCCTAGATACTGTACAGCCTAGAATGTAGCATTCAGCTCTTTATCTTCAATTTTTTTAAAAAGAAAAGTAAGTTACAATTAGTCCCATTGCTGTCAGCTAGATTTTCTTTTTGTTCTCAGAATAAAAAGTATGAGAAAAATTATTTTCAAGCTCTTAGAGGCAGGGTCAAAGTTTCCTTGCATTACCTATAATTAGTGCATCTTACCAAGAGCATTGCATCCAAAATACTACATTTAAGAGAAATATTTTAATGATGTAGACCAAACGACCTATCTCAGTGCATACACAATGACAAACAGCATGTTGTCACTACTATTCCTATCTCTGTGACACCCACGGATAATTGGTTAAAAATCCTATTTCTTACCTATATTTGCCTTATTTTCCCAGATCAAGTCCTGCGTTAAGCAAGGATTTGAAGTCAGTTTGAGGATAAGTACAGAAAGTATTATCAATGTAATTTATTCTTCCTCTACCTCCTCTAGCTATTACTGTCTCTATATTTCCAGGGTTTTTGCCAGGTTAAGCCAGGGAAGGCCATGGGGAGACAGGTTGTTTAGATATTTTTAGTCTTTTACTATTACATTCAAAACAAATATTCAGGAGCAAAAGATAAGCAAAAATCATACCTACTTAAGGATCTTTTACTTATTTGAAGTAAAGATGGGGTAGGGACATTGGGAAAAATGGTCCATGTTCATAGAATGAATAAATGCTCTTTTTTTTTTTTTTTTTTGACAGGCAGAGTGGACAGTGAAAGAGAGAGACAGAAAGAAAGGTCTTCCTTTGCCGTTGGTTCACCCTCCAATGGCCGCCACGGCCAGCACACTGCGGCCGGCGCACCGCACTGATCTGAAGCCAGCAGCCAGCTGCTTCTCCTGGTCTCCCATGGGGTGCAGGGCCCAAGCACTTGGGCCATCCTCCACTGCACTCCCAGGCCACAGCAGAGAGCTGGACTGGAAGAGGAGCAACCGGGACAGAATCCGGCACCCCGCCTGGGACTAGAACCCAGTGTGCCAGAGCCGCAGGTGGAGGATTAGCCTAGTGAACCGTGGCATCGGCCGAATAAATGCTCTTTAATAGACTTCTTTATTATAATATGATTCAGACAGAGACCCATGCAGTAGAATATGCCATCCCATACCAAATCAGAAATAATTTTGGCCAGCGCCGTGGCTCACTAGGCTAATCCTCCGCCTGCGGCGCCGGCACACAGGGTTCTAGTCCCGGTCGGGGTGCCGGATCCTGTCCCGGTTGCTCCTCTTCCAGTCCAGCTCTCTGCTGTGGCCCGGGAAGGCAGTGGAGGATGGCCCAGGTCCTTGGGCCCTGCACCCCATGGGAGACCAGGAGAAGCACCTGGCTCCTGGGTTCGGATGGCCGTAGTGGCCACTTGGGGGGTGAACCAATGGCAAAAGGAAGACCTTTCTCTCTCTCTCTCTCTCTCTCTCTCTCTCTCTCTCTCTAACTCTGCCTGTCAAAAAAAAATTAAAAAAAAGAAATAATTTTGCAAATGTACCCCAAAATTTTTGTCTTAGATTATTTTATAACAAACCCTGCATTAAATGTAGTAGTGCATGAAGACAAATCGCTTAGCTACAGTTGATTTGGATGCCGTACTATGGGAGCTACAGCAGGGACTCATTCAAATACAGCCTTTCATGCTGTTTCTATTTCAATTTTTATGAGGCATCGTGATTCCTTAGTGAAAAATAAGTACTTCTAGACTGCTGCTGATAGGAATATGATCAGTAACCTTAAATCCCTTTCTTTGCAAAATCAGAATCACAGCAAAAGTCAGAATTCAGAACTTCTATCCCAAAAATTTCCTACACAGATATCCCAGGCTGCTATCGCTTTTGGTTGATCTATATTTATCTTTTTTGTCCACAATTCCCCTTCTACATTTCGCTGCCCTTTTCTTCCCATTGCATTAGCTAGAATCCAGATAGTTCTATCCCTGCTTCTTCACTGGTATCTTAGGAACTGAGCAGCTCAGTATTTATATGGAAGCCCAGTAGTATTTTGCCAGGTTAGTACCCACTTCTGGTATTCACATATTTGCATAGGCCCCAGGATTGGTCCATGTGACCAATAGAATACAGTAGAAGTAATGATTTGTCATTCCTGAGGTTGGGTCATAAAAGTCACAGCAGCTTCTATTTTTGCTCCCTTCCTGACTCTAAGATCATTTGCTTTGGGGGAAGCCAGCTGCTGTTCATAAACAGCGACATAGCAGGGTCCAGAGACAAAGAATTGCGACCTCCAGCAGACAGTCACGTGAGGGAGCCTGGGAGCAGATCTTGCCCTATCATGTCTTCAGATGACTAGTGTCCAGCTGGTATCTTTTTTTTTTTTTTTAAAGATTTACAAATGTATTTCAAAGTCAGAAAAAAAGAGGGAGGAGGAAGGATAGGGGTGCGTGAGAGATCCACCTTCTCTCTGCTGGTTCACTCCCCAGATGGCTGCAGCCCTGGCCGAAGCCAAGAATCAAGCTCCATCCAGGTCTCCTACATGGTTGGCAGGGGCCCAAACACTTGGGTCATCTCCCACTGCTCTTTGCAGGCCATTACCATGGAGGCAGATCGGGAGTGGAGCAGCCAGGACATGAACCGGCACCCATCTAGGATGCCAGCACTGCAGGCAGTGGCTTAACATGCTACGCCACAATGTCACCAATCAGTATCTTGAGAGAAACCTCCTGAGAGATCCTGAGACCGGTAAGCCTGGCCTATCTTCCTGACCTGCAGAAACTGGTAAGAATATAGATAATTGCTGTTTTAAACCATTAAGTTTTCAGGTAACTAAAAGGAACCATAGGATTGAAGTGAGATTTTTTTTTTCCTTCTAATTTCCAAGGGACTTGAGGATAGGGTCTTGAGGGAGTTGCCTAAGGACATAGCAGATTCAAGATTCAATAACTGTTTTTTAAATGAATGATCATCTTCCTGTTTTTATCATTAAAGTAAATTCAATGACAATTACACTTCCAGATTTCTGGCTTAACTAAAATTTTTTTATTAATAATGTGGCTTAACTTGGAGAATATAGACAAGAAAAAAATTTTGAAATGAGATCACCTTTCAGAAGCTCTAATTTTTTTAATGCTCCCACCATTAAGAGTTCAATATAAATTTACAATGAGGTTCAGTGAGCAATTTAGGAAGCCTTGGCCTCATGCCTTACAAGCATTCATGATTACAAACTAAAACTTGGCCTCCCCAGCTAAGATATGACAGCATGCTGGGAAAGGCTAAGGGCTGACGTAAGTGTGGAAGAAATAAACTCCTGCAGGTCTTGAGCTTAGGGGACAGCAGGGCTACACTCAATATGACTTAGAGAAAGCATTCCTAAAGGTAAGTTTCTCTTGGTAACTCAGACAGCTTGGGGAGAGTCAAGGATCAAATATCCTCTCCTGTTCCCTCAAAGAGGAACTATATTCTACAGTACCAAGAATTAGTTCTGAGAGATACTTTGTAGTGTATCCATCCCTCCAGATCTACCAACTCCCATATTCTAATACATTCCTACTTGGAACACATAGGTTCCATGAAGAGCTGGAATAACCCTGTGACCATGTAGAGAAATAAAGATGCATCCATTTGGAAGTCTCCTAGGGGCGCTTGTTTCGGCCGACACTAGCAGGGCAACATTTCTTTTCTTGCCACTAACAAGTCTGTCTCACAGGCAGCGCTGTCTGGGCAGCAGGCATTGCAGTCAGGACTCCGGTGTTGGGGAAAAGTCTACCACACAGAAAGAAGAAAAGCAAAGGGTTTGCTCGGCATTGCTGAAGTTTGACCAAAGGAAAGTTCCAGTTGCACATATGGAAAGGACAGCCTTTTGCTGGAAAATAATTTCCCTGGACTGCACGAGTTGTATCTTCAGAGACAATGGACCTGAGAAATCCCTAGCCTTCTTTAGAGAAAGAAAAGACTCGATGGAAAGCTGTCCTCCGTTCCTTCACACTGAACTATCTGACAACTGAATACAGCTCAAGAAGTCAAGGACCAGAATCATGTTGTCATCATTTTTAAAGCTCACTAAAAGATTAAAAGAGGAAAGGACAAAGTTGGTTGTGCAGTAGTACAATAAGGGCCTTCAGCTCAGTTAATTTCTACCCCCCCAAAGCAAGCTTGAATTTTGCATTACTTGACAAATATTGCTTATTAAAAACGTGAGAACCTTGGGGCTGGTGTTGTGGCATAGTGGGTTAAGCCTCAGCCTGTGATGCTGGCATCACACATGGTACTGGTTCAAGTTCTGGCTACTCCACTTCTGATCCAGCTCCCTGTTAATGCACCTAGGAAAGCAACAGAGGATGGCCCAAGTGCTTGAGCCCCTGCACTCACTTGGGAGGCCTGGATGAAGCTTCTGGCTCCAGGCTTCAGTATGGCCCAGCTACAGCCATTGTGGTCATTCCAGCAGATGGAAGATCGATCTCTCTCTCTCTCTCTCTCTCTCTCTCTCTTTCTCTCTGTAACTCTGTCTTTCAAATAATAAATAAGTCTTAAAAAAAGAGACAGGAAGCAAACACCAGAGCCATTCCATTAGAGGACTTAAAAGCCTTAACCATGTGTATGGCACAAAGAAGATGGGCTTTAGGCTTCTAGGAGCTTACAGCTTACCCAGGGACATAAGCTGTTCCATACACAAGAAGATAATAGAGAATTCTGGATGCCATCAATGACTTCTCAGTTCAGACTCTAAATAGACTGGCAAGAATTTAAAGGAGAGGGATGAGGAAAATGAGATGACAGAAAGAACCAAGGAGACTGGGAGACATTATCAAAATGAAATTTTTACATAGCAATCAAACACTTGCAGTCTCAACCAACAGGACAAAATTATACTTCCACCAACTTGAACAGCATGTATTCTCAGCTTAAATACAAACTAGATGAAGCACAATAGAACCATTCCAGGTATTTCTCTTACCTCTAATGAGATCTGTGAGTGTCCCATTTGTCAGTCATCTGCGATTATAATTTACATAGTCCCAGAAGCACATACAAGCACCTTCAATACTTATAGGGCATTGGTTCTGGGACTAATCTTCAGACCAAAATCTACAGATGCTCAAGTTCCTAGCACAAAATGGTATAGTATTTGTGACCCTCCCATATGCTTTCAATCATATCCAGATGACTTGTATTCATAATACAATGTAAATTCTATGCACATAGTTGTTATACTGTATTGTTCTAGGGGTGGGGAAACTTTTTTTTCTGGCAAGGGTCATTTGAATACTTATAACATTCACGAGCCATACAAAATTATCAATGTAAACATTAGCTTTCTATAGATTTATCGAATGTCAAGTCCCACCTGCAATTGCCTTGTCAGGACTAAGCCAAATGATTTGAAGGGCATTAATATGGCCCATGGGCTGGGACATTCCCCACCCCTGAGTTATCCTGGTCAGAAAAAGAGTCTGTACCTGTTCAGTACGGATGCATATTTTTCTGAATTTTTCCAGGTCACAGTGAGGTGAGTTTATGGATGCAGAACCTGCAGATATGGGGGCTCTGCAATGCTCTTGACAGGGGTTTCCCTCAGAAAACCATACATTTTTTGTAAGTAAACTGTCCTAACTTAGCAGGGTGGGGGGAAGAGAAGAGGAGAGGAAGAATTTCCGCATTTTCCAATGAAATTTCACTAAAACAAAGAAAGGAAACCAAACTGCTAAAAGTGGGCTGGGCATTGGGTCCAGCAGGTTAAACCTCTGCCTGGGATACCCACAGCTCCTATCAGAATGCCTGGGATAGAATCCTGTCCCTGCTTCCCGTCCAGGTTCCTACTAATGTGCCCCTTGGCTGGCAGATAATGGCCAACCACGTGGGAGACCTAGATTGAGTTCCTGGGTCTTGGCTTTGGTCTGGTTTGGCCCTGGCAGTTGTGGCATCTGAGGAGTGACCCAAAGAATCTAAGCATTTTCATTCTCGCTCTTCACTCTGCCTTTTAAATAAATAAAGTTTTAAAAATGTTAACTGTGAGAAAAGTAGATAAAAAACTCAATTGTAAATGAATAAACACAGCAGGTGAATTTGAATGAATAAAACGATTTTACCTAAAACTTAACACCTCTCAACACAGTTGTCTGGCCAGTCAGGAAGCCATTAACATCTTGTCACCCGTGCCCCAAGCACATCAATGATATGAATTCTAAAAACAATGTAGAACAACAAACTGAATGCACCCATAAGTAGCGAGTGACACACAAACTTTCTCAATGGCCAAGTGGGGCATCTCTATATGCTGGATTTGCCACAGCAGTCAGAGCACAGGCTAGAGAGAAAAAGAGGAAACACTTTTTCAAAATACACGGTTGATAGATGTGGGCCCATTAAAACCACGAAAGTATCCCTTTAATAATGGTAAGCCATTATAGAGAGCATTCTGCTTTACCAAGAGAGAAATACCATTTTCTCAAATTGAAATACCAAAGCAGGGGTCTTTAATTACTTTTGGGCCAGAGGCTCCTTTGAGGATCTGATCAGAGTTGTGCACCTTCTTCACAGAAAACTATATGTACTCGCAAAATTGAACCTTCATTTCAGAGTCTGCTAACTCACCTCTCTGCCCACAACCAAACCCACCCCAACACGGGCTCTCTCATGGCCCCCCCCCCATGTGTTAAAGGCTTATAGACTCCTAAACTTATAAAGACTTGTGCTAAACAAAAATGCTTTAAATCCTTGGAGTAAGCAAGAATTTAATGATAATATATTATCAAATAGAATAAGAATTATATAATTAATTTCATTTTGCAGAATAACAGATACTGATTTGCACTATATGCCATCCATTTAATTTCATATCAGTTATTTAAAAATGTTAATGTATTGAAAATACTTAAATATGATTATATTTTTTATTTAAGGTATATAACATGTTTTATACATGTACAGATGGCAAAAAATGGTTACAACACTCATACAAATTACATAGTCATCAAATTACAGTTACTCCTGTGTATATATGTGTGTGTGCATGTGTGTAGTAAGAACGTCCAAAATCTATACTTTTAGCCAAAATCTCAAGTATATTATAATAATAACTATGGCTCTCCTATTGTTCACGAAATCTCTAGACTTGCACATCCTTCATATCTGCTACTTCATATTCTTTGACCTACATCGCCCCATTTTCCATATTCCCCTGGCTCCTTATAGCAACTGCTTTATTCTCTACCCATATATATCTGATTTTTCAAATAAGATCCCACTTAAAAGGGAAACTGTGCAGTAATCTCTGTGTGTCTGTCTCATTTCACTGAGCCTAATGTTCTCCAGGTTCATCTATGCAGTGGCAGAGGCAAGATCTCCTTTTTAAAGGCTGAATAATAGTTCATGTGTTTCACATACAGCACAGTTTCTTTATCCATTAGTCTGCTGATGGACACTTGGTCATCTCCATATCTTGGATGTTGTGAAGAATACTGCCATGAGTATGAGAATGTAGATATATTTATGAGTTGATGATGTGACTTCCTCTCACTATAGACACAGAAGAAAGATTGTTGGGGCATGAAGTAGTTCTATTTTCAATTTCTTCAAGAATTTCTATGCTTTTATCTACAACGGCTGCATTTACATGCCCATCAGGAGTGCACAAGGGTTCCCTTTCCTCCACATTCTTGCCAACACCACTTACCTTGTCTCTTTGATCACAGCCATCCTAAGCTGTGGGAGGTCACATCTCAGGGTGGTTTTGATTTGTAATTCCCTGATGATGAATGATGTTTGGCACTTTTCATATACCTGTTGGCTGGCCATTTTTTATGTCTTTCTTTAGACATAAATGTCTATGCAAGTCATTTGCCCATTAAAAAAATCTGGTTAGTGTCTTTCTTCTACTTAGTTGTGTAGGACCAACTCTTGAAACTTGGGAGCTGGCTTCTACCTTAGAGGCGATCCTACTTATTTTGTTTTTCCATCTGGTCCCTATTGCATATATTTGCATCATCCCATTACTCAAAAATACTCTGTAGAAAGAAAGCAAAGAAAAAAATTTTTTAAAACGTGAGACCAGAATGGGTCAGTTACTGACAAGTGTTTGGCACAGCAATTAAGATGCACTTGGGACACCTGCATGCCCTATCAGAGTACCTGATTCAAGTCCCTGCTCCTTTAATTTTGATCCAGCTTCCTACCAATGCATACCCTGGGAGGAAGAGATGATGGCTTAATGGGAAACCTGTAATAAGTTCCAGGCTCCTGGCTTTAACTTAGTCCAGCCCTAGCTGTTAGAGGAATTTGGGGGATAAACCAGTGAATGGAAGATATCTCTTCATTTCTCTACCTTTCAAATAAAATAAAAATAAATAAACATTTTAAAAAAGAAAAAGGGGACCAGTTATGTGCATTGTGGAACCCAATGGAAAGTGGAAATGAGGGACCCTTGCTACAAATTATTAAGAATTTCAAGATGGTGAGAGTAGAACATTAAATCAAGTGCAGGGCCCTTCTGAGCATAGGACCCTGTGTAACTACACAGGTGGCACATTCACAGATCCAGCCCTGGATATGTGCGAAGAAACTTCCCAATGTTTATGCCCATCCTTCACAACCTTACAGGAATATCCCATGTTTCTCAACATGGCCACTACGAAGCATTTCACATGTGCCAAGCAGCAAGCTGAGAACTTTACATTTACTTTGTTTCCTCAGCAACCCTACCAGGTAGATATTCCTACCCTGATTACAGATTATGGAACCAAAGTTAAGAGAAGTAAAGAAATGCTAAAGGGAACAGTGATTTCACATACCTTGAAGATATTCCCTCAATGACTTATACCACATGTATGTCTATTACAGTGACCACTCAATAACAACTCAGAAATTCACGTTTTCATTTGTTTGCAATGGATTTGTCTTTATCTAGGCCAAAGTCCAGATTCTATGAAGTCAGTGAGAGGGTCTGTGTTCAGAGGAGCGACCAAGGGGAGGGACAAGGGCCACAGTCCACCATCCTGTTGTTACCTCCTCCCCAAAACTATATTATCCCACAGCAGTTACTTGGCAAGAATATGGGGTGACCCTTACAGAACAGAATGGCAGCAACCACAGAATTATCCCTTTTCACTGCAGGCACAGTTCTAAGGCGAAATTACATAATTTCCACGAGAAATTATGCATTAAAATAGCACATGCACACTATAAGAGTACTGAATCTGTTAAAAGAAGTTATTAAGTCTTCAGAATGTACAGTAATTTCTGATTTCTTCCTGCAAACCCCAACTAATAGTTTCTTGAAGCAAAGGCTCACTAGAGTATTCAAGCTCAGGAGCATACCCCCACGCCCATCCCCGTCCCCACCCCCACCCCACCCCCGGATTTCATCAAACACTGCTGTACAACCACTCCATAGCCATCAATGAAATTCACTTTTTCCACACTGGAATGAGAGTACCATCACAAAAAGAATCTTAACCCAAATAGCCAAAGTCAAATCATCTAAATATTTACTAAAATTTCCTGGATTTTTTCTAGACTTCTCAAAGCGCATTCGTACAGGTCGTTGCTCTTACATTTCGCGTGGGCGTTCTGGTGGCATATTTAGGGCTTGCTGTCGAGACTCTGTCCTTTGGTCTTAGCTATATTCACACAACCCCTGTAGCTCGGAGCACTCTGTGTGATTAATAGCTCTGCCAGCCATTCCTATTTAAAAACGATTCCTCCTTTATGTCTTTTTTTTTTTTTTCCTACTCGTCCCTGATTTTCCCTGATCCTTATTTTTCCCCTCAGCAGAAATTACCTACTGTCAAGAGGTTTCTCCCCACTCCAAAGCCTTGCAACTTTATCCTACAACGTTTTGTTTAGGGGGAGCTTTTGTTCAGCAGAGGAGAGGGGCAAAACTTATTGGATTTAAACAAGTGGCTGGCCCAAAATGTTGTCTACAGGCTGTCATTTGCCAGCACCTATCTGCTTTCAGCCACCTTCTCCTTCCCAATTCCCAATTTTAAGGTAGGAAAAAAAAAAAAAAAGGATTCCAACAAGCAAATAGCACATCGCCTCACACCAAGCATCCATTGCCTTGTTCTGCTGGTTCCCTGGAAGTGTAAGTTGCATTTTTTAAAATTATTCTGTCAGCTTCATGACAATTTAATTTATTTATTTATTTATCCAGTTTCTCAACTCTGTGTGGGTAGCGATGTCTCATCAATATCTCATTCAGGTGTAGCAGGGAGACGCCTAACAGCCCTGGGCCAGCAGCCAAGCTTACCAGTGACTGACGCTCGCTTAACTGAGCAAAGATTTGCTCTGTACAGAGGACGGCTTGACTACACAAGAACCAGCAGTGACAGCGGGGATGCCGGCTAGAATCCTAACAAAGCTACTTCCAACTTGTGCTCAGGCAAGTGGAACTAGCACTTAAACTGCATGTTAAAGGGCTTCAATCTTGGTGCTTTTTTTTTTTTTTTCCCATCATTTACCTTCTGAATAAACCTTGGGATTTTAGAGGGAAAACAGCACATTAGCACGCTTAAATCGCAAACCCTTGTACCTTTTTAAAAGGCTGTTGAAGATTTATTAACTTGTAGGAGCAATCATTTAATTGCTTACTTTTGCAACACCACACACTATTTTTTTTTTAAATAACCAAATTAAACCTTTCGCACAAATTTGTGCTTTGAAGTTTCTGCAAAAGGATCATCCCTTTGAGGGAGTGATAAAAAGAAGAATTGAAATGCTCTCCTTTGGTACAAATGTCAGCCCAGCACCCCACCTCCTCCCCGCTCCCCTTCATACAGAGAAGCACATCATTCTCGTTTAAATGTTGCTAATTCATTTTCCAAGCCAGGTCCAAATCTCACTGTCCTATTTCACTCTGCAATTTCCAAATGAAAGCCCATAAGCATTTACAAATGGAGGAACACGGTACTTACAATTTTGGGATGTGTAATTCGGCTGTGTATCTTATGAAAACACTGTTATGTTTATTTTTGCTGTACTTCCTGTTCAAAGACAACACCACTCTTGGTCTAGCTGAAGAAACTAGTGAGCAACAGAAAATCCTTTGCACACCATGAACATGTGCAAACTATTCTTTGAATCGAGCTGCTGCAGCAGTTAGCAGAGTCTGTTCTTTGAGACTTGGTCTCAGAGCAAATTCAGCCCGAAGCCAACAAAGAGGATTTGCTATCTAACCTCACTGAATTTGGTGACACGCAACGGCAGAATCAGATATGTAGACTGATTTCCCACTTCACAGATGAAAACAGTGTAGGCATGAAATGATCCACACACACAGGCCCCCCGATTGGCATGTTTGTTGAGTGAGTTAGCAGTGCTCCGAAGCTGTGTGTAACCAGACAACGTCAGGGTGCTGGAGGGAGTGCATGTGAGTTTTTTAAAGTGCTGGATGCCTCTTACTTGGACAGCAGATCTGTTCCATTGCATCAGACACCCGGTAACACGATCTCATCAACCTATGTGAGCATCAGAAGTCCAGGCGGGTCACAAGTGAAATTCTCTTCGCTGCTGGTTGAGATTGCTATGTGCTTTGGCATAAAGATCACACTGTCCAATTTGGCCAAATTGGTGGTCTTGAGAATCAACAAAGGGACTGTCTGTCAGACTGAGGGAGTGGCATTTGCAGGTCTCCAGCCTTAGGGCCCCCACGATGGCAGTTTGCAGAATCCCTGTAGATGAAAGCACTCTTCTAACTGGGAATCTTTTCTTTGTTCCTCTAAGTATTTGATTTTGTTTCGGCTTTGTTTGTTTGTTTTTAAAGGTGTTTATTCCCAGAATACCACAAGGGGACATAAGAGGGCCTCCCTGAAGGGACCTAAGAACCTCTGGGTTTTGAAGGAGACAGGATGCCTGGAGGGTGCTGTAACTCCCTGGGAACCCAAACCTGGTTAGCTGGGAGAGCGCTCTTCTTCGGAGCCACTCTTTCTTTCCTCCATGGGACATGGAACCTGGATGGTATAATTGAAAGCCAGTGTATTAAGCATAACACATCAGACTACTGTTAACACCCTGCCTCCCGCAAGGCTGCCTCCTAACAGCTCTGTTTTCTGCCTACAGTATGTGCAAGCAAGTGGAACCATCACACGCACTGCATGCTAAAGGCCGCAGCCTTTGTCTTCTCCAAGTTCTGTCTATTTCAGAGGCTAACATGCAGCAATTAGTCTAATTAATGTGAAACAATGAGCTGTGTTACCACTTATCAAATTGATTGTTCCCCTATCAAAACAAAACAGGCTGGCTTTTTGATGTAATTTCAAGAGATGATTTGAAATGTCATGTTGCTGCAAGCCAATTACCTTATGACTAGAGTCACGGTCAACAGAATACATAATTAGCGTGAGTTTGGGAAGGCTGCTTACTGCTAGTATGTTAATTAACTGTCTTTTGTCATAAAACAAAAAGGTTGTAGGGAAGGTTTTGAAATCGGTCTTTTTTATTTACATTTCTTTGTGCTTATCAATGTGAGGCATGACAGTGCAAAAGAATAGAAAATTTTAATTCCGCTACTTCAAATTAATACTCAGCTGCAAGGTCAGGCAGAATGTGCAGGCTGCAATACCATTCACCTCGCTCTAGTCCTGCCCCAGTGTATTATATTACTTGTGGAGTTAAATTAAGTATCGGATAAAACTCGAATGTAAGAAATACTGAGCGCGACGAAACAAATCCCCTAATAGACTTCTTCGGGCCTCACTTGCTTTTGTGCATCTCGTGAAGGGCTGGACAGCGCTCGGCTGCCCTGGGAATTACATTCAGGTGTCGTCTTTCTATTTCAATCTTGAAATTTGGAGAGAATAAACCCATCATCAAATGATGTGATTGCCTTTACCTCACTATAGTAGAGAGGGAATGCATAATGGGTACCAGTGGGCTTGTAAAGGAATCCTATCTGTGAGGCCCGGGCTCCGTAACTCATCTGTAGCTTCCTCCCGTACATGATAGCCTAGCAATTCCACGTTCTCGATTAAGGAACCCATTCTGTATTTTTTGAGCTTTAATGTATTCTAGGGGTAGCTGTAATCAGTAACTGACAATTAACAATCATGGCAGCCTTGAGCCTGGGTTTGCCATGCATATTGGTAAACCAGTTTCTGGCTTACAGAACAAGTTGGGAGCTCCCCCAAATTCTAACACTACTGCTCCATTGTTTAATGACCTCGTTTCACTCACAATGGCGGTAGGGGTAGGGTCTCTGTGGCATCCTACGATTTTCTATGAGAGATGTATTGCCATTTTGTGAGTGCTAAAACTCTTCAGTGCTTTCTTGGGATACAGTCCAGGTCTTGCAGTTGGATCAGAGTGGTTTTCAGTTATAGAAAAAACACAACACCTTGCTGTTAGGAGAATATCAAATTGAGCTTCTAAACTAGACTCTGTCCTACTTTTTTGTTTTTCAAGGTCATCAAAAATAATTAAATGTTGGATAGAAAATACTAAATGGATGGGTTACAATGCTTTATATTTGGAGCAGGGTAGGGGGACGTCTCACTTTGGTGACATGGTGAGGAACTCTGGGAAACGGATGTTTGACAGGAAGGAAGCAGGTCTCAGCTAGGCCAGGTGGGAGAAGACAGACTTTCTGGTTTGCTCTTCATCCCTCTTTGCAGTGTCTCTTCCTTCTGCCAATATAAAAATGTCTCATGCATTGTGACTACAATTTTCAGAAGGGTGGGTGGGAGTGAGAGACGGGGTTTGAGGATGGCTACCTAGAAAACCTGGCTCATTAAGTAGTAAGAGTAGTGACTACGGCCTTGTCTGACCCTGTGCATTCCACCCACATCTCAAAGCCCAATATAGTCAGGGGTGGAGGAACATTTCCTAATCTCACAGGTAGGTATGGAGAGCTGGTGTATTTTTATTTTGGAATCAAAACGTTCTAGCATCCTAAAGTTGAAGGAAATCTTGGAAATATACTGGGGCAAGTGTTTGGCATTGCAGTTAAGATGCCATACCCAGTACCTGGGTTCAAGTCTCAGCTCTGCTCCCCATTCCAGCTTCTGCTAATGCACACTCTAGGAGACAGCAGGTGATGGCTAAAGCGACTGGGGCCCTGTGGCCCAAGTGGGAGACCTGGATAGAGTTCCTGGCCCCCAGCTCTGGCATGACCCAGCCCTGGCTGTTGTGGGCATTTGGGCAGTGAACCAGCAGATGGGAGAACTCTCCTCCTGCCTTTTCTCTCTCTCTGCCTTTCAAATAAATCAAATAAATAAACAAAAACTTGTTTTTTTAAAAAAGAAAATATCCTTTTACCCAACTTCCCTTCCAAGGTGGGATTCTTTCTACACTGATCACAACAGATTAAAATGAGACCTCTTTCAGGAAGGAGTCTTTTTGTTGAGATTTAGAGAAAGGCATCCAAACATATTCCAAAAGGCCATGCTGATAAGATTTGCTATTCCTGGTATTTGGGTGCCCTTCCTACTCTGAAGCTGAAGCATGGTTCATAGATAATGGGAGGTGCCCTGACATCTGAGCCTTGGTTACTTAGGAGATTGAGACAAAACCCATGCAAAATGGATTGCCTGGAACCAGAGGCTGGGATGAGTCTTGACCAGAGATCATCAAGGAGTCTAAAATGTAAAAGCAGGAGATTAAAACATCAAGTTTAGTTACAATCATGTGCAAAAGTTTACTTGTAACACTTTGTCCCATCTTGGATCCAACCTACCCACCCGCTTTGTTCATAAAATCCAGATGTAGAACATCATGTCATATAATTCTGTCACATGACTTTCCTCCTGGTTTTTTCTCCTCAAATGGGAAGGAAAGAAGAAAAGAATTCAGAAAGGGAGGAAGGACAGGGGGCAGAGAAAGAAACTGTTAAGTGACGATTATGTGTTGGTGTGCTTACTTTCATGATGTCTGGTCTAATATTTATACACCAAGTGCTATTCCAAATTTCCAAATTATCTTAGTCAGTTTTCACAGCAATCCTGCAAGGTGGATACTCTTTTTCCAACTAGATATTTTTCCTAATGTTAATAATAAATCAAGAAGAGTTATAAAGGATAATTAATGAAGCCTAGGTTTTAGAACTATGACTATATAATTCTCTTCCCAACTACACAATGCTGTTTGCATTTGTGTTGTCTTTTTACTATAATGTAATACCTCAACTAAACAGGATTTGATTGCTTTGTTATAGTAAAGGGCAAAATACAAAAAGACCTCCAGTCAAATACAACAAAATGAACTGGGCACAGTAACTAATTCATAGGATACAGTGTGTTGAGTTACAGTTCTATCATTTGAAAGGTTGCACATGATGAAGTTAAGGAGGCTGGGAGATGGCAATCTTTTGGTGCTGAATCCAAAATGATTTCTTGAAATTTCAGGAAATACAGTATTTTGTACAAATTCCAGAGTGGATATTTGGCACAGAGGTGAAGATACCGCTTAGGACACATCCCATATCAGAGGGTCTGGCTTCCTGCTCTGGCTCTACTCCCTAGTCCAGCTTCCTGATAATGCACACATTGCAAGGCAGCAGGTGCTAGGGTCCCTGTGCTAGGGTCCCTCATGTGCTAGGGTCCCTGTCACCCATGAGGGAGACCTGGAATTAGTTCCAGTTCCCTGCCTTCAGCCTGGTCCAGCCCCAGCTGTTGCAGGCATTTGGGAAGTGAATCAGCAGTTGGGAGACTCCCCCCTTTCAAATAAATAAAACACACAATGAAGAGCTAAAGTTTAGTTTCTCAGAAATGCTTTCCTCGGCTTTAGCCAAACCTGAAGCCTCCTGAAGAAAGCAAATCCCATTCAGAAAGCATTGTCTTCGTCTGCCCATCTAAATGGTATAGAGCGCTTGAGACTGGCACCCCCACTGGCAGTAGAATAGCAAGAGGTCTCTGGGCAGCAGCAGCCCCGAGGAGGAGATGGGGAAGGCAGTCCCCACAGTCACAGCATTGAAATGTCAGTCAGGCACTCGGCTTGCCTCCTCCACCTTGCACAGAGCTAAACATCTCTTTATGTCAGAACAAATTGGGCAAGCCTCAAATCTTTCTTCTTTTCTCTGACTTCAATGAGATGAACGCAGGCAACGAGGAAGAGAGGGAGAGGAGAAGAGAGGGAGGGAGGGTTCAGTTCACATGAAAGCACTATGACACAGCCACATGCCAGAAAACTGTTCCTGCAAACGCTTACAGCCTTTTGTGAGCGGTGGTAGGGAAAACAGGGCAGTAGCTGGGCCAGGTCACCCACTTTTCCACAGTCAGATATCACTAGGACTTGAGTTCCTTCTGAAACCTGTGTCACATCCCATGAGACCTGCATTGATGCTTTTGTGGAAATGGCAGGAATGCCTGACCCTTCTCTATTTTTTTTTTAAAGATTTGTTTATTTATCTGACAGGCAGTGATATGGGGTCGGGGGAGAGAGGGAGAGATATATCTTCCATCTGCTGGTTCACTCCCCAAATGGTCAGAGCTGTGCCTGACTGAAGCCAGGTGCCAGGAGTTTATTCCAGGTCTCTCCTGTGTGTAAAGGAGCCCAAATGCTTGGGCAATCCTGCACTGTTGGATTGGTAGCTGGACTTGAACTGGTACCTGAATGGGATGTTGGCACAGCATGTGGAGGCTTGACCCATGCCACAGAGCCAGTCCCCCATGATCCTTTTCTTCCATGCCATTTCTACTCCTTTTTTTGCTCTTGGTTACAACCTGTATGTCTGTGTTCATAGCATGCAGCATATGTGTCAGTATTTCTATATAAGTCTAAGAGAAAACATAAGACTGGAATGAGTCCAGTTGAGAAGGCAAGATAGTGCATGAAGGGAGTAGACATCAATTTTACAGTACAATTTTGGAAGCCTCAAGATGGAGCTAATAAAAAGACAGTGGTATTCAGAATATGCTGGTCAGTAAGAGGGCAGATTCTATATTTAAGTCTGCATGATATTTTTGATATATATATAAAACCTGCCTTTCCAAGTACTCTTTCAGGAAAGGGAAGTTAATTCTTAAACAAAAATGAATATGTCAAATACATAACACACACACACACACAGTGTTATACAGCTGTCTCTCCATGTCTGTAGGGCATTGGCTTCAAGAACCCCTGAGGAGGCTGGTGCCGTGGCACACTTGGCTAGTCCTTTGCCTGCAGTGCCGGCACCCTGGGTTCTAGTCCCAGTCGGGGCACCAGATTCTGTCCCTGTTGCTCCTTTTCCAGTCCAGCTCTCTGCTGTGGCCTGGGAAGGCAGTGGAGGATGGCCCAAGTGCTTGGGCCCTGCACCCGCATGGGAGACCTGGAGGAAGCTCCTTGCTCCTGGCTTTGGATCGGTGCAGTACGCCAGCTGTAGTGGCCATTTTGGGGGTGAACCAACAGAAGGAAGACCTTTCTCTCTGTCTCTCTCTCTTTCACTGTCTAACTCTAACTCTGCCTGTCCAAAAAAAAAAAAAAAAAAAAAAAAAAAAAAAAAAAAAAACCCTGGGGAAACCAAAATTCACAGATGCTCAAGTCCTTTATATATAATGGTCCGTATTTGCATGTAACCTATACACATTCTCATTAAATCATCTCTTGGATTACTTATAATACCTAACACAATGTAAATGCTATGTAAATAGCTGTTATGCTGCATTGTTTATGTAATCATGACAAAAAAAGTTTTCACAGGTTCAATACAGACTCAATTTTTTAAAAATGTTTTATATCTGCAGTTGGTTGAATTATGGATGCAGAACCCAGATACAAAGGCCAAATAAGTGTGGGTATGTAGATATGTATTTATGGAATCCATGTTTGTTTAAGAATTAGCCCTGCTTTCCAAAAAGCAATATTTGGGAACGAACAGGAGATGCTTAAAGAACAGGTAACCAGTTTTAAGCACAGTCCTAGTCAAAACATACTACTAAATCATTGGGTTCTGCTCTGAGAGGCAAAAACAAATGTCAGAAACTAATTGGGAAAAATGAATAAAATACTGGACATTTGTTAGCACAAACATGAAGGACCTGAACCCTACAAAGATTTCATCTTCAAACGGGAGGCTACGGCTTTTCTCGAGGAAGTGTTTGGAATGGGAGAAGATGGAACCTATCAAATAAAATGAGATAATATAAATATTTCATTTAGTCGTTATCATCTCTTTATGATGATGAGAAGACATTATTATCATATTTTTTATTCTAACTCATAAAAAATGGTCAATCTTCTACATTTGTAATGGACTACAGCACACTAATCTAACTTTGGCATAAAGCTCATACAAACCACTCAGTATTTTCAATATAAATGTAATGACTTCTGATTTTAGGGAAAAATAACAATGTTCAAAAAACATCCTTAGTTAACCCTCACCTCTCCTATTGGCCATGTATGTAAGTATGTGCACTTGCAAAAAATAAAATAAACTTTCTGCATATTCATTATGAAGAAGACGGATGATAATCAGTAGGAGAGACAGCAAATTTCTTCTTGAGGATTAGGCTACAATTGGTTGAATTTCAACATCAACCTGGCAATTTTACCATTAAGTCAGCAGAAGTGAGTTCTTATACACTATGCCACTTACTACCAGAGAACATCAGGCAAAGGGAAAAGAACACGGTAGAATAAATTGTGCATTATTTCTGGCATTAGTTAAAGGAACAGAGCATTATAAGAAAAAAATACAGTACCATTGATTTTTACAGGTGTTTAATACAGATAAGCTGAAAAAAGAGTTTCCATTTTAAGCCCAGTGATGGCTAAAGATGCATTCAAATATGTTCAAAAGCAATCTAAAGTCTTCTAAAATGGTGTTTAAGCTATTCAAGCAAAACGTAAATAGTTTTTGTCGTAGTACTGAGGCATGTAGAACAAAAACAGTGTCCAAGGAGCTGACTCTGGCACACTGCCGGCCACTGTCAAAATCAGGGAGGGTCATTAAAACAGAGGTAATACTGTTTCTCCATTACATGATCAGAGGTTATTCAGAGAAAACACTAACAGGCTGGCCTAGGGAAGAAAGAGGCACAGCTACCCGCGGAGCTACCAAGTTAAGGAGTCAACCACAGACTTGAGAGTTATCACACAAAGAAACTAAAGCTTCTGTGTCTCTATTTCCTTGAGGTTGACTTTGGAAGAAGAGGAAATTGTTGCTTTTGCCTGACAAAACTCAGTAGATACATTTAAGTGCTTTGTGAAAATCAAATTACAAAAGAAGTTTCTGTCTGCATAGCCCGGGACTGGAGAATGTTTCTATTTGACGTATTCTTGGGGGGTCTACCTGCCTCCAATTGCTGCCCAGCTGTTTGCTTCCAGAAGACTGCATAATGAACAAGGCACAGAAGAGAGCAACCATCTCTGAGCACAGACAAGCAGCATTTCTAGATCCTGTAAGAAAATGAAAGATGCTAGTTTTTGGCATTCTTCACTGCGTTCTGTCTTGTCTTCCTTTCTTAGAAATAAATTCTGGTAACTCGGGCTCAGATATAAACTAGTTCCTGTAGTTCCCACCGCTTCTGCATATATATATATATATATATATATATATATATATATATATATATATTTAATCTGCTCCCTCCTAAGACCTGGGCCAGATATCAGCTTCTCTTTCCTATTTCTAATGCAACCATGTCCTAACTAACCATACAGCAGGTAGCCCTGTGCGAATAAATGAGAAAGGTGGTAGCTGGCAAAAACCTCTCTGGTCAACTAGACAGACAAGCCTTCTATGCCACGCAGTAACAAGGAAAGGATGGACACAGATCAGGACAAGAAGGGCTCCAGAGACAAAAACATCATCCCCACAAGAATGAGAATCATGACATCCCTAAGAACAAAAGAAGATGACAGCTCAGCAGTTCAATGCTGTGGCGTATAAGCTAGTGGAGTAACCAGAGGTAAGGCGGATGGGGTTCATTATAAAGAAACTCAGCCACCCACAGATCCCATGAGCTGGGATGGAAAACACATGTTCTGAAGATGCGAGAATAGACTCAGATAGTGTTGTTTGTTAAACACATGATATGACCAGCAGCAGCCTTGCCAAGCCTGGCTAGTGATACTTCTGCACACTAAGTGGCTCAGCTGGGACCTCTGTGTGTCTCAGAGTTTCCACCATGTAAAATGTCATAGGACTCCCTTATGTCATAAAAGACATATGAAGAAAGGAAGTTAGTAACATTTTGGAATTTAGTTACATTTGTCATCTCATCAAATCTAGTTATAGTGAGTCAGGGAATCTGGTTTAACTCATAGGATATAAAAATTTCTATTATAGCTACAAGTAATAGAGATTTGGATTCTACACAGATAAGAGGAGGAGGCAAGAACATGAATTTTGAAGTCAGACAATTCAGATTCAAACTCTTGCTTGACTGACACTGAGCAATATTTGGTAAGTCACTTAACTTCTCTGAGCAGTAAGTGACTTATCTATAAAATGGGGCCATAGAGAGATCCACCCCTGCTGGGGATACCATAGAGAAGCTTGGAAAGAATGAAACACTGGGAAGGTCCCCAGGGGCTTAAGCACATAGTAACTAAACACACATAACAGTTACTGCTCTTGCCCTAGGTTTATACCCCAAAGGCCCACTTACCTATGGGGAAACCATTCAATAAACCTGCTCACTTGGTTGGCAAAGGATTCTTAGCACCCATGTAAATTTGAGAGAGTATCTCAGTTGCATTAGCCGGTGTTTATTAATGTATTATGAACCTCTGCTGTGGCATCTGATTCACAATAAAGAGATTAAGCATACTAATTTGTCATTTATTTTCCAATGCCTGCTTTCCTGCCTGCAGCACTACTAATATCCCAGGAGCTCCTCAACCCAATTATTCTCCATTTTGCATTACTGCTGAAAGTAGCGCTAATGTGCCCAAAAGGCTTTGCTCCTTGGTGATGGGAAAAAAAAAATCTCTTACTCTACCCACCACAACACTGTTGTCATTTGCTGAGAAGATGCACCCCCGGACCACTGGGCCATATCCAGTAATCAAACCAAATTAGCAGCCTGACTGCGCCGTGGACATGAGCAGCAGACCTGTGCCTATTTAGTATTTATTTTGGGGGTAGAAGGGAATTCCATCTGTAGAATGAAATTCACAACCTAGAGGGAGTTGAATTATACGATGCCTATATACACAAACTGTTTTGTTTGCTTGTTTGGGGAATTGCATGTCAAAATCACTCAAATAACTGGTGAATTTGACTTTTCCTTCTCAAAAAATTAATAACCAGTTATTCAGCCAACTCCAAATATTAACTTGCAAACTAATTTGTGGATGTAGACACAGCTCATTATTAACAGAAGTGTAAGGAACACTAATTGTCTATGCTTTCTAATCCAGTCTTTTAAAAAATGGTTTTCAGCGTTACCATGTAATATTTCTGCTGCTTTCTTTAGTCTCTCACTTTGAAAATGTGCTTTTTGCTTATCCCAAGAGTTTCTGTACTGCTCAAGGCAAAATACTCCAGCATACCTTCACAACTACGAACTGTAAACATTTTTCTACCTTATTCTGCCTGAGGCTTGGACCCATTAAACGTCTATGGATAGTTTCAGAAGTCTACAAAATGCCACAGAGTCACCAACAATAATTATATTTAAAAACTTGCCAATTTCACTGAGACCATAAAACTTTGTATTTTTTAAAAAATCCAATAGTTCTAGCTTTGGGGAGCTACTGATGGAACATAGATTGTTATTTATTTCAAATATGATCAGCTTCAAGGATGAGATGCAGCAGATTAAGTTAATCTCTATGAGGTTATTTCTTACCATTATTTTCTTAAATCCTCCCCTCACTTTAATCAAGAATAGGAGTGGTAAGGGCTTGATGCAGGCTGGGGAGAAGCATAGATTAGTGGTTAGCATAATAGCATGAAAGCCAGGAAACATGAATTCTATTCTTGGCCAAGTGGTCTTAGGTGAGCTCATGATTTACAGACTCAGTTTCTCCATTTAGAAAACGGAAAGCATTGGACACACCACAAAGGCGAGATTCACAATGGTAACATTCCTGAGTGCTGTGCACCAGGCACTGGGGTAAGAACTTAAAAAGGATTGTCACGGTTTATCTTTTGAAGTTGATATTATTATTATCATAATTATATATATATATATATATATATATATATATATATGGTGATACAGACACAGAGACATGAAGTCAATGGCCTAAGGTCACACAGCTGGGAACCAACAGCAAAGGCGCTCCAAGCCATCAGCATTGCTGCTCTCTACGTTATTGGCTTTGGTGTTATCTGGACAGACTTTGAGGAATGGGCTATACTCCATATCTAATGCAGAAAACTTCCGAAACAGTGGCCCAGAGTCTCCCTCTCCTCCTCAGGCTCCAGGCCACCTGCCTTGGGAAGAAGACCACCCGGGCTCAGGCCTCCCTGGCTTTGCTGCATCTGGTAGCCACCCCCCCCCACTGCCATTGCGACACAGCAGGGCTTTCTCTGCCAACTGAACCCCAGACATTTGTGTTGGGCTCAGCGCAGCTGGTGGAGGATGGCTCAGATTTCCGCTGAACACAATGAAGCAGCTCTGTCACACGGCCCTTACGAAAGCACATGCTCACTGGCTAATTTTTGTAGCCTAAGTGTGCAGACTATTTAAAACTCCACACACTCCCCACCCCACCTCTTAAATGCCTTCTTAGGGGCAAAGTTCATGTAAGGGCCTATCAGCCATATGTTATTTGGTGTCTTTTTTTTTTTTTTTTTTTTTTGCATATTGGGAACAAATACACCAAACCCATCTTCCCGAGGAAAATGTTCCCAATTGTTGGCAGCATGTATATCAAATGGCATACTTGCAAGGTATAAAGGAGTGAGTCCCCTACTCAAATCTGGTGTCTGTGGGAAAACAATTTGAACTTGACTTATCTAGATGCTGAAGGAATGTCTCTTTCACTACCAAGATTCATCTCAGACCATCAGAGTTATTTGCCAAAATAGGAGCAAACGTTTAACAGGTCTGATCACATCCTATCTATGGGGCTCTGTATGAAACATTTTAAAATATATCACACATTCATGGGTGTTCATTAGTAACTTAATAATAACACATATCGTAATTAAGGACTTAACAAGGCTATTTAAAAATATATAAGTATGTAAGCTAATGCATATGTTAATCAGTTCAATTTAACTATTCTCCACTGTATACATACTTCAAAACATGTTGTACATATAGATGTGTACAATTTTGCCAATCTCTTAAAAAGAGCCATTGCTCTTCACATTCTACAACTGTGGTCGCGCAGTGAGTGGTAAAGCAGAATCTTACATACTCAGGACAAAAATAAATGAGCAATCAACAGGAATACTGCAGTAAAAGAAAGATAGGTTCAGAAATGTCTTGGTACTTTACTGAATCCTCAGAAAAAGGTAATGTTTGAAGCATACTTAACTTTCCTGAAATTCAAGTTTTTACATGCAATTGCTAGATCAATATTTGCACAATTAAAACAACTAAACTGGGTTCAGAGAAACTTGCTGTTAGCTAAAATCTAATTGGGGTTAAGGGGCGGGACAGGAAAAAAGGTGTCATATAAGTGACTTCTGAGATGTTATGAAAACTTTGCACCTTAAAGAAGTCTTTTGAAGTGGGCAAACGCTGAAAATATGCCAATAAAGAAAACACATGTTCCTGAAGACGGCACTGAAGGAACATGTAGCTTCTGTCAAGGCTTCCTTATCTTACTCCTGGTTTAGAAAAAAACATCTCTTGGTCTTTGTGCATTCAGATATTCCCTTTTCAAAACACTGCTTTCTCTGGTTGAAAATTCACAACCAAATTTAAACAATTTTGTTGCAAAACATCAGAGTGCCATTGGCTGTTATTTAAAAAAAAAAACACACAAACTAGGAGCTTTGTGAATCAATACAGTACAGGATTCCTTAAAAGAGGGACTGCTTCAGGAGAACTTGTCTCAGACATATCAAATAATATCTGTAAGCTGTGAAAGAGGCTAGGAAACTGACTCTTCTCTTTCCCACAAACACTGAAAAAACAGCTACAAAATGCAAATGAACTGTTGAACTCAATCCTTGGTCTTAACAATGTATTTCAATAGAATAGCCAATGTATCATCTTACTATGAAAAAGATGTACAGTAATAGCATTTTGAAAAGTGAATTGAGAACACATTGTCATCAACTCCAGCAAAAATAATAAAGGTAGAAAAGATTAAGAGGCAGGCATATCTTTCAGAATTGTAAAATGGGTTTATAGGTCTTCTAATAACAACTTTTACTCAAACCTTACATAAATAGGCTTAGATGATACAAATATAATGTGGGCTGTGTGGACACTCCCAGGTTCCTAATCATGTTTAGGGATTACCTGACAGAACAGAGACATTTCATTCCTATTGGGCTGAGGGATTACAGCAAAGAAACATCTAATATTCCATTTTTTAATTTCATGCATTTTTTATTTACCTTTAATGATGCTGTATATATTCATCATCCTGAAATATTAAAACAGTATGAAAAAAGTAATAAATTGGTGGAAAATTTAGGGAATAGGAATGCAACAGCACGCAAATCATACACTATCAAGTGCTTGATACACATTTAAAATCACTGCCTACCACGGCAAAGCCAAATTCCTAGCAGATTTCTGAAGCACAAAGTCACAATAAGAAGATCAGCAGAACAGACTGAAATAATAGAATATTCATCCCTCTAATCCATATGCAATTCTTTAGGGCTTTTTTTTTTTTTAACAATGCATATGAGGTCTGACTGTAGTCAGGATTTAAATAAGTTGTCTCTCTCCTTGCTGCTCCGATTTTTATAAAAACATGTATATACAGTTATCATTTCTGCTCTGCTGCCCCAGCAATGACAAGGTTAGCACATTTTCTCACACCTCAAATGAAACAATAGCATTTTTAAACAACCAAAGTGATAAAAGAAATACATTTATTCATCCCACTAAAACCTCCTGAAATGGCTTTTGGGGAAGAATGAAAGGTTGTCTTCATTGATGGGGAAAAAAAGTGATGCTTTTGTCACTTAATTACCAATTAATGAATTGATACTGTAATTTAATATTCATTTAAATACTAACAAGAGGAGCTATCGGTAGGCATTTCAGTGTCGCACCTTCCAGCCTGCCTTGCAGAGAGAGGAGGTTGTCCACAAGGCATTATTCAATATTGTAACAAGGAGTAGAGGAATGCAGAGGAGTAAGCCTGATACCACCACCTGGCCCAGTATGGGCCCTTCTGGAAGAACACTTGAAAGCATGGAAAAGGGGCGGGACCACAGGGGCCATCAGATGTCCCACGATCCTCCTCAGAGAGCCTCTTTCTAATTGCCAGGAGTTAAGAGCAGCTGTCTTTCAGTGGGTGTGATTTTTTAAGCTATCTTCTTTCAGTTTGTTGGTATAATCTGATGTTTTGTCCTTAATGAGCACTACTGCCTTGTAATAAGGATGAACATCAACAAAACAGAAACTACTTAAAATGCTTTAAAGTCTCCCTTATTTCTCCTCCTTACTCTTCCATTCACCCAAACAAATTGGTCCTTCCCTGTGCTAACATTGATAGCAAACTCCTTATGGGCCAAATCACAAGCTGCCTTATGGCACAGTCTTTCCCCTTTAAAGCAAACCTTTTATAGGATTAAGTCCCTTCAAGACAAAGTCTAGGTCCTCTGTTCCATTATTCTCTCTCTTGGAGAACTGATCACAGGTTTTTGCACTTAGTAGGTATTTAGAAATTTTTTTGGTAGTTGTCATTAAATCAAAACTCAGTAATTTTTTTAAATTCTGCTAAGTGTTTTTATCTTGGTTATAGTCACTATTTTTCCAGCTCACGATTCAAATTAGCCAATTCTACCAGCTGTGGATATGGTGAGTTACCACAAATAATGCTAATCACAGAGATCTAACACATTTGACAGACTGGCGAAGAGCTGTATGTCGCACCATCTCAAATGCTGACCTGAACACTGAGACATTTACAGGACAAACAACACAATTAGAGAAATACAAATCCCCACCTTCACCAAGCAAAAGAGAGATGTATAACAAATGGAAGGAGTGTATGATAGAGAAGCATTCTGTTCTTAGCAGGAGAAATTAAGGTCATCTTGAGAGGGAGAGACGTTGTTACACCCAGATGTAGGAAGTTCTAAAACATACGTTGGTAAGATCTTAAATGCAAAGGGAAGCACTAAGGAAGCTTTTGCATTCCAGACTAAAGTTCTTACACTCATTTGCCACCTCTCTTTGTCATTTGCAGTAGTCTGTCACCATTTTCTGCCTACCCTTAGCATTCATTCTGGAGACTAGCTAGGCTAAGAACTATTCAATTAAAATCCAATGCCTTCAAATTAAAAAAAAAAATCCAATGCCTTCTTGAATGCTTTAAGCTGATTCTTTCATTTCTCTTTGAAGACATCTAGAAACTTGACGGGAAAAGATATTCAAAATACAAAGAAAAGAATGGCCAGAGGAAAAGGGGAGAAAACAACATATTAAAGCTGCTGTATAAAAAAGCAAACAATCTGTTCTGACACCCCCTCTGCCTTGTATCAGAGCAAACTGCTGTCAATTCTGATTATGACACAGTGATCCTATCTACAACATGATATCATCGCTTTTTCAGCTCGAATTCCCATGCTTGTAAGCCTTTCAACTCCAGGCACTCATTCAAGAATTCAGGAGTGTTCTCAAGTTCTTGTGTGAACCAAGATGTGTCAGCCCAGAGCAGGTGGTTCAGCTGCTCGGAGATTCTTCGCCGAGTACAACCAGCATTTGCCTGAAGCCGCTCACAAACAATGCAACTGCTTTGCCGTTAACAACCAATATTTGCTAGGGTAAAAAAAAAATTACTGGATTTATTTATTTATTTATCACTGTTGACAACAGGTCAAGAGTGTCACCCATGACAGTGCAGAGAAAGTGATAAAACCTTGCTGACCTTTAAATTCTACAGCAAGCACCAACTCCATTCACAAGTTTGCCTTTCCCATGAAAGCCATGCCTTCCCCTGTCTATCTGTTCTGTCTTGATGGTCTCATAAACTTTGCTATCCATGGTAGTATTTGTGGGCTAGTAATATTTGATGAGATTTTTTTGAAAATAATTATGAAACATGAATAAACTACATTATGGAGTTTTTAGTGCCTGGCTTGGTTTTATAGATTCAGTTATACAAAGGGTCTTCAGGGGCTGGCGTTGTGGCAGAGTGGATTAGACCACTGCCTGTGATACTGGCATTCCACATGAGTGCCAGTTCATGTTCCAGTTGCTCTACCTTTTTTTAAATTAATTAGTTAATTTTTTATTGCACTGCACTATATAAACAGACCTAGAACTAAGTGCTTCCCACTAAACATATTGGGAACGGTGCTTCATAGAACTAATATCTGCGTTTTCTGTCAATTTAAGGCTGTGTCATATTTCATCTTGCACATGAGCCATAAATAACTTCTCCCTACAGATCAATATCTTTCCTAATTACAAGATTCCAGATTTCACAGCAATGGGCATACTTCCCAACTTGTGAGGTTATCTCCTTGACAGAAACCGCTGGGATTGGTCTGCTATGTGCCAAGATATGTGTTGTCTATGTTTTGATTCTACACCCCTTCCTAGGCAGCACCACTAGTCAAAGATGTGTTCAATATGCAATGCAGAAGGACTGCTGGGACGTCCTTCCAGGCAGACCACATTCTACAGCGACCCTTGTAACGACAGGGAAGACCCAGGGCAGCCATCTGCACAGGCACTGTGAGAAAGCAGCAGAGATCCAGGTCCCGTCAGAAAAGCCCACAACAGAGAGTGCTGTGCCAGGACAAGCTCTCAGTCTAATACCTTGGGCTGCTGCTGACTTCGGAGGGTAAGTACCATCTCATCTGGCTGTTCCACTTCTGATGCAGCTCCCTGTTCACACACCTGGGAAAACAGCAGAAGACGGCCCAAGTGCTTGGGCTCCTACTACTCATGTGGGAGACCTAGAAGCAGCTTTGGGCTCCTGGCTTCAGACTGGCCCAGCCCTAGTGTTAAGGCCATTTGGGAAGTGAACCAGCAGATAGAAGATCTCTCTGTCTCTCCCTCTCTCTCTGTAACTTTGCCTTTCTAACAATAAATTTTTTAAAAATGTTTAAAAAGAAAGGAAATTACATGTTATGCAAAAAATATTCAAGAATTGCAAAGGTTTTTTTTTTTTGCACCAAAATAAATATCTTTATTTTTATTTCTTATTTAAAGATTTATTTATTTATTTGAATGTCAGAGTTGCAGAGAGAGAGGGAGAGACACACAGAGAGATCTATCCACAGGTTTACTCCCCAAATGGCCGCAATGGCCGGCATTGGGCCAGGCTGAAGCTAGGAGCCTGGAGCTTATTCCTGGTCTTCCATGTGGGTGCAGGGGTTCAAGCATTTGGGCCATTTTCTGTTTCATTTCCAGGTGCATTAGCAGGGAGCTGGCTCAGAAACAGAGCAGCTGGGACTCAAAATGACATCCATATGTGATTCCAGTGTTGCAGGTGGCAGATTTACCTGCTATGCCATAGCTTCAGCCCCAATAAACATCTTTTAAATCCACCATTCTACAACCTTTCTGAAGTACCCTGACATGTGTGAATTCATGTAAAAGTCTGAGTTAGCAAGGATTCACCAGGATTAAGCCAACATCATAGACAGCTGAAAAGAGGGACCACTGACAATGACAATGACCTCTGTCATCCATCTTACCTCTCCTACTCCCTCCTCCAAGGACAATGTGGGCTTTATCCTTATCTGTAATTTAAGATTTGTTTCCTTCCAGCTCAAATTCTCCCTTTTTATTTATTTTTTAAAGTTTTTTGAAAAATATTTATTTGTTTGAAAGGCAGTTACAGAGAGAGAGAAAAAAGGTGAGACAGAGAGATCTACCTGGTTCACTTCCCAGATGGCAGCAACAACCAGGTTGGGTCAGGCCAAATCCAGGAACCAAGAGGTTCTTTTGGGTCTCCCACATTGGTGCAGGGGCACAAGGACTTGGGCTATCTTCCGCTATTTCCCAGGCTCATTATCAGGGAGCTGGATCGGAAGTGGAGCAGTCAGGACTCGAACCAACACCCATAGGGGATGCTGGCATAACAGGCGTGCACTTTACTAGCTCTGCCACAGCGCTGGGCCCATACTATCCCTTTTTAAAAAATTCTATTAGGGGCTGGTGCTATGGCAAAGTAGATTAAGCCTCTACTTACGGTGCCAGTATTCCATTTGGGTGGCCATTTGTACACCAGCTGCTACTCTTTCAATTCAGCTCTCTGCTGATGACCTGGGCACTTGGGCCCCTGCACCTACTTGGGAGACTCAGAAGAAGCTCCTGGCTCCTGGCTCCTGGCTTCAAATCTACTTAGCTCTGGCAGTTGCAGTCATTTGGGGAGTGAACCAGCAGATGAAAGACCTCTCTCTCTCTCTCTCTGCCTTTCCTTCTCTTTCTGAGTAACTCTGACTCTCCAATAAATAAATAATTTTTTTTAAAAGAAGTCATGTAGCTGGGAGTAGAACTGGTACCCATATGGGATGCTGGCATTGCAGATGGCGGCTTAACCTTCTTCATTACAACGACAGCCCCATGAGGGTACTTTTGAAAAGCTAATGGAAAATGAAGTTAAGTTTATTTTGTTATGAGAACATTTTGAAATGCATGTATAGTTTTATCATAGCACACAGTTTTCATAAACTTATGGTCAAATATTGATTTGACCATAATATATTGCTAATACCTAATGATTCAATATTGCTAATATCTAATGATTCAACCTCACTTAAATGCCACAATGTTATTTTGTGGTAGATAATATTATCTCCACTTCACCATTATAGTGCAGTGTCACACTACTCATGAAAAAAAAAAAAGCTTTACTGATATTTTTAAATTTTTAAAATTTATTTTCATTTTGTTTAAAAGCTTAAGAAGGACTGGTTCACCCTCCAAATGCCTGCAACAGCCAGGGCTGAGTCATGCTGCAGCCAGGACTTGGGAACTCAGTTTGAGTCTCCCACTTGGTTGGCAGGGACACATTCACTTGCGTCATCACCTGCTGCCTGCCTCCCAGACTGCACATTATCAGGAAACCAAACTGGAAGCGCAGTAGCCAGGACTCAATCCAAACCCTCTGATATGGGATGTTGGAATTTGGGATGTTGGCTTCCCAAACAGCATCTTAACAACCATGCCGAACACCTGTACCAAAGTCTAGGCTTTAAAATTGGGTCTACATGGATAAAGAAATTATGGGACATGTACTCCATAGAATACTATACAGCAGTAAGAAACAACGAAACCCAGTCATTTGCAACAAGATGGAGCAATCTGGAAAACATCATGCTGAGTGAATTAAGCCAGTCCCAAAGAGAAAAATATCATTTGTTTTCCCTGATCGGTGACAACTGAGCGCCAAAGGGGAAACCTGTTAAGTGAAATGGACACTATAAGCAACAATGAACTGATCAGCTCCTGTCCTGACATTAGATGTACAATGTAATACTTTATCCTTTTTAGTATTTGTTGTTATTGTTGTTGTTCTAGTACTATTGGCTGAACTCAGTAATTAACACACAATTATTCTTAGGTGTTTAAATTTTAACTGAAAAGTGATCCCTGTTAAATCTAAGAGTGGAAAAAGAGAGGGAGGAGATGAACAATTTGGAACATGCTCAATCGGACTGGCCGCAAAGGGTGGAGTTAGAAATGTGCCAGGGGATTCCAACACAATTCCATCAAGATGGCATGTACCAATGCCATCCCACTAGTCCAAGTGATCAATTCCAGCTCACAATTGATGGCTCTGATAGGTCTAAGAGTCAAAGAGATCACACAAACAAGACAAATATCTGCTAATACTAACTGATAGAATCAAAAAGGGAGAGAAAGATCCAACATGGGAAGTGGGATACACAGCAGACTCATAGAATGGCAGATGTCCTAAACAACACTCTGGCCTCAGAATCAGCCCTCAAGGCATTCAGATCTGGCTGAAGAGCCCATGAGAGTATAGCAGGCATGGAAAGCCAAGATATCATGGGAAAAAAAAAAAAAGACCTAAATGAATGATCTCTGTGAGTGAGATCACAGTGGAAAGAACGGGGCCATCAAAGAAGGAGGTACCCTTCTCCGAAGGGAGGAGAGAACCTCCACTTTGACTATGACCCTATCGGAATAAGATCAAAGTCAGCGAACTCTAAAGGCTTCCATAGCCCTGGCAACTCATGACTAGAGCCTAGGGAGATTACTGACGCCATGAACAGGAGTGTCAAATTGTTAAGTCAGCAACAGGAGTCACTGTGTACTTACACCCCATGTGGGATCTGTCCCTAATGTGTCATCTAAAGCCAAGTGATGCTATGACTGGTACTGAAACAGTATTTTTATACTTTGTGTTTCTGTGTGGGTTTCTGATGAGGTCTTTGCTAATTATATACTGAAGTGATCTTCTGTATATAAAGAGAATTGGAAATGAAAAAAAAAAAAAAACAACCTGGTGTTAAAATGGAAAGGGCATAGAAAATTAATTAATTTGAAAAAAAAATTATGTAGGATCTCTGTCTTTAATGTGCTGTACATTGCTATTTAATGCTATAATTAGTAATCCAATGGTAGTTTTTTCACTTGATGTTGCTATATGGGCAAAATGTTGAAATCTTTACCTAATATATACTAAACTGATCTTCTGTATACAAAGAGAATTGAAAATGAATCTTTACATGAATGGAAGGGGAAAGGGAGCAGGAAAGGGGAGGGTTGCGGGCGGGAGGGAAGTTATGGGAGGGGGGAAGCCATTGTAACCCATAAGCTATACTTTGGAAATTTATATTCATTAAATAAAAGTTTAATAAAAAAAAATAAATAAATAAAATTGGGTCTACAAAGGTTCAAGGCTCAGGCTACTAACCTCCCTGTTCTGATGTCCCTGGAAAACTCTCTACCATCTGGTCAACCAGGATGGGAATTAGATTTTTGTCATAAATTCAAGTACCTTTAAAGTATTTGGCATCTTTGGCATGATTAGCCACAGGAGCTCAGCTTAGGACCACTAATTCTCTCTAAAAAGATGGAGATAAATCCAAACGTTTTTAGAGTTAAGATGACAATACTTAATGGCAAGTTTCAGGCCCAGCCTATGTGTAAATATGAAACTGTGTCCAAGTTGTTTTCAAAAGTCTCTGTACTAACATGAAGTTTCCTCAAGAAATAAATACTGATACTTCTTAAAAGCAATGGATGAAACCCTACATAAAATAGCCAACACTTGGAGGAAACCACTTATTAACACACCCAGCTAAGATCATCTCAAGGGTTAAAGGGGAGAGCAACAACAACAAAAAATATCTTTCAAAAACGAATAGTGGTATCAAGACTGTCATTGCACAACTTAGCAAAATGTTCACAAATCAATACATTAAAAGACAGAAACGTGGTATTCCGTCAGTATATGTTTTCCTCTCAGCCCTTTCTTCTTAAACTAGTCTATCCCATCACCACACACCTGCTGTTGTTTAACAACATGAATTAGGCAGGTGGGTGGAAGGCTTACCTTTCAGTCATCAAGGATTTCTGCTACTGCCTAGACTTGGGCCGTTTCCGGGTAAAGTGGATTATCAGAATGTTCCTTCATTTGTTTATATAAATGGGCCAATGGATGTTGAAACACTTCAGAGCACTTAACTAAAGCAAACAAAGGTCTTGAACTTTAAATATCTAGCAAGAGGAGCTATTGACCAGTAGGACTTGACTTAGCAAATCTCAATATCACTTGGAGCCTTAATACAGTCTTCCAGATTTACAAAGCAGCCATACAACTCAGAGACTTATCTTAATTTAGGCTCCATTGGCCAGCACTGTGGCTCAATAGGCTAATCCTCCACCTGCGGCACCGGCACACCGGGTTCTAGTCCCGGTCGGGGTGCCGGATCCTGTCCTGGTTGCTCCTCTTTCAGTCCAGCTCTCTGCTGTGGCCCGGGAGTGCAGTGGAGGATGGCCCAAGTCCTTGGGCCCTGCACCCGCATGGGAGACCAGGAGAAGCACCTGGCTGCTGGCTTCAGATCAGCGCGGTGCACCGGCCTCAGCGCGCCACCAGAGTGGCCACTGGGGGGTGAACCAACGGCAAAGGAAGACCTTTCTCTCTGTCTCTCTCTCTCACTGTCCACTCTGCCTGTCAAAAAAAAAAAAAATTTAGGCTCCACATAGAAGACACTGTCTTGTATTGAGACCAGTTTCAAAAAATAATGCTACCACATTATAGTTTTATTAGGTCTTTAATTCTTGTGGTTGAGATTGAAGGTGCATATACCCCACTAAAGAAGACAATGAGGGCCTGTGACTTCTATCTTAGGATTCAAGCTTTTCATTCCCTCCCTAAATGAAAGGTATTTCAGACAGAAATCCTGGGATGGCAACCACAGGTTAACATTAGGGTACTGAAAGAGTGTGCCTAAGGCGCAAACCCTCCCTAAACCCCATGCCTCTGATTTATAGATGGAAGGACTAGGCCTGGATGCATAGAACATTTTTAACTACAATAGTCAGTTATTCTACTATTTAATATATTAAATATATATGGTTAAATTGATTAATTTTTATTGGTAGCTAGAGAGAGTGCCACGGTACTACTGCATAGAAATTATATTTAATATTCACAGGTGGAAGCAACAGATTTTGCTTAGGAAGACATGAACGGCAGGTTTCTCTGATGATTTTTGGAGATGTTAGCACATACTGCTGTAGATGCTGAGGAGTTCTCTTTACACTGCCTTTGGATCACAGTCTTACTTTATTACTGCTCAGATACGGCTTTGCTTTAGGGCCAGAAGGAAAAACAAGAGTAAACTCATTCTTTTTAAGAATTTCAAATCACTTAATCTTATTTCCACTTCCCTTTCTATGCTGACCAGTAAGTTGAATTCTAGCGCTTTCCAATGTTTAGATTTGTTTAGTTTGACTAATTTGTTTATCTTCTCATCTAGCGTGTTAGAGACACCAAGTTTCTGGTGGGAATGTAAACTTTCTTTACAGGTTTCGAGGTGTTCCACTAAAAGAGGCCACTCAGAGAGGGGCTGCTTGCAACCCCTACATCCCATATCAGAACACCAGTTTAAGTCCTGGCTGTGCTGATTCTGATCCAGCTCCTGCGAATGTGCCTGGCAGGCAGCATAAGATGACCCAAGCGCTTGGGTCCCTGCCACCCACATTGCAGACCTGAATGGATTTCCAGGTGTTGTGTGGCCTTTTGGGGAGTAAACCAGTAGCTGGAAGCGTGCTCGCTCTCTCTCTCTCTCTCTCTCTCTCTGCTGCTCCTCTGTCAGTCTGCCTTTCAAGAAAACAATCATTCAGAGAAAGAGTGCAAGCAAATGAGCACACTGTCTCAGGGAAATCTGGAAATTTCTACTAGCTACTTGCCTATGATTTTACAACTTACGGTGTGAAAAGTATTAAAGTAACACATCTTTGGCTACTATCGATTTACAAAATGCATATAGCTGGAATGCTACAGGACAGGGGGACAGGTTCCTCTTGTTGACTGATTTTGTGATAGGACCATATGTAACAATGGAGTAAAGTTTAGAGGGGTCCTAAACTGATATTCTTTTCACCCATATTTCTCAAAGCTGTACTGGAGAGAAATGACCAATGTTTCATCAGGTGTCTCACTGTGGCTTAAGTTATTTATTTATTTTCAGCCTGTTCTAGAGAGAGTGTGAACTACTCAATGATAAAATGTTGTCTTAGGCACTGATCCTGCAGGGAATTGCTTTTGAAATTCTCTGACACACTAAGTTATAATTGGGTTTTAATGCATAAAATGGCTGAGTAATTTAAATGTTTAGAAAAGAAAACAGTCTTTCCTTGAGTTTATGAACTGATAAGCCTATTTCTTATAATGATTAACTGTGAGTTCTTTCTTTCAGATACAAGCATATGCCCCACACACGAAATGCTGAAGGCACAAACCAATTTACCAAACTAGCATCTTATGATGATGGACGCACAGCACTTACTTGTCTGAGCCGTGAAGATGGGAAGTAACAAACCATGAACACTTCTAAGTCTGCTGTTTACTTCTTCCACACCTTGCTAAGTGAAGAATAATGTTTACAAACTTAGACACTATCGGTCTGGATGTGGTCCTGCTTGGAGACAGACAGCGTTCTAGATCTGGAGTCAGGAGCCCACAGAATGTGTCACAGTGCACCAAGGCCTATCCTTGGTCATTTGATTCATCTGCTGGCTTCCATCAAGAGCCTCCCTTTGCTCTCAGATTCTGGTTTTACCAAGAAAATCATAGCAGCGATGGTGAGTTCTCTGACCCCCTTTATGAAAAGTGTGCAAGACTCAGGCAGTATCACCTCCACATGTCAGGTCTGTAAGTTGCTGAACCTGGAAACAGGTCCTTCTCCCACATCCTTCCTGTCCCAGAAGCCAAGGTTTGAATGGAGAAATCATAGACCTAAGCCTCAGAAGAAAAACTTTGGGACTGAGTTCATCACTTATTGATTACATATCTAAATAGTCTTTAAATGTTCTCATCAGTCAAATATGGTTCCAGCTGAATGCAATCATTTTTAAAATTTTTAACAACAGTCAATGTGGATAATAATAACCACCTAGGGTTGTGATTCAGGTCTACTGGGATAACATAAAGACACATCATGAGGAACTCGACCAAGGCAACATGTCATCACAAGAAAATCGTTAGCAACATTTCAGAGGTTCAGATGGAAACAGCAGCCAGAAAATCTGAGATGGTGGCTTCTAAGTTATATTAAATGGGAGAGAAATAAGTGAATAAATGCACAGGGTTGGTTCCAAGTGCTGCTGGAAGTACATCAAGGGGTGGCTGGGCAGCTTTGGGCTGTAAAGCAGTTGAGGTTGATTCCACTCCACAGAGCTTCTTAGACCCAGGACTGAAGGCAGCATGGCCCCCCAGCATCAGTATCCTAGCATGGGCCTTGTGAAATGTAATGACTGCTGTCCTCAGTCCAGCTGTGCTGACAGGTACACAGTGTGGACACAGGAACAGCTTACCACTTCCCAATCCCCCAAATTTGTACCGAATCCATTAACTCATCTGTGGCAAAATTTCCCCATGTCCAAGCTGATGGGGTGATGAGGGGTTGATTTGGTAGCATCCAGTTCGGAGTAAGAACTCCCTCTCAAGTTGCTTGCATTTTCCTTGCTAACAGAACTAGGAAAGCAGTGAGATTTGCCTAAAAATTCTCATATGCTGACATGTGAAAGGAGGGCAGGCAGAGTTACTCTAAATTTAAATTTAGTTCCAACAATAAAGTGTTCAAGTCATTGTGATCAGAGCACATTGTTTTAGGAAAAAACACACTCAGATACACAAAGATACAGAGATGGTGTGCAATCAGTATATCCATGCACATTGGCTAAAGGTTCAATTCTAATAAAGTACATTTATCTGGACTTGTAAACAAATGGTACAACAAAATGCACTATCAGGATTCAATGTACAGTGTGGAATAATGGGAGCTGGTACACCTACTGACCTTGAAGTTTGAGGACTAGCTGTGAGATCTGGGCTCGCCAGCCATATCACACACAGTTTACAACCTGGCTCAGAAGTCAGCGCCAGTGATAAGCAGAGGTTAGTGACAATAATGCTATTGTACTATTGGAATATCATTGACTATAGAGTGAAATTGTTTTATAAACATTTCCTGATTTAATTTCACCCCTAACCTAATAAGCCTCTGAGGGGATATTAGTGACCCCCATTTTACAGATAAGGAAACTGGGGGTGACAGGCTTCATCTTTCTGAATACCAAGACCTGGCTCTTTGTTTATTTTTTTAAATTTAAGGTAAACAAATTTCATGTATTCATACAAGCAGATTTAGGAACACGGTGTACGCCCTCCCACCCGTGCTCTCCCCTTCCTCTCTTATTCTCTCTCTTAATTTTTAGAATGATCTACTTTCAGTTTACTTTACACTCATAAGATTAACCCTACACTAAGTAATGAGTTCAATAAATAGTAAGAAGGAAATAAGGAAACAATACTGTCTCTCAACAGTAGACAAGGGTTTAAACAATCATGGAATCTCAAAATGTCAATTTCACTCCCATACATTACATTTTTGGTACTCTATTAGTTATCCCAGATCATAGGTCTGGCTCTTAATTTGAGGCCATTGTATAGAAATTCGAATTCTAGAGGCTTTCATGGAATGATGTCAGTATTGCTTTGGTCCTTGGTTCAAAACAGTTTGCAATTGTCCCTTCCTTCTTTCCATACTTTGGTTCCAGAAGAACTTAGAAAGGTCTGTAGTGATCAATTGGTCCACTGAAGGGACCATCAGTATCTACAAGGGAGTAGAACTTCCAAGAGAGCACTTCAAGCTCTTCTCTCTCCCAGCTCCATAAGAAGAGGGGTGATCCCTGTTGTCCATCACAGACATTGACACTGAAGCATTGATTGCTTCAAAACAGAATGAAAAATGCAGCTCAATTCTACAGATTATGACCATACAAAAAGTGTCCAAGCATCACACATAACGTTAACAGTGGTTTTCTGTGTATAGTGCAGTGATGGGCGATTTTCACTTTACTCTTTATGTTTGTATTAACATTTTCCAATAGACATGAATTATTTTGTTACTGAAAAAGCTGTGGTAAAAATAACATGATGATATATTGGGGTCTGATTATTTAGTTAAAAAGACACCTCTAAAATGTTCCCTCTTATTATGCTAAGAATTTCACCTTATTTTGTTACAGTTAAAAAAAAAAAACCTATTCAAATGTGATCTGTAGTTATATTGGATTTATCCTTACTCTCTAGTTTGTCTTCCAGTTTCCAGCACCTGACAATAACTGTGCAAAACTGAGATAAAATCCCTGGTCTTTCCCACACTAACTATGTGACACAGAGCAATTTAACCTCTCTATATCCTCAATTATGAAACAGGAATAGTAATACTGATCTCCTTGTTTGAAGTGAGGTTTCCTAAAATTCTATAGTTCTCAATAATTTTTTCCTCTTAATAAATATAAAACTGACTTCAGATAAATCATTTGACATTTGAACTTTCTTAAATTGATGTCTTTTGAATGTGTTCTATATGACCAATTGACTAAAAAAAGAAAATGAATGAAAGGGCATACAACTGTGTGTACAGCATGAAGAAGGCTTGGAGAAAAGGAATGGCAAAGAAGCCACGGCTGGGGAGGCCCCCTGGCTGGAGGTCCAGGTGCCTTTTGGGATATCCACACCCCATAGTGGAGGGCCTGGTTTGAGTCCTGGCTCAGCCCCTGATTCCAGCTTCCTGATAAAGTGCACCCTGGGAGGCAGCAGGTGATGACTCAAGTACTTCAGTCACTGCTACCTATGTGAAATCCTAGATTAAGTTTCTGGTTCCTGGCTTTGACCTGGCCCAGCCCTGGCTTCTGTGGTCATTTGGGGAGTGAACCAGTGTATAGGAGACCCTTCTCTCTCTCCCTCTCTGTCTCTCTGTCTTAAATAAAACAAATAATCAAATAAAAAAATTAAAAGGATCCACTACATAAACAATTTATTAGAAAAATAAGAATATTTGATCAGTCACAATACAGCTAGACCCAGCAGATCCCATATAAATCAACACAATGCAGACTGTTTAAAGAACTTGGGGAAGAGCAAATTGAACCAGAATCAAGAATGATTTCATGCATAAGGTGGTATTTCAATTGGAGCTTTGAAAAATGAGTAGAATTTCATAAGCTAGATATTGAGAAAAGAAAACTAGGAACTTTTGAATATTCTACACATTTCTTTCTATTAGCATTGTGGCTTCTCAAATCACCTGCTATGGTTTCATTGTTCATTATTCTCTGCTTAAAACATAAGTCTTTCCTGGTTGAAACTAGCAATGACTGAACATCTCTTACGCCCCAGAAAACCCAGAGCGTTTTTCTTGGGGGAGTGAGGAAGGGAGGCTCCATTTCCTGGAGGTGAGAGCAGTTCTGGATTCTGGGACCTTCATGGCCCCCTTAGCTGTAAAGCAAATGGGTTCTTGTGATACCTGACTATAGTCCTGTTATAGAGCCAAATTTATATATTTTCCGGAAATTTAAGGAACAAAAGTAAGATGTGTTTTAAAAATATCTTAATGTATGGATTTATTGGCCTGTTTGGTTGGTTGGTTGCCTGACTTTTTTGGAAAAGCACTTCTTTCCCCAAAGGAAGGAGTGGAGAGGCAGAGCGAGACCATGCTAACTTAACCCTGGTTCCCCAGCTGTCAATGGGGGCGCTAATAGTACATATATTAGAGGCCATTATTAAAAGTGTGTAGCAATAATAAGAGCTTTGTAAGTACTTAAAATAAGGAAAATCAAATTTATGTTGCCAGAATATACATACACACACAGAGCAAGCTTTTTTCCTTAATGTTTTAGGGTTTGCTTGCTGTTTGTACATGTATTGGCATTTGTATTTTCTACAAGGGGAAAGTTCAGGTAGAATGCATTAACCTAAAAAGGAAAACTGGCTATAAACACATTAGGTTTTTAAATTTTTTCCTGCCTGAGGAATGGATGAAACAAAAGGCCATCTTTCAGTGACCAATGCCTATATCCCTGTATCTTTAGTGATGCCCTGCCAATAGTAGCTCATCGTTTACCCTTTCTCTTTTATTGACCCACCATCCTAGTTCACATTGTATTTGTCATAGCTGATTGTGGTACCCATCTCAGTGAACATCTGTCACCCCACTGGTGTCCCAGATGCCACATGGTTAGCACATACACACAGTAGTCAGGATCATCCTATGGATATGTACACAAAGGAGTGGCTCAAGTCCTTGTTGAAGATAAAGATACAAAAAACATTTGTCTATAGCAACGTATGGATGGGCTTCTATGACATATATTCTACTCTTCTGTTTTGGAAAATTAATGTTTGAATAAGATTTGATAGAATAGCTGTGGAATTCAATGGATAACTGACAAGCCCCTTTGTTTTGCTACACTGTGAAGAATATTCTTTCTTGATGCTATAACTAGCAACACAGCTTCTGTTCTTGGAGTGTGTCTGTGAACCTGCACCCAGCCACAAACACGAGTCTCTAATGACATCAGGGGCAAGGTTGCTATTAACTGTCACTGTCGCAGACAAGACCATGCACTGGCCACTGATCAGACCCTGTGCTAAATTCCTTCAGAGACATCATTTCATTCCTTACAAGCATCTTGTACGGTATTATTGTTCCCATTTTACTGATGGGGACAATGAGGCACACCTGGGTAAAGCAACACATTTAAGAAGCCTGTAGTTACTGAGTGCACAAGGTAGATTCCTGCACTGCACCAGATCTGCTACACTCCACAAGCCACATTCCTAACCACTCTACTTCACTGCCTCCTAACCATAGAAGGGGAAATGGGGGATTAAGCAGTGGCTAAAATAGCAGCACGCCTGATAATGCACAAACTGTGGCATCCGTGCTTTGAAATGGAAGCAGCAATGCACCACAGACGGTAAACTCACACACCCGGGAATTTTATTAGCATCTTCTGCCTACGGAATGCATCACAACAAGGAATTCATCGCAAGGTGCCATTAGGGCCGGCCTCACTTCAAGTGTTAGCAATTCGTGGGCAGATTAGAGGGCCCATTAATAACATAGTTAATATGAAGCGTTTAGAGCCTCCGCATCGGTGACAAATACAACTCAGCCAAATTTCCCGACCATCGAGGCCGCGGAGGGACAATTTGGTAGATTTCATCAACAGTTCTAATTATGTTCCTGTCAAGTCGAGACCCAAGTAATCCATAACTGGGGGTCGCTGGGAGACAGTGGCACGGAAGAGTACTTTGTGCCCAAGACACGGGGGCCCTTTCCGTAGTTAGTGTGCGCAACGCGCTGGACCACCAAGTGGCTTCAAAAAGGAATTGATTAGGGAAAACACGGCCCTCTCGGCGTGAGAGGCTTGTCAGGTGAGAGCTTAGGAGGAGTTATGAGGCAATGACTTCTCGAAGGTCTTGTTTATACAAGCATCTGGAGTTCAGGGCTCTTGGCAGCCCAGGGAAGCACAGGTTGTAAGATGCAGGATCTCTGCTCCCAGCCTCTCTCGACTCTTTCCGACAGCTGGATTTGAGCCTCCTCTCTTCAGCGGATTTGTGGGCAGACTTCTGAGTGTGACAGGAGGGAGGCTGAATGGAGTGAGCCAATGAGGAGTTGATATAGGAATAGATTTTTTCTTTTTACAAAAAATAACGATTCAATCCTCACATAGCATTATCATCAGATACAAGGATATTGTTAGGAGGGGAAAAAAGGATGCTTTTATGAAGCTATAAATAATGTGCTAATGGAATGTGCAAAGGAATTGTTAGAACAGTAAACTGAAATGTCACAATAACCCTTGGTCCTCTGCCTGATCTTACCCCGCTACAACTGAACTGTGAGATAGACAGGTGGAAAGAGTAAGGGGAGGGCAGGAAAGGAGGGAGCTAGGAGGGAGGCAACACGTCTTGCAATTTTGAGTGATTTTCTACTGCAATCTATATTGGGATGCTGCTCCTATTCTCTCCAGCAGGGTAATTTTATACAAGGCATTCTTATTAAATATTTCAAATCGGGGGAGGGGAAGAAGGGGGAGGAGCCATGTGTCTGCTGCAATTTTTTCCCCAAGAGTTAAAGCCAGTGATGTTAGCAGGAGCTTGGTTATTATTACTGATCAGTTGTTAATTAAAATAAAATGGAGCTTCTTGAACATCTTAAACATCAACCTTATTGCAATTTATGCAGAAAAACACAACTAATTGCATTATTAGCAAAAATTACGTTTAAAAATAGCTTTATGCAAAGAGCTAAAATGGTCTAAACTTTCTTTTACCATTGGAAGCCTGAGAAGAACTCAGGAGAAAAACAAGGGCTTTTCTGCTTCTCATTCAACACAAAGGGACAGCGGAAATTTTGTGACTAAATATTAATAGAAATGCCAAATAAATGTGGTATTGCTAAAACAAGCTATTCTTTTTTTTTTTTTTTTTTTTTTTTTTTTGACAGGCAGAGTGGATAGTGAGAGAGAGAGAGACAGAGAGAAAGGTCTTCCTTTTTGCCGTTGGTTCACCCTCCAATGGCCGCTGCAGCCAGCGCATCTCGCTGATCCGAAGCCAGGAGCCAGGTGCTTCTCCTGGTCTCCCATGCGGGTGCAGGGCCCAAGGACTTGGGCCATCCTCCACTGCCTTCCCGGGCCATAGCAGAGAGCTGGCCTGGAAGAGGGGCAACCGGGGTAGAATCCGGTGCCCCACCCGGGACTAGAACCCAGTGTGCCGGCGCCGCAAGGTGGAGGATTAGCCTGTTAAGCCACGGCGCCGGCCTAAAACAAGCTATTAGATAACAGATTTAGATAACTCTTACCCAGTATCTGCCAAGCATTGGGAGAAGTCAATTCTTGATTGTGTACAAATAGTTTTCTAGATGATTAAGTGAGGAAAACCAGAGCTTATTATTCCTAAGGCCGCCTTTGGCCACTAAATGTAGGTCCTGGTCAGAGTGGAAAGAAACCACAAGAATCATGAGGAAGATGTTTGTAATTCATTGAGCATTCCTCTGCAAATTTATACATCTGCATACATACAGATGTATATATACTTTGTATTTATTTGTATGTAATTTTAAAAATTATTGACAGGCAAAGAGTTCCCATCCACTGAGTCACTCCCCAAAAACCCACAATACCCTGGCCAAGGCTGAAGCTGGGAGCAGAGAATGCAATACAGGTTTCTCACATGGGACTCAGGGGCCCAATTAACTGGGCCATTACCACTGCCTCCTGTGGTGTGCATGAGCAGGAGGCTGGACTGAGTAGCTACAGCCAGCAATTGAACCCAGGCACTCCGATGTGGAACATGGGCATCTTACCACGTGTCTAACCTGCTAGGCTGAACACCTACCCCTATACACATGTCAAGACCATCAACCATTGTTCTTTCTTTCCCTAAGTTGCTTCCACACCTCACCAGAGTGGACAGCGAATTGCTGTGTGTGCCTGCAGTGGATTCTTCTTCTTCTTTTTTTTTTTTTTTTTTGCTACAGGAGATTCAGGGTACCCTCAGGTCCCCTTGGGCTCTCTCACACTGTACAAGTAGCAATGTGCCAACGCACAACAGTGGCACATGGCTCTCCATAGGCAAGCAGGGCACTACTGGTCATTTGGTGTCACTGCACGTCAAATATAATTTTGATTGCTTTTTTCCCTTCATGCATTCCCTAATTTTTAAGGCTACCACCACTTCAGCTATTTTGGCCATAAGTAAAACCTTACATAGACAAATGGATAATTACAACATGCATTTCAGGGAATTCCTTGCTCAACACTGACTGCAGCTGTTATGCTGAACAGAAAGTTCCTTTCGACTATTAGTTTTGGCCAGATTTCTCCTGTAGGTGGAGAATACTAGCATTATTTTTCCTGATCCAGAAGAGAAAGACAGACAAATTACCTACAGAAATGCCATCCTGCCTCGGGGTCACGTTATATAAGCCTTTATATAAACAGCAGCGGCCTAAGGAGCACCTTGCATCTGACAGTTTGCAAAAGGAAAGGCTACAAGCTCATTTGGAAAACGGCCATATTAGCTCATGGGGTAGAGCAGCACATCTGACAGAGCACTCCAACACACAAAGTTTAGGAGAAGACAAGGGCTACCTCATTGCATGACAGGCTTTTAAAACTTCTATTGCTGCCATGATATGTTCATTCCACTTCATTTTTTTCCCCTGTAGGATATCACCAAGATTTGACAGTAGTAGTACCAAATAGCAGAAATGCAATGACTACCCCAACACCCACAGCTCCAGCAGGGTCAGTGTGTTCACACTTCCTCTCCACTTTGCTTGAAGCCCCAGATTTGATTAGCCTGAACCTCTTCACTTATCTCATGTGACGCCTGGCACATTGTAAGTGCTCAGAAAATTACCTGTGGATTGACCTTTTCCCAGGAAAATTGCATATTTTATCAAAAGAACACCAAATGTTACACTTCAAATTGTATAAAAGAATGATCCCACCACACAGTATTTTGAAAATGTGTAATTTAGAAATAATGCAAAATGTGAGGAAATCCATTTAGTCTTGAGAATTCATAGCACTTGGTATCTGGTGGCAAGGCTGTATACGGTGCTAGCAGTCTCAGCTATACTTTCCGAGGCTGGCTGTCTGTTCTAACATGAATTAGGAGGCCTCTGGGACAGGTGCTATGGCACCAGCATCCCACATGGGTGCCTGTTTGAGTCCCGGCAGCTTCAACTTCTTTTTATTTATTTATTTATTTATTTTTTAATTTTTTGACAGGCAGAGTGGACAGTGAGAGAGAGAAACAGAGAGAAAGGTCTTCCTTTGCCGTTGGTTCATCCTCCAATGGCCGCCGCGGTAGGCGCGCTGCGGCTGGTGCACCGCGCTGATCCGATGGCAGGAGCCAGGTGCTTCTCCTGGTCTCCCATGTGGGTGCAGGGCCCAAGCACTTGGGCCATCCTCCACTGCACTCCCTGGCCACAGCAGAGAGCTGGCCTGGAAGAGGGGCAACCGGGACAGGATCGGTGCCCCGACCGGGACTAGAACCCGGTGTGCCGGCGCCGCAAGGCGGAGGATTAGCCTAGTGAGCCGCGGCACCGGCCAGCTTCAACTTCTAAACCATCTCTTGAAAAGCAGTGGAAGATGGCCAGAGTGCTTGAGGCCCTGCACCCATGTGGGAAACCTGGAAGAAGCTTCTGGCTCCTGGCTTCAGATTGGCCCAGCTCTGGCTGTTGTGGCCATTTGGGGGGTGAACCAGCTGCTGGAAGACCCTTCTCTCTATCTCTCCCTCACCCTGTAATTCTGCCTCTCAAATAAATAAATGAATCTTTTTATAAAAGAAGATGGCCTCTGTAGACCCTTAGGCTTTATGTTAGGTTGAGGCTTCACGGTTTCTAGTAGTTTGGGCATTCTTCAAAACCTGGACTCATTGTTTCTGTGAAAAATTAGTCACAGGAAATTAGCCAACTAGCGCCCGTCCTTCTGTGTTGTTACTTATTCTCTCTTCCTCTAAAGGAGGAGCCAGTAGACACTGCTTGAGGCTATACTTAGGGAAGAGAAAGCTCATCAGTCTAAATCAAGGTGGTTAATCTAATTACCAAATTGCTCTCCATATAGCTGCCCACAGGCTGCTGTATATCACTGTCCATAGAAAATGCGTCCTTCAGAGACCTTGCTGGGGAGGGTCTGCCAATGCTGTCCACCATGCATAGTTCTATAGAACGAACAAGTGGCAACAAGACAATGAGGGTAGGGCAAATATTGAGGATGGCTTGGGGAGGGCCCCAGCTGTCACATCATGAAGTTGTTCCCTGTGCAGTAAGGGTTAGGGCTCAATGAACGTCAAAGCTGAGGGGAGACAATGGCTCTCCAGCTTCTCCTTTGTAGACTAAATGTGGGGACAGCATTGTTCACCTAACAGCAGTGCAATGAGCATGAAATATGCTGTTGTACAGCTCAGGCATTTTGCAAACTGTAAAACTGGATAAGAAAGAGACACAGTCAAATATTTGGAACTTTTTTTTTAAAGTGTGGATGCTAGATTAAAGGGTGAGTCATTAACAAATTTATAGTTAGGATGCAATAACTTGGAAAGGAAAATATGAAAAACTGTTTGGAAAATGCATAGGTTGAGCATCAGGCAGCGTACCGAGGTGACCTTAACCAGCATTTTGAAATGTTATGAGAAATTAGAAACAAGGACAAGACTGGAACATACGGTTGGGAATGCCACAGGTAGGCAGCCATTTTGAAGCTCTATTCACAAAGAATTTTGATGACAGATGCTGGTGGATAGGAAACAAAGTGTAGTCCAAGAAATAGCGAGAGGGTTGGCATTGTGGCATAGCAGGTAAACCCACCACCTACAGTGCCAGCATCTCATATGGGTAGTGGTTCGAGCCCTTGAGCTCCTGCACCCTCATGAGAGACCCAGAGGAAGCCTCTGGCTTCTTACTTTGGATTGTCCCAGCTCCGCTGATGTGGCCATTTGGGGAGTAAACCAGCAGATATAAGATCTCTCTGTCTGTCTCTCTCAATAACTCTGCCTTACAAATAAAGTATTCTAAAAGAGGGAAAGAGATAGCCAGGACTCTGGGTATGTGCAAACTCATGAAAGCCGAGGAAGAAGAAAGTGTCACTAAGGATAAAGAGTCGTTAAACACTGCACAGTTCAAGAACGTGAGTTCAAGACAAGATCAATGGATTTGGTGACTGGAGGTCACTGGTGATCTCCGTGGCAGCAGGTGAAGTACGGTGGGGAGGCAGGCACCAGATCACAAAGGGTTAAGGAGTGGTCTCTGACTAATGGTGGGTGGAGACCTGGGCTGTGAGTTATGAGAAACTGATGGTGAACAAAGAAGAGAAGTGAGGAGGCTGCTATTTGAGCAGTGACAATGGCATGGAGAAGGTGTTCTGTTTGTTCACTTTGCTTTTGTAATTAGAGGAATTCAACATGTCCATGGAGGGACTGACTGATGAACTTGAACCTTAAAAGAAAGAGTAAGATCAGCTGTGGGTGGGAGGCACAATCCTCTGAGGCAGGAGAGAAAAGGCTAAAACTGCTCAGCTTGACAGTAGAAGAGACTGGCATGATGAAGTGCATGACAGCTTCCAGTCTCTGGAAAGAATTACAAGTGACCAGGAACCTGAGTCATGTTGAAACTGCAAAGCAAGGCTCAAACAAATGTAAGGCTGTTATATATATATATATATATATATATATATATATATATATACACACACACACACACACACACACATATATATATATGTTATGACATTACTGGGGGCATTTAGCTAAAGGGATTTTTTGTTATCTTACAAACAAAACTGCTCAATGTATTGAAGCTTCTACTTTAAAAACAAAGATTGATTTGCTTTAATGTGAAAGGCAAAATGACAGAGTGATTGAGACAGAGAGAGATTTCATCTATTGTTAACTCTCCAAATGGCCACAACAGCCAGGGGCTAGGTCAGGCTGAAGCTGGGAACCAGAAACTCCACTCAGGTCTAACATGTGGGTGGCAGGAACTCAAGTGCCTGATCCATCATCTCCTGCTTTCCAGATGCATTAGCAAGGAGCAGGAACAGAAGCAAAGTGGTCGGGACTCGAAACAGCACTCCAATGTGAGATGCAAGTGTCCCAAGTAGAGCTTAACCTACTGCTCCACAATGCCTACCTTAAAGCTCCTACTTCTTAGCCCATTGTTCTGGAAGTATGTGGACCTAGGTCAATAGTCTCATTGTCTGCAATGGCAGAGTTAAATAAAAATATATGTTATTAATGTATTTACCCTTCAAACAAAGGAAATACTTTAGAAGGTCTAGCACCTGCCCGTTCAGAGTGAGGGCAACAGCCATATTTTAACAACAAAAGTCCGGAATGATAAATTAGAAACACAATTCTGATTGTTACACTGATCTTCAAACCTAGCAAAAAGAATGAATATAACTGGTAGGTTTTAGACAATGCAAACAACTCAGACACATTCACAGCAAAGTTTTGGAAACTACAAATCTTTCTGGTTGCTCTGGTTTCCTGTTTGTGATCATATATGTCATCTGCAAACACCAAAAGTCCTTTCTGTTAAGCAGTCTCCACTAAGTCAACTTCAGGACAGGGAGCCGGAAACACAACCAGAAAATTAGGTTGTTCTCTCACCAGTGAGTGGAAACCCTGCAGCAGTAAGTCATTGAATTTAACTGCACTTCTTTTATTATTTTATTTTACTTTTTTACTGTTTATATTTCTACCATTACAGGCCTACTAAGACTGTAATCTCCCAGTGGGTGCCTGGCACCAGCACAATAGGATGACCAGTGAGGCAGCAGGAAAACAGGTGATCTCTCTCCTCTTCCCTCTCTGTTGTATAAAACGGGCTTAGCATGAATGAGCTTCACGATAGCCATCAACCATTTCTTATTTTTTTCTGAGCAATCATCAATATCAGCATCAAGTGGTGTAGCGACTCCACAACGAGTCTGGGCGGCAGAGTGAGCCCAGCATGCAAACGTTTTGGCTAATTTAAAATCCTTGTGCAGCCGAATCAAACATGACAAGACGATGGCAAAAAGAGAGGCTATTATCCCAAATGAGAGCTGGTAGATGGCTGAAATTGGTTTGAGTGGCAGAGACAAAAGAGGGGGAAAGAAGAGAAACAACTGAGAATGATAATCCCAGATAAAACAGGTTGCTTTCTTATATACGCGTAGACTCACACACATACACGCACATGTACACAGAATCACAGGAGAAAAACAAATGCTCCCAAGTTGTAGTACTGAATGCATCAAGTGTACAAGCAGCTTGTCAAAAGAAAGAATACCAAAATAAAATGATATAGGACAAATCACAAGGAAAGATACATTTAATTTTTAAAAAATGTAATCCTTTCCATAGAAGTCTTTCAGTTTTAGGATAGCAAAACTGTCACTTCGTATTTTAATGAAGGTGCTGATGTCTATCAGTCATGACTATGGGGAAGAAATGGGGAGTCACTGGGGCTGGCTCCTGGTGCACTAGGTTAATCCTCTGCCTGCGTTGCCGGCATCCCATATGGGTGCTGGTCATAGTCCCAGTTGCTCCTCTTCCAGTCCAGCTCTCTGCTGTGGCCTGGGAAGGCAGTGGAGGATGGCCCAAGTGCTTGGGCTCCTGCTCCTGCACCTGCATGGGAGACCAGGAGGCCAGGAGGAAGCACCTGGCTCCTGGCTTCGGATCGGCATGGCGCCGTCCATAGCAGCCATTTGGGGGGTAAACTAATGGAAAAAGGAAGACCTTTCTCTCTGTCTCTCTCACTGTCTGTAACTCTACCTGTCAAATAAAAATTTAAAAAAAAAATGAGGAGTCACTGATTTGGGACTGACAATTGGCCAATGACTTGTCATCTGGTCATCGAGAAACTCCACATTCTGGACTGGAGATGATGACAAATTTATCAAAGAAGGCAATAGGGAGCTAAAAAAGCAGGCTGATGGGGTCTTGAGCCAAGAACCTCACCTGGTTCCCCAGCACACGCTGCCCACAGGTTAGCCCTGAGCTGTCCTCTGTAAGAGTAACAATGTAGGAAGCCTGGGGGCTGGCGCTGTGGCATAGCAGGTAAAGCTACCACTGTGATGGCGGTGTCCACGGCTGCTCCATTTCTGATCCAGCTCTCTGCTATGCCTGGGGAACCACAGTAGAAGATGGTCCAAGCCCTTGAGCCCGTGCACCCACGTGGGAAATCTGGAAGAAGCTCCTGGCTCCTGGTTCCTGGCTTTGGATCGATGCAGTTCCGGACATTGTGGCCACTGGAGAGTGAACCAGCAGATGGAAGACCTCTCTTTCTCTCTGCCTCTCCTCTCTCTGTGTAACTCTGACTTTCAAATAAATACAACTAAGAATCATTCCACCACAACCCAGGATTGACAGGTGAGCTTTTCTTCAGTCTGTCTCCCCAAGCACTTACAGGGCTTGAGAAGGCACAAGATGCAGACTGAAGGCACTTGCAGAGCTAGGGATGGGTCTACCAGCACACATTAGATGAAACTCTGTCTCATCTTACTCCTAGCTGGCCCTGAGACCACTCCTGTATACTTATGTCATACCTTCTCAGTATCACCACCTGGAAATTGGTTCTCATCCTGGTAATGGCGAGAGCAGGTCTGGTAGAGCAGAGAACATTTGTTTACTTCCCATTCCGATTCACTAAAGTGGTATCTGCAGTACATAAAGATCATCCCTCCGAGATTAGCATTCATATACTTTGATGATGACTGAATCCTTCACTCCCTTTTGATAACACAAAGGCCAGAGGTACACACGGTGAATTTTAGAAACATATTGTGATTCTGTTAAAGAACCTCAACAACTGGTTCCACCTCTTTCTTAAAGGCAACTATGAATCTTTAAATTAAAACAAGATTTGTTTTTCTAATTTTGGGGGAGTGAAGAAGGAGGCTGGGGAGAAGCAGGCAAGGGAGAGAGAGAGAGAAACCCTCCACTCAGGGTAGACTCTAGCACTGGTCTCCGCATAGTCCTTTTTCCATTTTAAAGAGTCTTATGGCACAGAAAACCTGTTTCCAGGGTAGACATCCTACCCTTTACCCCAGTGGCTAGCAGTCTGGTCAGCACCAGTTTGCACACAATCCTTGTCCTGGGGGATCCTACAGGAATTCAATCAGGAGGGAAAGCACAGAGGTGCATGAACACTGGGCAGAAACAGCTGCCAACTTCATTTAGGACAGGCTTGTAACATGAAGGAACAAGGTCTGGGAGCGTTTTGCCACCCAGCTTGCGGAGCAGTTAAGAAATGCCTCTCTAGGACAGTGGCAGGCCAGGTGAAAACCTGAGCAGATAAGACAGGTAGCTTATGGCAGGTTTACCTTCTCATGCCAGCACCTCTTAACCTCCTCCCCAGCCTGCAGGGGCTGACATGGCTTGGAGTTCAGAGTAAAAGCCGAAAAGGCAAGTGTTGGATTCTAACACCAGACCTCTTGGAAATGTACATGGTAGTTCACGTAGGTTCAGCAAAGAGAGCAAACTTCATTCTTTGGTAATCTTTATATTTAAAAAATGAGAAGTCAGAAGAAAACATCTGCACTAGGGATGACATATATGGATTATAAAAAAGAACATAAATTCAGCTTTCATATCTAGTTTTCATTTTTAAAGCTAAATCAAGCAACCCTCCAATATAAAATAAGTTTTGGCCAATAAAGAGAATAAAATTAATTTGTCTAGAAGTTTGTTGCCAGATTGGACACAGCAAGGCCAGAGAGATTTTTCTTCACTGTTCATACTGTTAAGAAAGAGGAAAACAAAATACCCAACAACCAAAGATCAGTTGTGATGCCGGACAATCTTACAAGTAAATCCATGCTATAAGCCTATTCAATGTGCTGAGATCTATGTAAGGTTCTTAACTTCTTTTTCCATATTTTTCCTCAGAGTTGAATTTATATCCTCATTCTATGCCTTAAGAGATCCCTGGTTCATGGTTCAGAAAGATGTGGCTTCCCAGAGAAGTTCGATGAGGGTTCACAGAGCATCTCATTCATCTCCTTGCCTGCATGGCACTTACTACCAAGGGATCCCATTAGGAGAGAAGGGTACCCTGGAGGCTAAACCCAAAGGACACTGGCTCTAGCTGTTGGAGCTGAGATTCCATTTGTCTTCAGAACATCAGGAGCCAGGACATGTGTTGTGTCACCAACTCCACTTCTTTCACCAACCCATAATATCCTTAAAGCAAGAGGCCAAAGTCCTTTCTGCCTAGAGGTGCAGCACCAACCAGATGGTCACCCCAGATTCCAATTAAGTCAAAGGGGACTCATATTTAAGACAGCCAGAGAACAACCTGGCCATTTCTCTGAGTTTTCAATGATGTTCACAAGAAGATGTGCATCTCTCTCTACCCATTCTCAGGAAAGCAGCACAATTAATATGAGATACGAGGGTGCTATGATTTCCTAGTGCATTTATGCCAACAGTCTTATGAGAAGTAAAAGGTTGCTGAAAACTGCTTTATTGCCTCATGTGCCAGATGTTATTTGACAGACACAAATGTAGGAATGTTTTCCTTTGTGCTGGTGGAATTCCAAAAAACCCCACTAAACTGGAATCCAGGTTCACACTTGTGAAATGTGTGTGTGTATATATATATATATATATATATATAATATATATAAAATCAAAAATTAGCAAGCAGGATGGCCAGTATTGTGGCATAGCAGGTAAAGACACTGTGTGTGATGCTGGCATCCCATTTGGAAGCTGATTCATGTCCTGGCTGCTCCACTGTCAATCTAGTTCCCAGCTAACAGCCTGGGAAAAGTAACAGATGATGGCTCAGGTACTTGAGCTACTCACAGGGGAGGCCTGATAAAGCTCATAGCTATAGTCTGGCTCAGGTCTGGCCTTTGTAACCACTTAGGAAGTGAACCAGCAGATGGAAGACCTCTCTCTCTCTCTCTCTCTCGCTATCGCTATCGCTCTCATTCTGACTTTCAAATGAATAAATAAATCTTTTTAAAAAATGAGCAAACTTGAACAAACACTGGTCTGGGTTAATTCTTCTTTCTTTTTGCCTTGAATGGAATAAAATTATCCTTCCTACCTTGCCCTAAATCCACAATGACTAGCAATGAAACAGAACGTTGAGTTGTTCCAGAGCTCAAATACTGATGAATAGAAGACAAATGAGGCAGATTCTTTTTAAATTTTCTATGCACCTTTCTACATCATCCCCACAAAGAATGCTATTAAGAAATTGAGTTTTGTTTTATTATGTAGTGTGTGAGGGGTTTTATTCCAACCATAACTGGCAAGTAGGGAGTTTAAAAATTGTGATTTTATTAACAAATGGAAGACAACCTTTTTTGAGATGAAGCTTTGCAAAATATTCTATCAGGAGAAGTATTAGGCAGGTCGGAGAGACTAACTTTTCCAAGGTATTAAATTAAAAGATGTTGAATTACGTTAAATGCCCCACATTGAATTGACATTTCCCCTTTTTTAATGCAAGCTAAGATTGATGAAAAATACCACTTATCTACATTAAGGGTCAAAATCCCTCGCAAAAGGAGCTTCTGGTTCAACACGCCAGAGCGGAGTCAGTCTTCCATAATCCAGGGACCAGGACGCGGATCACATTCTGATGATCCAATTAATGGTGGGATACTTTGCAATCATCCGGTGAGCAAGGCCCCTAACAGATTGTGGGGCTGTAACATCAATTTCTTAAGTGCATTTAAAGGATTACAAATGTTAGTCCTGGCTTGAGATTGAAACACCTATTGAGGTGCTCTGAACCACATTACTGTAATTGGGTAGCTGAATTAATGCCATTTCTTCTGATGGGCGAGTTGAATACATTGGAATTAAGAGTTCTTTTTTTGCTGTATTTCACTTTCCCATTCTTTCTTCCCTTTTTGTTTCCTTGGAACATAAATCTGAATTGAAATAACTCTTTTTTAATCCAGATAGCTTTAATTACAGTTCTCAGGAACCCAAGTATTGTCCTAATTTTACCTCATGCACTGTTTGGGTGCATTCTCCTTTGAGCTTGTTATCTTAATATGCAGCACTTAGACGATGGAAATACAATTCTTTTCTTAATAAAACGCAGGGAATGAGGGGAGGGGAAATGGGAGAGGAACAGTCCCCCTTATTCCCCTTCTAGCTAGATGAACCTCTTTATGAACCCAGAGCACAGCACCTGCAATTCATTACAAGGCTTGGGAATTAAGAACTAGGTCCTCCCTAACCTTTCACTTTTTGGGAGGTCAGCTCAAGTGAAAGTTCTCATTAGGGAAGAAGTGAATAGATGGGCATTGTCTGCATATTTTAACTCTACCAAAAGAAATTTTTTATCTCATTTCCCTTTCCCATCTTTATCTCCATGAAGTCCCTCAACCAAAGGAAGTCACACAGCGTCACCCCTCTCTTCCAAACCTCCTCAAAGCTTGTTTATGTCAGGTGAATCAGATTTAACTCCTCACTCAGGTCTACAGGCCCTACATGCTCTAGTCTGGGACGCTCTGGCCTCATCAACCTTCTTTCTGCTCTCCAAAAACACAGAGCTCCTTCTCCGTTAAGGCCCTCTGCCTTGGACACTCTTTCCTGAGACTTTGCTCTACTCCTATCAGGTTTCTACTCAAGACAAACTTGCCAAGAGGGCCCTGAAGGAACATTCCTGCACCCCATCCTACTCAAGTCAACTGCTCTCTTAATCTGCATTATCTTTCTTTACAAACTCACATATTTGTGCAAATTCTGTGATATAGGCACCATACACACTCAGGAAGATGACTTTCTACAAGCAGGGACCTTGTTTTGTCCACTACTGTAACTCAAGTAATCAGAACAGTACCTGACACAATTCAAACATTTGTTGAGTTCAGCTGAGCTGGATTTTTGCAAGGCTGACTTCTGCCTCATTATTTCAGTCTCAGATCAAATGTTTTCTGTACAGAGGACCCCTAAATGACTCCCATCTACAGTAGCACTTTCCCTACCCCCTCCCCAAATTGCTAGCTTATTAACTTGACTTACTGTCTTCCTGTCACTTATCATTCTCTGACATATTCTTTTTTTTTTTTTTTAAGATTTATTTATTTCAAAGTCAGAGTTACAGAACGATAGAAGGACAGAGAAAGAGAGGAAGAATTTTTCATCTGCTGGTTCACTCCTCTGATGGCTACAATGGTCAGTGCTGGGTCAGGCTGAAGCCAGAAGTCAGGAGCTTCTTTCCAGGTTTCCCGTATGGGTAGTAAGAGCCCAATCACTTGAGCCATCCTCTGCTGATTTCCCGGGCCATTAGCTATGGGCTGGAATGGAAGTGAGTCAGCCAGGACACAAACCAGTGCCCATATGGGATGCCAGGCTGCAGGCATCACCTTTACCTCTGTGAACGATGCTGGCCCCATCCTTTGACATATTCTATGGATGATATATGTCTGTATGTATGGGTAATATTTTTTTGTATATTTTCCCACTATAGTACTTAAAGTCCATGAGGACTGAAAAATGTGTTCCTATCTTGCTTACTTTGGTGTCTTTAGTGCTAAGAATAGCATTTGGCATGTAAAAATGATATCACAAATATTTGTTAAATGTGAATGAATCTAATTCAACCAGAGGTAGTCACAGGCGAAGAACCTTGGTCAAAATAGAGTAACAGAGGACACAAATTTTTCTCACCTATTTCTATCAGTGGCACAATAAAGAACCTAAATAACATGAGGAACAACATTCATCATGTATTCTACCTCTGATAGAAAAGCAAAGCAGGTGGCCAAAGTCGTTGTGGGCTTTGGCAGGGAGGCATAGAAGAGCTAAAACAGAGAAGTTTCCATGAGAGCAAACTGGCCCTTGGCAAAACCAAGAAAGAGGGGATGCCTGTCAAGCTGCTCCCCAACACTCCTGGTCTGTGCCTGCTCCCTGTTTCTGAACTATACTGTTCCCTACATTCTGCCAAGTACCCAGTGGCCTACTGTAGTACCTGACTCAGTTCTTTCCTTCCCCCCAAAACACTCCTCCTTCTAGAACTTTCTGACTCATGCTTGGGCTTCTTCCAAAACACACAAATTCAAGCATCACACTATTCCAAGTCTTTAGCCTTAGACATAAGCTAATGTCATAAACCTCTGGGTCTGCAAAGCAATCGCTGGCACTAGCAGTGAACAAGACCCTACCCTGCTAGAAAAGTGATCCAAACATATCCTCCACCTGAGACACCTCTGCTCCACTCTCTGAAAAGAAGGAAAAGGAGACTTCCTGTCTACTGCACCAAGAAGGAAACAGCCTAAAGAAATTCCTCATTGCCTCTTCTCTTTCTTTGCTTATTACAATAACTGTCTCATCTTTATTTAAATTCCTAATAAAAGTAATTTTTAAAAAAAACACAGTAGAAAATTTAGATCATGTAAATAGAGGAAAATTTAAAGTACTCTTAATCCTCAAATCCCTAAATAATTACTTTGTAGTTTCTTTTTAATCTCTTTTCTTTGGACATTTTTCCATAGTTAATATCTTAGCCTATATTTAGTTTTCAAACCTACTTTCCCCCACTTACTGTATTGTGAAAGTATTTTCATGTCTTTAAAAATTCTTGCTCAACATTTTAGGCAGGACAGAATATCTCAATACAGGGATTTATTGCAATTTACTTAGCAACACCTTAGTAAACTGTTGGTTTATCTTAAAATATTGACTTATAAACAAGGAAACAATAAGCCTATGTTATTGTCTAGAGGGGCTGGAAAACCTTTTCTCTAGAGGGTCAATATTTTAAGCCGTAAGAACCATACAGTCTCTGCTCTGCTGCTCAATTCTGTGCAGCCATTGACAATATGTAAAATCAATGGCTGTGGCTATGTTTCAGTGAAATTTTTATTCACAAAACAGGTATTGGACAAGATATGACCTAAGGGCAGTATTTTGCCAACCAGACACTTGGTCTCAATCTCTGACTACTTTCTCAGAAGGTCTGTAAGTAGAATCACTGGTTCAAAAGATGAGAACATTTGTTAACACAGTTTCTACACATAGTGTGATCTTAAATATGGTGGTTTGCTTGATTTTTCATGAACTCATTCATTCAGTAACTCAGACCCATTAACATTACTCAACAAGGAAGAAAACTGAGGCCCAGGTAAAGCTGTTGATTTTTCATTTCATTTGGCACTGCCCTTCTGTAGTTCTCCTCAAAGGCAGACACTGTATAAATGATTCAGAGGCAGAAGGGAAGTTCCCAGAGATACTGATTGCAACAGTGCAATTGCTAAGAATAGACAGTTTCTTGGATTCTCAGGGCTTTGATAACTCCATTTTCCTTCCAGGTAAGTAATTCAATGGCAGTCAGCTGCAGGGTGACAATTGCTTTTTTTATTTTAAAATGAGTATGACAAGAGATGCTTAATCCTGGATTGTGATTACTGCTTAGGTTACAGAGGTAAGTTGACAATACCAGGTACAATTCCTCTAGGCCTGCTGCGCAGCTTCTGCTACCAGGACTCTGAAGATATGTGAGGGTATAAATGTCTTTATCTAAAGTTTTTGAGCGATATTTAGTGTTTTCATCATAAATCTGCTCTCACACGGCATTATGCTCCAGTTTTAATTTTATTTAATAAACTATATAGGAATAGAAAGCCCATTTGCTATTTGTCTTCATTCTCAGCATAAGAGTAGCCTCAATCAATCTCAAGGGAATTCAAAAGGCAGTATGATTGATCTGGAGTAGAAAAGAAAGGGATACATTTTAATTCCTCAAATGACTTTTTTCAGGGGACCACCAGCATTTTTTGCATCCTGTCATGTTTTCTTCCTGACTGTACCAATTCATCCCTTTCCCTCAGCCTATCAGAGATGATGGGGCTGGAATGAATCTCGTGAGTCATTTTAGTCCAGGTTCTGACGCTGCCTGAGCAGTCTTCATTATTCTTGGGCATGGTGTGTCTCTCTAAACAGGGCATGTCCAGGTTTGTGAGTAGGCTGTGTTAGGAAGAGCATTAAACCCAGATGAGTTTGTGCTTCATTCATGGTCTCTAAACAAAGCACCATTACTTGGAGCTGGAAAACCCATAGACATTGGGCATCCAGTTGGGAAGAAACTGGTGGCAGCTATGACCTCTAAAGCTCTAAAACAACACTATTCAGGGATCAGACAGGGAATACTCTATTCTTGCATCCTTTTAAAACATTTATTGTATTTACTTGAAAGGCATAGTTACAGAGAGAGAAAGAGAGAGAGAGGAGAGCGAAATTTTCTACCTGCTGCTTCTCTCCCCAAATGCCCACAATGGCCAGGGCTGGACCAGGTGGAAAGCAGGAACGTGGAACTCCACCTACTTTCCCATATGGGTGGCAGGGGCCCAATCACTCATGCTATCTTCCGCTGCTTTCCCAGGTGCACGAGTAGGGAGCTGGATCAGAAGTGGAGTAACCGGGTCTCGAACCAGCGCTCATGCGGGATGCGTTATCGCAAGCAGGGCCACACCACTTGGCCCATTTTTTTTTTTAAATATCATAAATAAATGCTCTTACAACATGGTAGAACAGGTCATAATTTCACAATCTTAGCACTAGTAACACTGGGGACATAGGATCTTTGTTGTGGGAACTACCCTGTACATTGTAGGATGCTTAGTGGCATCCCTGGTTTCTACCAGAGGCCAGGAGCTGGCTGCCCGGTTTTATCACCCCAGAACGTCTCCAGATATGGCCAAATGTCTCCTGGGGGTTGGAGGTGGGTAAAATCATTTCAGTTAAGGAGGACTTAAAATGGCAACTCAAAGGCAGCAAAGAGCCAAAAGCACATGGTGTATTTGGCTATTTCCTTGTTGAAAATGTTTCCAGTATGCCAAAGGGAGCAAGAACCACTTCCCTGAGCTCTCTCCGGACACGTGAACTTCTCTACCTGTGGGTTTCTCTACTTAGCAGTCATCACAAAACCACATGTGTCTTGGCCTGTTTTTTTTTTTAACTCATTAGGTTGCCCTGCTCAAAATGATTTACACATAGACAATTAAACTTAAGCCCTAAGGACTAGTTAACTGTTTAGCAGTGTATACATTTCATATAACCATTTCCATACATCTAGTTTTAAATTCATTAACAAAAATTAATGGCCTCCGAGTGCTCTGCATTGCGCAGCATGTTGCTATGCTATGCCTGCTAAATTGCCGCCTTCTATCACTCCTCCAGCCATCGCAGAGACAGTTAAACTTTGCTGTGCAGGAAATGTTGCCTACCAATTTGCAGCAAAGCTCATATTTACTATATTTAGTGTGAATCATTGACGGAACCTCAGAAAATATTTGTCTCTGTTTGGTGTGCCTTTGGAACATTCCATCAGCTTTAGGGAACAGCGCATGCACTTTTGTCACTCTGAAAAATTATTGAGAAGCATTTAATAGGCAATATTAGCTTTGAATATGCATTAGAATTATATATTTTATGAATATATCTTTCAACATAAAGTCCCCTAACTACACTTAAATATCTTGTGTTTTTTCTCCTGGCATGCTCTATGAGAATAAAATGCCTTTCTGATTGAACTACTAAGGATCCATTAATTATCTTTTAATTTCTGAATATCAATATAAAGAGAAAAATTAAGCAATCTCTTTTCTAAAATCTTACCACCACATTTTGACATATTTTGAAATGTTTTTATAATCTAAAAAATATTCCCTATGAAAAAAATAATCCTCAATCATAATTTACCGATGTTTATAGTGTTCACCTCAGGTTTGAAAGAGAGTCAGGGTGAACTAATTCATTGTTTACACTCAGAATCCTAGGTGGCCAGTCCCATAAAGGTAGTACAATGCACTGTATCTTTCTTCTCAGTCCTTATCTTAATCTTAATAACTAGCCAGACAACTGACTCCAGAGTTGGAGGCTTATCAACTGGAATTCGTCACATGAACCCAACAGAAGACAAGAAATGCATTATACAGCACTGCTATACAAACCATTATCTTTCGATATTTAAAGGTATGCATTCAAAAGCCTATATAAGGCTTTTATTTATTTATTTATTTATCTTGTGCTGAACTCAAATTCCACTTGTTCCTATTACATTTGATAGCAGATCAACAGAAATTCTCTTGTTAGGTGTTATCTGCAAAAAGGAGTTTACTCCCAAGAGATCAAAAGGATTCTTCCTGCTTCATTTCAGCATTGGCTATCAGGAACAATCTGCTTGCAAAACTCGCTTTGATACTGATTATTTAGCAAACATATTAATAATAACATAAAAAAGCCCATGTCCTTCAAATATTTAGAAATGTCAACTGCTTTTAGTTGAAATTTCAGTGTCTTCCAATTAGGAGGTTGCCTGGATTCCTTCAGTGTAGTTTACACAAACAACAGCAATATTGACCATCTGCACTACAATTTTCCCAGATCATGTCCAGGGTTGAAAATAGGGCATGACTCTTTTATGAAATTTATTCCTTTGGTGGATGATTTGTTGGAAATATTTCTGATTGCGGTTTCAAATGTTTATTCTAAATAAATAGAGACTCTGAGAGGTAGAATGCACTGAAGTTTGCATCTATTATAAAGATTTTTTTTTTACAAATTTTATAGAACATTTTATTATGTCCATAATGAGCTACATATTTTTATTGGGTCTTCAAACAGAAAACACACAATTTAAAAATGTAGATGACTGCATAAGCAGCACCTTCCAAATGAATATTATCTTTGAAAATCACTGTTTCTGATTTTTTTCAAATGAAATGAATTGTGAAACTCTTTGTTGAATAATAGCTATGTTTCTTTTCAACTATGCTGCTGATCCAAATATACTTTCTAACAAATGTTATCTATTACCTTTTCTCTTCTTCAGAAAAAATTAGTCCATTAGCTATTTTTGAATTCTTTTTTTTTTAAAGATTTATTTTATTTATTTGAAAGACAGAGTTACAGAGAGAGCTAGAGAGAGAGAGAGAGAGAGAGAGAGAGAGTGAGGTCTTCCATCCGCTGGTTCACTCCCCAGATGGCCGCAAGGGCCGGAACTGCACCGATCTGAAGCCAGGAGCCAGGAGCTTCTTCCAGGTCTCCCACGCGGATGCAGGGGCCCAAGGACTTGGGCCATCTTCTACTGCTATTCCAGGCTATAGCAGAGAGCAGGATCAGAAGAGGAGCAGCCAGGACTAGAATTGGCAACCATATGGGATGCCGACGCTTCAGGCCAGGGCTTTAACCCGCTGTACCACAGCGCCAGCCCCTTGAATTCTTAACATTAAGGACACATTACTTATGGTGGGAGTCACATGAAGTTCATTAACATTTGCATCCTTAAAAGAGATATAGTCAATATCCAACTCACCACAGGTAATTTCAAAACAAAGACCTCTTTGAAAAATGGTACCATGTTTGGAGACACGCTAACAATTGGATATAGTGAAACATTTGGATGTGTATCTTTGATCAAATAACTGTTTAATTCATTGGATTTCTATCTCATTTATAGCAATTATCAAAGGTGCATTTGTTTATGACACTTCAAGATTTGCAAAATCGAAGGTAGTAAAATTTAATATGAAAAGGATATATATATTTTCCTAGGAATTAAACTCTTCCTATAATCTGTAATAAATATCCTCTTGTTTTCCAAAATAAGAATGAGAAAGATTAATGATAATTATTGAAGGTTTTACAGTTCTCACTAAATCTATCGCTGAAGCATCTACCGAGAATGAAGGGCACAAAAGTTCTGTGGAAATATTCCTTAGGAGATATGCTAGACAGTATCAAGATATTTTATCAAGACTGTAGTATGAAGTACTAATGAATGTTTATCTTGAAGACTTGGTCTTCTAGAAACTTATACCTAAACAGAACAAAGCACGGTTTATGGATATGTGTTTAGATGCAGAGTTTACTTAACTAATACATGCAAAATTCTCTGTGCCAACACTGGATGCTGGTTTTACTGAATATATTTTATACTGGATCACATATTGTGATGTAATCATACTTTTCTGAACTCTTCTTGGAATTTCAGGCAGGACTAGAAAGAAAGGTTAAAGATCTATCCCTAATTACAAAGATAATTTTTTGTAAAGAAGCAATAAGTACCCTTTTCAGAATGCCCACTCCTAACTAAAAGCTATCCACTCTGAGTCAGCCTGACCTTACACCAATGAGATGCATTTACCATTTTCCCTTCCACTTGACATCATAAGCAGTTTTGAAACACACAGCAGCTTAACTTATTATGGACTGAATGTTTATGACACCCCACCCCCACTCAAAATCCATACACTGCAATGCTAACCTCCAATATAATAGCATTAGCAGTTGAAGACTTGGCAGGCAATTAGGCCTTGAGGCTAGGGCCCTCATGGATGGTGGATGGGATTAGTGGCCAGAGTGCTCCTCTCCCCACCACCCACCCACACTTCTGCCAAGCAAGGATATAGAGAGAAGGGGGACCTCACTAGAACCTGACTATACTCTGAGGTTTTGCAGCCTCCAGAAGTGTAGAAAACAACTTCTTCTGCTTGTAAGCTATTCAGCCTGTGGTGCTTTGTTCCAGCAACTCAAACTAAGATGTTCCTATTGCCTGACAGCTTGCATCTCCTACCAACCCTACTAAGTAAGGGTCTTCTTGTGTGTTCATAAACATTACGGAAACAAACAAGGCCCATCGAACAAATATTAGAAACTGGCATTTAAGGAGAACAAAAAACTCACATGAATTGGGCCATGATGACATCACCTTTATAAAACAAAGAAGTATTAGGCATGGCTCATTGAAAAGGAAAGAACCCAAAATGTTGACAAGGTACCTTCAGAATGGGCAGGAGGAAAGAAGAGAGGGGAGGGCATTTGGTGTAGCAGTGTGGATGCCTCTTGGGATGTCTGTGTCCTATATTGGAGCACCTAGGTTTGAGTTCCAGCTCTGCTCCTGATACCAGCTTTCTGCTGATTGTGCCCTGGGAGGCAGCTGGTAATAGCTTAAGAGTTAGTTCCCTGCAACCATGTGGGAGACCCAGATGGAGCTCCTGGCTCCCAGCTTTGCTCTGGCCCAGCCCTGGATGCTGTAGACATTTGAGGAGAGAATCAGCAAATGGGAGACCTGTCTGTCTATCCATCCATTTGTCCATCCACCTCTCAAGTAAATGAGAATTTTAAAAAAAGAAATAATAGTGAGCAAGAAATAACCAGTGCTTGCTTTGGCAGCAGATATACTAAAATTGGAATGATACAGAGATTAGCATGGCCCTTGGGCGAGGATGATTTGCAAATTCATGCAGCATTCCCATATTGAAAAAAAAAAAACTAGATGAAACATACTACTACTAAGTTTACTAGAAATCTAGAAATTAATACAAAATCAAAGCAAAGAGAAAAGACTCATTTCTCAAAAGAGTTACTTATGCTTGGTTTCCTTGGAACTTAAGAATGTTCCTTCAAAATTAGATTTAGTCTAAGGCCTTCATCCTTGAAATTCATTATCATCATCTTTAAAGGGGTTAGCAGCTGTCTTCATAGAGACTACTGATATATGCTGTGTTCTTGGCACTCTCTTACAAGGATGCTAATAAAGAACCAGTATTAGTTAATCAAGATGATGAATACAACAGTGGTAAGCAGGATATTGTGAGGAAATTCCTTCAAGTTGAAACCATGGCACGCACATTGCAGTTAAAGACATTTTAAATAAGGTCAGAGAGTTTTGATGTAACTGCAAAAACAGCTCACGTATCTGCTAAGATTTTATTTTCTGTCACACATATTTTGGCAATTTAAGATATCTTGTGGTTTATTTCCACAATGAGATTATGCACTCCTGGAAAGCAAGAAAATATTTTTGTTTGTCTTGCTTAATTTAGGAAAAAACTCACATAGATAAGCAGGCATTTAGATGCTAAGTTATACTGAATTTTGAATAACAGTTGGTGTATAGGATGCTTTAAGAATCATAGAATTATTGAGAAAAAATTGAGCTGGATCACCTGATTTTTCTAATATAAAATTAAAGCCTCAAATGGCTGAGACAAAATCCAGTCAGAATGTTTAGCTCCAGAAATAGGACTTATCCAGCCATGTTTTTTACTTCCCACCATGGCTCTTGCCAGACCAAAGTTTAATTGTTCTACTCTTTTTGAGAGATTTATTTATTTAAAAATTTTATTTATTTTCATTTGTTTATTTGAAAGGCAGAAAGAGAAAGACACAAATGCAGAGAAAGACCCCCCCATCTGCTGGTTCACTCCCCAAATGCCTGTGGTAGCAAGGGCTGAGCCAGGCTGACCCCCGGAGCCTAGAACTTAATCCAGGTCTCCCATGTGGGTGGCAGGGACCCAAGGGCTGTGTCATGATCAGCTGCCTTCTGGGGTGCACATTTACAGGAAGCTGGAGCAACAGTGGAGGAGCCAAGACTCAAATTGGGCACTCGATATGGGATGTGGGGGTCTCAAATAGCAACCAACCACTGTGCCAGGTACCCATTCCTGTTCTACTTTCTCGATACACATTTGAGTCATTTTGACTACAGCCCCTGCAACTTTGCAGGTCTAAGAAGACAGCACTATCTGCCTGCTACATGTATTTTGTGTAAATGAGATATTATAGAAGTGCCATTCACCTACAGTATATTAGTCTATTAAAACCCCTTCCTCTTGCAACCACTTCTCAAACTTTGTAGTACTCAAACTTTGTTTGTACCCTGATAGGTATGCATTATGCTAAACAAATCAATCAAGTTAAAGGTGAAAAAAACCAGGTCTCTTGTAAAGCAGTGTGGGCAAGCTGAATAGCAGACTAGTAGCAATAGGAAGTGAAAGTTCCCCAAATCTAGGCTTAATTTGCAAAGTGAGCACAACATAGTTATCAACCCACCCACCACAGGCTACCAGTTAGTGCCCATATACTGTGTTGATATTATTACAATCAACTGCAAAAATGTACAGTGATACACATTCCTCCTATAGAATAATGAAGTCCAGACTCTTTTATGTAATATTTTTCATTTTCTCTACGTTCTCCTCCAACTTAGCATTCTACTTAGCAATGACACTCAGCTTCCACATACCCTGCCTCTCCGGTCCCTCCACTTTTCTGTGTCTTTCTCCTTCCTCCTTATCTTTATTCATGTAGTCCCAGAACTTTAAACATTGTCCCTATGCACGTTCATTTCTCTTCCCTTATGCTCCACTCCTAATGCATGCACCCAGCATACTCTACCTCTCCCTCAAAGACCAGCTGAACTGGACTCCTTATGGGGCCATTCCTTCCTTATCTTTCAAGCTCCAATGAAGCCTTCGTTGAGGTGAACATCCACACTGAATTGCTTTCAGTGCCATCTCTAGCTTTCATCTTTTGATTTTATTATTCCTATTTTTCAAGCACTTGATAATTTCTTGATAAAATGATTCAATTGCTTTTGTACTCAGGCCTATTTTAATTGGATATATTTTTGCTATAATTTCTAGTTTTCAGAAGTATGTCTATACCTTCCTTTAAAAAATATTTGAAAGGTAAAGTGACAGGGAGGGGGAGATACATACACACACACACAGGGAGAGGGAGAGGGGGAGGGAGGGAGGGAGGGAGGGAGAAAGGGAGAGGGGGAGAGGGGGAGAGGGGGAGAGAGAGAGAGGGAGAGGGAGAGGGAGAGAGAGAGAGGGAGAGAGAAATCACATCCTCTGTTTTACTCCCCTAATGGCCACAATTGCCAAGGTTAGGCCAGTCTGAAGCCAGAAGCCTGGAACTCTACCCAGGTCTCTCATGTGGGTGGCAGGGACCCAAGTATTTGCTTCATTTTCCACTGCTTTCCTAGGTGCATTAGCAGGGAGATGGATCAAAAGAAAGCTACAAAAACTAAAACCAGCACTCTGATATGGGATGCCCGCATTGCAGGCAGCAGCTTAACCCCCTGTGTCACAACTCTATATGCTGTAGAACATGTGTGGCTTCTATTAAACCTGAAACACTGTCATAATCCTGACATAGAGAATAAGCCCAGACACAATAGCATCAACGACTTTGTGAAGAATCTGGGAGTCAGGCTCAGCTGGCCACTTCTGCAGCTGCCACACAGGTTCTCCACATCTCTTTCTTACTAGACTATAATCTTCCAGGATATCAAGAGGCTGCCTGATCTTTGTATACTTTTTTTTTGAAAGATTTTATTTATTTATTTCAGATGTAGAGTTATAGACAGTGAGAGGGAGAGACAGAGAAAAGTCTTCCATCCACTGGTTCACTCCCCAAATGGCCACAACAGCTGGAGTTGGGCTGATCTGAAGCCAGGAGCTTTTTCCAGGTCTCCCATGTGGATGCAGAGGCCCAAGTGCTTAGGCCATCCATCTTCCACGACCTTCCCAAAGAGCTGGATTGGAAGAGGAGCAGCCGGGACTAGAACCAGCCCCCATAGGGGATACTGGCGTTTCAGGCAGAGCATAAACCTATTGCACCACAGCACCAACTCTCAGATCTTTGTATACTTTTTTAAGTACCCAAATGTATACGTGAGTATAAATATAAATAGTAGCTCAATACATTTTGTTGAGTGAAATTTACTCAACAGTCCAACCTAAGAGTATGCATATATTCTACTTTGACTTCTTAGGTCAGGAGAAACAGATACATGTGCAAACGATGGACATGATAATGTCTTAACAGAGCCCATGGCAACTACTTATGGCTGCCTGACAGTCTTAGCTGATGGATGTCAGAAATGGACAGTCGTATGGCTCAATCCTCTAGAAGTACTCTGTTCTTGAAAAATACCTGTGGAACAACAGATTGCACCTAGCTGGAGTCTGTCAGGTTGGGCTTTGAACTCAATGGGTCAATGTCAGGCTTAGTTATGGAGGAAGTTGTCCTGTATGTATTTTTGTCCAGAAAAACAAAAGGTAATATTCTTTGTTTTTCAAAATTACTCAGGGCTGATGTGCAACTGATATGATACTTGGATTCAAAACATGGAGACAAAGAACATTCCCATTGAAACTGGCTTGAACAACAACAGGGCTTAGGGACACAGCCATGCGCCTGGCAACAAGAGACACCTAAATAACAACAAACAGGAGCCTGTCTTTAGCTGAAAGTTTCTGCTAATGTTATTATGATTGGCTTGAATGCTTATTTGGTACCAAATGTTCTATGAAGTCTCTCATTGAAATCCTAGGAAAATTTCTGTGGGTACTGTTGCTCCAATTTACAGGTGACAAAAGTTGAACTTTGAAAATACTATACACATTCAAAAGGACCTATCTGTGGCCAGCTGGAGTAGAAAACAAAATGCTTTTTTTAAGAAAATTATTTGACAGGCAGAAAGACATAGATCTTCCATCTGCTGGTTTGCTCCCCAAATTCACAGCTGGTTTGAACTGAAGCTAGGAGCCTGGAACTCATTCCAGATCTCCACATGGGTGGCAGGAACCCAGACACCTGAGCCATCACCTGCTGCCTCCCAGGGAGCTCATTGGCCGGCAGTTGTAGAATGGGAAGTGGAGCTGGGATTTGAACCCAGGTACTCTGAGAAGGGAGTCCCAGTTGATGCCTTAAACCCTGAACCAACCACCTGCTTTTTAAACTTCGTGTGAAGAAAGTCCTGCCCAGGTGGCAACAACTCTGAATACATGACACATGTGAGGAGGATTCCCCTCTGTGACACATCTACACTGAACCCCTGCCATGAGCCTTTCCGCGGCCACTCACAAACAAGCCAAAACATCAAACCGCAAGTCTAGTTGCCAGGATGCCAGGCGATGAATGCTTCTGCAGAAAATGCTTCCAAAAACAGCGGCTGCCTTGAAACCCGGTTGAGCAAAGGGCTGTGTATTTTGTGGTGTTGTTCCTTCCCCTTTCCATTCTCATTTCTTCCCCTCATCATGTTCACGGACTTTATCTCAACGCAAGCTAAGGCAGTGGTGCTGAATAACGATGAGGTGCTGCCTTCTACACGGCAGCGGGACAGCCTGAGAGTTTCGGGAAGTTTGGAATTCATCAAGTGTTTTCTTTTTATTATCATCAAAATCATTATTACCTGGGTCACTGTGTTGACACCTGTGGACACCAAAGAGGCAAAGTATTTCGGTTTTCTCCTTTTTTCCCACTGTGTCCTCTGGGATTATGACTCAGTTCCTTTGGCTTTTTATTTAAAAAAAAAAAAAACTTTCTATGAAAAGAAAATATGGAGTTGATGCACAGTATATTGGATAGATGGAGCAATGGATCAATGGAGCTCAAAGTGATGTGGAAGAAATTTTCCTGGGAAGAGTGCTGGGCACTTTTTCTGCACGAGTATTACTAATTGCTTAATCAATGTGCCTGTTTCTGTCTCTCCTGCACACACACACATCCGCACACACACTTAGGAAAGAACACACACCATCTGACAGTGAAGAAACTCACCGTGACCGAAATTGCTTTGGACCAAGACCATCTGTGACATCAAAACAGTTTACGACAGAAAGGGCCCAGGTTCAGGGAACCCACAAAATAGCAGCTTATTTAAAAACCAAATCCACTCCTTATTGAAAGTGGTGATATTTGAAGCACACACAAGTAAAACTAATTTAACCTTTGGAAACTTATCTCTGGAGACAAGAGTCAAAATCCCTTTATAAGATTTTTAAGCACTGCAATTATTGACGAGGAGTATATTACTTCAGTTTTCTCTGATCAGGAAGAGAAAAAAAGAGAAAAACCCACAAGAGACATCAGCAGCTGTCGGGCTGTTTTCCAACTGCAAAGAGGTAGTTTACAGTGGGCTTGTGCCAGTCTCTTAAGACCCAGTTAAGAAGCCTTTTTAAAATGCCTTAAAAAGCCAACTCATACATTAATCAAGTTGAGCCCTCGTCCATACTTACTGCAATACATCAATTACTATGTCTTTTTTTTTTTTTTAATAAATTCCGGTTGACAGCAGACACCTTATTAAGGCCCACTAAAATGATACAATAAGTAGAAGGCTATTAATATTGCTCTTTTTCCTCCCTGCTATTGTCTTGCTGTGCTGGTCTGCAAACACATTCAGGCTGCATTACAATTAATGCCAGTGGAACTCCTTCTAACGACTTCCAGCTTGCTAATTTTTTACGCTAATAATAAAAAAAGGCATTGCTATGCAAGAACGACCCCCTTTTATCATGCTAGCATAGCACACCAGAGAGTGTCTGCTATTGTTCACATGAAAGACAATTAAACCCTGGAACATCAAACCTAAAAATGACAATCTGCTAACCAGCACTGGGCATTGCTCAATGGTTTCTTCTATTTTCTGAACTGATAGAAAACAATTCTCTAAAGACATTTCTTTCCTGTTCTCCTTTAACCACCCTTTGGGGGGAAAAACTTTAAAAAAAATACCCTTTGCTGATTTATGCATCTCTGCTTAGAATTTATTAACTGTCGAGGGCCAATTTCACTTCAACACCCCTATTGCCTGCAGGTTTAAATTCTGGACACATCAGAAGAAATGCACCAATATCACCCACATGGTATCACATTTAAAAATAAACATTAGAAGCGTTCTTTAAAAATGCACACAATATAAAAGTCTAGAAGGAGGAAAAAAAAATCTCATTCTGCAATTCTGTGTATCTCATCATCTCTGGGGATCTTGCCAGAGTCACAGGGTATTCTAAACACTAAGTCTAGTCCAGATGCTAATTTTCCACTAAGCCAAAGTAAAAAAAAAACAAAACAAAACAAAAAAAAAAAACACTCTGTTCCTTAGTTCTTAGCAATATAAAGATTCATTCACCAAAACACATGCTCATTTACTGGAAAAAGTACCCCTTGTTGGGCTTTATTTATAACACAGAGAACATAAATATACTCACTCAGAAGTTCACTGACTTTCTCCAATAATTTTCAAATTGTGACTGGCATTCTGTCCATAGTATAATGAGGACTGGAATGAGTCAGAGAGCCCCAGAAGTCACCTTGACTATGCTACCTGCTCACCTTGGATCTTCATCAAATCTTCTCACCTCTCTGAATCCATCTCTTCATGATAAAATAAAACGAAAAAATAGCTCTTTCTTCAAGAACAGTTAGAATGATGAAACGAGAAGATGGATATGAAATGATAGGAAAAGTAGACCACTACAACGACGATAAATAAATAAATGAAGTCACTGGATGTCCTCACTAGAATTGCGGTAAAAGTGTTATTTTCTGTTTAGCAGCTAACAGCTCCCAGATGCTAGGCACGGCCACACCTTACATTTCATCAGCAAGTTTCTAGTTAAGGGGCTGGCATAGTAGGTTCTTTATATTTGATATTTTATTTAATTTTCACAAGAGTTCTCTTGCTGGGGATGATTATTCCCTGTTAACGAATGAGAAAAATGAGACCCAGCAAGATTTGGTGACTTGCCTAAGTGGCAGAGTTGAGATTTAGTGATTTACCATGATTCTGAATCAGGGTCCTGTGGGAGATTGAGAATGGGGTTCAGGCTCCTGGCTTGTGCAGGCCAAGCTTTGGCTTTTACGGGCATCTGGGGAGTGAACCAGCAGATGGAAGATATTCTCTCTCTCTCTCTGTCTGTCTCTCTCCTTCCCCTATCAATGCCTTTAGAATAAAACAAAAATTAATAAGTGTATATCAAAGTAAAGGAAAAAAAGGATCACAGTGCTGATCATAAAGAAGATAGCCAGCAGTAGTCCCAAGGTATGGTTGATTTTCAAAATGACATCTCCTGGTGACCTTCTGGTATGAGATAGCATTTCTGGGCAGCAAGATTAAGGGTCAAGTTCAGGCAGACTGTGCTATACATTGATTGGCTGGGTCAAGTTCAGGCAGACTGTATACATTGGCTGGCCCTGGAACTGTGGGCCAGACATTCACCCCTCAGTTTTTATATCTGTAATATATAGACCACATTTATCTCCTGTGTTGCTGTGAGGATCAAATGAACCAGTCCAGGTACAATGTTCAGAACAATGTCTGGCTGGGGTAGGCATTCAGTGCAGACCGTGTGGGATGCCTGCATTGCGTGTCAGAGGGCCTGCTTCAAGTCCTGATTTCACTTCTGATCCAGATTCCTGCTAATGCACAACCTGGGAGGCAGCAGATGATGGCTCAAGTACTTAGACCCCTATCCCTCATGCAGGAGACCTGGAGTAAATTCTGGGTTCCTGGCTTCAACCTGGCCCTTGCCATGGTTATTGTGGGCACTTGAGGAATAAACCAGCAGATGGAAGGTCTCCATCTCTTGGCTTTTCAAATAAAAATGAAAAAACAAAGAGAGAGAGAGACAAGAACAATGTCTGGCTGAAATGCAGACACACATGTCCTCCAGCACTGTGTGGGAAGTTCTAATATATAAAATGAGAATAAAATAGGAGCAGTACCTTCTGCATTTAACCAAGATGGGGCGACAGGAACCAGATCTTCCCTCCCACCTATAATAAATCAAAGCACAAACAATATATACAGAACAATTTACAAGACACCAGAAAGAGGCAAGGAGAGACAGTGATATCAGAGACATGAGAAACAAATAACATTAAGACTTGTGATGGTCTCAGTGCATTTCTTTGAGAGAGGGCGCAGGCCATACCCTACGCTGGAAGGCAAAGTCACACAGAGGTAGGCAGACTCTTTCCATTCAGGGGACAAGGCTTAGGGGCTCAGGAGATCCAGGCATCTCAAGTTTGAACATAGGGTAGCAGAGAAGGTGGAGCTGCCTAGATAGAGAATGCACAAGGATTTACCTGAATACCAAATAGTCACGTGCCTTAAATATGCAACCCAAGGCTAGGGGAGGAAGCATTTAAGATTAGCTTTACAAGTGCCCAGTTGCTCTCACAAAGCTGGAAATAGTGCCTGCTTCCATGCAGCAGACTGGGAACATCTCATGATTTGGGGCAGAGGGTAGAACATCTAAAAGGGTCTTGACTTAGTATTAGAGAAAAATTAGTCTAGACTGAGCCCTGCTCCAGTCCACCTAACAAATCATAAAAGCAACATTTGAAAGGAACAAACTATTTCCAAGCAACTTAACAAAGCTCAAGGATAATAACAGAATTGTAAAATATCCAGCATATGAAAAGGGGAAATTCTCAATGTCTGGCATCTGATCAAGTTATCGGGCATTCTAAAAAAAAAAAAAAAAAAAAGTAGGACCATCTAATCCCCAAATAAGGAGGAACAGCAATCAACTGCAGGAGATCCTAAACTGACTCAGATGTTAGAATTTGAAGACAAAGACATTGAGAGTTATTACAATTCTATTTCATATTTCACATGTTCCAAAAGTTGAGGCAAGGAAGGCTTATCAATGAAGAATGATAAATCTAAGCATAAGAAATATAAAAGGGGTGGATGTTTGGCAGAGCAGTTAAGAACACTGCTTGGGATTTCACATCCCATATCAGAGTGCCTGGGTTCAAGTCCCAGCTCTGATCCCGATTGCAGCTTCCTGCTAATACACACACTGAGGAACAGTAGATGATGGCTCAAATACTTGGGTCCCTGCCACCTATGTGGGAGACGCAGATGGATTTCCTGGCCTCAGGTTTCAGCATGATGCAACCCTGGCAGTTATCAGCATTTGTGGAGTGAACCAGCAGATGGAAGATCTCTGTCTGTCTCTTTCGTGCTCTCTTTTCAAATAAATAAAAAGAGAATAAACAAAATGCTGGCCCCTCAATAAAGAATTTAATAATAATCTAATAAGACATGTATACAGAATTAATTTAACAAATGAGATTACAAAGTGTTTTATACAGAAACATGAACAGTATAGACCAGTGGTTCTCAAACTTTCACATGCATCAGAATCATAATGGGTGCAGTAAAACATAGATGGTTGAACCCTACCCAGAATTTCTGATTTAGTAGATCTGAGCTGGAGTAAAAGATCTGCATTATTAAAAGTTATATATATATATATATATATATGTAGATATAGATGCATATGTATATATATGTATATTTGAAAGGCAGAGTGACAGAGATATTCAACCTGCTCATTCATTCCTTAAATGGCTTCAAAAACCAGGTCTGGGCCAGGCTGCAGAGAGCAGGATCTCCATCCAGCTCTCCCACATGGAAGGCAGGGAGTCAAGCACATGAGCCATCTTACATTGTTTTGCAAGCACCTTAGCAGGAAACTGGATTGAAAGCCAAGTAGCTGGAACTCGAACCAGCACTTCACTTTGTGTTTCTGTGTGGGTGCAAACTGTTGAAATCTTTACTTAATATAATATAAAATGAATCTTGATGTGAATGGAAGGGGAGAGAGAGCAGGGGGTGGGAGGGAAGTTATGGGGTGGGGGGAAGCCATTGTAATCCACAAGCTGTGCTTTGGAAATTATATTCATTAAATAAAAGTAAAAAAAAAAAAAACACTCCAAAATAGAATGCTGGTGTCCTGAGCAGTGGCTTAACCTGCTGCACCACAATACCCACCCCAAAATCTGTATCTCTAACAAACTCTTAGTTAATGCTGATGGTGCTGGTCCTGGGACCACACTTTTAGAGCCACAGCTAGAAATGAGAGAATGAGGCAATACAGAATAGAGGAAAAGCAGTAATTACATTGCTTTTGGAAAGTTTTTCCCCTTACATACACAATAAAAGGAAACAGCAGCCAAAAGAATAGAATTTTGTTTTATTCTAAGAATTTCTTCTCTTTGAAATTTTAGTGGGCTCCTTCAGAAAATTCTACACTGCTGAAGTAGATCTTGTACTATTTGTAGGATTCACTGACGTAGAACAATCATCATCCCTCAGAGAGCAATTTAATATCAAACAGTGCGTACATCAGAATTTTTATCTATGAACCATATGAAATCTGGTTTTATATCAATAAAAATAGCACCGATCCTGTCCCGGTTGCCCCTCTTCCAGGCCAGCTCTCTGCTGTGGCCCGGGAAGGCAGTGGAGGATGGCCCAAGTGCTTGGGCCCTGCACCCCATGGGAGACCAGGAGAAGCACCTGGCTCCTGCCATCTGAACAGCGCGGTGCGCCGGCCGCAGCGCGCCTACCACGGCGGCCATTGGAGGGTGAACCAACGGCAAAAAGGAAGACCTTTCTCTCTGTCTCTCTCTCTCACTATCCACTCTGCCTGTCAAAAAAAAAAAAAAAAAATAACAGAGTTAAAAAAATCAGGCAAGGGTATAGATCAACTAGTCAAATGTTTTATTTCTACTTCTTGCCATATTTCAATTATTCTACATGCTTTTTAAATACTTACTTATTAAATTTGAAAGGCAGAGAGAGAAAGAGAGACATAGACAGAAGGAGATGATTGACTGATTGAAATAGATATGGATGGAGATTCCCTGTTCTCTGGTTCTATCCTCAAATGGTTGCAATAGCTAGGGCTGGGCCAAGCTGGAGCCAGGAGCCAGGAACTCCAGCCAGGTCTCCTATGTGGGTGGCAGGAACCCAAGCACTTGAGCCATCATCTGCTGCCTCTTAGGGTGCACATTAACAGGAAGTGGTCTTGTAAGTGGAGCAGGAACTTGAACCCAGTCACTCTGAAATGGTATTCAAATGTCTAAAGTGGTGTTTCTTAACCACTGCACCAAATGTCCATGATCTTGAGAAAAAGGTACCATCATAAGTTAAAAATAAATAAAATAATTTAATATGTCTATTTCAGCCCTGGGATTTGTTTTTTGCTACTCCTTTTGATAGCAACAACTTTTGTCCCACCTGCTCACTCTTCTAGCTAATTCTAACTTGTCCTTTAAGCCTGAGCTTAGACATTACCTTTTCACAGAACTTTCTCTGTTCCAAAGCTCTCCTCAGTGTTTTACTCCAAATCATTTGATCATACCTATCCAATTTCTATTTCTTAAATGAGTAATTTATTTCTCTTGAATTTAATGAATTAGCATTTTGGACTGTATACCTTCCCTGATCTTCTGTCAGTTACAGAGTGTTAGGGATAGAAGGGGAGGGAGGGTCCAGGGTCACAAAATCTATAATCATAAAATCATATAGGAAGGACATGGGTTGAAATTACAGACTTCATACACACATGTCTATGCACACACAAATGCTCTGTGGGTTGTTAGCGTCTTTAAAGATGGTAATTCTAGGTAGTACCAATCTCTAGCCCAGATTGGATCACAGGCCAAATCAAGTTTCCCAATTCTTACTCATGCATTTGACATGTTTATGGCCTGCTTTTATAGCTTTTGATCACAATTTCCTAGGAGGCAGCTGGTCTCTAAATCAACAAGTCAGTAAAAAGCAACCAAAGCCTGGTCCTGTTAACAGAATTACCTATGAGGTGGTCAGCGCTGCTTTGGAACACATTTAAAACATTTATGAGAGCCATATGAAAATGTCTGCTCATGGATTTGGGGTATGTTTAAGGTTCCTGTTGGTTCTTACTCATGATGTGAGACTTCTGGGCTGATGCTGCTACAGTAGTCCAAATAAAGGCTTAGGGAAATCAAAGAATAGAAATGGTACTGCAAAAAACAAGGAATGAAAACTAACCTGGCTTAGAAATTTCCATTTCAATCAGAAGCAAGAGTGTGCTAAGAACACAAAGCAGAGCATGGACCCCTAGATATTGCTCTCAGGGTAACAATGGTCTTTTCACACACTGTGAGGTGGTAGTAAGGGCAATGTACCTGTACTGAGTTAAGTAGGCAGCATCGGGGGCCATCCACCTGATGAGACCTGTCAAGGGGCTCAGTACCCTGGGAGGATGAGTGGGGTCCTGTGGGAAGGTCAGCCATGTTTGGAATGCAGACTGTCACTAAGGCCAGCCACGCAAGGTAGGTCTGGGACACGGGCTCCTGATTTCTAGACTGTGCCACCATCACAGAGCCCATGAGCATAAACAATTCTAGGCATCAGCACAAAAGGAACTGATGTTTTATTTCCTTTGACTGAAAATCTGATCCCCAAGGGAAAATAATACTTTTAACCTTAAGCTGTTTCTCAGTGCCTCATACATTTTGATGAATGACCAAAAAAAGGGGTTCTCTAATAAAGTTTCTTTTTAATTTTTTTTCTAATTTAGAAGGCAAAGTGAAGAGATAGAGACAAAATAGAGACAGGGATATCTTCCATCTGCTGGTTCACTTTCCAAATGCCTACAACAGCCTGGGCTGGGCCAGACCAAAGTGCAGAACTCAATCCAGGTCTCCCTTATGGGTGTCAGGGGACCCCCCCCCCCATCTCAGCCATCATTTCTGCCTCCCAGGGAGCATGTTAGTAGGAAGCTGGAATCAGAAGCAGGGCTTAGAGTTTAACCCAGGCACTCCAATATGGGATGAAGGTGTCTGAAGATGTCTGAAGATGTATGTTAACCACTGTATCCAGAAAGCTCCCTATGTGAAAGTTTTCATTAGGTTCAAATTTTAAAGCTATGCAGAAAAAAATTATCACAAAGGAATAAAGAGCACCAACTTAAGAAATTTCACTCTCAGAGATTTTGTAGCAGCTCAGAACTTCCTTGAAAGGGAAGGACAAAGCGGCTGTTCTGCTCAGCTTAGATCATTTTGATTGAGACTCATATGTTATTTTAAATGAACATTGCTCAGGTAGTTAAGCCTTAAAAATCAACCATCCTTGACAATTGTCCAATATATTTTTTTTAAGTCTTACCTTAAGAGTTTCAGAAACACATTTACAAAGTGTGCTGTAGTGGGAATGGCTGAGCTTCCTAGGTGTCTTTACAGCATGGACAGGACTTCTGGCCTATTGTTCGGTTTCGTCTTTCAAAACTTTATGTGCCAATTAAAAGGGGAAAAGAAACTCAGAGTATGCTTGCAAAGCAAACATGGTACAAATGCTTTACCAGTTGGAATAATACAAAATTCCAGTGCATGATAAAAATATAACCCCATGGGATACTTAATGCTCAACATTTTACTCCTATCACTTGATTAATCAGATTAAAAAGTAAAGAAAAGTAGTGATGTTGAAATGCATCTTATATTGGTATTTCCTTTGAGACACCAGAGCTTACATTTTCTTTGCATTCTCTATGTGGTGAGTCCCTGTATTAAACAATGTTGGTAGCTTTTATATCCATCGCTAATACGAGGGTACTTTAAAATTTCATGGAAGAGACTGGATGGTGGTACAGTGGGTTAACCTGCCACCTGCGACACCAGGATCCCATGAGTGCTGGTTTGGGTTCCAGGTGCTCTGTTTTCACTTCAGATCCCTGCTAATGTGCCTGAGAAGGCAGTGGAAGATGGGCCAAGTCCTTGGGACCCTGCCACTTATGTGAGAGAGCTAGGTAGAGCCCCTAGCTCCTGCCTTTGGCCTGTCCCAACTCTACCACTTGTAGCCATTTGGGGAGTGAATCGGCAGACAGAAGATCTTTCTCTCTCTCTATCTCTCTGTAATTCTGCCTTTCAAATAAATAAACAAATCTTTTAAAAAAAAAGTTCATGGAAATGGAATTAAGAAATAGTTTTATTTTGCTGCAAATTATTTTTTCATAGCACGTTTTCACGAATTTTTTGAAGATCCTTGCGTGTGTGGATTTTGAAATGTTTTTGAACCAAAACAAATTTAATTTTCTATTCCATTTCCCATGAACTTTTTGAACTACATTTGTGTAACATTTTTCCCCTATATTGTAGAAGTTCCAGAGTCTCATGCCTTATAGTAGTGCCAACACAAATGTTTAAGGAAAGGGTATCCAAAAGAAGACATGATAGTTTGCAGTCTTCAGTTTATCTTTAGAATATACAATTATAAACTGCTTAAAATAAGCTGCCAGATATTTGTGTTAACGCAGAAACTCTGTTACCATTATGTCTTGCTCAGCAAATGCAAACATTCTGAACATGTTGTTTAAAAGGAGTGAATATATCTCTACCAAAAGTAATATTGTAAAACCTGCCATCAAGTAATAAACATATCTATTAAATAGTCTTCTGTACAAGCTTTGTGCCTGTAGACATTTTTGGGGACATTAAGTGGCTGTAGTTTAAGGGTTCACACACAACAGGATATGTATGCACATTCTATTAACATTGTGCAAACATGATAATAAAGAGATGTATTTTAAGGAGTGCTCTTATTGTTATTTAAATATGTTAATTCTTAAAAACATTAAAATATGTATTTTGTAGGGGAAAGCAAAAAGCAACCATATTAGTTCCTACTGAAGGTCTGTTTAGGCTTTCATAGGACAACCAGATTAATATCATAGGGGCCGGTGCTGTGGAATAGTGGGTAAAGCTGCCTCCTGCAGTGCTGGCGTCCCATATGGGTGCCAATTGAAGTTCCAGCTGCTCCACTTCAGACCCAGATCTCTGCTATGGCCTTGGAAAGCAGTGAAAGATGGTCCAAGTCCTTGGGCCCCTGCACCCACGTTGGAAACCCTGAAGAAGCTCCTGACTCCTGGCTTCAGATAGGCACAGCTCCTGCCATTGAAGCCATCTGAGGAGTGAACCAGCAGATGGAAGACCTCGCTCTTTCTCTCTCTCTTTCTCTCTTTGCCACTGCCTCTCTGTAACTCTGCCTTTCAAGTAAATAGTAAATCTTTAAAAAATCATATATACTAGCTTTCCAGCATGGAAGAAATCTCTCTTTCATATCTTTATCTTCCAAAGGGGCTTATGGTATGTCCATATTCTTCCTCCATGTGGCTTTTCTTACAACTTTTAAAGTCTGACATCTGTGATTAAATTTCCTTTCATGGCTTTGATGTGGGTTTCCTAGCCTAAAAAGGGAGCATATTTAAAGTATTCTTTTCCTTTCTCTGCTGCACAGTTTTTCTGACTTTAAATATTTTATTTTTTCCTAATTATAAATTTCTTTTTCTTCATCAGTGTTCCAATTGTGAAATGAGTAAAATACATATTTGATTTTTTTTTTGTAAAGATATATTTTATTTAAAAGGCAGGATTACAAGGAGACAGAGAGAGAGCAAGAAACAGCTTCCATCCCCAAATGGCTGCAATGACTGGGGCTGGGCCAGGCCAAAGCCAGTAGTCAGGAGCTTCTTCCTGGTCTCCCATGTGGGTGCAGAGGCCCCAGCATTTGGCCCTTCTCCACAATTTTCCCAGGGGCATTAGCAGGGAGCTGGATTGAAAATGGCACAGCAGGGATTCAAACCAGTGCCCATGTGAGATGCTGGCATTGCAGGTGGCAGCTTAACCCATTATGCCATAACACTGGCCCCTCTATATTTAAGAGGCAGAAATGATAAAATTTTGCAACCTTAGTTCAAGAGCTCTTCGAGAGTCTGTTAGCCTGTGTTACAATATGCATGTTCTGTAAGTGCCAAATGGCTTCAGGAATCTGATCAGCTGCCAGAATAATTATGCTTACATTATGTATCTGTGGAAACTGAGGCACAAAGCTACATCACTGTCCAACATATCCTAAATACCATGTGTGAGCATGCACATTGAGAGGAAGACAGAATAATTTAACTCAAATCATTTTCCAAAAGAACTCTCCATTTGCTTTAGTAATATTTTTCTAATTTTTCATGTTTAACACAGCCAAATTCTCTGTCCTAGTCAGCACACTGATTCAAATAGAATTATCTTAAGTTGACAATAATTTTTATAGCTTGGGCAAACATTTGCATTCACATATCTATGAAAAAAGGTTTCTCTAAGTAAATGAATAGCAAAACAAATTTGCATAGGGGATGTTTAACTACTTAAGAAATAGCTTTATGAGTCCTAGTTAATTTAGAGGCAACTATTTCACTACAAAAGAAGATAAGCAAATCATTCTCAAGTTTGTAAAAAAAAAAAAAAAGAAAAAAAAAGCTCTAAGCACCTCTATTAGCATGCTTTGTAAATCAAACCCTAATTCTATTTGAGCTATTTATTTTAGCTTCTGTTTCCCACCTCTCCTCCACTAAATTGTAATTTCCATGATGGTAGGATATTTTTATTTTCAGTGTAAAAATTTTTTTTAAAAGATTTATTTATTTGAAGCAAAGTGAGAGAATGAGGGAGAGAGAAAGAGATCTTCCATCTACTGGTTCACTCCCTAAATAGCTGCCAAGGCCAATGGCTGGGGCTGGGCCAGATGGAAACCATGAGTCAGGAACTCCATCCAGGAGTCCCATTTGGGTTACAGGGGCCCAAGTACTTGAGTCATCTTCTTCTGTCTTCCCAGGCACATATGGGATGCCAGTGTTGCAGGTGGGAGCTTAACTCACTGTGCCACAACGTCAGCCCTAAGTAGTTCATGGTTTTCAAGGAACGTGTCCATTCCATCAAAGTTGTAAAATTTTGCTGCACTGAGTTGTTCATAGTATTCTTTTATTAGCCTCCTAATAGTTGCAGTAGCTACAGTGATATCCCTATTTATTCCTTATATTGATAATTTGTGTATTTTGTCAATTTCGCTAGTTTATCAATTTTATTGATCCTTAAAAAGAATTAGTCTTATATAGATTTTCTTTAGTTTTTCTAGTTTTAATTCATCTCTTCTCATATCGTTATGATTCTACTCAATTCTGCTTGCTTTGGATTTATTTTGTTGTTCTAGTTTATCAGGATGAAATTTAAAGTATTGCATTAAGACCCTTCCATTCTACTATAAGTATAAAGTAATATAAATTTCCACATTCACATTGCTTTAACTGCATCATATACATTTTGGCATGTATTTGCATTTTCACACAGTTTGAAATATTCTGTACTTTCCTTTGAGACTTTCTCTTTGACAATGTATCATTTAGAAATATGTTATTGAATATTCACATTTGAGTATTTTACTCTATTTTTAATCTATTTAGTAATTAATTCTTTTTGGTCATAGAACATATCTATACCATTTCAACTCTTTTACTTTAAAAATTGGTATGATCCAGGATGTGGTCTACATTGATGAATGTCACATATTCCCTTGAAAAATGTCCTGCTTTGGGTGGAGGGCTCTAAACACATCAATGAGATTTAGTTGGTTGAGAATGTGTTCTGTTCTTCTTAGTCTTGATCATTTTCTATTAGTTTTATCTCTTATAGAGAGCATTATTGAAGTCTCCAACCATAATCATGGATTTGTCTGTTCCTACTCTCATTTCTACCCATTTTTGCTTCATGTGTTTTAATTGCACTCACATTTACAGTTGATACATTTTGGGGAATTGCTATATTTATCATTATGTAATGTTCCTCTGTATTCCTGGCATTATGATTTTGCTTCTGAAGTCTACCTTAGCTCACTGACATTGCTGCTCCAGCTTTCTTTTGATTAGTGTTTTCATGGAGCATCTTTTATTTTTTATCCCTTTTAATTTACTTATAAGAAACTTTCTCAAAGACAACAGACTTGGGTCATGTTTTCTTTTACTCATTTAACACGTTTTTTTTAAAAAATTCTTGGATTTAGACCATTTATTTTATTTATTTATTTTTTTGACAGGCAGAGTGGACAGTGAGAGAAAGAGACAGAGAGAAAGGTCTTCCTTTTCCGTTGGTTCACCCTCCAATGGCTGCTGAGGCTGGTGTGCTGCGGCCAGTGCACCGCGCTGATCTGAAGGCAGGATCCAGGTGCTTCTCCTGGTCTCTCATGCGGGTGCAAGGCCCAAGGATTTGGGCCATCCTCCACTGTACTCCCTGGCCACAGCAGAGCTGGACAGGAAGAGGAGCAACAGGGACAGAATCCAGCGCCCCGAGTGGGACTAGAACCCAGGGTGCCAGTGCCGCAGGTGGAGGATTAGCCTATTGAGCCATGGAGCTGGCCCATTTATATTTTCTTATACGTGCATTCAGCTTTATAGCTATCAATTTATTATTTATTTTTCATATTCTTTGTTAATCAATTATCAGTTATTCCTTTACTGGACTTTTTATAGTTAGTTGACACTTTTTTAGGATTCCATTTTAAGTTACCTGTTGTGGTTTTTAAAAATTATTATTGTATTTGTTTTTAGTGATTGCTCTAGAGATTAAAACACACACATGCTACTTTTCACAGTCTACTTAGAATTAACTTTACCACTTCAAGTAGAATAGGGAAACCTAACCATCCAATAGTTCCTTTTATCCTTTCCCCTTATGTTGTAGTTGCCTGACATATTGCATGTACATTGTAATATGTAGATACATTGAAAACTCTTCCAGTTCATGTTACAAGTTTTGCTTTCAATTATCAAATATATATTAAAGAACTCAAGAGAATTAAGCCTGTAATTGTAGAATGGACTTAAATTATGTTTTTGCATAAATTAAAGAAATAAAAGAAAAAAGGAGGGGGATTGAGGGAGGGAAAAAAGGAAGAAGAGAAGTATGATTATTTTCCTAGAATTGTACCTGTGAAATACATGAAATCTGCTCTCCTTATATTAATAACTTTTTAAAAGGAAAATATAATACAAAAGTTTTTTATTTTCGCACAAAAGCCAAAAAAAGAGAGAATCTATTACTTCATTTCTTTTGCTCTTTTTTCTTTCTTGTTCCAACTTTCCTTCTGACATTATTTTCCTTCTAACTAAAGAACTTTCTTTGTAAATCTCCGTAGAACTAGGTTGCTAGCAACACATTCTCTTAGTTCTCCTTCACAGGAGGACATCTATTGGTCACCTTCATTTCTGAGTGGTGTTTTTGCTGGATATAGGACTCTGGCTGGCCTTTCTTTTCAATACCTTAAAATATTGTGTCACTTCTTTATGCCTTCTATGGCTTCTGATGAGAAATCCGTAGTCATTTAAATCACTATTCTTCTATAGGAAATGCATAATTCATTTCTATTTTTTCAAGGTTTTATTTGTCTACATTTTTATAGCATTTTGATTATGATGTGTCTGCAAATTTATTTGGGCTTACACTGCTTAGTTTTCAAGGAAGTTTGTGAATCTATAAGCTATTTTCTTTCTCCTGGTGTAGGGTGCTTTTGGTCATGACTTCGTCAGTTTTATTTTTTATTTTTTTAATAGAAAACTTTTATTTAATATAAATTTCAAAAGTACAACTTTTGGATTATAGTGGTTCTTCCCTCCATAACCACTTTCCCACCTGCAAACCATCCCTTGTCCTACTCCCTCTCCCATCCCATTCTTCTTGCTCCATCTAGAACCCCTATGACACAAATATGAATTTTTTTTACAGTCCCACAAGTCTCTTGAAGCTCTTTTTCCTCCAACCTTTTTTCTCTCTGCTTATTAGGTTGGATAATTTCAGTTTATTTTAAACTTTACTCATTCTTTTCTCTTCACTTCTATCCTGCTATTGAGTTAACCCAGTAAGATTTTTATTATGGGTTATTGTATTTTCAGTTCTATAATTTCCAGTTGGGGGCCAGCACTGTGGTGTAGTAGGTGAAGTCTCTGCCTTTGGCACCAGCATTCCTATGGGCATCAGTTCCTGACATAGTGGCTGCTCTTCTGATCCAGCTCTCTGCTTATGGCCTGGGAAAGCAGAAGAAGGCCCTAGCACTTGGGCCTCTACACCTGTGGGGGAGACCTGGAGGAGCTCCTGGCTCCTGGCTTTGGATCGGCCCAGAGTGGCCATGACAGCAATTTGAGGAACAAACCAGCAGATAGAAGACCTTTCTCTCTGTTTGTAACCCTATCTTTCAAATAAATGAAATCTAAAAAATTAATAAAATTTCCATTTGATTTTCCCCTATATGTCTGACTGCTTTGCTGAGATTCCTTTGTTTCAAGAGTGTTTATGATTGCTAGCTGGAGCATTTTTTTAAAATTATAGCTTCTATAAAAGACTTTGTCAAATAATTCCAACATGCATGTTTTCTCAGCATTGGATCCTGTTGATTATCTTTACCATGTGGTTTAAGATTTTCCTGGTTCTACATTGACCAAGTAATTCTGGATTTTATCTTAGATACTTTTAATATCAGGTAAGAGACTGTGTATCTTGCTTAAAGTCTATGGGGTATGTGACACTTGTTTTAGCAAACAATTAAACTTATGAGGTTCAGCCCACAAGTTTCATTTGGCTTTCTGAGGGTTCTGGTTCCAGTGTAAGGTCGGTTTTCAAAGCCTCCACAGTACTATTCTTATTTTTCCTATATGTGCACCACCCAGTGGTCAGTATGAACATAGGCAGTTTATCTTTCAGTTTAATTCTCACAATTTTTGACATGCTCATTTAGGATCAGATTGTCACTTCAGGGGTAAGCCCTAGAGTTCATAAATATCTTTATGGGGCCACATTCTGAAACTCTTAACCCATTGAACTCCTTCTGGCATTTTCTATTTCTATGGTCTCCTCTTTTCTGCTCTCTACCTAGGGATCTGGGGTTCAGTTATCCTACCCAACCTGTATTATTGCTACATAGTACCAGAACAGAAAGATACCAAAAGAGTGCAACATGAATAGGCTCCTTGGAACCACAGCTCTCCTGATGCGAGATGGTTTCCCACTCTAAGATGTTTGGCCCCTGTAGGCACGTGCTGCCATTATTGTTAAAATTGTTATAGAATGTCAGAGGAATGGAAAGAAGGGAGGGAAGCAGGGAAAGTTAGAAAGAGAGATCTCTTTCTACCTTTACAATTTCTCAAAACAAATTACATGACCTACCCTGGAGCTCTCTCTGTGTGTACTCTGGTATCCACTTTGGGGTTGAGAGCTTCCATCTGCTAGTTCACTCCCTAGATGGTTGCAACAGCCAGGGTTGGGCTGGGCTGGAGCCAGAAGCCAGGAGCTTCCTCCAGGTTTTCCATGTGGGTGCCAGGGCACAAGCACTTGGGTTATCTTCTGCTGCCTTCCTAGGCCATTGCTGGATCAGAAGTAGAGCAGCCAGGACTTGAACTGGTATCCATATGGGATGCCAGTACTGCAGACAGTGGCTTAACCCGCTACACTATAGCAACAGCTCCCATGCACATGAAGTTTAAAGGATATAACAAATACCAATGTACCCTCACCTAAGCTAAAAACTGGAACACATTCATTAACTAGTCTCTTAGACGCCCTCTGTGGCCCTTCCTTGCACATAGATGCAGCCAGTAACTTAGCTTTAGAGCAATCATTCTCTTGTATCGCAGCACAGTTTTACCACTTAAGTATATAATGCTAAACATTAGCTGTTTGGCTTTTATGTTTTACATTTTAATAAACATTTATTAAACATTTCACAGAAAAGTGTGCAGATCACACATGTACAGCTTGATTAATTATTCCAAAGGGAACACACTTTCTATGTACTTTCAATCCACATATAGAACATCATCAGTGCTGGAGAGTTCCCAGGTCATTCTGACTTCTTCCGCAAGGGTAACTGTTATGCTGACTTCTAATATCTCAGGTTACTTTGATCTATTTTAACTTTACATACATATATACATAAACACACAGTACATATGCCTTATGTCTAGCTGTTCTCTGTTAAGCAATGCATGATTGTAATATCAAAGTAAGTATGTTCTGAGAAAGGCATTGTTAGCTTATATTATCTTCCTTGTGCGACTATCACAGAATGGATATGCACACATCTGGATGGTATAAATCAGTCACTTGATGTGGCTTCTTTTTAAAAAAAATTTATTTATTTCAGTCACAGAGAGAGAGAGAAAATGGGGGAGAGAGAGGGCAGGAAGGGGAAGGAAAGGGAGAGGGAGAGCAAGAGTATGATCCAATCTATTTGTTCATTTCTCAAATGCCTGAGAGCCAAGAACTCAATCCAGGTGTCCCACCCATATAGTTGCAGGAAGCCAACTACTTAAGCCATCATCTGCTGCCTCTCGGAGCACACAGTAGCAGGAAGTAGCATCAGGAGCAGAGCTAGGAGTCAAACCCAGGCACTCCAGTGTAGGATGTGGTCATCCCAATCACTGAGCCGACTTCCTGCCTCTGATGTAACCTCCTCCTACAACCAAGAGACATGATAAGCATGAGATGTATGAGGCCGCTGCTTTCATAACACGACACACTGCTTGATGATAAATTATTTTATTTACCTATTTTAGAGGCAAAGAGAGAGAGAGGGAGAGAGAGTAGGCTCCTATCTACTTTTTACTGGTCCAAATGCCCATAGTGGACAGACTGGGCTGGGGACAAAACCCCAAGTCAGAAACTGAATTTGAACCCTGTAAGTGTGTGGTAGGAACCCAATTACTTGAGCCATCACTGTTGTCTCACAGGGTTTGTATTGGCAAGAAGCTAGAAGTCAGGAAGTAGAGCCAGGAATTGAACCCCGATACTCTGACATGGGAAGCAGGTGTCTTAACCACTAAGCTAAACGTTCATTCCAGCTAACTGCTTTTTATCAGTAGAGGGAATACACTCTGAAGAATTATAGTCAATATGTAAACTAGTAGCCTAGTCATTGATTATATATCATGTACTAAACAAAATTGCATGTGCTGGACTGTCCTATAACTGGCAGTGCAGACTTATTTACCACAACAAAGATAGGAGGGATGCACTGTGCCACATCATCAAGATGACAATGATGTCATCAGTTGATAGGAATTTTTCAGTCCCATCATAGTCTTTGGGGGCCACCACCACAGACATGATCCCTCATTGACCAGAAAAGTCATCATGAGGCACAGGACTACATGAGTATTAAGAAAATTCAAGGTTCTCTCTGCTTTTCTTTTGTGCTAAAAGTCTCTATTCGGAACAGGTTGCTGAATGAACAAATTAAATTAGAGCCATAAAAGTGTAGATGAAGTGCTAGGAGACCTTTATTCTTCTATATAGATCTTAAATTTGCTTGTCTTATTTATCCTCATATTTCTCATCATATGGCTCAATGCCTGGGACAAAACAGTCCACAGAAAATATCTGAATATAGAAATGATTAAATTACAGCTAGGTCAATGTACATAAAAGTGGTAGGTGAGCACTGTAGCCCAAGAGTACATATGAGATGAGAGAATATGGACTTTAACCAACTATTTTGGCATCAGCACAAAGAGTTTAATCCTTCTAAAGGCAAATAGGTGAACATAGAGCCCCTGGAACATAGTCCATTTATGGAATTCTTCAGCAAACCTGCTTTGCCATCTGTCTCTGTCTTTAAATAACTTGGAGTTCAAGAGTTTACAGGGGGTTGCACTCCAGCTCAACTTTTTTGGTAAATGGTTATGGAGCACTGAACTCACTGTCAAAAGAACAAACAAACAAAACCATGTTGACTTCCTGCCCACTGCGATTCATCTCTCTCTGCAATTGCTGTGACAGTCTCTGATTACTGATATTATTATCCCCAGAAGATGGCTCATGGAAATTCTCATCCCCTGCTAGGCTGTCCCAGTTTTATAAAATGAAAATGTGGTTGGCTTACTCTTCAGGGGGAAAGAAAGGCCACACACACACACAAAGGCTGTTTAAAAAAGATACCAGCTGCTACGATGCTGCATTAATGCAGACACAGCACAGTGAAGACAAGACAGGAGTCTAGCTTGCTGTTTCATATCTCTTCTTTTTTTCCCCCCTATTCCTTTAGTGACAAGATTATTAGAACGCTAATGGAAGCACTGTCTTAGAATTTTCTGAACATTAAAATGGTTACCCATCCCCCCCACCCCCATAATTACCTCAATCCAAAAGTTTAATTTAGCAGCCATCTTTCTCTCTCTAAATCCATCCCCATTTCCAACTGCCTTTTTCCAAATAAGATACATCACATTTAAAGAAGCTCAATATCCTGGTGGTACTGATGAAATCAAGGTAAAACTTCATCAATTAGGATTTTAGATTTTGAGTTTGCATTCTGTATAGTTATGAATCTGAAATTATTCTGTACCAACATGGTGCATGTTTCTTTGCAACTATTATAAATAAAAGTACTCTTTAAAAAGAACAAACTGTTTCCATACACACTGAATACTCTGAGAGTACCCATTAATATTTAGAGGATGACCACATTAGTGCTGAAAGAAACCATGGAGATAACTTTACTGAGCACTTATCTTACAGATGAAGAATATGCAGTTCAAAAAGGTAAAGGGACCAGATATAATCATGTAGATAGCTACCTAATGATTTCCATTAAGCAAATGTCTATTAGCTTCACCCAAATGTAGTCCCAAAAACGCATTCAAAAGTTTCTAACACAATGCTTTACTTGACTTGCACCAGGTAAATACTCCTAATTTCAGTATTTACATCTGTAATGCCAATAATATTTACCTCCCTTTTTGTTTCACATAGGAGATATGTGGCATACTGATTTGTAATTATATGACCCTTAACTCATTAAAAATAGTAGGAAAGTAGATTATTGAGGAAAATGAGGTATGAATCTACAAATAAGAGAAAATTAGAATTCTCAAAATATATCTTCACTTACAGTAAAAGTACTCAATAAAAGACAAACTCTTCTATTTAAAGGCATGCTGATCCATTACTATTGAACACACACTAAGATAATTATTACCTTTTAATATGCCTTTTTACTACCTTGAAATAACTGAACCTACAGATAAAAAATAAGTATTAGTCGAAGCTTAATTTTTCTACAGTTAGCTGCAAGGAAATACCTAAAATACAACACAAAAGGAATAAATTCATAGATCAAACTAGCAAAGTTCAAATGCCTCTGCTTTTAATGTATGCTAAATGTTTCTAACAATGAATAGGAACAAATGTTACCAAAGAAGATCTTGGTAAGAATTATCTGGAGTGAAGCAGTCCCTAAATAAACTCCCATTTTTTTTAAACACACTTAGTAATTTCCTCACTAAAGCAGGACAGTCCCAGATGTGTGAAGACTGTAGGAAGCAGATGCAGATGATCCTCAGAACAATTGCAAAGCTTGGGAGCTTGTCAAATATAGCGTCCTCATCTCAAGAAATTAACTACAGTTAGTAAGCTTTACCAACCCTGGAAAGCTACGTTTCAGACACTAAACAATGTCAACTACATTTCTCCTGCTCAGAAACTGCCACATAACTTCCTCTGGTCCTCTTCCAATAGTGCACAGAAGTTAAGGCAGGGGTGAGGGATGGGGGTTGGGGTGGAAGTAGAGGTCAGTGAAGGGGGTGGTATTAGTGATGTCAAAGGAGGGGCACAAAAGCCACACTAAGTTAAATTCCACTAAGTATCCCAGGTTCCCATCATCATCATTGCATATGCTTCCAGAGCTGTCCAACAGTATCTCCCTCCAAAATACTGGGGATAACTATAATCATAAAGGTCAATGGAAAGAGTACCTGATCATAATTACAATCAGATGGTGAGGAAGCCAGATATGTACCATAGAAACATATAAAAGGAGAATAAAAAGTTATGGATACATTCAAGCAAATGTTTCAAGGGGAACGAAGATTTATTGCATAAATCTAATAGGAAAGATGTGGTGTGAACCATCTGGTAAGTGACTTATATAGCCCCATACATTAGCATCTGTTGTCATGTTTTCAAAGTGCGGAATTCCAGAACCACACGGATGGGTCTCCTGGAGGCGGTGGGTTTGCTATGTGTTGGATTAAAAAAAATTCTACAGAAAAGGCTTGGACTTGACCTCTATATCAAAGTCCATATCGCAGGGCCAATTCTATAGCTCAGCAGGTTAAATCACCAGCATCCCATATAGGCATCCATTTGAATTTTTGCTACTCCATTTTTTTAAAAGAAGATTTATTTGAAAGAGTTACACACACACACACAGAGTGTGTGTGTGGGGATCTTCTATCTGCTGGTTCACGCCCCAATTGTCCGCAACAGCTGGAGCTGTGTTGATCCGAAGCCAGGAGCCAGGAACTTCCTCTGGGTCTCCCACTAAGGTGCAGGGGCCCAAGGACTTGGGCCATCTTCTACTGCTTTCCTAGGCCACAGCAGGGAGCTGGATGGGAAGCGGAGCAGCAGGGATCCAAGCCAGCATCCATAAAGCTACAGGCGGCAGCTTTAGCTGCTATGCCACAGCACTGGCCCCGCTCCACTTCTGATCCAGCTCCTTGTTACTGTGCCTGGAAAATCAGCAGAGGATGACCAAATTCTTGGGCCCTTTCACCCACGTGGGAGATCTGAAAAAATCTCCTGGCTCCTGGCTTTGGCCTAGCCCAGTCCTGTCTTTTGCATCCATTTGGGGGAATGAAACAGCAGATGGAAGATACCTCTCCCTCTCTCTCTCTCTCTCTCTCTCTCTCTCTCTCTCTCTCTGCCTCTCCATCTCTCTCTGTAACTCTGGCTTTCAAATAAAGAAATAAAAATAAAGAAATAAATCTTTTAAAAAATTCTGTATGGCAAATGCTTTAGAGGTTACCATAAGCACTCCCCACAGCATGCCCTCACTCAACCCTCACAACCATGATATGGGTAAGTGGGCACGATTATTACAACCACTCTTCACAGAGCATGTATCTGAGACTCCGAGAGTTTCAGTGACTTTCTGAAGGTTATCCAAGTGATGGCTGCATTGTCAAGACTTTGAACTATAAATTCCTTGATCTCTCCACTTCCTTGGACTACTTGCAGGCTTTGAATAAGAATGGAAGTTTTGTCAGTTATCAGAGCATCCACTCCTTCCTTTGGCTCGTAACAGAGCTCTTGAGCTGGGTGTCAATTCCTCCATGGTAGGGACTAAGGATTCCTTGTGTCTGGCAAAGTATCTGTAGGAGGGCAGCAAATGCTTGTGGAATGAATTAGTGAAGGAAGGAATACAGAGCAGTTCCTAGTACCCAGAATCTATGCAGCAAGGCCACAAATGCTGAAGTAAATGAACTGTAGATCTTTATTTCAATAAAGTTAACAAAATAGAAAGGACAAAGTATGAATTTTTATAAGAAACAAACTAGGGCCAGCATTGTGGCATAGTGGGTTAAGCCACTGCCTGTGACGTCAGCATTCTATATGGTTGCTGATTTGAGTCCCGGCTGCTCCATTTCTGACTCAGCTCTCGCTAATGCTCCTGGGAAAGCAGTGGAAGATAGCCCAAGTCTTTGGGCTCTTGCACCCACATGGGAGACCTCTGTGTAGTTCCAGGCTCCTGGCTTTGGCCTGGTCCAAACCTGACCATTGTAGCCGTTTGGGGAGTGGGGAGCAGATGGAAGATCTCTCTGTCTCTTCCTCTCTCTCTGAAATTCTGCCTTTTAAATAAATAAATAAATCTTTTATAAAATAAACTGTTCAACATAGAGCACAAATATTAGCATAATCTGGAATGGATTGTAGAGAAATTAGGACTTCAGTCATATCTACTAATAACTGATTAATAATGAGAAAATGAGGAAGGTATAAGGTGGCCTCTAAACACATGAATGTAAAGCAATGCAAAATAGTTTTTAAAAATAGCATTAAGATAACAGTAAAGTAATATATTTGCTTTAATTTCTGAACTTGAGGCGGGCATGTGGCACAGTGGAATAAGCCACTAGTTGTGATGGCCGCATGCCATATCGAAGTGCTAATTCAAGTCCTGGCTCCTCTGCTTCTAATCCAGCTTCCTGCTTAATGTGCCCAGGAGGCAGCAGATGATGGACTGGGTAACTGAGCTCCTGCCACCCACATGCAAGATCTAGATGGAGTTCCTGGCTCCTGGCTCCCACTTTGCCCAGACTCAGCTCTTTCAGGCATCTGGGGAATAAAACAGCAGATGGAAGATCTCTCTCTCCCTCCCAGCCATCTTATCTCTCTTTTTGTCACTCTACTGTACAAACTTCCAAAATATTATATAACAAGGAACCTAATCATTTTCACACTGTCAGAAGTTGAAATCTAAGAGGCAAATATTGACTAATATTTATACTAATTTTTATTTTTTCCCTTAACAATGCTAAAAGCATAAGCCTATATTGACTGAAACCTTTAAACTCTCTTTCCTCATTTAAACTACATGGAGGACCAACAATGCACCTAGACAGTGGCAGACCTAGGGGCATGTCACATCTTAATCAGGGATTTTCTGGAGGTAAAATGCTCACTGTGATTGCCACGATATCTTTGATTAAAGAGTTTGAAGATACTGGTTACAGAAAGGTGTCAGTAATGACTAGAGTGAAAGATTTCACAGCTCAGTACAGCCAAAAGCTTCAGCCTCACATGTCCAGCAGCATGGACCAAAACAAGAAGCTCAATGACGGTTACGTCACAGCTCTTTTCCATTAGGCATGCCTTCCTGCAGGACCTGGGGTCCCTGCAGTATAAGGCTTCATCAAAGGCAGGGAGAACAATTAATTAGCTGCTGCTCTCCAATGAACACACTGCTCCTGGTAGCACCACACAGACTCAGGGGCAATGCCTGCAAGAGCAGTCAGTTCCAGGTAGTTACCGTGAAGAATATCCCTGTACATGAGGATCAATGTCCAATACCACTTTGGAATAGTAATTTCTTAATTCTCATTCAAATCTGGCAGGCAAGATAATATAACTTGATCTGAATTGGCCATGTGATCCTGATGGCGTCCTGCTAATGGGCTGTTCACTTAATTTATGTAATTTTAAAAAATTAAATAGTCATATTTTAAATCCCCACTACAGTCCTTCAGATTGAAAGTACATGTTTAAAAGTTACAATGTCTTTATAAATCAGCCTTACCACACTTCTTACCTTGTTTTCTACACTCTCCCAAAGTTATACCTTTCCTTGGTACCCCGTTTGGCTTGTGAGGGAATATTCCAGAATCCCACCAACAAGTCACTTGATCCTCTGCTAGGGGAAACTTGGTTTGCAGCTTAGTTTTAGATGGAAACATGAGTCTGTGGCCTTATGAATGCACAGAAAGAAAGCAGCATGCTGAGGTACAGATTTGCAAAGAGGTAGGAGGGCTAATGCCATGTTCCAGAGTTCGCAGATCAAATCCACTCTTTGGTACACACACGATTCCAGAAATACACATCTCAATTCATGAAACACTTATTGAGAGCCTACTATTGGGCTGGCTACCGCTAACTGGTTTTAAACAAAGGTTTTAAAATCGATGGCTTTATCCTGCTCGATGTGTGTGGTGACTGCCACTTTCTTGGTGCTTCCCTTGGGTTCAATCTTTGGAACCATCACATGGGCAAAGGGAAAGCTACTCTGGAGAATCTGAACTTACCATCTGCTAACATCCCTGCTTTGGGGGCCTCTTCAGTATCTGCAGCTGTTGTGTCAGTTTTCTTTTCTTTCTTTTTTTTTTTTTAAAGATTTATTTATTTATTTGAAAGTCAGAGTTACACAGAGAGAGGAGAGGCAGAGAGAAAGATCCTCCATCTGCTGGTTCACTCCCCAACTGGCTGCAATGTCCGGAGCTGCACCGATCCAAAGCCAGGAGCCAGGAGCTTCTTCCGGGTCTCCCATGTGGGTGCAGGGGCCCAAGGACTTGGGCCATCTTCTATTGCATTCCCAGATCATAGCAGAGAGCTGGATCAGAAGCGAAGCAGCTGGGACTAGAACTGGTGTCCATATGGGATACCGGCGCTTCAGGCCAGGGCTTTAACCCGCTGTGCCACAGTGCCGGCCCTCCATTTCATAGATTTTTAAAATTTGCTTATATATCTATTTAATTCACTTAGAAGTTGGAGAAATAGAGATATAGCTGGGTATCTCCTTCTGCTGGTTCATTCAACAAATGACTATAACAGCCAGAGCTGCACCATGCCAAAACCTGGAGTCAGAAACTCAAACTGAATCTCCCACATGGGTGGCAAGGACTCAACTACTTGAGCCATCACCTGCTGCCTTCCAAGGTGAGCATTTATAGGAAGCTAGAATTACAGCAGAGTCAAGACTCAAACCCAGGCATTCCGAAGTCAAATGCAGGCATCCCAATGTCAAATGCAGGCATCCCAAGCAGTGTCTTAACCCATTAAATCTCATGGTCCTATAAACAGAATAGGCATAAAGACTTAAACTGAGCAATACATACACCACTATTGTTAACTTTGAAATAAATATGTCATTGAAATATTCAGAGAGTGTTAACTGGTATACCAAAAGCCCATCCCTACAATCAAATATTTTAAATTTAGCAAAAGTGTTAGCATGCAAGAAGTAAAAGTTAAGCCATGTTTGAATATGAAAAAAAAAAAAAGAACTGGCAACACCAACATCATAATCTGCAAATGTGTTGCAAATAGGCCTTTAAAAACATTATATTCCTATAAGACTGTGTTCCCTCAAGAAACCATTTAATAGCAAAATACATTATTTAATTAGGAAATAGTGCTGTGTTTTTCTATTTTCTTAGTTATTAGATGGCCAGCATCTACAAATATTCTAACAATAGTTTCCGTTCTTTGGGCAGTTACCCACAATCTTTAAGTATAATTTTGTAAATATGAAATACATGAAACTTGTGTAACTTAAATAAAATTTAAAAAAGAAAGTGCATAGAAAAGAGAAAATATCATTTTTCCTCATTTTTTGGAACAGAGGACTGAAAATCCACATGGCAATGTAATTTGCCCACAGTCATTGAGTAGGCAAAGATTTGAATTCAATCCTCCCGCAGGTGCACTATGACCAATTTAAATCAATGTTTAATAGACATAGAATGTCATCTGCATGGCTGGTAAGTAAACTTCCCTGGGACAGTCTCACTGCCATATATTACATTTCTACTGTGGGGAAACCTTCTTAATTTTAAGAAGCCTATTTTAAACTTGAACTACACAGAGCCATCACAAATACTTTTAATTCTGAAACTTCCTATAGTAGTATATATCTGATTTAGGTCAAGGAATCTGGTTTAAGATTTACTTTTAGTCCTTAAGTAGCCTGCCACTTTCTTGCATATGTAGCTCAGCACGTACTTGGATTTGTTTTACTAAAGTGATTAAATTTTAAAAAGGTTCCTTTTTTTTTTTTTTAAAGGTTTGCATTTTATTTACTTGAAAGGCAGAGTTACAGAAACAAAGAAAGATATTCTATCTGCTGGTTCATTCCCCAAATGGCCACTATGGCTGGGCACAGGCCAGGCTGAAGCCAGGAGCCAGGAGCTTTTTCCGGGTTTCCCATGTGGGTTCAGGGGCCCAAGGACTGGACATCTTCGCTGCTTCCCAGGCTCATTAGCAGAGAGCTGAATCAGAAATGGAGCAACAAGGACTAAAACTGGCATCCATATGGGATGCCAGGGTCACAAGTGGAGGATTAACCTGCTACACCACAATGCTGGCCCTTAATTTTTTTCATTTAAGAATAAATACACACACACACACAAACACATACACATACCTATTATGGCTCTGTTCACAAAACCCCACATTTTCCTGTCTGCTGAACAACTGTTTTACAATTTTCTGCCACAGGCAGAAACCCACCTGCCCACTTATTTTGAGTGGCCAGTATTCCCTCTCTGAATGAAGTATAGGTGCTCATCCTCATGGAACTCTACTGAAGGATATGACTAAGTACCTTCATCTCCCTCCACAGGTCTTTTATTTGAAAAGAACGGGAAACATGTCTTCAAAGCCACAGCGGGGGCCAGCGCCGTGGCTCAACAGGCTAATCCTCCGCCTAGCGGCACCAGCACACCAGGTTCTAGTCCTGGTCGGGGAGCCGGATTCTGTCCCGGTTGCCCCTCTTCCAGGCCAGCTCTCTGCTGTGGCCAGGGAGTGCAGTGGAGGATGGCCCAAGTGCTTGGGCCCTGCACCCCATGGGAGACCAGGAGAAGCACCTGGCTCCTGCCATCGGATCAGTGCGGTGCGCTGGCTGCAGCGGCCATTGGAGGGTGAACCAACGGCAAAAGGAAGACCTTTCTCTCTCTCTCTCTCTCTCACTGTCCACTCTACCTGTCAAAAAAATTAAAAAAAAAAAATACAAAGCCACAGTGGGGAAACATCTTCCCCATTTAGAAATGCAAGTTTTTCAGTTTCTCCTGTTGAAACAAACAAGGAACTGAATCTTAGATGCAATGAGGTTCTGTTCACTTTGAGTATTCATGATTAGGGTCGTTTCTTGGCTTAATTCGTTAAAAGAAGACAACACAATTTGTAATTGATTTTTTTAACCACTAAACAACTAATTTTGTCTTCCCCAAAAAGCTCTAGGGCTTATTAACTGTGCAGTCACAATTTACTAAGGGCCTTTCATGAAATTAGCCCTGCAACAATGCAATTTTTTCCTTATTTTACTTCCATTTCAAGAAGGGCTTTCCATGATGGCTCTTATTAAGACAGACAGTCACTCTCCTCTCATTGAGGTGCTTCTCTAATGGCAACAATTCATTATTACAGCTGCAGAATTTGTTAATCCAATTCTGGGCTCCCCTCCGTTTATTTCCTATTTCCTTTAGCATCATAAAATGTATTATCTCCAAATTGTAGCAACCACTGGTTTTTGAAAGAATTATTCTCTGTTGTCTTTAGCAGAAGCAATTTCAATGTAAGAATAATTCAGTAAGTTCTGGGACTTTCTGCTTATTTCTTGATGTTATTTATTCACATATTTCACACTCAGGCTCTATTATAACAGGCTCAATGAACTGACTACAGTATTAGAATCTCCTTTATTTGGAAAGTGTTCATTTCCTTCAGCATGCCAAGCAAGATAAATTTTCTACATTTTACCTTTCTCCATTTCATGTACAGACTCTCATGAATACCTGTATAAATTCTTGTTTCTACAAAAGCAAAGAAATACTCTTTATCTAGTTCCTAGCACCCAACCCAACACTTGTCCCACAAAGGAACAGCCAATATCCTAAACGTCAAATGCACGCGTGAATGGAAATCCAGAAATAGAGCCCTGAAGATCAATAGATGTGACTGAGAAAGTGCTCACATTCTCAGGGGCAGAGCTCACTGCGTTTCTAAGTGGATCAGAGATATGATCCCCGGCCACTGTGAATGGAAAGGAAACTGGATGCCATCAGAGGGAGATACAAGTCCTAATGCAGTGAGGTAATGCAGCAGAGAATAGAAGAATCAAGGATTGAAATGCTGCCCTGAGGAATCTTAAAATAAGCTCGTACTTGCATCCCAATCCTCAGAAGAATGAGAAAAGGCAAAAGACAGAATTTCAGAGTTTAAACCTCAGGAACTGGGGAGCACTGTGAATGTTTTCTTCCTCTGCCTATCACCTGAAGTTACGCCCTGAGTAGTTACAGAGTTATCTCAGCATGTTTTCCTAGGAATGTAATAAGCGAAAGATTGCTGACATCTCTCTTGTTTGGTGGGAGGGGGGGCAGAGTGCTGACTCTCCATACTGCGAGATATCCAGCAGTGGTGGCCCCTACACAGGCTCCGACTGGACATTTCTAAGAAGGTTGCTGAAGCACAAATTTCAAGCCCAAATGCCTGGGAAATGGTCAACGTAGAGGGTTTTGCACACGCTAGGCACACTGCAGCAGTCTTTTTGCAGATAACAAATCAGCAGTCTGTCAATCAAAGGTCCTGAGGCTGACGGAGCATGCACACCCACTTCTGACCTTGCTGGGCCACCAGGACACAGAGGCTAGAAAGCAGCTGACAGCAGAAATCCCTTCCCATGAAATGCAATTATTTCTAAAAGGAATTTCTCCATTCTGGTCTTTGCAGATCCATTGTGAGACATCCTATGCTTTCACCCAAGACTCCAGAAGCCAGATGAGGAGCTGTCAGGGAAAGGGCACTCTCGCAGCTCTAGGTTCCTGAAAGTGCCACAAAAGCAGGTATCCACAGTGCTGCTGTTTTGTTTCCCAACAGCATCTCTCATTGGGTAGGACATGCAATAGATCTATTAGCGTTAAAAACTTTTCTTAAAAATTACTTCATTTATTGGAGAGGCAGAGACACAGAGACAGACTGGGAGACTTAGGGAGAACTCCTATACACTGGCTTACTCCCCAAATGTCTTCAATGGTCAGGGCTGGGGCAGGCTGAAACCACAAGCCTGGGACTCAATCTGTGTCTCCCACATAGTTGACAGGGATTCAACTACCTGAGCCATCATCAGTTGCTTCCAAGGGTGCATATTATCAGGAAGCTGAAATTAGGAGCAAAGCCAGGACTCTGATATGGTACGTGGGCATTCCAACCAGTGTCTTCTCTACTGAGCCAAATCTCTGTTTCTATCCATTGGCTTTGATTTCTTGATAAAATATTTCCTTTTAAAAAATTCCTTATTTATTTGAAATACAAAGTTACATAGAGAGAGGAGGAGAGACAAGAAGGTAGGCGGGGGAGGGAGGGGGGGAGAGGAAGAGGTAGAAGGAGAGAGAGAGAGAGACAGAGAGACAGAGAATATCTTCTAGCTGCTGGTTCACTTTCCAAATGGCTGCAATAGCTAGAGGTGGGCTAGGGGGAAGCCTGGAGCTTCATTTGTGTTGCCTACATGGTGGGGCAGGAGCCCAAGCACTTGAGACATCTGCTGCTTTCCCAGGTGCATTACCAGGGAGCTGGATCAAAAGCAAAGTAGCCTGGACTCAAATCAGGGTCAATATGGGATGCTGGTGCCACAATGCCAGTCCTGATAAAACAATTCTTAACAAAGCCAGAGTTAATTCTAGGTGAATTTATTTGAAGGTACTTAAGTCTAGTAATGATTAAATTGTGTATAGGAGCTGGAGGGAAAGGTAGAAAAGTCTTTTTTTCATTTAACTTTTGGGTAAAGCTGAAAAGACTGCAGTCTTCTATGGAGCTAGCCCATCATGCATATTGATCAAAGTCAATTTTTTGTCTTCACTAAATGCTTGCCATGAAGTAAATTTCCTTCCTTGAAGACTTGTTGATTTGGGTGATTTTAAAAAGCTTGTATCATCTTTCTGTTTTGAAGGAAATTTATAAGATTCATAGGCTTAAATCATTTATTAAAATCTAAACATGAACCATCTCTCTTCTTCAGGAGTTCACGATCTGGAGGCAATGTTTTACCCATCAGTGGACAACAATGACATAATGAATTATTTGACGCTTTCATTGTTCCTGTTGTGCTGGAAACAACATATTAGGACTCTACAGTGAATATGTACAGAGCAGAGTGCACTCAGCCAGATATGACCCTCATTGCCAACACTCTGAGTGCATTCTTCACTGCCCAAGTTAGACATACAGATATATCAACCTGAGATAGATGACCTGTGATAGAAAAATCTGACTTAGGGGGTCAGCACTGTGGCACAGTGAGCTACAATCTGCAATAGAGGTACCCTATGTCAGAGCACCAGTTCAAACCTGGCTGATCCGGTTCACTGCTAATGTGCTTGGGAAAGAAGTGGTCCATGTACTTGGGCTGTTGTCATCCATGTGAGAGACCTGGAGAGGCTCCAGGCTCCCGGCTTCAGCCTGGTCCAGACCTGCCTGTTGGGGCCATTTGGGAAACGAACCATAGGATGGGAGAATCTCTCTCTCCATCCTCTACCTCTCTACCACTCCGTCTTTCAAATAAATAATTATTAAAAATATGACCTAAGAGTTATACCTTGACTGAGTAAACCAGAACCTAGTATTTAAAATGAACACACCCATATGCACCTACACAAACACATAAGGTTGTGCATATGTGTCTTCTACAGCACTGCTTCCTTTATGTTTCTATATCTCTAACATAGAAAATAATCCATTTACTTTCCCTACCTCCACCCTGAAGCTTTAGAGTAATAACTTCTAGGAAAGAAGAAATAATAAAGAATGATTACACATTCTTATTTGGGCAAAAAGCTAACATATGGGTATCAAGGCCAAAAATATGGATTTCAAGATAAAACATATGGACGCCCATATGGAAAAAAAGGTTTCCTGGCCGGAAACTCTGCTGTTGCATTTTTTATGCCTATGTGTACGGTGCAGTGTTTCCCTTCTGCGGAACAACGCTGTGTGCCGACAGATTATCATGTTAGAAATTCACAGGCACATTTACAAAATGCTCCGCTGTTATCATCTTTATTAGATTTTCTTCATTTTCTTAATCCTTTTCATCACGTAATAGCTCAACAAGTAATGGATTTTTAGTAAAACAGTGTGGCATCTGACAATCAATCCCTTGGTTGAATCTTTCCTTGATGCTCAACATTGATATTTATTTTTTTCCAGAACTTCAATAAGAAAATCCTTTCCTTTGCACATACAAGTGTACATGAAGTACACACAAACACAGAGAATACATACATAATAGGTGGTTCACTTATTACCCTAAAGCATAAAACTTTCTGTTTGGAGCAGCCACCTTACACCTGGCAACAAACACTCGCCCAATTCTAGCCAGTTTATGACAAACACACTCTTTCATGCTGGGTCCACTTTTAAATTGGTAGGTTCTTTATGAGTGGACATTTTTTAAAAACGACTTATTAATTTATTTATAAGGCAGAGTTACAGAGAGGCAGAGGCAGAGAGAGAGAGAGAACGAGGTCTTCCACCCACTGATTCACTCCCCAAATGGCCACAGCAGCTGAAGCTGGGCTGATCCAAAGCCAGGAGCCAGGAGCTTCTTCCAGGTCTCCCACATGAGTGCAAGGGCCCAAGGACCTGGGTCATCTTCTACTGCCTTCCCAGGACACAGCAGAGAGTTAGATCAGAAATGGAGCAGCCAGGACTCTAACTGGCTTAACCCGCTATGACACAGCACTGGCTCCAGAGTAGACATTTAAATTTGAAATTACCATGCTATTTACTAAAGAGAACTTTAATGGAGAACTTTTAGTATGGCTTTTGTGGAATTCAGATACTTAGAAGTTAATTTTAAGCTCTGGTCTTACAGTGGGACACTAAGGGGGGAAATGCCATATCAGGTGTGTGCCCACTGGGAGACCCTCCAACTGGAGATCTGTTTATCTTTCATTTTCAGAGGGGGAGGTGTTTACTTTCTGATTGTTCATCCCTGGAGCCCTAGATTTCTAGTAAGAATCTTGTCTTTTGTCATAAAGATGCCCTAAGCTTCCTTTCCCATCAGTAGAAAGGAAAGTAGCCCCTATTTAACAGAAGTCATAGTTTGTTGGTGTTTTTTTTTTTTTTTCTCCCAGGGGGTGGCTGCAGTTAGCTTTGGAATTTAGAGTTCTGAGGGAAGGTTTCAGCTCCTTGTGTCTTTATAGAAGCTAAAAATAGAAGTTGGAGGTTTAAAGGACCTCAGATTCTACAAGCCACGTCCATTGGATTCTTCTTGAACCAATTTATGCCAGTGGTACAGAAGGCAAAGAAACAGGGAGAAATTAAATTCAGGGAAAGGATGAAGCAGTGGCAAGCTGGTCTATAGCAATGAACACAGTGTTTTTCTCACATACTTGAACAGCGTTCAGCTATTAGAGCAATTATAACCCGCACATTTGAATTATTTAACTGTCTTCTCCACCTCCTGCCCTGCTGGTACCTCCAGAACCAAAATAAGAACCCAATTCTCCCCACACTCTTTGTCTTCTAACACATCATGGCCAAACTTACCTTGTTTTAATGTGATTTTATTCAGATAAAAGTTACAGTGATCAGTCATTAACTATATTCAGGTCCTGCTCATGGGAATAAAGTCCAAATTCCTTAGCTGCACATTCAGGACAACCTGGTTCTAAATAACTCTTCCCTACCTATTTTCTACGAATTCTTTGGATCTGCACCACCCTCAATAAACTATTTGCTGTGTGTTGAAAAAGTAAATCCACATCCAGCTTCCAAGCTTTTGTTCATGTAGTTCTTGTGAACTATTTCTCTCTACATTGCCCTTCCTGCAGTAGTTTTTTTGAATAAACCATTTGCCAGGTGATATCATAGAAAACAAAGTTTATTGGTGAACAGGTACACACAGTTTCTGAATTCAGGAAGCTGACAATCTACTCAAATTTAAAGCATCCGTTGAGGCTCAAGCAGTAACTATCCCAATTCTGTGTCAAATCAAACTAATATCCTGCATCAGACAGTGTCTAAAATAGTCCTAAGGCCCCATTAGATGCACAAGAATAAATATAAAGTTTAAAGACATGAATAAAATAGACTTAAAAGATGAGTCATAAGGGCATGACATTACTAATAAAGAAATATTCAACTCCTTCATTCAGTTGAGTGCATCGTCTGTCTTAGGTACAGTATTTGGCAAGTAACAAGATAACAACATACGTATCTGTTTTATTATATATGTTAAAGGACATAGTTCTCTCCCTTGAGGAACTTTCAGTCTTTTGTTTAAATTTGCTTGTTTATTTGAAAGGCCAAGTTACAGACAGAGACAGAAACAGAGACAGAGACAGAGGGAGAGGGAGAGGGAGAGGGAGAGGGAGAGGGAGAGGGAGAGGGAGAGGGAGAGGGAGTGCTCCTATACACTAGTTCATTCCTCAAATGGCCTCAGTGGGCTGGGCCAACAGAATTCAAGAGTCTGGAATTCCATCTGTGTCTGCCACATGTGTGGTTGGGCCCAAGCACCTGAATCATTTCCTGCTGATTTCCCAGGCACAGTAGCAGGGAGCTGGATCAGAAGTAGAGCAACTGGGACATGAACTGGCATTCATACGGAATGCCGGGGTCACAGGTGGTAGATTAACCTGCTGCACCACAACTCCGGCCCTGAGTTTATAGTCTTATAGAGTCAACAAAAACATACAGGCAAAACTCACTGAATTTCCATTAGAAATATATTAGTGGCAAGGAAGACAATAATACTGCAAAGCACAAGAAATTTAAGGGCCTTCTGTCTAGTGGTTGCTCCTAACAGGTGGATTTGAAGGAAGGCTGCTTTATGATTACTTAGAGAATATAATGCACCAAACTGCAAGAATCAAAACTAATTTGAAGTTATTTTTGAAACCCAATGTAACATTTGATTCAATTAAAAGAGATGCTATGATTTGGAATTGAGTCAAAACAACACATCATTCAACGAGTCTGGAAAAGCTTCTCCAAAATGCATGTTGGCTTGAGTTTATGGAAATGTTGACCTCCTGATCTGGAACAGAAGCAAGTGATTTCCATTATGTTTATACTGTGGATTTTTTCCATCCCTAATCCCCGTTTGCCATACTGAATATTCTGCTCCGATCATAACCTATGTTCTGCTTGATGGTGGTGGCTCATCTGGCAAAAGCTGTAACTATGGGTCAGATCAGGAAACAAGGACCTGAAAAGGTAAACAGTCTTGAAAAACAGATGCCTTCAAGCCTATGGTCACTCTCTCAAAGATCTTGGGTCACAATTCCCATGGTCACATAATTTGTCCAGTAAATATTCTGAAAGAAACTGAATCCACCAGACAAATGCAAAACAAATGAAGCCAACCAGTTCACGTGGTAGCCCGAGTGAACCCTCTGTATTTACACAGCCCCGCAATCAAATGCTTGGGTAGAGCAGCTCTGCGTATTTCCCCTGGTTGCATCTAATCTCTTTATTATGCTCGCATCTTTACAGAGGAACTAGCAGGTTATAGCTGAAAGGCTACCTTCAGTCTTTCCTGGCTTAAAATCTTATTTTTAGGAAGAAGAAGAGGGAGCTGGGGACTGGGGAGTGGGGGAAGGGGAGTAAAAGAGTGGGAGGGAGAGCAGAAGAGAGTGATTACTTGCCAAACCAGCACATGTTCACCAGAGAACACGGTCAAGTGGTCAGGAGCAGCGCGGATGTTAATTAGCAATGAAATGAGGAATGAACCAGCATTAGCCCTGAGACTAATCAATGGGAAAATCACTCCAAGCAGCAGCTTAATGAAGTAGTATACAGCTGTTTATTTTTAGTCCATTTTATCCTGGCACCCCCCACCCCAAACCCCCATTAATTAAAAAAAATACTTGCTAAAATACATTTCTTTGCAAAGCCTGGTATAGTTCTGATTTATCTGTTTCTATTCTAACTCCCCATACTTTCTTTCATTGACTAACACAAGCCATTAAAATCAGGTGGGTACAAATACCTGCACCATATGAAAAATGGCTTTTTCCTTTTACCATCTAGAGATACATATTTATATGTTTTGTTTTATAAAACAACATCATTTGAGATGTAAAACTGATATAATTTTTATAAGTGGATGGTGAAAGAAATTCTACTGAAAGCCAATAAGAACCTTCTCTCAAGTTTTTTTTCCACTATGAGGAGAATTAGAAAATATTTTTGTTTCTCACTTTTTAAATGATAACTGTCATCTAAGAACAAACTCAGAAGCCTATTAATTAGGAGCTATTGATGTCTGGATTTTTCTGACAGAAAGCTCATCATGACATATATGGGGGTCCAGAAATAGAGGGCCAATTAGGGGGAGAAAATCTTTGCTATTTTATTGGGATGGTGGAAAACAGCATAGTCAATTTTAAAAAGTCTCTCTTTTAGAATTTCCTCTTCAACTCTAACTGGAAGACAAGAGTCTCCTCTGTATGATACAAATATTTTTCTACCTTAGCAAGTTCCAATAAACCAAAGGAACCTCTCAAAGGAGAGAATCTTATTCACAACCCTGGAAGTAAGCTCTGAACCCTCTTTTCCCTCTAACGACAGAGTTGTTACTAAAACCACATTGAGTAACAATATCAACCAGACACAGTTATATTAAATGTAAGTTGTGAAAGGAGAAGAAAAGAAGAGAACCTCGAAAGGCTCTTCTCTTGTGCTTTTTTTTTCTCCCTCTATTTAAATATTTGACAAGTACCAGTATTTTCCCCATCAGACAAAAAAAATTGAGTGTTCCCAGGTGGAAATTAAAAACTATAAAGCACAAACATCAGGCTTCTTTGTTTTCTCTTTTGAGATTCAAAACCCTCAAATATGAAGCTTCTGCTTCTACTCATCCTTCTACCAAGTTCAGGTGTAAACACGGATCTTGTTCATCCCTTATTGTGCCCAAAGGGTAAGGGTGTACAAATTATTATGTTTTTTATGTCAAGTCAAAACCAATGAAATGTACACACATTCTCTTCCAAAGAAAGTGAATGCAAACCTTGACTCTTACCTGAAAAAAGAAATAATAATTAAGCTGAAAAGTCAACAGGTCCATGCCTATGTTCAGTGCTATTAACTAGGAATAAAGTAGAGTTTCTGTTACCGGAAGCACCTTCTGATACGTAGCCTGAGTATCACGATTTAGGGCCACTGCAATTTTTCAGACATAACTTTCCATAGAGTGAACTATCTTGAGATAACAAAAGCGGAAAAAAAAAAACAAAAAAAACACAACCCCACTGCTAAATGCAAACCTGGGAAACAACAGCTCTCAGGTAATCCCCTTTATAGGCTGATTTGATAGCTCCAGGAAATCGAAACAAAGCACCAAGCAGGAGAACACCAACAGCTGGTTGGGAAATTGCCGCAGATTGTTAGGGAGAGCTGCAAACTAGAGATAGGCAATGAAAAGGTTAGAAATGATAGTTAAAAAAAGACAAATTACTCCAAAGACCATATTCTTTAAATCGCTGAAGCAAAACATGTTTATTCGATTTGTTTGTATGCCTATTACAAAAATGCTACTTTGGGATTCTAGGAACCCAGTCTGTCAATTTTTCAGTTTCTGCACTTTCATGGTTGCTTAGAGCTGTTTAATGCAAATACACTTCCAATAAGAGATTTCATGCCCCTAAATTACACCCAGTTAAAAGGGAATGGAAATGTAAGGTAAATAACTATAATCAGCCATATTATCTTTCTCTTGGCACCTCTCACTTTACAGGCATATTTAAAGACATCTCTGGGGTCCTATCCTTTTTAACAAGCCGCAGCGTATTTCCTGGAATATTACTTAAGATGCTGTGCAGTGAACATTACACAGGTTAAAATGTTACCTAGAGACCTAGAAAGAATTGCATCTGTTGGCGAGCCATCTTTTTTGCCACATTTTGGAATGTATAAGAAGATAAAAGGGCATTTGCTGCAGAGGGGATGAAAAGAGATGAGAAGAGTTTAAGTTTGTCTTTTATGTTTAAGTTCATTGATCAGCCAGCATGGAAGTTTGAAAAAGTAACTCTGGGAAGAAATGAGTGAGAGGGAGAGGAAACGTACCAATGAGAAGGACCCACTGGATTTGCCACACAAAGAACATACTTAGGAGGAAGGCCACTAAATTGCTCTTGGGGTGGACATGACTTCAGATCCCACTGACCATTTTCACTTTAGAAAACCTTTTTTTTTGGTCATAGGTCACAAATATCAGTTCATGCCCAAGGGTCGCCTTGTAAAGGGCTAAAAATGCAGAGTCCTGAACTATCCTAGGAGCTCTGGATGCAATAGATTGAGGAACCTCGTGTTTCTAACTAGCCCTGCCAGTGAGTTTGTGGATTACACTCGAAGAAAAGGGCTCTGTGCTGTTAAGAGCACCTACATATGTCTTTAAGTGACAAATGCCATTTCAAACAGATTTTCAACACATTCATATACGCTTTCCCTGCAAAGGGTGTAATTAAGACATAGAATCAAGCCTGGGGAATGTGATTAGCAAGGCAGCAAAGGGGAGCTGGGGCTTAGAAGAAGAATCAATAAATGGCTTGAATATGTGAAATAACCTTGTTCACCCAAAATATAGGATGGAGTTGTTCTAACTGTCACGCCAGGGTTCAATTGCCTCAGTTCAATTTTAGGAAAACTGGTAATCATTTCCTTTCATGGGGGGCATAATTTCTGAAAAACCTAGTCATTTAAAAAGTGAGATATCACTCTCTCTGGGCAGAGCAGCCACTAGCTCAGTACTGCTATACACAGACGGGCAGCATGGCTCATGGGGAGACGGAGCTGGGCCTGAGGATAGTTCCATGCTGCCCCCTTCTAGCAGTGTAAGCCTGGGCAGCTACACAGTAGGAACAACGGCTATGCATCCCAACAAAAGCAGAATTCTAAACACAAGGCCATCACTTCACAAATTATGAGGTTGATTAGAAACAAGAAGTCTGGTACCTTAGCATAGAGCCTGAAGCATCAGAAGTATGGGGGAAAATCAGATAAGCCTGTTAATTAAACCATGCTATAGCAGTTAAATTTTGATCACTCCATTCACAGCACTAATATTCCAATGCAATTTATGAGAATAACTATTCATTTGAAGTTACTTATGGGATCATTACGATATGCTAGTGAAAGTTGGGGCTCATTTCAGAGATTCCTCTGAATCTGAAGCCAAAAAGGAAGTTAGTAAGAAGTTGGTACACTGTGTTACCCACTGACCAAAAGGTAGTTACAACCTTTATATTCTGAAAACGTGTTTGGATTTCAAGATTGTTTAGTACTCAGAATTTTTCCACAGAGAGCATATTATAAGTGGAGCTTGGGTAAATGAAGTATACTGTTTTTATAGTAAAACTCGCCTATGGAACAATAGGACACTCTTCTACTACTGGTCCTAGGTTAGGTGAAAAGCAATGACAAAAAGCCACCCAAGTCCTGGCCTCTTTGCTCAACATGTTCTCTTTAACTCAGAACCTTGGGAGAGATCCAGCGAGTTTCCTCCTCGGACAGACTCCTGGGTCAGAGTACGCCTCTGAAGAGATCAGGGGGAGTACAGATCCATCATCTCTGCATATGTTGTTCATTTCCATTTAAAACAAACATGGGACACTTTCAGGAGACAAGTAAGAAGCTTCATAGATAATGGCAAGAAAGTTCCAGGGGTAAGTACCAAAAGTATATGAATCATAACCAGGATTTTGTTTCCTTATTAGTGCTTGACCCCTTTCATTGATAGTATTTGCTTGGAATTTGATCTTTGAATAAATATTTTTCCTAGTGCTAAATTTTATACACAGTGTCCACATTTTTATATTCTTCAATGTTGTTGAGAAGGGATTGTAAAAGGAGCACATGCTGCTATTTCTACTGCTTAGTCACTAGTTTTATTCTTAAAATCAAAGGCTTTGAGGAAGGCCCAAGAGCAATGGGTTGTTACTCAGGGCCACTGCAGATGAAGGAAAGTGATGCTTCATTTACAGTTCTCATTTCTACAAGGCTTAGACGGTCACTTTGGAATTTCCCCTGAGACAGAATGTCTTCTGACGTGCCTCTCTGACTTCAACATTGAACCCCTAAAGGTAGTCAGCAGTCACGATGAGGATTTCAGGGGCTCAGAACAAGATGTCTTTCAGTGTTCAGTTTGCTTTGCTCCCCAGTTGCATGCAGCAATGGAGTTACAGGTCCCAGGTAGCATGAACAAAAGATGCAGGAGATATTCAGATGAAGTTCAGATTGGTGTACTCATGCAGGAAGATGGGAACCCAAACAGAAGGTGAGAGGCAGGGGTGGCAGAAGTTAATCAGCCCACTCAGAAGGTGTGTCTGGCAGGAGCTAGTAGCTACAGTGGCCCAAAAGTTAGTTGGATTACCTTCTAAATTTCTAAACATACAGCCTTAATCCATTGCTTCATAAATTAAGTCTTATGCCATGGTATGTGTATTAGACTCACTCATTCCAATACACCACATAGCTGCTTCCTTTACTGTTTTGTTTTTGTAATGTTAACAAATGTATCCTCTCTATATATCATCAAACTGCCTAAGAAATCCAAATTAGCTTTCTTTCCCTTCAGAATCTGTAGCTTTTATTGCCTCATTATAAAATTTATGAATAATAAGGCTCCTCCCCTAAATAAGTGTTCATTGCACTTAACTGTAGATCTCAATGATTAGGAGCAACAGAGGGCAACTGAAGAAGACAAGTTACCTCAGCCAGTGCTTCTGGGCTGACACACAAATCTTGAATGTTAGAGCTTTGCCAACAGCCAACAAAAACCCTAACCACTCAGGTTTAATTCAGCATGCCTACCCTTTCCCCAGAAGGGCTGGGGAAGATGTCATTCACTCATGTTGGTGTCTAGATTTCTGACATTGAAAAGTTCCCAGAATAAAGCAGTGATGATGCTGTAAGCAGTAGTCAAAGAATTGAGGACAAATGGTATCTGGGATATGGGTGCAGGTGTAAGAGTGTATGACGTGAGAGTGTCTGTATGTGTGTGTGTTTAGTTCAGTCTGATCTGGGAAGGGGGGAGAGATTTCTGTCCCAGTGTATAAACTATGCATCATTATTATCTAAAACCTTTATAGGAAGAGTCAGTCTCAACGTTTTATCTCTTGGTCCCAAATCATAAAGACCTTGACACTTTAAGGAGTGGACCAAGGGTAGATTATGTAATAAAATTTTAAAGCACGACAGCTTGATCCCCTTTAGTTACACTCAGGGCTCACAGGTAATCATAATACATTTACTATATCTGTATCTTTAAATTGCAAAGTGTACACTGGAGAGAACTCCAGGACCTGTAACCATATCCAGTTCTCGTGAATCTCAGATAATGACTATGAAGAGAAATAGCAGAAGTTAGAAGTGCACTAAGGGTGTCACATTGCCAAGTGAAATAAGCTTCTGGAATATTCATGCAAGGAGCCTGAATTTCTCATGTACTAGCTCCCAGCTGTCAAGCCAGAGGAAACTAAGGCTAGACTATGAGAAGCAATCCCAGATTCACTGCTGCTAGGGTTTGTTCTTAATCCTGTGATTGTGTATCTGTGTTAGAAAAACACGATTGGAATTGGAAAAGTGCTTGGAGGTAAGCTAGGAGAATCACAAAATGTATATGCCTTCTTGTGCATCGGTGTGTGGAGGGTGCAAAAGCAGAGTCAGAACCTAGAAAAGCTCTTAGAAGGCTATGTGGTCCTCCAAGCAAAGCTGTATTCGGTTCACCCATAGAGACACTTCAATCCTTCTCAACTTCCTGACATCGGGTATAATCCCTGGTTCATATGGTATTCTCAGTATGTAATTCAAGTCCTCCTCCTTTTTCTAAAGTGTAAATGTATTCTCTTGAGCAGTGCAACTGTAGTCTCAATAGGTAATTAACAATAAGGTGCCCACTCTTATTTTTAACACTTTTTATACCTAACGCCCATCAGCATGTTCTTCACAAGACTTATCTCTGAACTGCTCGTTCCTAAACTATTGATTTTGGAATCATCTCTTTATTGTTTCTCTTACTCAGGTTTTGAAGCCAAGGATGGTTCTTTTTCTTTTTTTTATTTCATAAATGTGAATTTACAAAGTACAACTTTTGTATTGTTGTGGCTTCCCCCCCAACCTCCCTCCCTCCCGTGGCCCTCCCCTCTCCCTCTCCCATCCTGCCCTTTATCGAGTTTCATTTTCAATTACCTTCATATACTGAAGATCAACTTAGTATATACTAAGCAAGGATTTCAACAGGCTCAGACTCATAGAATGGCAAATGCCCAAAACAGCACTCCTGCCTCAGAATCAACCCTTGAGGATGGTTCTGGCCTTGAGAATAATGGTAATTATTCCTGTGCCCATGAAAGAAAAAGGGGGAGAAACAGGTGTCCTCTCTGCCCATCTTCCAGTGTTCCCATCTCCACACATCTCAACGCTGGACCTATTTCTAACACTTCCTAGAGCTCAGTACAAGCTAGGAAAGATTCTCATCTCTTCTGAGACTTCCACTAGCTAAGAGAAAACAAGAGTTTTCAAAATGGTTCTGTGGTTCCACTTTGAAAACAACACTCAACACAAAGAGTTGTGTGCCTCATGAACAAACATGCAGATACGTCGCTCGACAACATGCATCACAGAAGATATACACGGTGTAGCCTTTTCCTTTTTTTCCCCTAGAGCCTTTTGGGGATGGCTCTTTACTATTGAAACATTTGGCTTGTGGTCCACAGCTACTGCCAGCCAACTGAACTGAATTCTGCTTTCAAGTTCTCACTTGAAATAGTACAAAGCTGCCATTGTCTCATCAAGCATTTATGAATGGCCTTTGTGTGAAGAGTGTAGTGATGGAATTCATTTCATAGCCTAATTTTCAGGATCACTTGTGCATAATTGCATGCAAGTGTTTGTTTGCACTCTGGTCCGTATTTGTATACATGTTTCTTAGGGCTTTGTCAAACATACCTGGAGTCACAAGCACTCTGATTCTCTATCTTAATCTATTCTCTATCTTAATTTATTGTGTGTCCAAGGCCACATCATTTAGCATACATTATCAGGGCTACATAATGCTACACTGTGGCAAATCCCCGTTACAGGAAATGTTTACAAGAGACAATAGCCAGCCTATCATGCTTCAGGGAGTGCTTTTTTGAAAGACTGACTTTTCTAGCAGCAGGTCAATCTTTTTTAAGCTGAAAGGCACTTCTGCGAGCACATGTGTGCAAGTCAGCGTCTGTGCATGCGTGTGTGTGAATGGGACAAGGAAGGAAGGGAAAAAACGAGACCCTAGGTCTGAAGTGACTTGCTTAGGATCTGATGGTCCAGCAGTCAGGAGCAGAGGATGGGAACATGATCCTCAGCAGGAAGGGGAGGCTGCATAACCCTGGGCAACACACTCAGGGCAGACCGAGCTCCATCTGACAACCACCCAGAGATGGGCAAGAGAACGCTCCACACAACGAGGAAGCAGCACCTCGGGGGGCTGAGGAAGAAGACAGTGGATGTCCTGGTTGAACTAAATGCCACTCACACGCCGTCCACATGCACAACAGCTGCAGCTCTGGCAGTCTGCTGCCAGAAACCAGTCCCTGTCCTGGTGGAAGACAAAGGTGACTCTACACAGGACTCAGCCATGTCCTTGTGTAGCACTTGGCTGTTTATTTCAAGGACACACAAAGCCCAGAGCCTCAGAGAAGAAGTGATTTGGGTTCAGATCTCCCTTTTGGGACATATTCCTGAACCTCAGGAATTCAGTTTCCTCACCTGTGCAATGGAAGAGCCTACCTAGGAAGATTAAAGATGATTTCATTGACGCCCCAACACAAAGTAGGCAGTACTCAGGAAATAGTATCTCCTAAAAAACTCATGAGAATGCTGCGAGTTACAGCACTTATTGGAGATGCAATCACTGCTCTTCCCAACTGACCATTAATTTAATTTCTTAAATCTCTAAACAAGATAAACAACAGTCCCCCCTCAATGAATGACACACTACAACTGACATTTCTGAAATAACTCAGATGATTCCACCTGCAGATGAGATTGTTCTGCCAGGGACAAGTAGTTTAATCAAACTCTCTGTGAAACTTCAGAGTTTATGGGATATTCCAGATATTCTGCTAAATGTAGTGTGAGATTGCTAAAATTAAACAAAGTCATTAAAAAGCGTACTTAGTGTTTGTTATAAACAGAAACAGCTGTTTTTTTTTTTTTTTTTCCTTCCTTTTTTTTTTTTTTCGTTTCCAATTCTCTTTATATACAGAAGATCACTTCAGTCTATAATTAGCAAAGACCTCATCAGTCTGCGCCCACACAGAAACGCATAGTATAAAAATATTGTTTCAGTACCAGTCATAGCATCACTTGGCTTTAAACGACACATTAGGGACAGATCCCACTTGGGGTGTAAGTACACAGTGACTCCTGTTGCTGACTTAACAATTTGACACTCCTGTTCATGGCGTCAGTAATCTCCCTAGGCTCTAGTCATGAGTTGCCAGGGCTATGGAAGCCTTTAGAGTTCGCTGACTTTGATCTTATTCCGATAGGGTCATAGTCAAAGTGGAGGTTCTCTCCTCCCTTCGGAGAAGGGTACCTCCTTCTTTGATGGCCCCGTTCTTTCCACTGGGATCTCACTCACAGAGATCATTCATTTAGGTCTTTTTTTTTTTTTTTCCATGGTATCTTGGCTTTCCATGCCTGCTATGCTCTCATAACCCATAAACTATACTTTGGAAATTTATATTCATTAAATAAAAGTTTAATAAAAAAAAAAAAAAAAAAAAAAAAAAAAAAAAAAAATAAACAGAAACAGCTTCTTTTCTCCTAAAGATGTTTATTTTTTTTTCCTTCCTCCTTATCTCTTTACTGCTGGGAACTGCTGAGCTTAACAAAGTAAACTTGGCTTTACTTATCAAAGCGAGCTCAGGAAGCCCCTAAGAGAAGGAGCAACCCAAACACCAGAGATGGGATGCTCACCGAGCAGCAGCCCAGAAGGCAGCGTGATGCCAACACCCTACCATCCCCCAACTCCCCCAGACTGCTGCACCAATGTTAGGCAGGCCCAGATTTTAGAAATTCAAATGGGCCACCTGCACTTTACAGGGCTGCAAACTCCAGCTGTGGCCTGAGAGTTTATTGCCAGGGAGGTCCTCAGCAGTTTCTGGGTTCTTAGCACTGAGCAGAGGAAGAGAACACGCAGAACAGCAAGCCACCCTCTTCCGACCGGCTCAAGAAAATTCCTCATCCACCATGAGATTAAGGGCCCAGTGCAGATAACTGCCTGTGACATCCATTTCAGTGCCATCCAACACAAAATGGCATTTTATTACACTCAAACTGAATCACTTTAGAATTCTTGTGAAAACCCAGCACAGGCTGAATCTGACCTCATACTATTTATATAAACAAAGATTAGCCACGCAGGTGGAAGATGCAAGGCATACTACAGGAGTGTACTTGGATGAACTTTAAAGTTTCAGCACTCTGTAAGCAGCTGCTGATGGCTGTCCATCACACACACAGTATGTTTCATGTTCCTTATTAGGGCAACAAGGTGATCGGGTCTCAGCTTACCTGGCAACTTCAAGTCCACACAGGCTCCACCCACTCCTATTGCTCTTTCTTTTGTTCCTTGAACCAGCCCAGCTCAATCCCATCTCCAGGCACTTGCTGTCCTGTTTGCCAAGAACATTCCTCTCTCAAGCCTTCACAGGGTTGGCTCTTTCTCATTTAGCTCTCAGCTCAAAGGTTACTCCTTATGGTTGTTAAGACTCCTCTGACAGTCCAGTCACTGTCTATCATGTCTCCATTTTATTTTCTCCCAAACACTTATCGTCATCCAGGATTCCGTCCAGCTCTCTCTGTATAATTACTAAAAGAACATGCCCACTAAACTTTCACGTCTGGGAGCACTTAGACCCCGTGTTGTCACCATGATAGCCCCAACCTGGGGAGAAGTGTTTGGAAACTGGTAGACTCTCAGAAAACTCTTATTAGTGAAAGAGAAGTGATTACAAAATGCAAAGAGTCTTCAAAGAGTTCATAGAAAATGTATATTATGAAAAACTATATGAATTTCAAAATTTTTCTGCTGCAAAATAAATCTATCTTTTAATTCCATTTTTCTATTAACATTTTGAAGTATTCTCACACCTAATATATTTGTTAAAGAACTTTCTAGAAGACTTCTACTTAGAAACAATTTAAGGATAGCACAGTTGTACTAAAGAGTAATAAAATACCATACTCTTAAGCTTTCTATTTCAGACTTCCTCTGAGTTTGAACTGGGTATTTCTTTACTTTCCCATTATATATGTCCTCCATTCTGTTTTATTTATTTAAACTGTAAGAGAAAAACTGCCCATCTCTAGATAAATAAACTAAAATCGATAGTGCTGCTCATAGTTTTCCATCCTGAGTGTCAGAGTGACCAGCAGACAGAATAATCTCCTGAAAAGTTTTAGCCTCCAGTCTAAGGTAGAGAAACAGAGACTAGACCACAGCTCGGATTCATTCAGGACAGACACTCTTTCAGCATCTATTTGGTCTATTTGGCCTTTTATTCACTGTATAAATGCTCAGGAAAGCACAGTCTTAAGGCAGCAAAGAAGCTGCTATGTGACTAATGCTCTGCCATCTACTGTCACCCTTAGAAGTTAACATTCCAAAACAATATCATCAACTCCAGGGCACAGTAGCCTCTTAGGAACAAAAGATTGATGTGTGAAAATAAGCTTATCATAAAGAAGTGAAAATGCCACATGGGTGGTTTCTATGAATGAAGTTAACTTCCTAAGACATGGAGCCCAGCATCCAAAAGAGAGGTCATAAAGCAAGCCTCCAGAGAATTCTTGCAATGCCTGTATTATATGACTATCAAACGACTTGGAATTTCTCTTTCCCTCTCTCTTAAGGAAGTTGTCCAACACATCTTCCTCCTTTTTAATTTGTACCATTAGACATAAGGGTCATGTTTCTATAGGAAGAAATGAGATAAAGTGCTAACCTGGGTTCCTTCAAAACACCCAGGAATGCCTCTAAATGGAGCTAGCTGCTTACAAGTGTATAGGTGAGTGAGTGCAAGGGACTCTGTGTGGATACGTGTGCTCATATGGAAAACAGGAAAACTTGAGGGCAGACTGGTCACACTGTGAGAATCTCCAAGAACCAGAACATTCCTGGTAGGTAGTACTCCATGTTGTAAAGTGCTCATGCAGCAGGACTGAGGGAGAGGCATCGCCTGGCCACCGGCTGTTCCTGACTCTGGGAAAATGAAACCACAGCATCTCTGCACCTGTGCACCTGATGGCGAAGGAAGGAAAAGCCATTACCGAGTGACAGGAGACAAAAAACCAAAATCCACTTCAGCAGCTCATCCCACTGCTGGTGATTAATCTCACACTCCCATAGCCTGATGCACATTAACCAGATAATTAATAATTTCTTTAGGGATTCCAGCTCGGCAACTGTTTTATCAACCTGCACAGCATTAGGAGGGAGATGCTGAATTTGTGATCAAATGTCTGGAACCGGGAAAGGACTGTAAAGGTACAGCAAGGGCTTTGCAGCAATTTGTGAGCTGATTTCAAAATGAACGTGTATAATGCGAGCAACCCAGTCTCATTTTTTATCACTACAGCTAGCCAAGCTGCATGGTCAAGAGACAGCATCTTCCTACATACCTTCCAGACCCCCACCACCAATAGAAGACCTTTTTGCATTGTGATATCTCAAATCACATGTAGTTCACTACTATGTATATGATACAGAATATACTAGATATATCTAAACTCTGGAAATACATATTTTTAAAGAGTGCATAATCTGAGATCCTCTCCCCACAAAAATCCAAGGCTTCCAAGAGGTTTTTTGATCAGAACCATGCCAGATGATGATATAATTCTTGTTCTTGCTGGTTCTCACTTACATCTAAAAGGGGAAAAGGCACAAAGAATCAAGATCACCCTGTGAGGACATATCCTCTTCTCTCAGGTTAAAACTTGTTCCACAGGGAAAAGCCAGAACCTCTTTTTAAACACATTAAAATATTTTTATTTATATTTTAAGACTGTGAATAAAATCCCAAGGAGAATAATATACCATAAGCAACACTCTTTTAAAAGGGCTCTCCAGTAAAATTCCAACTCATTCATGCTCTCTTCTAATGAGAAAAACACTACATGGAATGTATTATTATACATTTCTCTCAACTCTATCCAGAATGCTATTTGGATCGAAAAGAAACAAGTGTGTAATTCATCCTCATCAGAAAACACACTGGACTTGTAGGCAGAAAACCTGGGTGGAGGCCTGCCACAATCCCACTGAGTTTTGGTATTAGATCCTTTAGCTTTCCTGAGGGATGCTGGATTGGGAAGCCAAACAGCACTCTGCATGGGTTTTGCCATGGGAGTGTTAATCAGAACGCTTGGCAAACGGAGAACGCATCCACCTTATGTGAACCCAAAGGAGAAATTTCCCTCAGATATGGGGGCTGGGCTAACCTGGGCTTCTCTAAAGGGTAGATTATAGAGATGAGGCAAAATTTAGGTTGGAGAGTGGGCTAGGAAGAAGCTTAGAGTCAAATCAACTGTATTTCTACCAAGTTTGCAGAAACATCATACAGATATCCTCCGCCAACATCAACTCCATTATAATCTCCCCGGGACACCCCAGGTGGTTTTTTTTACCCTGAATTTCAGCAATTTTATTATATGTTTTTATGAGAGTCCTCTCAAATCACCTTGGACTAAAGTGATAAGAAATTACAAAGAGAATGCAAAGCTAAAGGGTAAATTCTGGGGCAAAACACAAGATCATACATGTTACATAGACTAGTTGAAGCTGAAAGGCTTAGATTTACCTAATTTTGTGGGGTACTCCCCTTCAGGGCACAGCAGTGAGCCACAGGATATGTATTCCAAAAAAATACATGGGGCATCCCCCATAGTGGGGTCCTTTACCCGATTTGGGTTTGGAGAACAATTTTGCTTATATTAAAACTACATAATAGAATGTAAACTTCGCATACATACTAAAGGTAAGGCAAGAACTTCAAAAACAAGTGCTAGGATTGCGACTGTCCATTTTAAGCCAGATCCTCACAAACTACATGTACACCTTCTGTGACCTTTGATTTTCGAGTGCATGTATGGAAATTTTGAGAAAGGTTCAACTAGATCACATTATAAATAAGGAAAATGAAAGTCAAGGTCTTGACCTTCTTGAACCTTAGGCTCCTCATTGCTAACATGGGGATACAGTAAGTATTTCATTGACTACCATGAAGATCCAATGAGATGAGGTAAATGTGGTGAACATTATAATCTACGAAGCAGTAATAGCTATGATGCTTCCAAGACAAACACTTTTGACCAGATTCACAGAATTCCAATCTTCACCAGTAATTCCACAGCACTGTCACCTGGTTATGTGAATTATCAAGTCACTGTTGCATAGGTAATACTCAGTTCCCCACGGTAAGGCTTCACTGGAAAGAACAGACTCCTCTAAGGCATTTTGTATGTTTCTTGAGGATGCGTCCTTACCTAACTTCCTTCTGTCTGGCTAGAATCAAGCACAACACCTATAATAGGTAACCAATATATTAGGTACTCAGTGATAGCAGAACAAGTATTTATTGAGTGGAGATCTAGGGGACAGATGAGACTAAATCAAAAAACACTGAAGTGTAACAGCCTTATTTCAAAAGCAGAACTATCACCATCAACAACACAAAACAAACAAATGAACAAAACAAAACAAAACTTGGAAACATAAATGTGGGAGAGTACAAAGCACTGAAATTTGAATAAAACCTGGCTTCACTCCCTGATTTTTTTTTTTTTGAGTTACATACACTTAAAGGAATAATCTCAATCATATACAGCTTACTTCCTCATTAAAAAAAAGTAGGACAATACAATTTACCTCAAAGTGTTGTTATGAGGAATGTTAATATAAAAACTTGTTAAATTATAAAGCACTAAAAACATTAGTTATTTATTATATTGTTATTGGAAATGCAAAATTTTGCTGAAATACACACACACACACACACACAGTAAGTTTTCTCTCTCTCCCACATGGCTTGATTCCAAAGCAAACTAAACCAAGATCCTTACAAACTAGAAACAGTATTTTAAAATAACTACATACCATCTCAGCTACTAATTATTTTTAGGATTTTACTATAGCTGGCTAATTGAAAATGTTCAGTCCTTTCCATTCATTAGTTTTATTACAAGCACTCCAATGGATTAAAGAAAAATCCGTCATCACCACCTTCCTTGAAACTTCCACTACATTGTCACAAAGGCCTTGACCTTACAAAAGCAATTCACATTAATTCAACACAAGTCACAGGACTGGGTAGGGGATGAAACTCTGGCATTTCTAATAAATAGGACACCATTGAGTAAGTTTGACAGAAGGCGATTACACTCTTGGGGTCAGGAAATGGGGCAGACAATGCTTTCCTTGTTACGGGGAGGTACATTATATATCCCTGACTATCTGGAGGTTCTGTTGACCTGGAGCAAAGCAAATGTATGAAATAAAGCACTGCTTACCAGGAATGTTACTTTATTCAAAACTCACTTATGTGCATTGGTAAGAATTTAGCCCCAAAAAAGAATTACAAATATCGTTACTAAGAAAACAGAATACAGGCATGCCTATACAAAAAACAAAGACCCAAGCACAGATCACTAAATATAATTCAACACAAATAGTATTTCCATTTTTTACTTTTGCTTACTACATATAATTACTTACTGGGTTACTTTCTAAAGTTTATTTTTATTTATTTGAAAGGAAGAGTAACAGAGACAGACACAGAGAGAGACAGATCTTCCATCCACAGGGCCTGGGCTAGACAACATGGTGGCAGGGACCCAAATACATGGGTCATCATCTGCTTCCCAGGGTGTGCATTAGCTGGATCAGAAGCAGCAGTGGGACTCAAACCAGTCCAATATAGGATGTGGGCATCCCAAGTGGTAGCTTAATTCATTGGCCCCAACCACTACTCCATTACTGAATGATTTGTAAGTACAATGGCATCTATTCAGAATCTTCAGAACACATTCTTGGGGGCCAGCACAGTTGCATAGTGGGTAAAACCACCTTCTGCAATGCCGGCACCCATGTCAATTCGAATCCCAGCCACTCCACTTCTGATCCATCTCTCTGCTATGGCCTGGGAAAGCAGTTGAAGATGACCCAAGTCCTTGGGAAACTGCACTCATGTGGGAGACCTGGAGGAAGCACCTGGCTCCTGGCTTTGGATCAGATCAGCCCAGCTCTGGCCATTGCGGCCATTTGAGAAGTGAACCAGAGGATGGAAGAGCTCTCTTTCTGCCTCTTCCTCTCTGTAACTCTGCCTTTCAAATAATAAATAAATATATATTTTTTTAAAACACATTCTTAGAAAAAGTACATTAAAGTTGGAAACTTATGTTCACACAAGGACATACATTTTGGGGCCAGTGTTGTGGTCCAGTGGGTAAAGCTGCTGACTGCAACACTGGCACCCCATATTGATACTGGTCCAGCTTCCTGAATTTTTAAAAAATATTTATTTATTTATTTGAAAGTCAGAGTTACACAGAGGAAGAGAGGCAGAAAGGCAGAGAGAGAGAGAGAGAGAGAGAGAGAGAGAGAGAGAGAGAGGTCTTCCATCTAATGGGTCACTCCCCAATTGGCCTCAACAGCCAGAGCTGCACCAATCTGAAACCAGGAGCTTCTTCTGGGTCTCCCACATGGGCGCAGGGGCCCTAGGACTTGGGCCATCTTCTATTGCTTTTCCAGGCCATGGCAGAGAGCTAGATTGGAAGTAGAGCAGCTGGGTCTTGAACCCGCGCCCATATAGGATGCCAGTGCTTCAGGCCAGGGCATTAACTGGCTGTGCCACAGTGCCAGCCCCACAGCTTCCTGTTAATGGCCTGGGAAAAGCAGCAGAAGGTGGCCCAAGAACTTGGGCTCCTTCCACCCACCTGGTAGACCCAAAAGAAGCTTCTGGCTCTTGGATTCAGTCTGGCACAGCCCTGGCTGTTGTATCCACATGGGGAGTGAACCAGCAGATGGAAGATCTCCCCTTCTTTCTCTATGTTAACTGTGCCTTTCAAATAAATAAAAATATATATTTTTTAAAATCATGAGGTGTGCCCAGACCCATCTGGTATAAGGTGTGTGTGTGTGCAATAACCAACCTCAAAATGTTGTTAGGAGTAAATTAGTAAGAATAAAAGAAAAATGTTTTAAATTACAAAGCACTAAAGAACGTTAGTTACTATTATAATGTTGTATGGAACTGTAAACCTTGCCAATATATATCTGTATATTATATGTTCACATGTATAAATACACACATCACTTATATTTTTCCATTCACAACATAGGAAACTATATGGATCAATATATCTAATATTTAAAGATTTTAAAAACCTTCATTACTCCACCGTGCAATCAGTGAATTATGGCTTTGATGTCAGGAGAACTGGGTTCAAGCACTGACCCTGAGCGTTTTCCAAGCTGACTTGCTCTGTTGTTCCATCAAGTGTGCTGAGTCTGTTTCTTATTTCTAAGATGGGAAAAAATATCTCCCCTTTCTATCTCAAATGGTAATGAATATCAAATGGTATAAGTATCTATTATAATCACTTCACAATGTATATAACTTTAGATGCTATATGTAATGGCTATTAATGAATCCTGTAACTTTAAGGAATCCTGAGAAATTAGCTACCACTATAGTTGAGGCAGTCCTAGCCTGGTTTTTACCCTTTTATCACTTAGAAAGGTTCACAGATATATCCTGAAGAATCAGGAAGAGGAGAAAATAATCAATGCATTCTATTTCTATACTAATAACAGCAAACAGCATTGCTATATTTGCAAACGGAAATGACAACATGGAGAGAGGACTAGAATAGTTTATTTCACCAGGTCTTGGCCAAAAAAAGTCTTCAAGTTCTTAAAAATCAACTCCTCCTCTTCTTTTTTCTTCTAAAATTTATGCCATCTCCCTATACTGTTATTTCCATGGGTTCTTCTGTTATCAAAGAATAAAGTGAGTCAGTTGGCAAGTGAAAGCTGGAGTTCTAACCTCAGCTTGGACATGGGGGGGTTAATAAACAAATATTTGTGATGTTTCCTGAAGAGGAAAATTCTGGTTTATTATTAGTATTAGTGGCATATCCATATTTGTACTTGGCCACAGCACCATATTTTATATTTAATATTGATTGTAATATGAGCTTCATTACAGAAATGAAATAAAATGTTACTTATAAAAATGCTCATTCTTTCTCCACTGTAATTTAAATATATTGCTCAGAGGTCATTTTTCAAACCATTAGTGGCCCTGTAATTTTCTAAAACTTCCAGCTTTTCTCAAAAGGAGCGTTCATATAAAATGTCTCCATATGAGAAAGGGCTCTGACCATGTAAACACATCTAATTGTCAGCTGAAATGACTCAAAAATTGAATTGTACAATTTCCAAAAGGCCTTTCTTAACCAGCAGTGCAAATGGTTGGCCCTTTTTGTGTGTTAACCCTTGATACCTCCTCTGCCAAGCTCTTAGGGGGCCCCGTGCCAGTGCTGCTGCTACTCAGCTTAATAACCTGGCAAAGGTGACCACTTGCACGAAGTTGCCATTGTTGCACCCCAAGGCAGCCCATCCAGCATTGGCCCCCACAGCGGCAGAGGACCTAAGGATGGAACAGAGAGGTGTCAGAGTAAGCACATGCCTCACTGCTTTCCAGTGTCCTCAGTGCTGAGAAAATGTTCAAAGGACAGGAGGAATATTTGTTTCCCAGATATTTATTCAAAGATCTGAATATACGTTGAAGAAACTGGCAGCAGAACAGTGCTAGTCTCTATGTTCACCAGTATGCACACTATTTCCAAAGTTCTCCCTCGAATTTCTACCAGTCAACCTGGGAGGTGCTCCAGAGTCTCTTCCATTTGCTCAGTCTCCCTAAGTGTGTTTGCGGGGGGTGGGGAGTGCCATAACTCCTGACAGAGCCTCAGTGGGCATCCAGTGGGTGCCAGTTATCCAGGAAGCTCCTGGTTCCCCACTTAGCCAGGCCACATGAAGCAGACAGAAAAGATAAAGCAATAAGGCCACCAGTGCTCTGCTTCTGAAAGGATGACTGAGAGCCAGGCAGCTCCCCACCTTGTATGCCTTGGTTGGCGCATAGAGGCCCAATAAGATGCCACACTAAGGAAACCACTGAGAAAATCAGTCACACATTCTACTCTCCTTAAGGAGGTTATGGACATAGTAGAGGGGAAAGAACAAAGTGCTCTTCCAATGGGCAGATTGCAGTTGTGCAAAAATCAATCAATCAATCAATCTACCATCCAACCCCAAGCAGCCAATAGAGCCTTAAGAATACCTTGGAAACGTGTAGAAAGAGACATATAGAATGTGGTGATAGTGCCATAAACACCAGGATGCAGGGGGTCTGAAAAAAGGAACACAGTACAGTCACACTGTTGATGCTGACAAAAGAACACAAAAATGATTATTTTGGCAAATGATGAGCTTTCTGTGTGCACCAGAAATGCTTAGGATGCCACAATGACTCGTTTCACCATACTTGACCATTACAAGATTCCAAAGGAAATAGCCAATGACAGGACCCTCGTTGGTATGCACTGTGACAGTTCATATCCAAACCCTAGGCAAGCTTGTGAACTATTCACCAGGGGAGGAAGACAGCTCGTTTCCTTTATATCATACTTTTAAGAACTTTTAGTCAGTTGTGATTCTTTCTTTCCCTACCACTCTGTGTGTGTGTGTGTGTGTACATGTGCCCACCCACTTCCCTCTCCCTTTCAGCTTCCATGCAAGCATTAACCTTTGATGTAACATTTTTTCTCCTCATCAGAATGGAAAGAATGAGCTTCAGAGAAGCAATTGAGTTGAGAGAATAAAAAAGATGACATCACTTCAAACGTGGACTTGCCAGAAAATTATCCTTTCAAGTGCTCCCCTGTGTTATCAGCCAGGGACCCTCAACTCTCCCTGGCCGCTGCATGCTGCCCCCGTTTCATACCTTTTGATCACCATTTGTTTCATGTCACCGTTCATCACACCCCCCCACGTGTGTATGTGTGTGTTGCACTTGTGTACATTTTAAAGCCGTGGTTGGAGCTCACTTTAGAAACTCCCAAGCGAATGACAGGAATTCATTAGCATCAGTTATTAGTTTGATAATTCTACATAAAGTCAATACAAACATTTACATGGCATTTGTCCAGGAAGAGGATCAGCAATGAGAATTTTTGGATACCTCTGATCCACAGATTGCAAGGTATACATGGCATGAGACCCTGGGGATGAGTCCTAGACCACCAGTCGGTTTCTCTTTTCCTCTAAAGCACAAAAAGTCTTTCTTTTTCTCAATCCATTCATGTCAGATGCAGACCATTTTGAGTGGTGCTCAAATATCACTGCATTCCATCTTTCTGCTCCCCATTCCCATTTCACGAGCAAACACAGTCAAGCAAAAAAATACATTTAGAGTCAGAGTGACGGGGTTCAAATCCCACTCAGCCACTGTTCCAGTCTTCTTTTGCTGTGTAACTAAACACCCAACACTCTGCGGCTAAAAATAACCCCTAGAGTACCTGCTCACAAGCCTGCTGTCTGGGTTGGGCTCAGCTGGACCACTCTTCTGTTGATCCTAATAGTGCCCACACATGTGGCTGCCTTCAGCTGGCTGTCAGGTTGGCTGCGTCTCTCCCTCTCTGTTCAGTCTTAGAGTTTTTCCTTTTCCAGTGTTTCTCTATATGATCCAAGCACATGGTTACCCCAGAAAGGTAATTAGACTTTCTTATTAGATAACTCAACACTTTCAAGACTACAAAGGCAGAAGGTGCCAGACATTCTTAAAGCTGCAGTCTACAACTAGAGCAATATCATTTCTGCCACAACCTAATAGTTAAAATCTATCTCAGGACCAGCTCAGATTCAACAAGCAACAATTACACACAGTGGGACTACCAAAGCCACAGTTCACTGGGAGCCACCAATTATAGATGACCAGCACCATCAATTAACAAACCACTGAATCCAAATACTCTGATGCTTCCTCATCCTTTTAAGGGAAAAATAATGACTATTATCTTGTGGAGATCCAAGCATTAAACACAATAATGAACATAAAGTGATCAGCACAGTGATACACTTAAATATACTATAGTCTCATTTATGTATTCCAAAGTAATTCAAATTGTTAGTACCCAGAGCCCTGTGAGTCCTTTTCTACCACTTTACAATGCTCCAGAGAGCAGAATCCATAGTTCATTTTAGAAGTCACTCTGGTGCCTAGCATAGAGTATGGTATTCAACAAGCACCTCATAAAAAAAGTGTTTCTTGATTGATTATGTGATCCAATGAATTGGTATACACTGTTGCCCATCACCCTTTTCCCTAACACATGGACATGCTGAGCTACTTCACAAGAATTTCTTATATGAAAATTGAAAGCTATCAAATTCAGTGTCATGAGCAATCACAGCAGTCTGGAGCTCATCTCCACCTCTTCTTATATATAGTACATACAGCAAATCCCCCAAAAATATTTTGCCAGATTTCCACTGCCTCAGTTTTAAAGCTCAGGCACACTATAAGAAATATAAAATCCATATGTCTATGATTCATTTTTACCCAGTTCATCAAAATGCTGTTTTTGTATTAAATGTCAAAACGCCTTTTATGTCTTTATTTATGACCTTTTTAAAGGTGTTTTTTTTAAATGATGCTAGAACATGTTTTGCCAAATTTAAAGTCTAAAAAAGCATTTGTAATTCTGTTCTAAACATCAGCTTCTGTGACAGTTAATTTTGTTTACTCCTGGGAAAATTCCTGTTTTCAGATCTATACTTTTAAGGATATTTTAAATGCCCCTAAATAATCTTATTCTCCATTTTAAATGTATTGGTAATGCAATCACATATGTGGATATGGAGAATGTGGAAAACCAACATACGACCCAATAAACCTTTCAGAAAAACACATGCTCTCTATCATCTCTTTCTGCCTCACCTCTGTACAAGAACCTGCCAGTTGTTACCTATTTGTAATGGTAGAACAGAGTGCAAATTCCTTCTCTCCATTTCTAGGCAGGGCAAGCTTCTCTACATAGGTACACTGAATGCTCCCCTCTTGACATTCACACTTCATCAAGTTGTCTCTCTTCTTTCTCTCTGGTACTAATGTTTCACTATGAGATTTTTTTAAAGGTATAATAACAATCTAATGGGACCTCTCCATAAGGGATCTCAGATTCTTGTCATAAATGTATTGTAGTTAGAATTAGGTATTTAAAATCTAAAAATAAAAGGCAGGCATTTGGCACAGCAATTAAGATTCCACTTGGGATGCCTTAATCCCACATTGGAGTGCCAGAATTTGAGTCCCAGTTCTTCTTCAAGATCCAGCTTCCTATTGATGTCCATCCTGGGAGGCAATAAGTGATAACCTAAGCAAGTGGGTCCCTGCCACTCACATGGGAGACCTGGATAGATTCCTGGCCCAGCCCTGGCTGTTGCAGGCATTTAGGAAGTGAATCAGTGGATGAAAGATCAATCTTTCTTTCCCTCTTTCAAATAATTAAAACTAAATGAATATTGGAAATATATTTTAAAAAGATTCTACAAAATCAAATGTTATAGAATTTTTAAAAGTCCTCTTTAAAATTTGAAAACGAGAGTAAGATCTGTGACCTCGGGTAAGTCAATTAAACTCTGAACTTTAATTTATTAATCTATAAAAGGAAGCTAATGATGTCTGCACTATCCCATCACAGACATATGAATATCAAATGGAGAACACTTCATAAACTATGAATGTTGTAATAGTATGATACTAAATATTTGGTTCATATTTTATCCCAGTTGAAAATATAAAGTGGTATAGATTCACGTCATTCCCTAGTGTTTCTACTTCGGAGTAAAGGTTCGTAGGTCTCCCGCTACAGAAACTGGGGGAGGTGGGCCTGCTGAGACTTTGAAGATCATCATATTGCGGCCTCCCATGCTTCCTTGCTCAGGGTCCATGCTCTTTCTCGCAAAGCCAAGAGCTTACCACTCCAAGGCATGGCTGAGCAAACGATGCAAGTCTGTCCCATCACAGAGGAAATGCCACCCGCCACCCCCAAGACACTGGTACTTTCAGATTCAATTTGTCAAAATATTAACCGTTTGAGGACAGCATCTGTGGGTTTGAGCTAAGCAACAGCATATTTCACAAGCTTAGCCAGGAGACTCATCACACAGCCAGAACATCCACCCTGGGGCTGAAAAGCAGCTCTGAAAGTTCAACACCAGTGGGTACAAATCTGTTGCTAGGTCAACAATGTTTTCTAGTAAACAAAGTTTGTGTCTTCAATAAACTATCACACAGAATACGTTCTTTCCAGCCTTCTCTTAAAGAGTACAAAAGAAAAAACAAATAGGCCATCACCTCTCTCTAGATCCTATCTCTAGAAATCAGACGAGAGCAACTCAGGTTCCACACCCGAATCAGTCTGACATGGAGGAGGAATCCCATGTTTCTACAGCACTGCAGAGCTGACCTGAGTGTTAATTTGAATTTTAAGTAGAACCAAACTCTTGCTCAGGTCCATCCCACCTGTCAGTGAATGGTAGTATAACAAGATAATTACTTCCTCTTCTTTCCAAATGCCAGACACCCAAGTAAGACTTCGATAGAAAATGAACAGAACATCTGTATTAAATTTTATTTGAATAAGTCTGAGTATCACTGGCATCTCACTGGATATTCAGGGAAGTAGTGGCAGATACAACAAAGCCCTACAAAAATATGAGAATTTCAAAAATATTCTGGAGAAACATTTCTGCAGGAAGCCAAGATAAAGTTGCATATCATTCACTCATACATCAGTGCTTCCTTAGCAGAACATACAAGGTTGAAATACAAAGCTTTTTTGAAAAGGGACATAGCAATGACACATTGGGGCTATAAAACTATTGTTTAGTCAACTGAAATGCTTAAGATTTTCCATGTAAAGTCTTCTTTTTCAAAAGATTTATTTATTTGAAAGTTACAGAGAGAGAGGGAGAGATAGAGAGAGAGATCTTTCTTCCTCTGGTTCACTCCCTAAGTGGCCACAATGGCCAGAGCTGGGCCAGGGTTATGCCAGGAGCCAGGAGCTTCACCTTAGTCTCCCATGTGGGTGCAGGTTTTCAAGGACTTGGGCCATCTGCTGCTGCTTTCCAAGGCACATTAGCAGGGAACTGAATTGGAAGTGGAGCAGCTGTGACTCGAACAGGTGACTATGTGGGATGTCAGTGTTGCAGGTGGTAGCTTAACCCATTACACCACAAGGCTGGGCCTTACATAAAGTTTTCTTCATAAATTATGTTCAAAACCTGGTGCTGATGATAGCAAGGCATGGTGGGTAACAAGGAGGGCATAATGATTTAAATCTTTCAAATATAGTTGATGAAGATAATTGACACAGGACAGAATTGCTCAGAAGACCATGAAAACACAGACTATTAGTCTATAGGTCAGTTATTGTGCTTGCATTTGACTTTCTGGACAAGGCCTTTGACATTCATTATAAGAATTAGTTGGGAATATTTAATGATACTTATTTCCCTTTTAAGGTCACCATGAAAGAAACAATACAGAATAGACCACTACTGATATACCTGAGACCTTTACTACCTGCTGGCAGTTTATGAGATTTGGAAAAGAGATTCCCAAAGATCATGGAAGCCTAAGGAAGTGTCCAGATGACTACTTCCATGCAATTCTATGCCACTTATTACACTGCTGCCTGACCTAGGTACAGGTTTTCAATAGCACTCAGAAAGGAAATTGTACACCTGCCCAGCATCAGTCCTGGCACATGGATGAAGCTAAGGGAAGGCGTTGTAGGTAAAGGTCAGCAACACAGGCATCCACTCCCTGCACATGTTGGAAACTTCCTGGTGTCTACAGTTAACCAAAGCTATGGAGGCAGCATGAAGATGTGTGCAGGCATGAGATTCAGAGTCAAGCGGAACAACACTCAAATCCCACATCCAACAGTGCCAGCTTATGTGACCTTGAGTGGTTTTACCCAGTTTACAGATGTCACCACACTGTCTAAGAACGACCCAAAGATGCCACTGGTAACCTGAAGGGTCTGATTACTGTAGGACTTTGAATCCAGATATAAAAAGGGTACCATCTAAAAAATAAAGTTGACAACACTGTTCCTGTTTCTTGGTTGGAAATCACAAAGCTACTAGACAAGTCATTCCTCAGGAGGCGGAGAGCAAAGTAGTGCGGAGGAACAAGACAGCACATTCTCTGCCTTTTAGTCATATCGTGACTTGTAGCAAGAACTTAACTGAACTGATGCTCTGCACTCCTTCTTCATTCATTGGTGAAGTGAGGATCATGATATCGACCTCTTAGGCTTTGAAATATAAGAGCAATCAAGCCACACTTCTTTCTAAAACTCCCCAGGGCTTCCCATCTTCCAGAAAGTCCTGACAATGGGTTGCAAACGCCTACAAACTTGACCTCATCTTATCTCTGACCTCCCCTATTCTTCCTTCCGCCCAGGCCTGCCTGCTGCACCCACAGCACTGCAGACCTGCTCCTTTCTAAGGACTCTTGGACCTCTTCACTTTGTGCCCTTGTTCAGATGCCCACGCGGCTCCTCATTTACTCCGGTAAGCCCCTGCTCTAATGTCACCTGCTCAGTGGGGCTTTTCTACTCATATCATTCAGGACTGTAACACCTTGCTATGCCCCTGCTTTCTCCCTACAGCACAGGCCACGTGCAAATATGATGATTGTTCTCTAATGTATTGTGTAATCGTCTTAACTCCTTTCACGCGAATAAAAACTTCAAGAGGGCAGGAATTTACATGGAGTTTGTTTGCTGCTGTGGTCTCTAAAGTGAGGCCAGAATTTGGGACTGCAGGGTAAATATTTATGGGATGTGTTATAAGGTATCAGATAGCATGCTATCAATTAAGCACTTACTCAGTGCCTGGTACCCGGTAAGACCTTAATAAATGGCAGGCATCCATTATGGAGGGAGTTTTAATGGGAAGGACTGTCACCTGTGGAAATGCAGGCAGGCTTGGGCTGCTTTGGGCCTGTGAACTCTGCAACCAGCCATGTGTTTCCACAGTGTGTACTGGAAGGCCCCGTTCTATGGCTGGGTCCCTCCGTGACTCACTTCTCTGGGCTTTGGGCCCATCAGTGTCTGTGTCTGTGAAAAATGGAATAGCCTCTACCCTCCAGGAGAGAGAGAAGCTAAGGAAAGCTTGTTTGTCATGTGCTATACCATCAGAGAGGAAGTATCCACAGCATTTTAAAAAGCATTTGATAAAAATAACAGGAAACACCACCGCTTCTCACATCTGATGATTTTTTTGGCCCTCTGAAGGTGACTGGAGCAGGCACTCACCTGCCCTGCCCGGGAGGGAGACAGCCATGGTGCTGCTTTCTTTCAGTTGTAGTTAAGCAGTGATGAGGGAAAACCCTGCTGCCGGAGACCTTCCTGGGCAAATATGAGGCTCAGGTGTGCCAGCTGGGGCACGTTATTCTTTTCACAAGGGTAGCAAAATACAGGAAGGCTAGTGTTGGTCTCTTGTTCATTAACTTGGTAGAATGACTGCAGGAAGAAGGTTAATAATTACACAAGTAATTAACACTCCCTTCATTTTCATACTCTAATCCTAGAGTTGCAGGATTTCAACTCTGGTTCCTGAGTCCAAGTACCGACGAGAGCAGAATGGCAATGAATCGGATTGGCTTGGAGAAGGAGCTGGGGCAGGAGGGGATGGCCCTGTGCTTCTCGCCACAGCCTCAGGAACTGCAGCTGCAACAAATGAACACCACCAGTGAGGACACTAGCGGGGTGTTGCTGCTGGTGCTTTTTTTCTGACAGTCACAGACTTTTGGCTGCCTCGAGCCCGCCCCACACTGTTGTGCACCATACAGGTATTTGACACCCCCGTCTTCCCTAAGCCCCTGCTCCCACCCCTTCCTGCCTGCACACTGTATATTTGGTGTCACTGTTTATTAAAGATAACTAATGCCCTAAGTCTTTATTTACTTGTGTTTATTGCTATTTTAGCAAGAGTCACCAGAGAGCAGCTATGCTTCTGGTCCACTTGGGTTCTTTAATCACCGTTAGTAGGTAAAATCATCTGTGACAACTAATCCAAAAAGCAGATTATATTTATTTTGGCTACAGTGGCTTGCAATTCGTTAAAATCAACAAAGCCTTTTCATTAGCCCCCTGCTGATGTCCTAAAAACAGACATTTCAAGGGTCTCAAAGCACTGAGCTACACATATGCAGCCAAGCTAATTCTCACAGATTCTCAGTGCCATTCTTAACACAAAATCTTATTAAACTAACAAACAAGAAACAGAACCCCTCGGCTTTCATACAAAGGCTTAATTAACATGCCTAAACTCCAAAATCAGAATCAGAGCCGCAAAGCTTCCTGCATGTGAAACAAAACAAACACAGGGCCTATGTCATTAGTTAAGCAAGATTTACCAAAAATTGGGACTTTCTTGTTTTCTTTTTTAAACAATGTGGGAAAGGATTAGAAATCAGAACCACAATGCCGGTTACTAAACCGTTCTGCGTGGGCACTGCGGCCTTCGGACACTGGGATTGTGATTAACTGGACTGTTGATGGCGTCAGCAAATCTACTGGACAGATCAAGATCTTATTCCTGGGGTTGTCAGAGATTAGAAATAGTTGCAGCATGTTTTGAAGACAACAACATTCCCTGTGCTACCTGCCTCTTCCAACCCTCACTCCACGCTGCCACATTTTTCAGGCGTATCTCTTTTCCTTGCTACCATCTGGCTGTCCGCTGGGAAGAGGAAGTTGGATTTTAGAACACCATGTCAGAAATGGGGCGTTCCAGAAAAGATGCTCACGGCGGTGACTCAGCCATCACTGCGCCACCAGGCAGTGGCCATAATTAATGGATGTATCAAAAGGTCTACTCAAGGAGCAAAGAAGGTAGACAATGATTTATGTTTACCTAAGGGGAAGATTATTTAGCTTTGCAAGAGCTTTCAAAATGAGGGAGCCCAGAAGTATTTAGTTATGGTGCGGTCCCTCCTCTCCAAACCTGAAGGGAAATTCAAAGAGTGAACAAGCACACCAAGCAGGGGCAACGCAGCTAGGAAGATGTTTTCTCCCACATTGTCCCCTCCGCAGCTCTGATTGGATAGCAGCTGTGATTTGTGCATTTCCATGACGGCTACTGCAACGGAATGACTTGTTTGGCCCCCCAGCATAATCCTGAACGTTGTCAAGGGTGATTACCAGATGATACTTCATGCAGGTCTCCAACCTAACATGCAGATTTCCACTGCTCCAAAGGGGAAGCCAAAAGCAGCCCTCAAGGGCGACGGCCCACTTGGTTCTTCAACGCACGCATGCCGAGAGCATCAGGCTGCCTCTGAGACAGAAAGGTCTGGTTCGACTTCACGAGGGCCTCTGTCCAGCGAACCCTTCAGCCAGTAATTCTGCTTCTTCTGGTTCATTCCATAAGCAAAAGTGCTGTCTGTTAGAGCAGATAATAAAATCCAGCCTAGGAGGAAAATCCACATACAAAGCTTCCCGCAAATCAGAGTTTTGTCCACAGGGAAAAGTGAGCCACATCTGATATACAAGTTATCATTTTGGCTCTCCATAATTAAAACTCTCGTTGCCATGGCAATCCAAAGAGTGTTGCAACTGCACGAAAGACGAATGGCATGGCATTTTGTTGTTGATGATGTAGTTTTTGCAGCCCCAGCCTGAGCTCATTTGTGGCGGGGTGGAAATGGGACTTGGGCAAACAGGGAAGCAACACTGGGTGAGAGGAGAACATCTAAAAACTCCATTAGGGACCCAGGACACTGCTTTCAATTGTCCCCCAGCCCCCGGCCTGCCTTCTTCCACAGAGAATAAAAGTGTGCTGTCTGCCATGTGCATATTTCCATCCAGGGGCTCTCCCCAGCACACCCCACATCTTCCTGGGTTTCACCTCTATCATCTATCGCTATCTAGAGGATTAAACTCAGGAAGATTTCCAGGTCATTGGCACAGGGCACTTTTCTGAGCCACTTTATCAGGCAACAGGAACCACATGCAGTTCTCATGCAGGGAAACAAAGAACCCACTTGGTTTGTGACTTAAGCAGGATGGCTAAGCAGCCTTTATGACTGCTGTCATATAAAACATGTTGAGACAAGCAAGACAGCAGCATGGCCCTGAGGAGTGTTTTAGCTTTATACCTTCTGAGTTTATTCTCAAGTAAAGGCAAACACGGCCTGCGGTTTTTTTGGTTGTTGTTGGGAGGGGGTTGGTTCTTGAGTTCTTTCTTTCTTCCGTTTTTAACAGCCTCCCTCTTTTCCTGGTTTGTTCAAAGTGGGTCTGCTGTTTAAGGTTCACGATCCCCCCAGGACAAAACACTCTGAGCCAAGCAAGAGAAAAAGACTGCACACACAACTGTACAGCTCCTCCAACAACCCTGACAGCCCATTCTGCTCTGCTAGCAAAAAGCAAGAAAGAATGGGCCTGTGGTTCCCAGGCTCACAGGACTCACAGAGGCACCACACGCACTCGTTAAAAATGCAGAGTGCCAGGACCTTCCTTGGAGGCTCTGCCACAGCAGGTGTGGGCACACCTGGGAAACACAAGGACACAGGAACTTTTCCAGGGACCTGAAGGGACACACCACATGTTCATAACTGAGTGAAAAATTGAATCCACAGTCAAAGAACCAGAGGAGGCAGAGGGTCTCTGGCCTATTCTGCTACCCTACAAGCTACTGCAATCCCAACAGCTTGCTTCTCAGCGAAATTGAGAACCCTGCGGGAATATGATCCCTCTGTGCTATGCTCACGTGGCTCCTACACACCTTGAATCCAAATATCAAATGGTTTGGTGATGTTTATTTGGCACAAGAAGGGAGGAAGTTATGTGCATTTTTAAATTTTCAGATTAGAAATAATAACTAGACGTTTAAAACTGGGGAAAATCAATCAGTTACTTTTCTTCTTTTTTGGTCCAAAAGAGGCAATGGAGCAAGAGTTTAGAGTTACAAAAAATATATAGTATGTTTCACTTACAGCTAAGGACACTCAGTCACTCAAGATGTTGAAAGAGGCATAAAGTATCTCCCCTGGGGGGTGTGGAGATAGCAGTGTAGGTGACAAAAAAGCCTGGAGGACTGAAGTAGAGAAGGGAGCTTTCATCTGGCCAAATGAGCAGCCAAGTGCAGGTGCAATGTTGAATGCTGAAGGCAGCGTGCTGTTGTGCTGTCACGCAGCGCGCTCCCCCTGCAAGAACAGCTCTGCATAGCCCCAATTACTATATCTCCTGGACACTCTGTCTCACTGGAATACAACTTGTTGGGGGATTAGTGTCTAGAGAGGAAATCTCAAATAAGCTTTTACTAAAAGACCAGATGCTTAGAAATGGCAACTGCTTCTTTTTCATTCCAAAAGCAATCCAAGCCATAACCCAATAGTTCTGCCCTCTGATAACTGAGTAAAATCTAATACTGTTCCTGAAATTTTATAGACGCTCCTCTCTTTCGAAGTACATGAATAGTGTATATACACTCTTCAAAGGCTCCATTTTTCTCTTTTGTAGCAAAATGGCAAGAGCCTATGGGAACGCAGTGCCTGGGGCAATGTTCCTTTCTGCTTAGAAGCCACCTGCTAATCACCTGCAAGTAATAACAGCCTACAAGGGAGGCAGCCCAAAGCCGGCCCCTCACCACCCTGAAGGGCAGGGGTTAAGTAGAAACAAAGTGAGGGAGGCTTTCTTGGCCTGGGGGAGCTGAGCAAAGTGACCAGTGAGAGTCTCCCCAAGGAAGAATTCAAGGGGCCGAGGAGCAGCAGTTAAAGATCAGAGGCAACTTGAAATGAGCCACCGTGCTGAACTTCTGAAGTAGGAAGAAAAAAAAATAAGATTTCCAAAAAGGTAACACAATTTCAGGGCCGGCCCTAGCTTGGAAAGTCCCTTGCTCTGCCTGTAGGCTGCGATGCGCGAGGGCCTCCTCTATTCAGACTGCTCTCAGAAACACGGTGCTTTCTCTCCAATGCCAGGCCAGTGCCACCCCGGACACTGGCACTGTGAGACGGGGCGACAGGATCACTACAGAGAACACCAGCTTCAAACAGGATACAGCCAAATCTGGCTACTCCTGCTGGTGTACTTGAACTCAAGAGAATTTCAAGCAGACAATTCAAAGGGCATTAAAGGCTTAGGAAACTGTAGCTAAGAAGTCGTTAAGGGGGAAAGAGTTTAATCCAGTTCCAATCTGGGAACTGAGAAAGAATTCAGGCACGTGAGGGATTTTCATGAGGTGAGTCTCAATAATTCTCTCGCAGCTACTGCAAAGTCAAGGAGAAGAAAAGGGCCTAAATTAGTCTAGTTGAAAAAAAGAAAATCTTGAACATGAGGGATTGGTACCTAATAGTGGCTGTGCAATCTCTTTCGTCCTATTGTCATAACTATAGAATAGACCCTCATCAATCTCGTCATGCTGAGGGCTTTTCCTGCATAGAGTTTGCAGAACGGCTCCGAAGCGAGATTTGATTGGCTCTTCCTCTGCCATTACGTCTGTCCCTGAGCCAGGTGGAATACCTTTATTCTCGACATTTTTCCTCACCTCTTTCCCTCCGTGTCTCCTCTCAAAGGATGTCACCCCTTTTGTCTGTCCTTTCTCACCCACCCCATACTACTCCATTTAACATAAGGGAAGGGGGAAAAATGAGTCTCTCTCACTCCCAATCCTCAATATGTACTCTCATCTGAAATTCAGCGCACCCATCTCCACCACCCTCTTCCTTGCAAGGCTGCAGTGGCCTAGTTGGAATGTTTCTCCTTCCTTCTATCAAAGTCTCCATGTTGCTGGACACCTTTAATGGCTCTGCCAAGCAGAAGGATGATTCCTCAATCTATCTTTTCCTGTCCTGCTTGGACCCATTTGCCTCAGTACCACCGACCACACTCCAAGCTGCTGGATTTCAGGCAGATGGTGTGATTTAGGATTGAAAACAAGGATCTTGGGGCCGGTGCCATGGCTCACTTGGTTAATCCTCCACCTTGCAGCACCAGTATCCCATATGGGCACCAGGTTCTAGTCCCGGTTGCTCCTCTTCCAGTCCAGCTCTCTGCTGTGACCTGAGAGGGCAGTGGAGGATGGCCCGAGTGCTTGGGCCCTGCACCCTCATGAGAGACCAGAAGGAAGCACCTGGCTCCCGGCTTCAGATCGGCGCAGCACCAGCCATAGCGGCAATTCGGGGAGTGAACCAACAGAAGGAAGACCTTTCTGTTTCTCTCTCTTGATGTCTATAACTCTACCTGTCAAATAAAAAAAAAAAAGAAAACAAGAATCTCCTTTGAAAACAACCCAAATATCCACCAACAATTGAGTGTTATATACATACAGTGGAAGATTATCCAGCCTTGAAGGGTGTAGCATCTGATATCTGCATGCTACCATATGGGTAAACCTTGAGAATATTATACTGAGTGAAATAAGCCAGGCACAAGAAGACACTTATATGAGGTGCCCAGGGTAGCCAAATCCATAGATGCAGAAAGTACAATATGAATGGTGGAGGTTGGGGAGAAAGGAAACTGGGAGCTATTGTTGGCTACGTGCAGGGTTTCATTCTGAGAAGAGAAAGAGCTCTAGAGATGGATGGCAGTTTTGGCTGCACAACAATATGCATGTGCTGAATGTCATGGAACTGGAAGCTTAGAAATGGTCAAAGTGGCAAATTTTCTTCCTGCAATGACAAAATGCAAACTTTGGCCCTCTAAATCTGCCTGTGAGCGTTCAAGTCACATCTGAAGGAAGCCTGACTATTTCAGAAGAGGCATGTCAGGCCCCCTCCACAACTGGTGGTGAACCTTTGTCACTAAATTTTGTCTCTTCCTCTCTTCATTCAAGAAATATTTATTGGGGAACTCTTGTGACAGGTACAGTTCTAGAAGATGAGACTCTAAAAGTCTTCACAATCTGGAAGCAAAAAGGGACAAACAGGAACTGTATGTCCCATGAACATTAACAAATAAGAAACAAAAGCTTGGAAGTATACAATGAAGATCTGACCTCATATGTGTGCGCAGGGGTCACCGGGGAGGCAGTGTTTAGAGAAATGTTTTTGGACTGAGACTTGGAATTTGAAAGAAGTTAAGCAAAAACCAAGAAGTGTATAAAACATCCCAGATTGATTGAATGGTATGTTTGAATGAGGAAATGTAAGGCTTAAAATATCCCAGGCAGTGGGCTTGGCTGAAGTTTCAAACAGAGAATCACATGATCACGCCTCGAAGGCGGTTAGGGAGTGGACCACTGCGGGTGCTGCAAGATGACATTAAGCCTGTTAGACTGTGTTCTTAAATATCCAATGAGAGGATGGACACGATCGCCCAGGTCCCCTCCTGCTTATGATTCAATTCAGCTATAAAGATACAAAGTCTGTGCTCCTTTTCCAAGCTCACTGCCTTCCCAGTAATACCATCTCCTCCCAGTGTCCTCACAGAACCTATCTAATTTGCAAATCCCCAGGATACTCCTCCCCGCCAATACCTGCTCACTCTTCCTTTACCCAAATTGTTAGGCACCACATGGCTTCCCTGGATATGTTCTCTCAGTCCAGCATTGTCACCCTCACTTCACAGATATTCTGCCAAGTTTATTATGTAATCTTCCTTCCTGACTCACATCCCCTCTGAGGAACCTGTCTCTGACTCACTCCTCCCTTTCACACACATCTTTCATCTCCTAACTCCTTTCCCTACACTTGAGATATTCTTGATTTTCTCTGTAACTATCCTACTCTTTGGTCCCCAAATGCAAAGGAAGATGTGACTATCAATTCATCCTAACAAAACTTTGCCATCTACCATAAAAACAAGGAGTCCATTTATCTACCCCCTGAGGTACCCTGCTCTCCTCCTTCTGAGGTTGAGTCTCCTCTGGTTCCTAACTCTGACTTCTAATATTTTATTCTGTGAGCATCTTCTTTGTGCCTGTGTCTGCTGTACAAGGGTCTTTTTTCCTAGACATGGGCTCAGTCTTCCCATCTGTTATAGAGATGACAGGACTTCTCCACGTTAAAGACCTAGGAATTGTCAGGAAGTGTCAGACATAGCTCTGATTCTTCTAGATGTTACAACTGAAGAACATGTAGGAATATAGTCACTATAATACTTGGTTAGTTCAGGGTGAGTCTTTAGTGTACAAACATACATCCAGGTTTCTTATAGCTCAATAATGGTTAGAAAATGTCAAGAAAGACTATGGGAATATGGTGACATTAAAGCTGAGCCTTGAAGATAAGTGAGGTTCCAGTAAGCCCAACAAAGCTTTATGGAGGAGGTCCCAAATAGAAGGAACTGCACATGGGATATGTGTAGGTGGACCCACATGGGGAGAGTGGTGACTGGAAGTATGTGATGTCTAACACTCTGGAGCATTTCCTACCAAATGGGATGGACCTCAGTATCGCAAATGGGAGCACATTATCAATGCTGTGTTTTGTGTGCCCTGTAGCAAGACTTGGGAGTTGAGAGGCAGAGGGTCAAGTTTAGCGAGGAGGCACAGTTCCTATGTGGTCCTAATGTAAGAGGAGAAGGGTACATGCACACTGAAGATGACACACGCACTCCTCCTAATCCTCAGACAGTGACCTATGCTTCCTTTGTCATAAGGAGTAACTTGGGAGAGAGGTGTTTCTTACTCTTTGTGCCTTACTGTTGATGTTTTTAAATACCGCTCTCAGAGTTCTCTTTTTCTTCAGCTTAAGACTTCTTTTTCTGGCCATAAAAGTAACATCTAGTCTTTGGAGGAAATTTAAGAAAACAGTTCTCTTCTCATATTAAAAATGATTTCCCATGACCCAAGCTGAGAAACTTCTTCTTTCCATCTCCAGAAAATGTGCTGATTTTCAATTTTCTAATCTCCTTTGCTTGCCATTTCCCTCATCTCTACCACTCCCTACCCCTGCTGCCTCAGCCTTAAAGGTTCAGCTCCAGTGTCAGTCCTCAGGAGCCCAGCCAGGCCCCTCCTTCTCCTCCACGCAACTGACCCAGGTGTACTCCTGAGGGCTCTCTCAGCTCCGGGTGTGTTTCAGTTAGAGGACTCATCACCCAGAGCAGACATTCCATCAGTCTTCCCGATTAGTCTACAAGCTATGGGAATGAAAGATCCTGTTGAAAGTGCATAAAATATTTATAATAAACATATTTTTTCTTTCTTTCAGCAGAGAAGCCCATCAAATGAAGAAATGAGAAGGCACAAAAAATTAGCATATTTGTCTACCTGTTATGATCAAAGATAACAAAGCAAAATTAAAAGTAAAGACATGGAAACATCTTTGTAACACATTTAAGAAAAAAGTGTTAGTATTAGCCTGTAAGACACTTCAACAAGCATGGAAGATGACAAATATTTTAACTAGAAAAAGCTAGTATGATGATATAACATGTACATTCACTAGAAAAAGACACAGCCAACCAATAAAATAGAATGTACTCAACTCCATTAAAAACTTGTGAGATAAAATTAAAATAACTATGAAAGGGGCCGACACTGTGGCATGGTAAGCTAAGTCTCTGCCTGTGATGCCGGCATCCCATCTGGGCACTGGTTTGTGTACCAGCTGCTCCTCTTCCAATCCAGCTCTCTGCAATGGCCTGGAAAAGCAGTGGAAAATGGCCCAAGTGCTTGGGCCCCTGCATCCATGTGGGAGACCCAGAAGAAGCTCCTGGCTCCTGGCTTCTGATCGGCCCAGTTCTGGCATTTGCGGCCATTTGGAGGGTGAATCAGCAGATGGAAGACCTTTTTCTCTGTCACTCCCTCTGTCTGTAACTCTGCCTCTCAAATAAATAAAACTTAAAAGAAAAAAAAAACACTATGATATCACTTCCTAGTAATAAATTGGTAAAAACTGCAAGGTGGAAATTCTGCACTGGAACCACATCTCCTTTACTTGGCCAACACTCTTAATTCTGCATGCCTCAATTTTCCCATATTTGAAACAGGATAATAGCAACTACCTTCTGGGTTATTTCCAGGAGTAAATGATTTGTTAGACTTGAAGCACTGAAAAACTGTGTGGTATATACAAAATGTTCAGAATCATAAATGTTTTCTGAATTTTCAGTAACGTACAAATGAGTATATGGCAATCGTAAAGGAGTATTTTAAAAAGTCAGTGGTTTCCAATTGTTTCTAAATCAACTGCAAACTGGTTGCCTCACTAAATGCCCTGCTTTTCACTGAGATGGAGTGATTTCCCTAATGTAACCCTGTCTTCCGATCTTTTCCCATTTACCTATTCTAGCTGGTTAGCCTGTCCTCCATTCCCACTCTGATGTCTCTCTGGTGAATTTTAAGAACTGGCTCTTAATCAAAGAGCTCTAAGTTTTAGCGTCTGCCAATTTCTGTGGTCTAAATGCTCTTACCCATGGCTGATTTCAGTTACCAATATGCCACCATGGTCCACAGAGTTAGTGAGGAAGGACCAGGACCCCTCAGCAGGTACCAGGACCCCTACAAATACCAACATCTTCACATGCTGAAGTCCCTTCTATAACATGGCATAGTGTTTTCAAATAACCTTTACACAGCCTCCAATATACTTCAAATAATCTCTAGATTGTTTGTATTACCTAAAATGAAACAAACACCAGGTGAATAGTTACATGGTATTATACAGGGAATAATGACGAGGGAAAAGACTACATGTGGTTACTGCAAGTGTAATTTTTCAAAAAACATTTTCAATATGCAGTTGGTTGAATTTGTCTAGAACTCAGATACACTGAGGGTGACTGTATACCATTTCTACCATCCAGATGTTCCAGACATGTCTCAAGAACATGGATAATAGCACAGTGTATTAAGAAATAATTGCTGGCCGGCGCCATGGCTCACTTGGTTGATCCTCCACCTGCAGCGCCAGCATCCCATATGGGCACCAGGTTCTAGTCTCGGTTGCTCCTCTTTCAGTCCAGCTCTCTGCTGTGGCCCGAGAAAGCAGTGGAGGATGGCCCAAGTGCTTGGGCCCCTGAACCCGCATGGGAGACCAGGAGGAAGCACCTGGCTCCTAGCTTTGGATCGGCGCAGCGCTGGCTGTGGCAGCCATTTGGGGAGTGAACCAACAGAAGGAAGACCTTTCTCTCTCTCTCTCTCTTACTATCTATAATTCTACCTTTCAAATTAAAAAAAAAAATTGCAAAGTGATGAGTTTTGAGTTTTACTTTTGTTATTAATATAATTAAAGTTTATATCACTTTTTAAAAAAATAATACTAAATAAAAGCTGCCTCGCAAAATTCCTAGAAATTTAACAGCTAGCTCTCTTGGTATGAGCAGGTTGCAGTGCATCACTGAATTTTCTTCCTCAAGCATTCTTCACTCTTACTCTTCAATCACACTCGTAGACCTCAGTTTTGCATCCCTCCTGGGTCGGTCCCATCATTCTCTCTGCTGACCTTATGCTACAATGCCTGTGTAGCCGATTGTGTCAGCATTTCTGGAGAATACTACACACTTTGCACCTTCGTATGTATATTCTATTATCCTTGTCCTATTTTGTGTATCATATTTCAATACCAAATTATATTTTTATATATACACATATAGAGATATTTGTCTGTTTGTTTGAAAGGTAGAGTGACAGAGACATTTTTCTTTAGCTGATTCACTCCCTAAATAATCACAACTGCCAGGACCTGGCCAGGCCAAAGTCTGGTGCCCGGAACTCCAGGTTTCCCATGTGGGTGTCAAGGACTCAAGTTCTTGGGCCGCATTTTTGTGTCATTCCCAGGATACATTAGCAGGGAGCTGAATCAGAGCAGTGTAGCCAGGATTTGAACTGGCACTCTGACATAGGATGTTGGTGTCCCACGTGTCAGCTTAACCCACTGTGCCACAATGCCTGCCCCAAATTTTATTTGTTTAAAATAATTTTTTTAACTTGAGAGAAAAAGAGGGGGAAGTAGGGAGGGAGGAAGGGAAAAGGAAGAGAGAGAGAACGAAGGAGAAGGAAGAGGAAAAAGAAAGGGAGAAGAAGAGGAGGAATAGAAGGAAGCCCAGGAGAAGAAGAGGAGGAAAAATGTGAGGGGGGGGGCAGAGTAGGAGGGAGGAAAAAATAGACAAACGGAGAACTTCTATCTCAAAATGTCCTCAACAGCCAGGGCTTGGCTGAGTTAAAGTCAAGAGCTGGGAACTTAATCTGGGTGTCCCAGTTGTGTGTTAGAAACACAATTACCTGAGCCATCTCCAGAGTCTCCCAGGATCTGCACCGGCAGAAAGCTGGACTCAGGAGCTGAGGCCACATAGTGAACCCAGGCACTCACGTGTTCTAACCTGTCTCTTAATTGCTACGCTAAATGCCTACCTCGGAACCTCTATTATGTTAATTAGCACAGTGAGTGTCCGGCACAGAGTTAACACTCAATAATGACTTGCCAATGGAGGAGATGAAACATTTTAATAGAAAAAACAAGTCTCTGTTAACTGATTTAGTAATATGCTACAGTTGCAGTCTGCTTGCCAAGATAGGTGTTCAGACACATGTGTGTGGCTTTCTTTTCTTTTTTCCTTTACATCAATTTAACAGCAGTCAGCAAATGGGGCTCTCACAACTCAACAGCATCCGATCCCAGCAATCAAGGACTCAGAACTTCGGTCTGACTTGGCTACAAAGTACAAGTTTCCATAGCCCCCTTCTCAGGTTAACACTTTAACATTTGGCCAATGTGCCAGAACGGCTCACAGAACTTGGGATAACACTTGTTGTTGCTGATTATATTAGCACAGGCTATTACCAAGGATGTAGATGAACAACTAGGTGAAGAGGTACATAAAGCAAGACCCCTCACAAGGGGCACAGAGATATATGGTTTCTCCAGGGTGCTCCCCTTGCCCAAGGCTACCACATGTGTAGAACTCCATAGTCAGGGATTTTAATGAGGCTTCGCCACACAAACACCACTTAACTCAATCTTCAGTCCCTTTCCCCTCTGCAAGGATGCGGGTGGCGTTGGTGGTGGGGCTGAAAGTTCCAAGCTTCTGATGGTCACCTGGTCTTTCTACTGACTAGCTCCCATCCAGGGGTAGCCTAGCAAGAGTTGCTTCCTTTAAACTAAAGATGCTGTTATCACACAGGAAATGCCAAGGGATTAGGAGCTCTGCATCAGGAACAGCAGCAGAGACCAAACATCTATTTCTTACTATGAACCACAATTTCATAGGTTTTTGGCGTCTTATAGCATAGGTTAAAGAAACAATATGGTTGTGGTCATTGTAACCAAGGCATATAATGGGAAACTAGGTTTGCGTGTTGGAGAATCATTTCTTATGGAGAAAATGAAATAAATGCCACTGCCATTAAAAGGATAAGATGGTTGGCGATTTTATTAATGGGAAACAATATTTGGAGGTTCCTGCTGTCATAGGCTTAGACACCTTGGGGTTACATAAACACACACACACACACACATACACATGAGTATGAATACATATGGTTAGATCACACACTGTCTGCAAAACATGTCTAAACTCCAAGTGTGATGGCTATAAAGTAACTTCATCAGATGTAATAGTATTCGGGGACCAAGTTGTTTTATTCCTACTGACTTTGAAATAACATCATAATTAACTTGTACTCTTATGGATCTCAAGAATATAAGGGGAAAAACTGAGAGAAAATTAGTGGCCTCCATGTTCCCGTGGAAATTTTGGCTTATACTAAAGCAACCAAGAAAAAGCATCAGTGGCAAAACACACATCCTTCATTTCAGAATCAAAGTTGCCCCATCTAGTTCTTTCTGGAATCAGAGGAGCAATTTTGCATGGTCACCTATTCAAACGCATGTGCACTCCTTGGCCACACACCCAGCATGCACGTTTCACAAGCCAGCCTGTACATCCAACCCATAGATAGCCACACTCGCAGACTCAAGAACCTCTTCCCCTTTTAATTCGTACTTATATTTGCTCCCAAAAGTCAGGCTGGGTTTTATGCAGTCTGCTAAGAAACAAAAAAAATTCATGTTTGAGCCCAACTTAGCCAGCAATAAGTTTCTGCTAATTTTTCACTCATAAATAAGTAGCATTGACAAAGACATTAGAGATGGAAACAACAAAAATAGTCAGGAAAGGCAGGAAAAAGACTGTCATAATATTCCATCTCAGCTTACCAAAATGGTACTAAAATGCCAGCAATACAAAAATAGAATGGAATATATTTTTAGAGGGGGAAGTCACTGCTCCCAGACTTCCTAAGAGGGGCGTCTTCAAGGTTTCATTGATTAGTTGATAAGTTTGCTGGTGAGTGATTAGTCGATTAGTCAGAAAGGTTTGAATTCGTTACCAGAGCCCTGCCTCCCTTGAATGAAATGCGGGGAGTGCTCTCTCTCCCACCCCCTGTGACAGATGAGATCTGTTTTCTCCTGTGAGTTTGAATTTAAGAGCCGCTGAAGCTCAGCAACGGTATATTCTGGCTCAAATGAGCTGAAAATTGCCTTCAATTTGAATTTCAAAAATGAAGGAGAGGAAGGGGGGTGGCTATCGCTCAGCACCCGTCAAGGCCCCACACTCCTCAACTACTTCCTGCTGCTTAGCTGCATTTTGCCAGGCTGGGGACCCGAAACCCAGGATGTGCTGCAGGGCAGAGAGCATCGCTGGATTCCTGCCCAGTCCGAGTTTAAAAATAAACTTTTAATAGTCAGGATCAAAGCAAACCTCACTTCCACGCACATGCAGAATGCGACCCGCCAAGGGATCAGATTGATCTTTTCCAAACCCAAATGGGCTTACTTTTTTTTTTCCTTCTGTACTCTGGAGGTGATAAAGGTATAGGTGTTTTCCCTGGGAAACTCTAGAAAACGAAATTCTTTCCTAATTTAAAATGACGTCCTGGTCAGCTCCTTCTGAGCTCCACTCCTTGTGCTTCACTTCCGCCTTCCTCTGCCTTACATTACAAAGCAGATATAGTCCTGAAAAGTTGAGTGAGTAGCCATCGATTTTTTTTTTCAAATCAAATCATATTTTAAATGCTCTAAGAGAGCAGGTTATTTAAAGGAATCGTGTGATAAATTCTTGTATAAAGGCAAGCTATTTTTAGTGTGCAAACAGTTGCCCCTTCTCACAATGGCATAGTAAGCATGAATTTGAAGAACATCCAAGTTTTCTTAAAGCAAGACACACCTGTAAGTACATTTAAGTACTATCAATATTTAAGATCAAACTGATGCTATACAAAACAGCAGATGATCTCCCAAGCTTTTCTAACTGAATGACTGGGGCAAGCACTCCATTTTAGGATAGTGTGAGCAGAGAGAGCACAGAGAACAGCAAATACATTCCAACCCACTTCAAACAAGGAAGCATATTCTCCCACTGCCTAAATTATTCTCAATTTTCAAATTAGGCAACTTGGGTACCATGAAAAAGGTAATTCAACTCCTAAAGTGCCACACTGAAGCAGGAGTCTGCCAAATGCTGTTCAGAAATCTAACTGGATCCAGACCGTTTCGTTGCAAGCGCGATGGATAAAAGCACCCTGGGCAGTGAGTGCACACCAAATCCTGCCCACCTACAATGGTGTAGGACACTGGCCTGTGGAATGCTACTCAGCCACTCTTTGCATGACACTACAGTGGGCACTTGGGGTAACCAGTGAGTGATCGATCTGTCTCAGAGGAGCCCATGCCTCTTCCTCTCGTCCGAGTTACACATCCACATGAGAGTCTGATGGAAGCACAGGTTCTGTCAGCTAAAAGAACCCCTCCACACTACGACTCTCACATGACAGTCATTACAGCAGCATTCATGCATCCAAGGGAGGGACTTGGGTCCAGGTGACCAGTACCTGGAAAGCTACTATAATCTTTCTGCAAAAACAGGGTGAAGTCGGCTCAACCTCTTCATATTCTTGAAAAGAACTAGGGACTCAATTGGAAACTAACATCACATCAAGAAGTTTAAGTACACAGAATATACAGAATCAGAAAAAGAAGGGTTCCCATCTTAGCATAAGTCAAGAAAAGTCATATTTTCCTTCCTGTACATCACCAAAAGATGAGGATTAACAAACAGTCCAACCATGACAGGCAATATAGGGAATCAATGGAAACTAGGGCAACATCTTTAAAAAGAAATCACGTGATCACGGCACACACACCCAGTGAAGTCCAATTTGTCAGACTATCCCACAAAATAAAACACTTTAAAAGCATTAAAAATTATATTTTTGCATTTTACAAGACAGACTGAGGAAAACATCAGAGCCTCTTCATTTGATGCTGATGAAGTGCTTGCCATCACCACGCCCATAGTCAAAGATGTCAAGAGGCCACTGGGCTCTCTAATGTGCATCACATGACATTAGGTTATGGAAATCTTAAAAGCACATTCAGGTCTCCTAATCTCATAGGGAACAGCTTACCTTTCAAACTGCAACAATGTTAGCGGAGGATTTTTTCCTTACATCTTCATAATTTAATATTGTTTCATTGATGAACCAGTAAATTGTCAGCTCTATTCATTTATGTGACGTGAGCAAGGATCCAACCCAAAAAAGGAAAAGAAAAAAAAAAAAGTAAGGTCAATTTTCTTGGCAGCTGCATTTAATAAAATCTCCCAGGCAATAGAGTTAAGCACACATTAATAGCTATGACTTAGGTTATGCCTTCAGCAAGTCTTGATTTTCCTATATATATACTCAGGGCTGTATTAACACTCAAACAAAGGTACAGTCCTCATTTCTTATTTTAAGTTTTCTTCCTTCTCAGCTTTATCAGATTTATTAATCTTCCGCTTCTCTCTTATTTATAGCAAATGCTCTGGTTAGGGTTTCAAAGCATTTTCCATTATAACACCCATTTATAACTTTCAGATAAAAAAAATCTTCCAGGACCAAGGAACTTTCTACGTATTTCACATTAGTCACAAAATATAAGCATTTTTTCAAATATGAGGACTGTGTTACTTATTTTTTTGAACTTTAGAAAAGAAAAAGGGGAGAAAGTAGAAAACACAAATTTTCTAACTGGAAAAACATGAAGCTTCTCTTTTAATTAACTCACCATGGGTTTTAACCAAATATGCACTGATGGTGTTTTAGGTAAACTGACTATCAAAAGAAGTTACTGAGTAAAACCCCTTTAAATTGCTGACATTCTATTAACTCGGACCCATAAAAATGGCAATATCTCATGGTTTAACTTAGTACTTCTCATAGTTTACCATCATGTAATAGAACTATTTAGAAGAACAAAGTTACCCTTCAAATATCCAGGAGAATTCTGTGCTGAACTTTCAGCTCAGGGAAAGTGAAGGGAAAAGTGAAGTTGTGACCAACAGGCTACTGGAACCTCCCCAGCAATTTGTTTGGTGCACACTCTGATGCAAATTATTTTGTAAAAGATGTGGCAAAACCATACCATTTTCCATCACATCCCTTGAGGCATGAATATGGTACTGTGGACTTAGAGGAATGAGCACTTCAAAGAGTTGCCCACATCACCATTGGAAAAGTCCTAGAAGACCTGTAAATATGTTCACAAAAGACATCCTCCAAGCCATAATTCCCCTGCTTTTCTCTCAAGAATGAAGTTGAAAATAAAATACTTGCGAAACAAAGTTGAGGTTTCCATCTCAGCTTCCCCTGAACACCCATAGACTACAAAAAGCAATTGGAATCACACTTTGATCTTTTGTTTTAGTGCTAAAGAGAAACTATCTGGGTATTAGAAAACAAATGGGTAATCCTTAAATAATTCATACATGGAGTGAGAGCCGAAGATCAGCTGAGACCAGAGGTCAAGGAAGCATCTACTGTAGATTAGAATTTGACAGAGTCTAGAAGCAACCAAGGAGGGTGTTTTGCAGGTTAAAAACAAACAAAAGGGTATTTCCTGTCTACTCATGATTGAGAAGACAAAAATGACTCAATGAAACTATCTAGCTATGTTTATTTTCTAGGATTATGACTTAGGAGGGCTGTCAAAAAGCAATCATTTGTGTATGTGCAAAAACACATGAGGAGAGAATCCACCCAACTGACACTCTAGGGTAAGCAGCCTAGGGAGAAAATTTAGGTTGTTACTTTTTTAAGGAAAGAGTAGGAGTCAAGAGGTACAAAAGGAGGATTTAAATCAACAAAAATCCTTCAGGTGTTGATTTCTACAGTTATTTTGCTGTCCAAACAATATTATCAATGATTATTATCAATGTAGCTGTAGATTTCAAATTAATTAAGAATTTTTAATTTGTCAAACCTCATCTTTGGAATTGATAAAAATTAAAAATAACATTAATATTCAGGAATGATTTTGAAATCAGCTATCATAATGAGTTCACACACACAACTAAGCAGAGTCACTCAACTCTCAGGAGATTTGGGATTTGTAAGGAAGGCAATGGGGCATTGGAAGGTGGTGTAGAATTAGTTCCTGTCACCTCTATGATCATCTCCTTTGACAAAATGCTGGAAACATTTCCCCAGATCAATCCTAAACCCAGTTATATTTCTTATTCAATATTGCAGATACTTCACTGAAGAATAGAACACAAGACCATTGTAAACAATGTTTAAAAGGTCTTCAGCTACAGTATAATTAAGAAAATTTTGTGGGTAACCTAGAAAACTCACTACTATTTATCTTACTTTTCCTGTTGCCTGAAAATATTCTGAATTCCAAACTATCAGTTGCAAAATGTAGACTAGGACATAATTGTTTTGTAAACTGAGAGTTGCCTATGTCCAATTAATTATTGTGATCTGACATACAAACTAAAAACAAAGAAGTTAATTCCTGGATTAAAAACTACCAAGTACTGTGGCCTGGAATCTGCATTGCACAACTCTAGGGGTATCTTTTACATAGCTTACAACGTGACTGGGGCCACCGCACCAGGGTTACGCAATGTGAGTTGGGGGAGGAAATGTCTGGATGCCCTTTCCCATATAGAACTCAATTAACAGGGTTCCTTCATCCATAAAGTCATTGACCCCAAAGGCAACAGGACTCACACCATCCCTACCATCATCCTCCATCACCAGCATCAGCAGTAGTCTTTGTGCTGTTGCAGACACCTCCCTAGAAGGTGAATTACCTCTCTACCTTCAGAAGGAGAAAGATCTGTTCTTCAGGTCCCAAATCGATGCTAAGAATGGGCATCCCACTAAAAAGAGAAGTCACTTAGCACATGATATTCCTGAGACACACAGGTTTTGCGATGGAACCCAACCATTAACAACACAGTTGTTCTTTAGGAAAAGTGCAATTTGAATTCCAAAACCTCAGGAGTACATCTAACTGGAAAGAGTTACTTATAACCTACTTACACACAGGTACAAAACTTGCCCAGCAAATACTCTCAAGAAGGAAATGGACAGCAAGGGGAAAACACAAATAGTTTGCTGATTTCTCTGAATATATCTTAGTGTAGTCAGAGATAAACAGAAAAACAGCTGAGCTCTCTAGACTGCCTACCATATGTTGTCCATGCAGACCTAATAGGTTTGCCTATTTGAAGATTTTTTTTTTCCAGGATTTCAATAAAGGCAATCAAAAAAGATTATCTTGGTCAGGCATAGGATTTTTACATGCAAGCTGCTGGTGACTAAGAAGATGTGGGGCAGACAGGAGTTTAGCCCTACAGAAAGTTTGCTCTAGTAGAGCCGAAAGGCAGAAAGGTGATGATATAATCCACAGGATGTATCCCTTGAAAGGAAGGGCTGGTCAACGACTGTAATTGTTCTGAGAGGGAACAAGATGCCATCAATGTAGGTATAGCTTTTTCAGAGAAGGTTACAAGGATTTCCCCCCAGTGAAACTGAGCTCAAACTTAGAATTCCAAATTTAGATCTCCCAATATTTGTCACTCTACAGTCTTTCCAAGTTCAATAATATTGGCTACCTTTTGATGTGATTTCTGACAAAGGAAGCTTTTCTGCAATCAAGGACAGGGTATTTTTTTTTTTTTAGATTTTATTTATTTATTTGAGAGGTAGAGTTACAGAGAGTGAGAGGAAGGGACAGAGAAAGAGGTCGTCCTTCTGCTGGCCCACTCCCCAAATGGCTGCAACAGCTGGAGCTGAGATGATCTGAAGCCAGGAGCCAAGAGCTTCTTCTGGGTCTCCCATGTGGTTGCAGGGGCCCAAGGACTTGGGTCAACTTCTACTGCTCTCTCAGGCCATTGCAGAGAGCTGAATTGGAAGAGGAGCAGCGAGGACTCGAACCGGCGCCCATATGGGATGCCGGTGCTGCAGATAGAAGATTAACCTACGGTGCCACAGTGCTGGGCCCAGGGTATTTTTAAAGTATGTGATTTCTCTTTATTCTAACACTTTGCCAAGCATTTTTCTTGCACTTTGACCCCAGAACATGGGAAGTAAGGAAGGGAGATGAAATGGGATAAATAGATATGTACAGAGGGGAATAAAAAAGATTAAGAGAAAAGAAACATGACGGAAAGGAGGAGGAAGCTGAACAAAGCAGCTCTATGCACTGACACTTCGGCTATCACCAAACTATTTCACATCAAAGGGAATGCAACTTCCCTTTGGCTTATCACACAGTCCCCTGGTGGATGCAAGAATATTGCTGATGAGGATCTTGGAGTTGGTCCACACCAATTTTACCAGCAAAGAGAAGGAGACTTTGGAGGCAAAGTTACTTAAAAAGTCAGGACTAGAAGCCAGGATCACCACAGACCAGTGTAATGGCCTGCCAAACACAGCTGCCTGAAAGCAGTAATGGCTTTTCCAAGTCTTAGACAACCGCTAATGACACCAACTGTGAGGAAGGATGGAGATGCTCTTCTCTCTCTGGGGGAAAAACACAGATAAGCTCACAGTGCTAGAACCTACAGGAACAGCTGGAGTTGGGCAAGGTGGCAGCTGAGCTAGCTTCCAGGGTAATTTGACCCTTGGAGATAGCACACTGCAAATTTAGAGGGGCAAGCCCGGGGTCCCATTTTTTATAGTCCCAACAAACCATTTCTGGTGGAGATTGGGACACACAGTTCCAATGATTAATTAAGAGCTTTTTCTTTTATCAATCAGCTTATAATTAACAGTTCTCCCTGTCTTTAATAAAAAAAAGTGTGAAATAAATGAGAGCTATTAAATATTAGGTCAAGCCTAAAGCCAAAGGATAGCATCCTTTGCTCCTGATCAAGGAGGCCAAGAAACAAAAGAGGGAGCGAAGAGCAGGTCTTGTTAAACAAAGATTAGAGTAGAGAGTGCTGCGGAGGGGAATGTCAGGAGGAAGGAGGCATTTGCTCAATCAGTACCTATTTTCAGAATTTCCTTCAAGCTGGCTTGGACTGAGAGCCATCAATTATTTAAAAGATGTAACATGATGCTTCCTTTGTTGGAGCAAAGCTGCAAGCAGACCCCAGGAGAAAATAAAAAATGAATTAGGCAGAATTTATTAGTGTGCTTGAAGAAAACAAAGATTTAGCTATTGGGATTGACTGTGTTTTAGAAATAGTGCTAGTTTGTCTCTCAACATCCCCAGTGCTCCCCCCACCCCTATTTATTTATTATTTTCTACAGTAGATCACACAAAAAGAAGAATGAATAATTTCCTAAACTTCTCCTTTCTTTTCAGATCCAGCTTGATGTATGGTCTTCATTTAAATTACAAATACACTAATCTGAAGCACTGTTTACCAAGTAGCATTTTAAATGAAAGATACAAGAAATTGCATCACTCACTTTTTAAAAATGACTCCAGACTCCGGACCTCATAAAAAACAGCCGACAGTGTTCTCTGACTTGGCTGCTATATTTCAGTCCAGTGAATGAAATTCAATTAGTGGGCTTTGTACTTAGGACATTAGGATTCTGACTGTTGGTCTGATCACAAGGAGGATGCCAAGCCCTGGTTCTGTTTTTGGCAGACCACAGTTGAGGAAAAATTCAATAGAGTGGGGTGGCGGGAGCAAAGTTACTTTCAGAGGCTCTTACTTCTTACCATCACTGGAAAATGTGGGAGGGGGAGAACTGTCCCAAGAACAGTTCATTATTTACTAAATGAATGAGTTAACTTTTGGAGGAAGCTCAGTATCTAAGTCTGTTATTATCAGCATTAGTACTTTCCAGAAATAGCCACTGGCCTAGCATAAACCCATAACTGAACAGAACCAAAAAATCAGATTTAACTCATTCTGCAGGACTGCTTTTTTTTTTTTTTATAAATTTGTTTATCTATTTAGAAGGGAGAGAGAGAGAAAATCTTTCATCTGAGGATTCATTTCCCAAATGCCCATAACAACTGAGGCTGGGCCAGGTGGAAGCCAGGAGCCAGGAACACCATCTCTGTCTCCCACAGAGGTGGCAGGGATCCAAGTATTTAAGCATCATCAGTTGCTTCCCAGCATGCGCATTAGCAGGAAGCTGAATAAGAATTGGAGGCAAGACTTGATTCCAGGTACTCTGATATGGGATGTGAGTGTCCCAAGTATTGGCTTAACTTGCTGTGCAACCTGCCTGCCCCCATTTGTAGTGCTTGGATTTGCCGGTGTTCCAAATACATGGTACAAAGCATAGCATTTCAGGGGTGCCACCATAAGCCTAATTAAAACAAAGAAATAAGTAGAAAACCCTGAGCCTTTTCAGTGATGCCCAGGGATGCATCATGACTCCAAGAGATGCTGTATCTTTCCATGTCTGAAAGTAAAGCCATGCATAGCAAGAACAACTGAAGCATGGTAAAGCATGGTACATGGCATGTCCAGACCTGCCACTTAGATCACTAAACCTTCAGGAGCATCATATCCACATGTGCATGAATCAAACAGCGTGGTAACAGCAAATGGAACTAATCACTATATGGCCTGATTCTTTGGGAAAAAGTAGACAAGCAATAGTGGAAAATTTCAGGAGGATGCATGAGAACAATCATTGGTCTCCACCAGACCAAATAATAATCTTAATTAATTAGCTATTTGAGATCTGAGCATCCATTTGAATTTCAGATTTTTTTTCTTATAACACAGACCAGCTCATAATACTGCTTCACTTCTCTCACAAGGAATGACCCCACCATCCAACCCCATCACACAGACAGAAACAAAGGAATCTTTCTTGCCAGCTCTTTTCTCTTCTCATCCATCATCCATTCCATCTCCAAGTCTTTCCCTCTTCTTGGAAAACAGTTACGGGAACAAACATATAAAATTCCAAGAAAAAGTATAAATAGAAGGTGCATACACACACCTACACACACACATATTGCAGTAGTGGCATCTCACTTCTTGGCACACTCCTTGGAAAGCTGCTCCAGGCTTTTTCAGTTTTGCCTGAGAGTGACCCAGGGTTCATCACAGCTGTACATAGATGAGGCCTTTTTGTTTGTTTGTTAGTTTTTAAGATTTATTTATTTGAAAGGCAGAGTTAGGAGAGAGAAAGGAAGAGACAGAGAGGTCTTCCATCTGCTGATTCACTTCCCAAATGACTGCAATGGCCTGAGCTGGACCAGGCCAAAGCCAGGAGCCAGGAGCTGCTGCTGGATCTCCGATGTGGGTGCAGGGGCCGGAGAATTTGGGTCATCCTTTGCTACTTGTCCAGGCACATTAGCAAGGAGCTGGATCAGAGTGCGACAGCCACAACTCCAGCCCCACATGGATGGATTTTTTCAGATGACAAAGAGATCCATCCTGCAGTGAATCTTTGTATCAAATACGGAAGGGAAAATGCATACTCCCTTCCTTCCCACAAATGGATTGTCCCAGAAGTGTTTTTAAGAATTTGTTGGTAGAATGAAGGGCAAGAGCAGCTGGCATGAGCTGGATGTGTGCATCTCTTCTCACATCCATGTTCAGTGACTTCAGATTGGTAACTTGAAACCAGCCACTTTGTGTGCATGTATGCCCAAGCGGGCAAACAATACAAACCCAGTGAGATTCTGCTAGCCTTAGCACATCACTAGAAAAGATTTTAATTTCACTGTTCCATTGGGGTCGATAAAAAGTACCAGGAAGCATCCTGTACCCACACCACCCTTTTTCTTCTCATTTCCTTGTAGGGAGAGACTAATCAGCAGCCAATCAAATTCATTTCTCTTTGGCACACAGCTATCCCTGTACCCCAGCTGTCTTTCAACTTACAAATGATCATGTGATTGTGCTTTCCTGAATAGAAAGAACAGAATTGAAAGGAGGGAGGCCAGCGCTGTGGCGCAGCAGGTTAAAGCCCTGGCCTGAAGTGCCGGCATTCGATTTGGGTGCCTGTTCGAGTCCCGGCTGCTCCTCTTCCGATCCAGCTCTCTGCTGTGGCCTGGGAAAGCAGAAGATGGCCCAAGAAAAAAAAAAGGGGGGGAGGGGGTCGGTGCCATTGCTCACTTGGTTAATCCTCCTCCTGCAGCGCCAGCATCCCATATGGGCACCAGGTTCTAGTCCCGGTTGCTCCTCTTCCAGTCTAGCTCTCTGCTGTGACCTGTGAAGGCGGTGGGAGATGACCCAAGTGCTTGGGCCCCTGAACCCACATGGCAGTCCAGGAGGAAGCACCTGGCTCCTGGCTTCAGATCAGCGCAGCTCTGGCCATAGCGGCCATTTGGTGGGGGTGAACCAATGGAAGGAAGATCTCTCTTTCTCTCTCTCTCTCACTGTCTAACTCTGTATGTCAAAATATATATATATATATGGCCCAAGTCCTTGGGCCCCCGCACCCACATGGGAGACCTGGAAGAAGCTCCTGGCTCCTGGCTTCAGATTGGCGCAGCTCCAGCTGTTGTGGCCACCTGGGGAGTAAACCAGCGGATGAAAGACCTCTCTCTCTGTCTCTACCTCTCTCTGTAACTCTGTCTTTCAAATAAATAAAATAAATCTTTAAAAAAAATGATAGGAGGAGGTCCTCCTTAGTGGACCCATAAGACCTTTTCCCTCATCGTATTCAATATGGTTTCCTTTTGGCAACCTTGGATGCTTTACCCAAAAGTCAGAGAGTCACAAGAGAAGAGCTCAGTCTTTGAATCATCACTTGAAAGGGATTTACCTCAATCAGAACACCCATCATGGACTTCATGTGAAGGGAAAATTAACTTTTATTATCTTTGAACCATTAAATATTTAGGGTTTTTAAAAAAATGTTTTTGATACCCCATTCTCCATTACCCTAACTATACCTTCTTTCTTTTCTTTCAATAATTTATTTCCACTAGCTCATATATAAGTCTAGAGGTGGAGATTGGTCAAGATTGGAAAGAAAGACATAGAGACCTATGTGCTTTCTCTCCTAGAGTTTGTATTTTACTTGGGAATTTCTGGGTCTATGTGCTTGGGCAATTCATCTCAACAGTCATCAGCTAGAAGGCTGTGTTATTTCCCTATACTTACAGCACAGGATGAGGCTTATTCTTTCTCCCTCCAGTGATGTCACCTAAATGAAATGTTCCAATTTAGAATCATTTCCACGTTGGAAATATATGAAGAATCCAATCCATATGCCCTACGACTTGTCAAGGAAATTAACTATAAAGACAGTATCGATATTATACAATTAAAATGAGAGCTCTTAACATATTTAATTTCCCCCTGACCTGACTTTCTTCAGTCATTATGGACAAAAAGTATGAATTCATTATTTGCAAATAGCCCAGACAGCTTAATATATTCTGAGAGGAACCAAGCCATCCCGTTGTATGCTCACGCACACACATAACATTCACACATGCCTATTTCTCCATCAAGGGCAAAAATCATAATAAAGGTAAAGATAAGGAACCAGTCTAAGTGTTAACCATGAAGACTCAGTACAGTGGAATTATAAACATATTTTCAGTCCATATGTTGTATTTTCTACAATACTCAGAATGAAGAGAGGAAAGAAGGAAGAGGAGGAGAAAGAGGGGAAAGTAATGGAACAATAACAACAACAACAACAACAAAAATATTGTAACCATCCCAGATTATTTACTATATAAAGCATCATATGTTTTCCCGCCCATTAAGTCCCCTATAAATATAAAATTCCTATATGTAAGGAATCTATTTGAAAGTGTTTGGGATTGTTGTGTTCTTAAAAATTTAACAATCATAGCTCTGAAGCTTAATCACTTGTATGTGTTACAAAACCAGATGGCTCAAGTGGGTGTTTGTTTACAAGCTCTTTGCATAAGGTTTTTAGCTGCTTTTTTAGACCAAGGCTAAATATTTCAACTATGGAAGCAGGCAATGAGAAATAAATGAAAAACCACTGAGTCTGAGAGGTTCTTGGGTTTCCTGCCTTCACTCTGCCACCTCTTTGTGCACTTTTACAAGGGTGTCTTTAGGGCTCAAGAAACAATGGTCTGTGCTTCCAGTGTCTGAGTTCTTGGTGGAACTCCAACATACTTTATGAGGGGGACCTCATTGCACCTGCCAAGGTGCAATACTATTCAGGATGTTGTCAGTGGGCCATCAAGAAACACCAGAGCACCATGCCTTCCCAATATTTCCACCATCTTGAAGCCCTAGAATTAAGTGGCTTCTTGCACCTAGTTGTTTTGATCAGCCATATCTATATCCAGCTGCCTCCTTCTTCATATAGATGTAGGGAAGAGAGAACATTTTTCTTGGGGATGCCCCATTCTTTTTTTTCTGCACATTAACCACATAGCCACCATCTGCAAACTTGCAAAGACTGCAGGCTTATTTACTGCAAAATAAGTGAAAGAATATGAAAGATTTTAATGAGAGAATGAAAGGTTCCATTAAAGAATGTACTTTTATGGCTTTGAAAAGATATGTATGTATATTGCTTGTTTCCTGGATGATGTCATCCCACTAGCACTCTGTCCACTTTGGTATTAACTTCTTCCAACTGAAAAAAAAAAAAAAAAAGCAGGCAATGCTTGCTTATCTTGACTTTCAATGAGATTGGCAATATTCAGCATAGTTAGTACATCTGGTGTTCAAATCTTGGATCAGGGGCTGCTATCTTTCTGTGTTACCTAAACTGGCCTCCTTCTTCCCACTACCTAATCATTTCCCCAAATTAAGATACTCCAATGAAAAAGGCAAAGAAATTGCATGAATATCTAAGCATATCAGTGAGCTTTTCTCTATCATATTCCATAACAAATGACTAAGAAATTATAAACTCATTTAAAAATATTTGATTTTTGGAGTTGGCACTGTGGCACCAGCATCCTTTATGGGCACTGGTTTGTGTCCCTACTGCTCCTCTTCCAATCCAGCTCTTTGCTTATGGCCTGGGAAAGCAGTAGAGGCCCAAGAGCTTGGGTCCCTGTACTCGTGTGGGAGACCCAGAACAAACTCCTGGCCCTGGCTTCGAATCAGTACAGCTCTGGCCATTGTGTCTCTTTGGGAAGTGAACCAGCAGATGGAAGACTTCTTTCTATCTCTCCCTCTCTCTGTAACTCTGCCCCTCAAAATAAATAAATAAATAAAGTCTTTTAAAAAGTTTTATTTTTGTCACCGGATGCAAAGTACTAGTTTTGAGGGAAAAATAACTGACTTTTAACAAGGAACTAGATCAGAATCAGAACAGCTAGGACTTGAACAGGAGGCACTGTTCACATGGGATGCCAGTGTTGCAAGTGGCAGTTTAACCCACTGTACCACAATGCCAGCCCCTAACAAGTTTGAGGGTTAACTACCATACGGTAGACACTGTAGACAAAGACAAGCTTATTTTTCTGAGCTTGATTGCTCTCGTTAAGAGTCCAGACAGTATTTCAAGTCTGCTTGCATTTCACCAGGTGTCTTTTCCTTTGCTGAAGTCTATAAACAATGAAAAATATCTTTTAAAAAAGATTTATTTATTTGAACAGCAAAAGTTACAGAAAGAGAGAAAGAGAGACTGAAAGAGAGATCCTCCATCCACTGTTTTGCTCTCCAGATGGCTGTAAAGGACAGCACTGGGTCAGGCCAAAGCTGGGAGCCAAGAGCTTCTCCCAGGTCTTCCACATGGGTGCAAGGACCCAAAGACTTGGGCCATCATCCTCTGCTTTTCCCATGCCATTAGCAGGAAGCTGGATCAGAAGTGGAGTAGCCAGGACACAAACCGGCACCCATATAGGATACTGGAATTGTAGGCAGCAGCTTAATTCACCATGCTACAATGTTGGCCCCAAAAGTTCTTTTATAAATGTCACCTTCAGAACAGGATGCAAAACCTAAAGGATTTATGTTCTCATTTATTTAGGTTTTCCTAACATTACATAGTAAAGACTAATAATGACATATATTGTTTCAAGTCTGTTAGAATTCCATGAGGATGGTCTTATCTGTTCATTCAGTCAACATATTTTTATGGAACCCCAGCTGTGTATCAGAAATCATATTGTTCTCTGGAGAATTAGTGGTCAGTGGACACAGTCCTTATTCCACAAACTCAAAGAATATCACATCCTGCTGAAGTACTAAAAAAAGTTCAAAAGAAGTCAGTTCTTGGGGGTGGACATTGCGGCACAGCAGGTTAAGCTCCCAATAGGGGGTACCTGCATCCCATATTGGAGTGCCTGGTTTGAGTCCCAGCTACTCTGCTTCCAATCTAGTGTTCTACTAATGTATATCCTGGGAGGCAACAGATGATGGCCCAAATATTTGAGTTCTTGACACCCACTTGGGAGATCCAGATGGAGTTCCTGGATCCTGGTTTCAGCCTGGACCAGCTCTGCCTTTTGTGGGAATTTGAGGAGTAAGCCAAGATGGGATCTCTCTCTCTCTCTCTCTCTCTCTCTCTCTCTCTCTCTCTCTCTTTCTCAAACTCTCTCTCTCTCTCAATCTCTGTCAAATTAAATAAATAAAATTTGAAATACTTGACAAATGAATGAATAAATAACAATCAGCTTCATGTCAAGGTGAAGACCCAGCTTGAGTTTAGATGCTGAAATAGAAACTCAATTCTTGATTTGCTAAGTATCCTTTCACTGCTACAGGCAATACGTATACTTTTTTCTATGGCATACACCATTTTGCACAAGTACAGGAGATATTCATCCTCTCTTGTTAAGTAGTTAAGAACTATGACTTTACATATCTGAGCAAAGTACTATCAGCAGCTCAAAAATATAGAATGTTACAAGAACAAAACCAGTATAGTTCATCATTTTAGAAAGGAAAAAAACTCTCCAAGAAAATCATAATACATTGATATTATTTCCTATTTTGAAAGCATGTAATACTATTTTAATATATAGAGTCTCTACCTAATAAAATGTCACATGGCTAACTTTTAGGAGATGGTCACCATGAAATTTAGTTAAAGATTAGTGATCCCATGAAATGAGAATCTTTAAAATCAAGTTGTGATTTTTCTGTAATCATATCCCTCTAATAAACTGTAGGAAAATCTACTGAGCTCCCAGCTCCCAGCAAATTCCTTCTCTGCAGATCAAAGGCAAGTGGAAATACCAGCAGTAGCCATGAAATATCACTTGTATCTACTATTTATGTTTTATATCCTGTCAGCAGTAGCATGTTCATTTAGCATCAGACACAAGTTATTCAGGGACTTAGATGATGCAGCAAGTGTCAATACTGATGCTACTATTTATAGCCCAATAAACTACACTTTGAACAATATTAGTAATGTTAGGCTTAGGTAGCACTCCTAGTATTAATGCCTTAATACAGATATATTGCTATAAGCATAGTTTACAGCACGGAACATAAACACAAATCCAGTGATACTAATAAATCACTTTCCTGACTGCTTAAAAACATACAGCCAAAATGGGCTTTATGCATTACACAATGGAGCAGAAGGCAGCAATATATATTTAAATTTTCCATTTTTAAGCTGTCACTCAAAAACTTTTCATACTTTTTTTTGGCTTATTGATCTTACTGGCTTGTGATAAGACTTCAACTGCTTAGTTGGGCTGTTTTTAGCTTCTGCTTCTTATTAAAAGAGCTAAATCAAGAAGCATAAAATGCTACTAATTTAGCATTTTCTCAATAGAAATGATAGCTAAAAAAAAAACCAAAATAGGATAACCCTCATGTTTTATTGCCCTAAAACTCCAGATTTAACCACCATCCAGTATAATAATGGGCATAACAAAATCATATATCACTATGTATGAACAAAAATGTATATATTTCTCATATTATAAGAAAATAAAAGCAAAATGATACATATAACAGAATTATGTATCACAATATATATGTGTGTGTACATATATTGATTTCTGGTGTTTATGTATATATATATATATCTATCAGAAACTAAAATCATAATAATGTGTTTCAGAGAACCATGCATCACTATGAAATATAAAATAAAATCTTCTATTAAATATGCTAAAATTACTATTACAGGTTTCTTCTCATCAGATATTTTTGCAAAGGAATATATGCATACAAATACACACACATATAGCTTCTGCATTTTTATTTTCCTCTTTTTACCTTTAAATTGTAAAGAAACATGTATCTTTAATTCCTGAATGTTTTGGCCACTCCTTACCTTAAATATACCTCCTGCATGAAAACAATCAATCAACAGGACAACTGGGGTGACTGAATCTGTATAAACACCCTCCCTCCCCTCAACCTCCCTCACACACACACACATACACACACAGCAATACCCACACTAGGCTTTCAGAGCAAATTATAAACCACAAGGAGGACATTTTCAGAGAGAGATTTGGGACTCAAACCTTGGTGCTCCCAAACCTGTATCTGCTCTCACATTAGACTTTCTCTGAGCTCTTCAGCAAAGTGTGCTTTGTTTCATCCCTTGGAGCTGGCCCCAACATTCAGGGCTTGGTGTGGGAGAGAGAGTGTGGCCCCCATATTTTTAGATTGCAGCATGGGAAGGGGCAGCCACAGCCTCATAAAGACAGGATCCATAACGAATATCCCTGGGATGAATGAGTTGTGCGCCCATGACTGGGGATCTTAGTGGAGTCCTAAGTGTTCCCTAAGTGTTGGGTTTGTCCTTATTCCCCATAGCATCCTCCACCGATGTCCTCACCAGGAGGGATGGTGAAAGCAATGAAATTCATTCTCAGTAGTAATGGCAGCTGGAACTTTTGTTACTGTCATTACTTTCACCATTTCAGAGGATTCTGCAAGCAATGCAAGATAGGAAAATTGGTTTTAAGAAAACCACTATAACAAAGGGGAGATTCCTTTTCTTTCTTAGCATGTCTAAAATCATCAGGTTTCCACACACAATTCTTATTACTTGACAGCTCCTATTGTCCATAATTTTAAACTTTGTGCACCATTTCAAATTGGGCTCTCAGATCTTTCCTGGCACTATTTTGGTGCCAGTTACTAGCCCGTGGATCTCACAGTACCCCTCATTTCCACTAATGCAACTGTTTCTTTGAACACTGCATCACAATCACTAGCAGTGAGCCACTTGGGCTTGCCTACAATCTGCATATGTATATGCATATGGGAGTGTGCACACCTAACCACAGAAGCACACAGAAGCGCATTTCCATTTCTCCCCCACATAAATATGGTGATGAATTAGCCTCTCAGAGCTTTTCTGACAGCAGTTGAAATGGTAGCTACAGTGACCAGAGGATGTCCTAGTTCCTCCATGCAGAAAGGTATTCAGCGCACGTAATAATTATCCATCCATCTCGTTCACACTAAAGGCATGGCAATGCAATTTTAGCCTTATAATCAAGACCATATGACAAAAACCAAGGCCATTAGGGACCAATTTTGAGTATTCTCTGCAAGACAATGATTTTCCAACTGCACTTACATATGCTGAATAGTTACCTCTGCAGGACCGCACCTGCTCTCATTTATGTAACCCCTCTGTTTTCCAAAGCCTTTCTCAGTAATGCAATAGAGCAAAGTTTCAAAGGCTCACTGGCTTTTCTTTTCCTTCATTATCTTTTTTTATTTCCCAAAGCATACTATGAAAATGCTGAGGGTAAATTTTTTGCTCACGCCAATAACCGTATTTCAGAGATTTGCTTTCCTCTCTTTTTTCCCTCGGTCCCCTCTGCCCTGACTCCTTCATCCTCACTCATGGCCTTGCTTGCTTTCTTTTGAACTGCAGCATGGTCTTCCAGGCCCGTAATTACTTCACATGTACTTTTGACCTCACCACTTCAGGTTCAGTGACATAATAATGTTGTCTCTGAAAGGACGTGATGTCATCATAAATCACAGAGCTGTCTAGGCTAAGGCTCTACTTGCAAAGCAGCAAGAATGCTCAAATTATTTTGAAATTACATAAAACGTAGCTCATGTCTCATTTGCAAATGCTCAGAGAAAGGAATAAATCCAGGATTCTACACAGATACAATTTTAAAATCTAGAAGTAATAACATGTTTCACTACTAATGATTTATCAATTAGGAAAGCAAGTGGGGAAAATACTAGGATGACTAAGAAGGAAAATATTAAAAAGCCTCTGCAAAATGAAAAATGACCCAGACAAAATATTTTACTGTCATAACTTTAGATTTTCTTAGACTCTGCTACATCCCCACTTTTCAATTATTAACAGGAACAGAAATTATCCTTACATATTAATTAATTGCCCTGTTGGTTCTTTATGAGTTAGGCTGTATCATAACATCTCATGTCTAAACATTTTTTTAAAAAGTGTCAGATAATGAACTTGCTAAGTGCTATCAGTATTTTTTAATAAAATCACAACACTCCATGGATTTCTAAAATGCTGTGACATCTTAGTAAAATATAAAAAACTTAAAACCTCAATACAGTCCCTTTCCACTGACAAAACATTCACAAATTTTGGTGGTCATTTTCCCAAAAGCTCTGTTGAAAGAAAACACTCCACATGAACTGTGGATTTCTATGGATCCAAGCCCTTTGTTGTTTCCATCCGAACCAAGTTCAGTTTACTTTATTCTGTGCCCTGGAAATACCAATATGACTCCTACTCCTCGCTTCTTAATTTAACATGATGAATCTCGAGCTCTTCTTGGGAAAAGGAGAACATAGGTGATGTAATTTTTAATATAAGATACTCAAAAGCTCCCAATTACTTGATGTAGGCATGTATAAAGAAGGGCACCTTATAGAATAAGTCAAAGATCAGTGCTTGACCATTACACCAGGTGAGCAATATTCTGATTAACTCATCAGATTCTGTGTGTGTGTGTGTGTGTGTATAAAATAGGCCTCAGAACACCAAGGCCAGCAATGGAGATGGTTCTTGTTAACATGTGTGCTGTATTTCCTCAATTGAGATACTTGTCAGCTGACAGGCAGAGAAACTGGAACATCTCAGTAGTGATCCTGTCTGAGCAAATGTGACCTTAGCTGTTCATCTGATTGTCACCTGATTGGTACTGTTTACACTGGCAACAGCATATGGAGTCAGTTTTTAACTTAAATTTAAATCTCTTAAAATGCCGTCCAAAAAACAAGTGATTGCCTTGTGATGCTGCCCTGGAAATAGCCATTGTGTACACAGGAGTTGGCCTGTCACATGCCCAGCAGTGCAGGTCCAGACCACAGAAATGGCCAAATATTTCAGAAGAAATCAGAAAATGTTGAAAGCAAACAGAGATTGGGGTGAATGATTCCTGTGCAACTCAGGTGCCATTTATCTATCAGGACATTTTCAACCAAGAAATGAAACAAAAAGTTTAACCAAATAGGGGGAAAAAAGCCAAATAAGAAAAAAGATGAAACTCTAATATTCTGCAACAGTCTTGAAGCTATACTCCCAACCCCAAAGTTTATACAGTGTTCCAGCATATAAATGCAGGCACAAAAGTGACCACCACATCTCTGTGATGTCACATGTATTGAGCAATGGACAGAAGTGAGTCCAAAGAATCTATATGTGGAAAAGACTTGGTTAGAGTCTTATACCTCTCTGCTGAATTTTGGGGACAAGACAATTTTTTTTTTCTTTTTTCCTCACTGGATGCTTCTTCCACTTCTCTATTGAAGGTCCCCCATTTCCTCGTCCTCTGAGTATTAAAGAAGCTAAGTCTTTGGACCTCCTTTTTCAATCTTTATACATTCACTCAATAGGATGTCATAGCTAGGTTCTATAATTTTGAATAGCATTTATATATCCTGACAAATCACAATGTATAGCTTGAATTGTAATATTGCCTCCAAACTCCAGAACCACTTATCCATCTTCTCTTGGTACATTCATTTGGATGTCTAATATACATCTCAAATTTAACACTCCAAAAAATGACTCTTGGCTACTCCTACTCTTTAGCCAAGTCTATTCTTCTCAAGTTTTTCATCTTCACATAGCTCATATCCAAAGTGTCAAGTTCTTGACTCTTCTTCTTAAAGCACTCATGCAATGTCCGGGACCCTTCCTTCAAAATATATCCAGAACTGACCACTTCTCCTCACCTATTCCATAATCTATTACTTGTCAGTGGACATTTGGGATTATTTCACAGTGTTTAGCTAACCTCTATCATCTCCCTCTTGGGCCACTCCAATAGCAAACCAGTGGGCTTCTTTGTTCTTATCCTTTCCCACTTTAATCTACCTTATTAGAGAAGCCAAAGTGGTACTATTTTCTTTTTTTAAAATGAAAGTATTAATTTACTAATTATTGCCTACAACAAAATGCAAAGATTTTAATAGTAAACTGTGATGAGTTCTGACAAAGTTATATATCCCTAAAAGCACATCAATTGAGTTATAGAACAAGTCTCACTCATGTGAATTTCTGGAAGGGAAAATCAAGCTTTGATAATAGGAATAGAACACCAATTTTTCTTTGGAGGTGACTGACTGGAAAGAATCAAACCAGAAACCTTCTGGGATGATAGAAACGTTCTACAATTCAATTAAGATGGTTTTAAGAGGATTGGGACCATGACTCCATGTTTATTTTCCATACCTATATCTTCTTTTAAGTGTCTACTCAAGTTTTTCTTAGACATGTGGTCTTTTTTTTTTTTTAAATGCTATAGCTTGCCACTCCTCTGCTTAGAGCAGTCCCAATTTCATTCAAGATCACATAGTAAAAGCCAAAGTCATTAAAAGATCCACCAAAGCAAAATACAATTTGCTGGTGGGGTAATTCTGGGATCTTATCTCCTAGTATCCCTCCACCTGCTCCAGACACTGAGCCTCCTTACATCCCTGAGCAGCAATCGCTGTCTCTCTCAGCATCTCTTGTTCCCTTGGGGAAATTTGTGGTTTCTAAGACCCACCTGACTGCTCTTTCACTTCCTGTAGTGCCTTCTGAAATATTCTGTGTAAAATGGCAACCAAATATCCAGCATTGAGTATACTCCTTATACAGCTTCATTTTCCCCCATAACACCACTGATATGATTATTTCTAAGCTCATTTCCTTCTCGTTATATCCTGGTCTTTCTTTCCATTATTATTTATGATCTTGTTCCAAAATATAAGCTGTATGATGTCAGGGAAACTTTGTTCATTCATTGCACAACTATTTTGTTCGTCACTGACTCCCAGATCCTAGAACAAATATTTAATCCTCTAAAAATATTAAGAAGACCACAAATCTGGACTCTGCCAGTTTAAACACATGACCTTCAACTATACTTGCTCTAGAAAGCAAAAAAAGATTTATTTAAAAAAACATAAGATTGCACTTCCAAGCCCTAAGTTAAAATCTATTAGTTTTTTTAAGAGAGACAGTAATCAAGAGGAATTTCTAGATCAAAATAAAAAATTATACATATATGTTTGTTTGGAGGAATATACATACCTGTACATGAACCTGCATAAAGATTATATCAAGTAAAATAATAATAAAATAATCTTTATGGAGTTCCCACTATGTGTCAGGAATTATTAATTCTTATAAGAACCTCATGAGGAACTATCCCCATATTACAGGTTAGGAAATTGAGGCTTACTATATTTAAAAATAATTTGTTAAATTTATATACAGCTAGTTAATTTAACTATACTGTATAAGTTTGTCAAAATACTATGAACTATATATGAGTAAGTACATATGTCTACATTTAATTGAATTAGAACTAAAACAGCTAAGAATGGAATCTATGATACAAAGAAAATGTAACAGATATAGTCCCTTGAGTAGCATTTTATGTATGTATTTATGTATGTATTTCTATAAAGTGTTCAATTTTTTTTGTAATAGCTAAGAAGAATATACACATAATATATGTTAGTTATGAAACATAATAATAAACCTTCCTTCCAAGGTAAGTAGTGAGCTGTGCCTAAACTGGTAAAGTGATCTAGGAACCCCTGCTCAGTCATACTCATCTCTACATCTCACAGAAGGACACACCATCCTGAATTGTATTTGTACCATTTGCTTATTTTTCTTAGAAATTTTACTAATAACCATCATTATTTCTATGTGATTTTCCAAGATACTTTCATTCTGTCTGTAGTCCTCTCTTATTTTGCTTTCTCATTAAAGATTATGCTTCTGTGATAACCATCCTTGCTGATGCTCATAGCTATGGGTCATTTATTTCACTGCTGTGCTGGATTCCACTGTATGAACGTTTCAAATTTATTTCTTCATCCTTCTGTCGACTTCCTCCATCAGACATCAAAACATATTATAAAGCTACTGTCAGACAATATGATATTTATACAGGGAAAGCCACACTGATCAATAGAACCAAATAGACAGCTTAGCAACGGGACCACAGCAGATGCTAAATGGGTATCCAACAAAAGTGAATGGCAGATCTGTGGGAAAGATGAACTCTTCAGTAAATTGTGCTAAGATAATTGATCAATATGAAAAGAAGCCCTGCCTACCTTGTGCCAGCCACAATGACAAATCCCAGCTGCATTAAAAGCTGTGAAAAGCAGATCTCTAAAACTTTAAGAAGAATTTGATCATTGTTTATAGCCATTGCCCATATTTCTGCTGAACTGGGGTATTTTTACTTTTTACTTGTTGAACTCTCTATTTAGTAGAGCAGTAAGCCTTTGACTATAATGTGAATTTAAAATGTTATCTCAAAGATTAGTAAAGAGAGAGAGAAAGAGAGAGAAAGAAGGAGGGGGAGCGAGGAGGAAAGAGGTGTCATATTATGACACCTAGCTATGAACTACATAGAATTTGTTCTGTTCGTGTTAATAACACATTAACATGAGAACTGATGAGAAAAAATATATACATAAGTATCTTTATGATCTCTATTCCAAAAACAAATCATTTTTGAGAAAACAAAAAATGCCCACCATAAAGGAAACCATTGATGAATTCTAAGTGAGAAATTATTTCCAGCAAAGGATACTCTAAAGAAAACTTTATATTTAGAACACACAAGCTTTTAGAAGATGTTTGGAGCACACATTATGTACATCTTATTAAGGTTTCTAAGTTTAGTCTATCTTTCTTGAAGGAGTGACAAGTTTAGAATCTTCCTTTTCCTCTTTTTTGTTTATTTCTTCCTAGCTCTTATAAAAGTAGGTACTTCACACACTGTTAACAGACTTTTATTTTAGGCTATTTCTTGTTACAGCATAAGTAAAATTCTACCTTGCTTTAAACAAAGGCTACTAACTATAGGTGGCATTGTTGTAGCATATATCATGTTCTCAATTACCTGTATGACAGCAAAGACTGATACTAGTAAAACTTCATTTAAGTTTTTTAATTCAATTGAACGAGGAGGTCATTGACACTTCAGTAATTGCTATTGAAAATCATTCGGCTAAAAGAGAAAAACACACACATATATACACACACACAAAATAAACTGTGACACTGTCTTTACTACGGATTATTCATTTTAAAAGAACAACCTACAATGATTTTTTATAGGATCATGATTGCAATTATTCCACCTACGACATTTTTGATGATTCAGAAACAATTGTGAAACATGCTATAATTTATAAAATCCAATAGAGAAAGATGGTCAGTGCTTTCTTCTTCCTTTTGTTCCAACCATAAACAGTTTAATTTTGAATCTTTGATCTGATTCTAAATTATGTCATAAATAAGACGAAAAGAATTGAGGAGGGGAAGGAAATGTTTTGGGAGCATCTGGATGGAGCCCCCTCACTTCACAGAGCCCACACAGTGGCAAATGAACAACTGACCATGAGGCCCTGACATCATCCAAATACCACTCAGTACTAGGGAGCTGATAGTTTCTTCCCAACCAGGGGCCTCTGGTAAAGTCTTTGATTTCTGATTTCCTCTCTCTCTTCAATCCAAGACGACAGGGATGAGTGTATCTAAGTGCCTAAAATTCCCATCTGTGAATGTTTAAAAACGTGTTCCCACTTAAAAGCATGGCAGAAAGAGGGGTGTGAATGAACATCTCAGACTTCAAATTCAATCCGTAGAGCCCCACATCTGTCATCTCACCCATTAGATGGTTCTCATGGTTGGTTGTGTTTTTTTTTTTTTTTTTTTGACTAAGTTATAAAAGTCACTGTTAAGCTAATGCATTTTGTGGCTAAAAAATAAAGCCAGCAAAATACAAGAATGCTTAAAGAACAGGGATATATGATATCAAGAACTATCGAAATTTAATTATTTTAAAACATTCTTAAAAAAACACTATTTTGTGGCTATATAACCAATATTACATAGAAAACTGAAAGCTCAGAAAAGAACAGCGAAAATGAACATAGGTATGGAAAATGACAACCAAGAAAATATGAATATTAACTTGTCCAGATGGCAATAACCCATAAGAAAAACTAGCTATAATCATTTTCTACACAAGGAGTACAGCTTCCAATACTGCAAAAATAACTTGGAGCTTAGAAACCCAAACACTTGGGTTTGAGACCCACCTGCATCACATACAAACCATGTGACCCTAATATGTTCTAAAATTTTTCTTGGATGTTTTGTGAAAGAAGAAATATTCAATTCACTGAATTGTTACAAGATTTAATGAGAGGATTTACTTCACTCTGTAAACTTTTCAAGCTCTATAAAATTTGTCAATATTTTGTACACTGTAAGGCACTGTATAAATGTAATTCATCTATTTTGAGAATAATTATCAAAACAGATTCTCCCCAAGAAAAGAACAAAAGAAAATGGGTTTATTAAATTATAGCAAAGGAATTTGTTTCAGGCAGCAGGAAAGGCATCCTCACTGCAAACTGACTACAAGGAAGACCACAGAGTTGCTTTCTGAAGTCATAAAGCACTTCGCTTAAGAGAGTTAAGACAGCCTTCCGAAAATGAAGGGCTAGAATGTGTGACACTTCCTGCTGCCACCCAGGATTGGGCAGTTAGTAAAACTGCAGCTTGGTCTTCTAAAGGCAGCTGTACACCATGTTTCTTGGGGGCCTCAGCTCTATCTAACTATGGAATTCAAAGGCATTTGCAGACGCCCTCTTGTCAAAGTTATATGAAGATCTTTCTGTCTACCTCTATTACCCTCAAGTGAAGCTTTCCAAAATGAGCCAGCAACCTATAAAAGTAATTTGAGGGCTGGCGCTGTGGCTCACTTGGTTAATCCTTCGCCTGCGGCACCGGCATCCCATATGGGTGCCAGGTTCTAGTCCTGGTTGCTCCTCTTCCAGTCCAGCTCTCTGCTGTGGCCCAGGAGGGCAGTGGAGGATGGCCCAGGTTCTTGGGCCCCTGCACCTGCATGGGAGACTGGGAGGAAGCACCTGGTTCCTGGCTTCGGATTGATGTAGCTCCGGCCGTAGTGGCCATTTGTGGGGTGAACCAACGGAAGGAAGACCTTTCTCTCTGTCTCTGTCTATAACTCTACCTGTCAAATAAATTTAAAAAAAAAGTAATTTGATGATATCTTGCAAAATTGTAAACCAGTTAGGGCTGTCCTTAGGGAAGCACAGGGAAGAAAAAAACCACCTTGCACTCTCTGCTCCCTCCTCCAGGAGTAATGTGAAGGGCCTACTCTGTACAGTGCCAGATACTGCACAGAGCCACATTATAGGAAACAGGTGATTTGAAACCATACAATAAAGGGATTGACCAACACAGAGAAGACAGAGGGTTACCTGAAGATGAAAAGACAGACATCTGAGGGAAAAGTAGGTGCTAACTAGACAAAGATAGGACTTAGTGATTTGTAGACAGAGGAAGAACAGGTACAAATGCACTATGGTGAAACATCCTGAATCCAAGGATTAAAAGAGCAGCAGGACAGGCACACAGGGCAGCAGGTGTGGGGTGACATAAGGAGTGAGAGATGTTTAGGGTCAGACTAGACTGGGACATTTAGGTCAGGTTCAACATTTTGATTTTTAGCCTCAAAGCCATGCAAAACCACCAGGTCAATTCTTGTATAGATGAAAACTAAATTTGAGATCGAATCTAACAATTCCTTGTGGAAAGAATGTGGGAGGACCTAAACTTTGGGATAAAATAGAGAATAAGCAAAAAAAAAAAAAAAAAAAATCACTAGGTGCTTCCTTAAGTCGTAGGTGTGCTGCCAGCAACCTTGTCTCGCCCTGCCCCATCTCCATGTAGTGTACTTTGTGGGTTGATCATACCCAGTTCTGTCTTCCATAGGCAACTCCGCTGCAGAAAGAAGCAGATGATGGGCAACTGGGAGTTTAGGTAACAGCAGTGCATGACGAAATGTCATCTTCTAAAACACACAGGAAGTCCAGAGGGGTGAGAGTGGAAGCTACACTAAATGCGGATCTGTATGTGTCTCCCTAACCCTAGAGGTAGGCGTGGACGAGCAAACCATTCTCCAAAGTTCCTCCCTCTTTCTGGTCTAGATAAAGGCTCTCTATATTAAAACATTCCTGTGATTAGTAGTTCTGTTTTTATAAAAAGAAAAGGAAAAAAAAAACAATTCTGGCAGGAAAATAATAACAAAATGTATGATCCACAGAGGTGGTGGGAAGATATAATGTTATTTTACATATTTGATATAGAGCCTAAATTAAGCCATAGAAAAGAGGCCATGAATCTTCACAGCCTCATTATCAAGCTTCCCTAAACCTCAAATACAGAAAAATACATTTCATAAACAAAGACCCAATAGGATTTTAATAGTACAATAAATTTCACAGACATTTGCACTAATCACATTTCATTACATTATTTTTAAAAAAAGAAATCCCATTTGATGGAGAATCAGATTTTGAAAGAGGATATAAAGCATCTTTTGAGGAGCTAGTTGTTGGCTAACCATGGACATGCAAATCAAGTGTATTGTGGACAGGCCAAATCTTATGCAACAGAAAAGAGATACAGATGCCTTTTTTATCCCACTCCTCAGCTTCATCAAGGGTCACTCTCCTAAGTAACTTTGACCCAGCTTTCCTCCAAATCACTTTGAATGGGACTTCAATTTCGATTTCAACTCCTAAGGTGTTCTATGATCCTGGATACCTTTCAGCAGTTCTATTTTTTCAATATATATATGAATTTTCTAATGCATGTTTCCAGGTAGTCACTACTGATTTGGTTGAACATACTGTATCTGAATGCCATCACTACAACGATCTCACACCAGCAGAATCACATTCGTCCAGCACTACCCTCAGACCAGGGCATTCTGCAGAGCCTTCTGTTAGCTGTGTCTCCTTCTCCATGACTTGAGATGTCCAAGGCACATGATCACCTGGAGCCCAGGCCTCTCTTTTAAACCACCTGACTACTAGAAAGCACTTACTTCAGGCTGGAATCCACCGTCCCAAAGGCTGACAATTCTGTTAGATATACTCCTAGGCCTGAAGAGGGAGGCCAAAGAACAGCCACTTTAAAGGAGAATGAATATGTAGACTAGTGTATTTGCCCCAGTGTGCAAAAGGCACTTTGAGGTGCTGGAAGGGGCTGAGAGTGGGAAGAAAAGTGGGTCAGGCCAAGAGCTGGTGGCTGAGAAACAGCTCTTGCTGTTGCCATGTCTTGGTGCATTACTCCACAAAGCCTGAGGACGCTAAACCAGGACTTGGCCTTCCAGGTCATTCTGAAGTATTTCTCCAATTTCTATGTGCTAACAAAGTATTTGGAGGTCCTGTTGAAATGCAGATTGCGATTGAGTAAATCTGGAATAGGGCACATTTCTAGTGAGCTCCAAAATGGTATTGACATTGCAGGTATTTGGACCACACTTTAAGTAAAAAGAATAACAAAGCTATATTTGTCAAGACAGAATACTAGAACACGTTTTATTTAACAACTTGTTACTTTGTATGCCATTTTACACAAGTGTAGTCCATCAATTTCCATTTGTACTCTTGTCCTAGTCCAGCAAATGTGAGGGACATTCCTCTGCAGAGAAGGATCTGTCCACTTCCACAGAAAGCTAATGTTAGAAGAATTAGGTTGGAATGCAAAATTGGATAAGTGATTGTTCACATCCATTCATTTTGTCTCAAACAATGTTTCAGAGGGCTGCCCAGGAGATCCACTGATACTAATTCAGATTCTGTGAACAAAGTGAGCACTCATCCTCCAGCAGTCACTCAGTCACTCCACCTACCCATCTTCCCTATTCCTAAGCCCATAAACTCTACTTCTAAATCTTAGTCATCATTTTGTAAGTAGAAACCACAGGTTCCAGATCAGAGTAGAAACTTGCACCTGGCTCCCAGGCAGCTACTTGCCTTCGGTGGGTGCAGGCTCCTCTCAAAGTGATCTGGACACACAGCCATCTGGGAGGTTCTCCTTGCTACTCTTCCTCCCTCACAGTGCTCACCCTTCTGGCTCCAGTTTCCTCACATCCCAGCACCTTCCTGAGGTCCTAGCTTCCATCTCTGGCCCTAAAATCGCACAATGCAAATTCCATTGTATTACAAAACAGCTGTCAAAACCCATCCAATCTCATGGAGGGTGGTTGCTTCTATAAAAGCAAAACTGTATACAGGCAAAAGAATGGAATTCTAGATCTTAGGCTCCTCAATCTTTCTTTGTGGTCCTACCCATCCCTCAGGCCACATCTTTTAGGATTCCAACCTTGTATATACTTCCATCTAACCTGGACTACTTGAATTTTCCTGAATAAGACCTTATATGCTTGATATATCATTATTTGAATTTGAAATTCTCTAATGACACATGATGATATCTTTTCAGTCTCATTTACCACCTGTGTATCTGCTTTGTTGAGGTATCTGTTCATGATTTTTTAATTCACTTTTTAAATTGGGTTATTTATTTTCTTACTGAGTTTTAAGAGTTCTTTGTAATCTTTGATAACAGTCCTTTATCAGATATGTCCTTTGCAAATATTTTCTCCCAGTGTATGGAGTTGTCTTCTCATTCTTTTGTTAGTATCTTGTCAGTGTATATAATTTTAATTTTAATGGTTTAAATTAAAATCTAGGGCTGGCGCCGTGGCTTAACAGGCTAATCCTCTGCCTTGCGACGCCGGCACACCGGGTTCTAGTCCCGGTCGGGGTGCCGGATTCTGTCCCGGTTGCCCCTCTTCCAGACCAGCTCTCTGCTATGGCCAGGGAGTGCAGTGGAGGATGGCCCAAGTCCTTGGGGCCCTGCACCCGCATGGGATACCAGGAGGAAGCACCTGGCTCCTGACTTGGGATCAGCGTAGCTCTGGCCGTAGTGGCCATTTGGGGGGTGAACCAACGGCAAAAAGGAAGACCTTTCTCTCTGTCTGTCTCTCTCTCACTATCCACTCTGCCTGTCAAAAAAATAAAAATAAATAAAAAATTAAAATCTAATGAATTTTAATGAATTTTATCCCTGATTTTTCATAAATCATGCTTTCTGTGTATTTAAAAATTGTTATACCTAGGGCCCTTTACATATTTTCCCATATTTTCTTCTATAGTTTTATAGTTTTATATTTCACTTATAGGTCCATGATGCATTTTGAGTTAGTTTTTGTGTAGGGAATGAGAACTGAACATAAATTCATTTTTTTCTTATGTAAATGTCTGGTTGTTCTATTACTGTTTGTTGAGAACTTTTTTTTTCTGTAGTACTGCCCTTTTTCCTTTGTCAAAGATCAGTTGACTCTATGTATTTAGGATTTCTGGATTTCCAGTTCTGCTCCATTAATCCACTTGTCTATTCTTTTGCCAATCTCTTACCTTGCTCCTGGCAGGTTTATAGTCAAGTCTTGAAGTTGGATAGTGTCAGTCTAATTTTGTTTTTCTGCTTCAATGTTGTGTTGACTATCCTGGGTCTTCTGCCTCTTTATGTAAACTTAAAAATTGGTTTGTCACTATCTACAAAGTAACTTGCTGAGATTTTGATTGGAGATGGATGCATTTGAATCTATAGGTCAAGTTGGGAAGAACTGACATCTTGAAAATATTGAGTTTTCTCACATATTAACATGGAATAATTCTCAATTTGTATAATTCTTATTTGATTTCTTTCAACAGAGTTTTGTAGTTCAACTCAGATAGATCTTGTTCATGCTTTATTAGAGGTATACCTAAATATTTTATTATTTTGGATGCTAAAGTAAATGGCATAGCCTTCCACATTTTCTTCTGTTAGAATTTTCTCCCTCTACTTCTACTCTTTTACCTTCTTGGGTTAATTCTTACTGGACTTTCAGGCCAGTCTCAGACTCCTTGTCACTTTGAGAAATCTTTCTAAAGCACCAACTTAACTGTTCATTGACTCACGCGTTCATTTACTACTGAATGCCAGTTGTCATCTTGCTCTGAGGACTGGCAAAGACAAAGTTTTCTACTCTCATAGAACTCATATTCAAATGGTTGTATATAGCAAATGTAAAGGTAAGAAATCTGATCAGCAGCAGCTCAAATGTAGAGATAGTAATTAGTGAATGAATGAGTAATTGTTGAAGATCCTGACCCTTATTGTATCCAAAGAACTTTATTTTTGATTAGCCAATTTCTTCTACCAAATTGAAGAAAAACATAGATCTCTTTTATGTTGCTACTGACTGCAACTCCTCATCTAATGCAATGATGGGTTCACCATCAGTGTGTAATAAATAGATTAACTAGTGTTTTAGGAACCATGTTTTGAACTATTGCTCCACCTGTAGAAATTTGCAAACAAGAACATTAAGTCTGAGATGGGAAACGCCTTTCAAAATGTGCGTGTGTGTACTGCCTTGAATCTGAGAAGAGGCACCTAAGAAAATCATCACTTTTTTATTTCAAATTAATTTTTCCCCATCTTTACTCCAGATTGTAATTCAAACAGCTATATAGCCCCTTCATCAGAATCAGGATCAACTGAGTCATTGTGGGTAATTGTTTCTTTAGTCCTGCAAGTATTTTTTCAGTCAGAGAAATGCTGAGAACCAACAAAAGTGTTATTGAAACCACCAAAGTTTCACTATCAACTGAAAAATCCACCACTAAAAATGAAGATAAGAAAATGCATCACTAAAAATCTAATGTGCAGTTGGCTAAGTGATAAACCAATTTGAATTAGTGAATTCTAATTGAAAACCTGCATGACAAAGTATTTTCCCATTAAAGCAGGAATTTGCTAAAGGCATTTTCAATTATTTATCATGCTTCAGTAAAAAGCTTCACACATCCTAACAACATAGTGTCTTCTTCAACTTTGCCTACTGATCACATTTTTAGCATATTGGCTACCTGGCCCAAATGACTTTAAAATTATATGCTGATGACCTTGACAATGTTCTTCAATTTTTATGAGGTTTTTTTTTTTTTCTCTACAATCCTCAGACCTAACTGAACAGATGCTTTTAACTTGAGAACCTAATTATTATCTATGAGTGTTAATATTTCTAACCTTATCATGGCTTATCTGCATTTGAAACTCACAGTTCATTGTACATTACCAGACAAGGAGAATATTTAGAAGTTTTGACCATCTAAAAGGACATTTTAGATGAAGGACTATCTCCCTTTGAAGTTCACAAATATTTGAATGTCCTTTCAATTGCTTAGATAACTTACTCTTCTCAAAATCAGGGCAGAGGTGACTGCTGGGAGCCAAAATTGTGGATTCCACGCCTACAGGGAAGGGAATATATCTGGAACATAATACCCTGTTGGTGCTCAATAAATGTTTATTAATGAGCCCCATTTTTTGACCCAGGCACAGAGAATAAATCCAAGGAAGGAAGATTATGCAAATAGACAGAAAGGTCACCCAGCCCTACATGGGGGTGTGGCCCAGGGTGGGGGCAGGACCAAGTCATTCAGGTGACAGGACATTCTCCTGGGTGTATAGCTGTGACCCTGCAACCCTCATTCCAATAGTTATCTATTCTATCATAAAGTAACATCCAAGTCAGTGGCCACAGACACTGTTGTTTGAGGGGAAAAAAAAGGTTCTCTCCTTACAACAGATTTAAGAGATTCTTAGATCAGAAGGTGCTCGGTGGAGAGTAAGATGAAGGGAATCTAAGTGTGACCCAGAAGAAGCATTTGTCATTAGAATGTCCATATTTTATAATAGTAAGATAGAGGGAAACTGCTCATGAAGACAGAGATAGAAACATCTTTGCAGTGAACAGATATGCTATTAAAGTGATATGTGTGAAAGAATTACAAGTACTGGAAATTCAGGTTATCAAAATAGATGATTTTGTGCAAGGGCTATTCCAAAAGCAAAATTTACAAAGCAATATTCACCTTCTCTGATATAAAACAGAAAAGCCATGAAACAGTTACCAAAATGCTTTGTAAGATTCATCTGTCCTTTCTCTCCAAAACTGGAGACAATTCTGTGTGATGTGGCACCATTTATTAGCTATTTAAAAATATTGTTTTTAATCTAGGAAGTAAAGCCAAAATTTGCAGTTTATTTCAATAAAATATGTATGATGCTTCAGGAAAGCAGCTAAATAGCTCTGACCTGAAAATGAACAATGAAACGGAACTAAATTGATCTCTCCAGTAGGACACACACCCTAATACACACACACTCATAAAAGACTGACACGTCTTACAAACTATACTTCAGACATCCCCTTCTTTTAATTGAAATCTTATCTGTGGAGAAGATTACCTCTTTTTCTTCTGCTACACTAATCTTTTCGAGCCTGAAGGCCTATAACTTGTGAATTATTAAACAATCATATTTGTAGCAGCAAATTGATTTTGAGAGAATCCATATTGATTGAGATATTCAAGACTAATGATTTTGAGGTTAAGGTGTTTAGATATTATTATCTCTGATGAACTAAACTAGTAGGGTTTTTTTCTCTTTATAATATTTTCCATTAATAGATAGTTCAACTTGTTCTTAAACCTTGAATCCACTTAACAGACCAATAGCTATGCCAGTTGGCTTTCTCAACTACCTCAGCACTACTCAAACAATGCCAGTTTTTGCTCACATTCACAAAGACAGTAATTGATACATTAGCTAGTTAGCAACCTACGTGGTCAAAGTCATAGTCATGTCGGTTATGCTAATTACTCTTGTTTTATTCTGGCAACTCGGGTGCATCTCTAGAGCACATATAACTGTCAAGTCACTGAATGAGAGTGTAGTGGCCAACACTGGGTAAACTGATCACTAGTTACCAGAAAACAAGAACCCCAAGTGCATGGTCAAGTGTACTTCACTGTAGGTCAGCAGTTCCATCTTCATACACAAAAGATTTTCTGGGTGTATATATTATGATACACAACAAAAGAGTTAGATGCTTCGCATTGACTCAGTGCCTCAGAAGACTGCCTAGATCATTGAAACACTATGAAGTCCATAAGCTATGGTTTCAGCATTTAGTAAGGAGGATTCTTCATATGATGCCAGTTGTGCAGGATATCTGAGTTCTAAGGGTCTGCTCTAACTTGGCCTGGCTTCATAAACTTGTTCAGAACATTTAACATCACCAGGCCTGTCTTACTGAATACAAAGATGAGATAACACCTACTGCATATCTTCAAATTGAATAACATAAATAAAACCTTTATTATTTGTAAGGGACAATGCAGGTGGACATATAAAGATTAGTTATTATAGTTGATATTAAGATGTGAGATAGTTCCAAGGTTTTAAGATTGTGGAGAGAGAAACTGTGGTTCACAGATTTTCTGCCTCTCTTATTCTGCACCTAAACCAAGACCAAATACTGCTGGCACTGGCTTCAAGTGTACTGGGAGAACCCAACCACTTCCCCATTCACTCCAGTTCCATGACTGCCCTTGCTTCCCTTGAACATACCAGACACTTCCATTGTACAGAACATTCCTTCATGCAGTTCACTTTACCCATCCCGTACCCTTCCTAGCCGTCAACATAAGCTCTCCCTCAATTCAGGTATTTTTGGGAAAAAAAAAATCCTCTCCTGAGCACCCTATTTAAAACTACAAGTCAACCCTCTTTCTCTCATTATACTTTTTCCATCATCTGACATACTCTTATCTTTCTATTTTCTTAGTAAAATGTACACTCTGTGAGGGCAGAAGCTTTGCTCACTGTTGTATCTCCAACACCCAGAGCACTTTGGATCCACACATACATGCTAAAGAATAAGAGGATGGATGGACAGATGGATGGATGAATTCTAAATCTAGCCTGTACCCTGACATCATTTTTTTTCTTCTAAACCAGTAAATACATTCCCAGTTCTTAATTTACTATATTAGGAACACAGAGCAGTTTTCACAGCTATGTTCCTATTATTGTGCCCACCTCATGAGTTATAATACTTGAGATCAGTCACAAGTCCTGGTGAATCTTGACTTTAAAATTAAAGTAGAAAGAGATTATTACCGTAATTGGAAACATTATCATTCACATTCTATTTAAAGAATGAAAGTATGTCCTATAGCCTTGGCAACTCATGACAAGAGCCTAGGGTGATTACTGATGCCCTAAACAAGAGTGTCAATTTTTAAGTCAACAACAGGAGTCACTGTGCACTTACTCCCCATGTAGGATCTCTGTCTTTAATGTGTTGTACAATGTGAATTAATGCTATAACTAGTACTCAAACAGTACTTTACACTTTGTGTTTCTGTGTGGGTGCAAACTGTTGAAATCTTTACTTAATATATACTAAATCGATCTTCTGTATATAAAGATAATTGAAAATGAATCTTGATGTGAATGGAATGGGAGAGGGAGCGGGAGATGGGAGGGTGGTGGGTGGGAGGGAAGTTATGGGGAGGAAAAAGCCACTGTAATCCAAAAGCTGTACTTTGGAAATTTATATTTATTAAATAAAAGTTAAAAAAAAATAAAAGTACGTAACTTTTAACTATCTTCATCTTTGCAAACATCTTGCTAATTGACTTGCGCCTCCAAAATTCCTGATCTACACAGCATAACTCTTAGGTCTATTCCTTTTCAAAAGGAAAAAAAAATAGCAATAAAAATATCTCAACATTTTTAAACTGAGATTCACAATATTTTTATTCCTAAACCACATATACATTAGTCTCCAAAGTTCTCAGAGTAAAAAAGATAAAAAGGCTGGTTTATAATTTTTTAAACAGAAAAATGGGCAGCAGCACTTTAAAACTTCTCAGTTGGAAAGGGATATTTTTGGTCAATGATCTATTTTTATTTCTGCTCTGCTGTTTCTCGAGGAGTCCAATGACAAGGACCTGTCCTTCAAAGTTTTAGTCTGTGGGCACAGAATTAGCATTTTCAATTACTTTCGGCACATGAAGTATACAGGTCTGCGTCTCTCCCCGCCCCACCTGTCTCTTCGTCTCCTCTCTCCTCCCTCAGAGGATGAGGAGGGCAGTGTCTGGGTTACCATTCCTTCGTTCCCCTTTCAGAATTTTCTCAGCAGGCTACAAACATACTTTAAATATAATTTGTAAGTATCTGTCAAAAATAAAAGATGCACATAGAATTTAAACATCATATGGAAGAAGCTGAAACTGCTGATGCTATTTTAGTCGATAAATTTGTATTATGCCATTCTTCATCAACAGACTTTTGTTTTTGTTTCTCTTATTGATTGTATAGCAAAACCAGTTAAAGCTGTTATCTTAGGTAGTATGCTTAGAATGGTTACCCTTATAAGCATTTTTAATAAAAACAAACATCAACAAGGGATTCAGAAATCAGATGAGACTGCTTTATCAACCAAGGAACAACCACTGTCCTATTTCACATTCTTCTTTCAAAGTCCTATGTTTTATCAATCTTTTAAAATACTACAATCTGGGCAAATCAAGGACAGATATGGAAAAAAGACAAAAAGAAGCAACTTTCATTTAATTTTTGGTTAATCCAGTTAATCAAAGGGGGAAAATCAGAAAGCAGAGAGAGCCAGGTGCGAGGGTTGAACTCAGGTAACGGGAGTCATAAATCCGCCTATCGTGACGCACTTGCGCTGCCAATTCAGCGGATGATCTTGGAGGGTTCTTCCTTTATTCTGGCTCCAGTCGCTACTAAGTCAGAGATAAATGATTCTCAAGCACTTTGGAAATACACAGTACTCACTAAAAAGGCACTCACGAATTCTGAAAATACTTCCCTTCTCACCCTTTTCATATGATTCTGCTGCTCTACTTTTAAGCCTATAGGAAGGTGCTTGAGATAAATTAGTCTGGGGTCTAATCTCTCTGACTGCAAAGAGCCATCCTTATCAAAGGAGGTTAAGAAATAGGCAACAGACTGGACAGTCAGGACATCGCATGGTGGGGGGAAGGGGCCATATTTGTGAGTGCATACTACAGATTGGTACCATTTGCAATTCTTCACCTGTATCCTTTCAAGAAGCACATGCCCAAGACAAATCACCTTATGAATCTCACCCCAAAAAATCTCAAGATGAAAATATCTTAATTCATGACAAATATTTCCAAAAAGGATGCTCTCCATGACAGGTCTCTGGATGTCTATTAGCTTCACAGTTCTCCAGTGGCTGAAGTCTTCAGATTATGTTTCTCAAGGCATCTAACACCTAACAAAAACTTCCAATTCAAACTTCTTGGAAAAGTGTATTAAACACAATTGCTAGTAAAGTACTCAGTTCATACAAAAAGTATGAAAAAGTTGCTAGCCATTGAAGATGTGTAAATGTGAAAAGTACAAATATCTTTATTTTTTTAAGATTTATTTATTTATTTGAAAGTCAGAGTTATACAGAGAGAAAAGGAAAGGCCGAGAGAGAGAGAGAGAGAGAGAGAGAGAGAGAGAGAGAGAGAGAGAAAGGTCTTCCATCCACTGGTTCACTCCCCAATTGGCTGCAATGGCGGGAGCTGCGCCGAACCGAAGCCAGGATCCAGGAGCTTCTTCCAGGTCTCCCACACGGGTACAGGGGCCCAAGGACTTGGGCCATCTTCTATTGCTTTCCAAGGCTATAGCAGAGAACTAGATCAGAAGTGGAGCAGCTGGGACTCAAACCGGCGCTCATATGGGATGCTGGCACTGCAGGCCACAGCTTTACCCACTACACCACAGCACCAGCCCCCAAACCTCTTTAATAACTCCAAATAAGTAACCATCTTTAAGCTACATAACTATAACCTGCCACATCAGAGGAAAAATATTCCTAAGTATGTGTGTGTTTTGGTATCCATTCCAGCCCTCCCCACCTTAAAATAAAAATAAGGTGGAGTGAATTAAATTAGAACACTACTCCATGAGGTTGCAAACATTTAAGATACTGAGTGAATCTTTAAACCATGTCAGCACCATTGACTGTTTCATTAAGTTTTCCTTTAGCAGGTGTAACCTTCATAACCCAGTGTCTCCATCGGTCTGACATTTACCTGGCAATATCTTTTCAAAGCAATACCCTTCAATGTTAAACACCTCTTAATTATGGGTTCATTGAACAAAGATAGCATTCATCTCTTCATTTTGCAAAGACAGGCAATGGCAGCAGTGGTAGCAATTTTTATTTGTAGGAACCTGTCAGTTAGACTCATTTTTATGACCCTTCAGTAATGAGGTTTGTATTTTGTCTGGTGTTTAAAGGATGGATTGTACTCAAATGAGTCTGTCTATACCCCTTATTACTCGTATGACTTTCATAAGGTAGGAGAATGAAAGTGTGTTTAGGCACATTCCATTCCATTCCATTCACCACCTAACTCAAGTGCACTAGAGGGAAAATAAATGAATCCAGCACTTGTTCTCTTTACTCATTTAATTATGGTGGATTCCAGGGTATGGAACACAGAGCAGATATGGAGTCATTTTCTTTCTTATACTCTGCTCCTCATTACTTCTATTAGATTTACAGATGGGCAAAAGCCAACAACATCTCACTACATCTCCTTTTGTGTGTGTTTCCTTCACTGTTCAGAGAAATCCTAGGAATCTAGTGGAAGGAAGAAATCTCATACTTGCTCCACTATTGGCTTAAAATAATTTTTATGGTCCAGTGTCATAGCACAGCAGGTTAAGCTACTATTTGAGACGCCAGCATCAAATATGAACACTGGGGGCCAGCGCTGTGGCATAGTGGGTAAAGCCACCACCTGAAGTACTGGTATCCCATGTGGGTGCTGGTTCAAGTCTCGGCTGTTCCACTCCTGATCCAGCTCTCTGCTATAGCCTGGGAAAGCAGTGGAAGAAAGCCCAAGTCCTTGGGCCCCTGCACCTGCATGGGAGACCCATTCCTGGCTTTGGATCAGCCTAGTCCAGCTATTGTGGTCATTTGGGGGGTGAACCAGCAAATGGAAGACCTCTCTCTCTCTCTAAATAAATCTTTAAAAAACAAACCAACAACAGCAACAAAAACCCAACACCAAATATGAGCACTGCTCCAAGTCCCAGGTGCTCCACTTTAGATACAGCTCATTGTTAATGCACCTGGGAAAGCAATAGATGACAGTCCAAGTACTATGGCTCCTGCCACCCACATAGGAGACCCAGATGAATACCAGGGGCTTTGGCCTGGCCCAGCCCACTGCATTGCAGGCATTTGGGGGGAATGAACCAGCTGATGGAACATTTCTTTCTATCTCCCCTTCCCTTTCTCTGTTACTCTGCCTTCAAATAAATAAGTAAAATCTTTTAAACTTTTGTTGTTGTTGCAATCATCTAGCACATTTCCTCTAGGGCATGGACCTCCATGGCAAGTCCCTACCATCTTCACACTTACACAGCACTTTCTCAGAGCCACCTACAAAGGACGCGAGAGCCGACCAGGTCTTTAAAGATGGTCCTTCACTGATCGCAGCACACAAAGTACAGAAGAAAAGTGCAGGGCCAAGATTTCACAGTTGGGAAGTGCCTGGGCCTCCAAGAACCCAAGTGTCCAGAGTCTAAACTTAGCGTTCCTTGGTCTATACATCATTTATTATACCAAGCAGCTGCAATCTCCTGAGTTGGTAGGTGAGAATAATTAATCAACTGGATGAATAAGGAAACTGAGACAGAGAGAAATCATTTGTTTAGACAAGAGTTGCCAAATGGTTACAGTGGGCTCCATTAACCTACTTCAACTCTCACATCCACTTCCACCCCTGCTTTTTTTAAAGATTTATTTGAACAGAGTTACACACACACACACACAGAGAGAGAGAGAGAGAGAGAGAGAGAGAGAGGGAGGGAGGGAGAGAGGGAAAGAGGGAGAGAGGGAGAGAGGGAGAGAGCAAGAGAGCAAGAGAGTGAGAGTGAGTGAGATCTTCCATCCACTGGTTCACTCCCCAAATAGCTTCAATAGACAAAGCTGCACTGGTCCAAAGCCAGGAGCCAAGAGCTTCTTTCTGGTCTGCCATGTGGATGCAAGGGCCCAAGCACTTGGGCCATCTTCTGCTGCTTTCCCCAGGCCACTAGCAGGGAGCAGGATCTGAAGTGGAGCATCCAGGACTCAAACAAGTGTTGATGTGAGGTGCCGGCACTGTAGTCTGTGGCTTCACCCACTACACTATAGTGCTGGCCCCCACCCCTTGCTTTTTAAAATGCATTTTTATTGGGGCATAGCCATACTCTTTAATTTTCCTATTACCTAAGGCTGCTTTTGCACTAAAGTGGAAGAGTTTAGTTGTGACAAAGACACTAAATGGCTGGCAAAGAAGAAAATAATTACTAACTGACCCTTTTACAGAACAAATTTGCCAGTCCTTGCCAGAGATGATAGTAACGCTGGTGCCAGAACCCTGCTCTTCTAACTTTATTCACAGAAGGGATAAACTGCAGTCTAACAGGCTAATCCCACTTTACCAGAATCAAGAAGGATCTCCAGGAAATGATGGGCTCAGCTCTGCAATGGGCACCCAATACTGATCTTTCAACCTCTGCCCACATTTCTAGGCCCATGGTCAACCCACTGTCTCAGTTCTCTAATACCAGATGCAGGGCACCTGAATGACAGTTTCCATATTATCAGATCCTAAAGGTCCAGGTCCATGCAGCGCCCCTTCTGTTGCACTAAAGTACAAGTTCTTTGTGCACCTGTCATCTACCCATGCATCCAGTGATGGAATAAGAAGTATGAGCCATTTGGGCTTCTTAAATAAGGAGGCCAAGGTCTCTGTCCTTTATTCTCTTCTTCCCAACTCTTCCTAGAAAGCTCAAATTCCTGGAGCCAATCAGGCTATATGCTTAAAGTGAAAGACTCCAGCAGCCAAAAGCCACAGTGATCGTGTGCCCATGGGCTGCAGTTCCTTCTCTTTCTCTAAGTCAGCTTGAGAGAAGAGAAGTCTGCTCCATACTCTCTCTCCCCATCCTGCTCTCCTTTAACCTTTTACTTTGGAACCTAGCCCAGCATATTCAGACATAGCTGGGCCTGGCATGATTTTGGAAACCGAGAAGCTTTGTCAGCATTTCCCTTTCTTTGGCTGTATCCCTTCGTGCCCTAGCCCCCAGACCATTGTGGGGATGTGCTGGATAAGCCTTACCTTAAAGGATGTTCGTATGTGACACAGATCACCTGTTGTGGATGGACCAGGATGAGGCTCCCCAAACTCATATAAACTTTTATACCCCAAACACGTAGGTTGAAGGTTAATGCATCAGTGGTTGATCAATGAAGGTGGAGGCTTGATCTGCTTATGACAGTGGAGCATTTGTGACTGGATTGGATTAGATTGCTCGGGTGCAGCCCCAATGATTGAGTCATGTCAGCTTTATAAGGAGAGACCACATAGGGGTTAGATGAAGAGCATGCTCCTGTGTGGCTGCTTCCTGGCTTGCCACATGATCACTCCTGCACACTTGCTCTGTCACTGACATCTCCACCAGATGCCAGACCAATGGAGCCACCCAGCCTGGGACTGTGAACCTCCACACTGTATGCCAAAATAAACCTTTTTCCCTGCTAAGAGGCTCCTCTCTTATACTTTAGTTAAAGTAATGAAAAGCTGATGGATACAAAGCCTTCCCTCCCAAGTCCCAACTAACCTACCAGAGTTCTGCCTTGGTATTTGACATTGAATAGATGACATAGATGAATAGAGGAATAGATGATACAAGATTAATTATGTCCCCTGGCCCCACTCCTTACTCTATTCTGTCATTTTCCAGTCACTGTCTTGATGACAAATACCCCTTGGAGTTTCCAGGAGATAGAAAACTTGATTGTGGCCAGCATTCTTAGATGCTTGGGTCTTGATGCCACAAAACTAGAAAGACAATAAAGTATATGGTAGTGGTACCAGAACACCTTGATTTAAAATCCAAGAATCAGGGCTGGTGCCATGGAGTGGTGGGTAAAGCTGCTGTCTGAGGTGCCAGCATCCTCTGTGGATGCCAGTTTGTGTCCCAGCTGCTCCTCTTCCGATCCAGCTCTTTGGGAAAACAATGGAAGATGGCCCAAGTGCTTGGGCTCCTACACCCATGTGGGAGATCTGGAAGAAGCTCCTGGCTCCTGGCTCCTGGCTTTGGATCAGCTCAGCTCTGGCCCTTGCAGCCATTTGGGGAGTGAATCAGCAGATAGAAGATATCTCTCTAACTCTGCTTTCAAATAAATAATTAAAAAAAAAAACCACCAGGAATCAGCCACTTTTAAACCGATTTTAAAAAGTCTCAAACTCTGTGCCTCTGCCTCTTCATCTGTAAAATGAGAAAAATAACACTATGCACCACAAAGGAAGGTTGTGGAAATTAAATAAGTTCATATACAAGCTTGGCTAACTGGTATCATAAGAATTATAACGTGTTTAATAATTTGGATGAAAACCGAAATTTTGTTTTAGAAGAAACATCACAAACATACATACAAGAATATTTCAAAGTTTGCAGAAAATAGGATTAAGTGATACATTTATTTTGGTGCAGAAAGTTTGAAATCCATGCATAGTTTTGTCATAATACACAATTTCCCATAAACTTTTTGAAGACCCCCTTATTCAGTCAGCTGGTAAATTTCAGAAGAGAGCTTAATAGTGATTTAATAAATATGTATATGTTCACAGAGCTCCTAACTCTGTTTTTTGTTTGTTTGTTTTTTAATTTGAGTGGCAGAGAGAGAGAGAAAGTTTCCATCTGCTACTTCACTCCCCAAAAGTCCACAGTGGACAGAGCAGGGAAAGAGATAGAGATAAAAGCTAGAAACTCAATTCAGGCTTCCCACAAGGGCGGGAGGGACTTAAAGATTTGAGCCATCACCTGCTGCCTCCCAGGTCTGCATTAACAGGGAGCCGGAGTCAGGAGCCGGAATCACTCCAGATCGTCCTATGCAGGGCACAGGCATCTCAACTACAGTCTTAATCGTCAGGCCGAATGCCTGCCCTACTGTAGCTGTTTTACAAAGTAATTCCTAAAGCACTATAACCTAGAGAAGCAAACAACACAGTATTTGAAATGACACCTTCCAAGGGAAGTTTCTAAACCCAAGGGCTCTCCCATACAAAATATCATCTCTTTCCTTTCTTTTCTTTTTACTCAAACTCTCACTTTGAAGTCCTAAATCTCTTCTTCACGAAATCCATTCAGCAACTCCATATGAGGCCTACTAAATTATACTTTGTCTGGCCTTACTGTGAATCCTTGTAATACTAGTGCTTGCCTTCCACACAGAATAACTTTGATTAGCAGAATTAACTAAGGATGACTTCCACGTGTTGTTGCTTGTCAGACACAGCCCTGTTGCCTATGGTTGAGCCATGTGTGTTCAACGGCCTTCCAGACACCTGCAGCTCCATGTCCCTGAAGAACCTCAAACCTGACAAAATTGTCAAAACTCACGATTTTTAATTCTAAGCCTGTTCCAATATTTATATCTCCCATCTGATTAATGACAACATTTTTCTGGCTATTTTTTTCATACCAGAAATCTATGTTCAGTTTCTCTCATCTCCACTAACAAGTGACCAGCCTTTTCTACTCCATCTATTGAATATTAAGTCTACTAGAACTTTTCAGCTCCATGGTACTATACCAATTTGCACCCACATAATATCACTGCAAAAGCATTCAATCTTGACACTTCCCCACCCCTTCAATCTATCATTTTAGCAGCTGTTTACCCAGCCTTAAGTTGGACCATTCATCCACAGTGCTCACATTACTTAACTGGTATCCCCACATACCCCATTGCATGGCATACAATATTCATCCAGCCTTGCCTATGAACAATCTTGGCTCCCTCTCTCGACTTCACTCAATCGTGTCCACTTCATGTTTCCAAATATAGAAGCAGTGTAGTTTACAGAATATGCCAAGTGGTCCTCTGCCTTTTCATATGCTCTTCTGTCATCCTGGAGTATCTTTTCCAAATGTATCCATAAGAGAACTGCTCCTTTTCTATAAAGTCTCAGCTAGATGTTGCCCATTTGCAACTTTTTTTGACTACATTATTTATTGAGTACTCTTTAAGGCTGGATACCATGCTTGTCACTGGGTTTATAACAGTACATATGAAAGTGATCACCAGAGACAGGGGTGCCTCTTCCTCTAGGCCATCCTTGATCTTCATGCACCTTTTCTATTACAGCAAGATTCTTAAGTGGAAGTTATGTGCATGCCTGTCTTTCCACTCTGCCATAAGCACAATACTCAATAAAATATATGTTGAAAGAATGAAAAAGTATACTTTGCCTCTTTAACTGATTTGTCCTCTGGTTTCATTGGATTTCTCAAAGGACATAATCTAATACAAGGAACAGTGGTCAGCAGTACAGGTTTTAGAGTCAGACAATCTCAGTTCCAAACTTGGCTCCACTGTTCATTAGCTCCGTGACCTTGAGCAGGCTACTTATCTTCTACAACATGGAGACACTAATGGTACCCAATTTCAAAGGGCTGTCATGAGGAATCAGTGAGGTAATCATGTAAATAAAACAACACCTAGTATGGGCAATTCTTCAATAAGTGTTAGTTTATTATTTTATGTTTAATTCTATACATCTACAAATATGAGACAACAAGCTGTGGAAGTAAAGAAGAACTAATGACTTGGTTCAAAAATTTAGACTTCACAATTTTTACTTCTCATATGAGTTTCAATTGTGTTGACTCTGAAGAGTTAAACACACACACACACACGCATGCATTTTTCCAACCAAGGCTTGTCATCTGAGGATGAGGGTTGGAGAAAAGAGTGCTGCTGGTTATGGATGTTAAATAAACAATTTTTTCTTACAACAAACCCCTGGCACCCTGTTCTCACCATGTCATGGCCTGTGATGACTTAGTGTCTCCCAAGCATGACGAAGCGATTAGCGGGGCTGTGTCTGTGCATCTCGACAGTAATGGGAGCTCTCTTTCCATTTGCCATGTATTGAAGCCTGAGCGCTTCGCTGCCTCGTGCATTTTCAGCTTGATGAATTCATTATTCTCCATATTTTTCTCCTCCTTCCTTCAGAGAAAGTCTTTCCCCCAAATGCCAGCAACTTTTCTCCCCCTTTTAAAAATGGGTGATTCTCCAAAGCGAAACTGGACATCAAATCTGTTACACCTTAGCTGTACCCCAGTGCCACTTTAAGAAAAGAATGATACCTAAGTTCTCTAATGCAAACACTCCAGCATTGCTTTCCACTGGATAGAAACACAAAGACATAGTTGGGTATTTTCTAAGAAGAAAGCATGTTTTTTACATCTGAAAGGAATTAAGACAAACGTCGTTTGTTCTAAATAGGCGGTGATATGCTAGTTGAAACAACAGATCTGAGAGCTTATCTCCCACTCTTTGCTTTTGTCTCCCCACAAAGAAAGCACTGCCACACTGGGGGTTCATCTCTCGCCATTCACTCACACAGGAGCCTTTCCCATCCTGGCCCTGAACTCACAGGCAGGGATGCCACTGGAGGGTGCCAAGGGCAACTTTTGCAGAGCCTGTGGTTTTATAAAATAGTTTCAGTTGAAAAGGGAAAGCAAGAAAATTATTCTAATGGAATGGAACCAGAGATAGTTGAAGAACACTTTCCTTAAAACCAATCTTTGCCTTCTAAATTTAGCTTTTTCAGCCATGTGACGTATTGGCTTTCAGCAGTGAGGGATCTGTAAGCAAAGACTCCCTTCCACTATAAGCAACAGACAAAGAGGTTCTTTTTGTAATTTCTCCATCAAAGTTCAATGAGCTACATGGACTCTGTCCATATGAAAGGTGACATCACAGGCAGTGGTCTTTTCTGTCACCTGCCACCTGCCCAGGTCATAATCATATCAACAATGTTATCATCCCACAAAAGATGAAGTGAGTCATCACAGAACTGCATCTACAGGCAATTAGGATAACAGTTAAAAGCTCTAGCTCAGGGGTCAGACCATCTAAGTATGAAATCTGACTAACTCTGTGACCTTATGTAGGTTACTTAACTCAACTTCCTTATCTGTAAAGTGGAAGTGCTACTATACATCTGGATGTAGGGTGGTGATTAAATGAAGTAATACAAAAATGTTTGGCATATATTTTGCTATTATTAGAATTATTATCAAACACAGTAATTGAGATTTTTTTTTTATTTTTGACCACTTTCTGACCTATCCTTAAATATTAGTTTGGTTTTTTCAAAAGCCAGTATCAATAATCTTTCTGGATTAAAATTTTTGTTGTTGAGCTAGAATTTTTTAACCCAAATATAAATAAAATTATCCTTTTCTTGTGACTACATAAACACTAAGAATCTACTCCCCAAAGTTGGTAATATGCAATGACAGCAGTATTTTTTTTCAATACATACCTCATTATTATAGAAGTATTTCTATAATATGATATCAAAGAGACCCTGCCTGTTAATTGGGTTTCTTACACAGAGTAAAACCTTATCCTCTAGAAGGTGAAAATGTCCCAAATGGATGTCTCTTCCATTCTTCCATTCAGCTAAATAATCCCATATCCTGCCACCCTTCTGAGAGGCACAACCTTGCTGTGGTCACAGAAGATGACGTGTCAGATCTAAATATAGGGTCACAGTGCTGAGGGAAGGGTGGACAGATAATACGAAGGGGCGGGTAGGTGCCGGCTCATGTGCTATAAATAATCAAAGAACATGACTACATTTAGAGCTTCCCATGTATGAGATTCAAGCAAATCTCATGCTTTGTTTCCTGTAACAAAGGAAACAAGGGCTGTGTCCAGGTTTCTCGGAGTCCCTGGCAGGGATATATTCCTCCGTATATTTTTTCTTTTGAAGAACTGAGAGCTCAAAATAAATCCTCATGATCACTTTAAGACATTCCAAACTCCCAGGCTGCATCCTTACTACCCTTAGGGGATGACCTACCCACGTCAGCAGTGAAATATGCAAAAGAGCTCCTACACATAAACGTTTTATTTGGCAAAGTCCTAACAAGTAGAGAACTATGTATTTCATTTACAAGCATTTGTTTCGCCAATATGGGTGCTTTTTACAATGTTTTGGCGGAAACAAACATCTGTTTTGGGGACGACACTTGATAATTTTAACCATTCCTATAATAGGAAAGTGCTGACTAGAGGAAATGTGTACAAAGATTCTTTGTACAGTGAGGATGGCCCAGGTGTCCATAAAAATGTCTGCTCGGCAAAAGCATAACCAACCAACTTTGCTGGAAATGTCTGGGCTGTTTCCACACCAAACTTTCCTAGGCTGTTACCTATGAGAATCCCTCCTTGAGCCCACTAGAGAATTATTTGCATAATCCTGTGCTATCCGTAGATATTTGGTGACTAATCTAAATTCCTGTCAAATTGAGAGGAGTCTATATGCACGTGGATTTGTGGAGTCCCAGGAGAAGTTTAGGTCCATAAACCAGTGAATGAATCCCATTAATACATATATGTGGCGTTTTCATCTGTGACATCGATGACATTTTTTACTCACCTATTTCTGAATATTCTTTATTAAGTAATAAACTCAAGAATAATTTAATACAAATCAGCAGTATATGTAACTATTTTTCCTGATTGTGACAATGGCCTCCTCAAAAGCAAAAGTGAGGTTCCAGAATTGTGGCTAAGCTGACTGACCTGGAATCCCTTTGTGGAGGTGCAGATGGTAAGGCTGCTTTTGCAAAACCAATGCAGTCAAAAGGTCCCTTAGAAACACTCTGTGGGGGACCAGCGCTGGGGACCGGCACTGTAGCATAGCAGGTAAAGCCACCAGCTGCAGTGCTGGCATCCCATATGGAAGCCAGTTCAAGTCCCAGCTGCTCTACTTCCAATACAGCTCTCTGTTGTGGCCTGGGAAACGGTGGAGGATAACCCGGGAGCTTGGGCCCCTGCACCTGTGTGGGAGACCTGGAAGAAGCTCCTGGTTCCTGGTTTCAGATTGGAGCAGCTCTGGCTGTTGCGGCCAATTAGGGAGTGAACCAGTGGATAGAAGACCTCCCTCTCTCTCTCTCTCTCTCTTTCTCTCTCTCTCTCTCTCTCTCTCTCTCTCTGTAACTCTGACTTTCAAATAAATAAATCTTAAAAAAAAAAAAAAAACCCATAACCCATATATGTTGAAGTATCAGAGGCTGGTGGTCAGAGGCTGGTGGAGTGGGGTGGGGCAGCAGGTTCTTTCTAGCAGCTCCATAAGTCACCTTCCAGTTTTCTCTAGCACCAGGAAGGATTGCAGGCAAAGGGGTTAGTTTGTTACTGAAGTGTTGCCCTAAGAAACTGGATGAGGCTGGCCAATAAAACTCAGAGTAATCAACTGGAAACTACCTCAGTCCCAGGTTGAAGAAGGAAGCGGTGTGAGGCTGCTTCTAACATTTCAAAGGCAAAGTTGCTCCCTGAAAGCGGTTGGTGGTGCCAGCATCCCACATGGGTGTCTCGGCTGCTCCACTTCCCACCCTGCGCTCTGCTTATGGCCTGGGAAAGCAGTGGAAGACGGCCAAAGTGTTTGGACCTCTGCACTGTGACGGAGACCCAGAAGTAGTTCCCGGCTCCTGGCTCCTGGCTTCAGATTGGCAAAGCTCTGGCCCGTTGTGGCTTTTTGGGGAGTGAACCAGCAGATGGAAAACCCTTTTATCTCTTGCTCTCTCTCCCTCTCTCTAACTCTGCCCTTAATAAATAAATAAATCTTAAAAGTATGGCTTGAATTGTAGACTATGGCTTTATAACTCCCTGTGAAATACCCAACCCTTTACCTTAAACTTGATCTAGAGGATCCGCACTGCAAAGAGAGGGACTGCCAAGGCAGACAGCACCTGTCACAGAGAGAGAGGCTAGAAATTATGGGGCCAAGCAAGATCTGTACTAGTGTACACCAGTCCTTGGGAGCTAGAATAGAGATCTCTCAACAGCATGTGAAACAGGTCAAGGCTATGGTGGCTTCTGAACACCCATTATCATCTTACTTCCTCTAGGAAGAGACATCTGATTTCAGGGGAGGAAAAAAAAAGAGATGATGCATAGGCTTTCATTCAGGCTTTCCATAAAGACCTTAAAGAGAGGGTAGGCAGCTGGCACAGTGGTTAACATGCCACATGGGACACCTGTGGATTTGCTATACAGCTAAAAGGGACTAAAGTTCATCCCCTAATGACAAAGCCTCTCCCAAGTCCCTGTGGACAATGATTGTGTATATGGGTGACTTTTCCTAAAGCCAGAGATTTTAACCAGAACTGATCTCTGGCTTTCATTGCATGCTTCTCTGTGGTTAGGTGACCTGGGAATAGTTTCAAGCATTCTTGGCATTTGCCTAATGGAGAGCTGAGCTGCCAATGTATTTAGTTAGGTATAATAGTTTCTACTTATGCGGCTCCCAATCATTTCCATGTATAAATTATCATAGGAATAACTTTCAGGAATACCCCTACCACTCTGCCAACCATGGGGCCCATACCTTAAAATGTAGGGCCAGGGATCATAGATGTATTTTGGGGGCCCAGCACTTAACATACAGAGTCATGGAAGAGAAAGGCTGCACATTCCCAAAGCCAGATAGTAGTCTAGAAAATTCTTCTAAATCTCACAGCTCATGCATGAAAGAAGCCTGATACGGTTTTCCCAAAAATTGGACAATTCTGAAAATTTACATAACCTTACCAATAATGAATAGTATATCAGCAAAAATCCATTCAATAAAAAAATTTCAATTGACATGCTAGAGAAAAGACTAAATTATCTATTTTCTCTATAGCAGAGATATTACAAATATTTGTTAAATGAAGAAACCATCAAACAGCATATATACATGAAAAAATGTTTTAGAGGAGTGTCAGCTAATTCGAATTTTGTTATTTTTCTGAATTTATTAAATGTGATTTTTGTAAGATTTGTTAAATTTAAAATTTGTTGTGATTTCCTTTCTCATTCAGAAGGTATTTATTTTTGAACCTAATTTCACATTTTTAATTTGACCTCCTTTCTCTAACACAGCTGTGTTAAGGAGAGAGCGCATGCATCCATGTGTGGCAATGTTTAAAGTAAAAGAACCAACCCACTAAGGAACACAATGCTGGTAGCACCCCAGTAGAAGAATAACCATTGCTACTGTCTGGTCTAACTTGTCCTTCCTGCTTGGAAATATATTTCCAGTGCTAAAGGCTTGAAATGTCTGGATGTGTATACAACTATGGGATATGGTTCCATTACACTCCTACTTCTTCTTGGAGGGGAAATATGTTATGTTTTGTTTTATTTTGTTTTGTTTTGTTTTGTTTTTTTGGATAGGCAAATTTAGACAGTGAGAGAGAGAGAGACAGAGACAGAGAGAGGTCTTCCTTTTTCCGTTGGTTCACCCCCCAAATAGCCGCCAAGACTGGCACACTGCACCGATCTGAAGCCAGGAGCCAGATGCTTCCTCCTGGTCTCCCATGCGGGTGCAGGGCCCAGGCACTTGAGCCATCCTCCACTGCACTTCTGGGCCACAGCAGAGAGCTGGCCTGGAAGAGGGGCAACAAGGACAGAATCTGGCGCCCCGACCAGGACTAGAACCTGGGGTGCCGGCGCCGCAGGCGGAGGATTAGCCAAGTGAGCCGCGGTGCTGGCCGAAAATACAATTTCAGAGAAGGAAAAAAAAAATGAATGATACTGATGGTTTCATTCAAGCTTTCCATTAAGACCTTAAAGAGAGGGTGAGCATTTGGCATAGTGTTTAACATGCCACATGGGACAGCTGCACCCACTATCAGAGTGCCTGCTACCAAAAATTCCAACTTCCTGCTAATGTGCACCAGGGATGGCTCAAGTAGTTGGTTCTCTGCCATTCACATGTGAGCTCCTGGTGTCCAGAGTCAGCCAGCTGAAGACAATGAGAGCATTTGGGGACTAAACCAGCAGATGGGAGCCTCTCAAATGAATGAATGAATGAATTTTTTAAAATAGTCTTAAGAGGAGTCTAGGCCAAGACTCATTTCCTGTCTACCACATCTGTCCACCAAGCTAAAGGCCAGGACAGTTGGCCAAGGCACTCCCTGGGTACATCAGAGGTTGCCAGTGCCCCCATCTAGACCCCTTCTCCCCTACCAATGCAGTGCAGGCTGGCTCAAGCAGTAATATGTGGATTTTTTTATCTTTTTTTTTTTTTTTTTTTGCTAGGGGGAGTTCTCTGGCCTGCATGGTGGTTCACCTGTCTGCTTGCAGAGTAGTGGAGCTGAGTCAGGGAGTTAGTCCTCTTCCAGGCATCCTAACCAATGAGTGGCAGAAGAGTTGATACACACATATTTCATTCCCATTACCCTTTGGTGGGATCACCCTGAGGCCTCCCAAACTTTCCCACTTGTCCACAGTGATAACTTAATGATAATGAAACCATTTTTTGACTGCTTTCCCTACTCTCTACTACCTCCTTACGTTTCTACTGAAATCACTTCCCAAATAAACTACTTACTCTTAAAACTTTGACTTAGGGTCTGTTTGGAACTCAAATTAAGATTTGAAATATTTATGCCCAATCAGTTAAAACAATTAGAAGTAAGACATACTCAGAGTCACACAATTACTATTATTTTACTTGTCACCATTAAGTGTAGAAGCCATAGGTGGCCATTAGCATCTTTGCTATTTGGGCACCTTGAGTAAGAAACTTGTGGTGGGTGGAATTCAATTGCTTACCATCAGGATTTAGGTATTCCATGACCACTGGAGAAACTTTTGGGACTACCTGTGCAAGACTCCTTTTCACTTCACTCTGACTTCCGCCATGATCTCTCAAACTTGTCAGTTTCTTTCTTGATTATAACTTTCAACAGTCAGGGTTACGAATTTGTTGGAAGACACAAGACCTCAGTAACAAACCCACTGCCTCCCTCTTCTGCCTAATTCATGAGGCTCCTTTCTCAGCTTCCCCATCCAGTATTTGGATGGGTGCTCATTCTTGGTTTGTGCCTTTCTGTTTGACAATGCTGACCCTCACGTACAGTGGACACTAATGTGGTGGCCTCACTATTCACTTTATATTCAACTCTTCTTTTTTGTATCTTTTTGTGTTTGGGAACCCCATTTCTGTAATTTCCTCTTGCTTAGGTTCTTGTCTCCTCAAGGGCCATTCTAAGTGTCTTCCTAAATGGTTGATGCCTGTGAGACAGCATCATTGAATACTTCTGAGCCACCTTCTTCTTCAAACACATTAGCTTACCACATCCTCAAAGGGAATGTATATTATGAATAATTATTCAGACAACACTGAGCAAGAAAATAAGTGTGCATAAAGAAAAATATGGAGTCTCATATGCATTTGGGGAGTGCCTCCAGTTATCCATTCCAATAGAATGGATGGCCCAGAGTTAATCAGTCCTAGCTCTTTCATTGCAATTGCAACAAGCACACTTCTGCCATGAGATGCAAAAGGCAGATGTTAGAGATGCAATCTTCGTGTCTGTACAAGTATAAGTACCTATTGTTTAATTATTTGTCTGAAAATGGGGGAGTGGGTAATCTGCCATAAGACAAAACCACATAATGGACATGAGTACCATTTAATCCAGATGAAAGATTTAGTTAGGGGTGTTTGGCAAAGTGGTTAAGACACCGTTTGGGAGGATTACATCCCATGTCAGAGGGCCTGGGTTAGGGTCCAAGCTCTGCTTCCAATTCTAGCTTTCTGCTAATCTGCACTCCTGGAGGCACCAGGTGATGGCTCAAGTACTTACATCACTACCACTCACGTGGGAGACATGGATTGAGTTCCTGGCTTTTGGCTTCAGCCTGGCCCAGCCCCAGCTCCTGTAAGCTTCTGGGGAATGAACCAGCAAATGAGAGATCTCTCTGCCTCTGTCTATCTCTTTGCCTTTTAAATAAATAAAATTTTTAAAAACATTCATTATTTTATGTGAAAGAAACAGAAAGACATCTTTCATCTGCTGGTTTTCTCCCCAAATGGCCTCAACAGCTAGGTCTGGGCCAGGCCAAAGCCAGTGACAATCTAGTTCTCCCACATAGGTAGCAGGGATTCAAGCACTTAAGCCATCATCTGCTGCTTCCCAGGTGCACTAGCAGGGAGATGGAGCAGAAGTTGAGTGGCCAGGATTTGAACTGGTGCTCTGATATTGCACACTGATATCCCAAGCAGTGGCTTAACAAACTACACCAAAATGCCTATAACTGAAATTTTTTTAAAAAAAGAGATATTTTTAGATTTACATGATGTGTCATCCTCTCTATAGTTTAAATTACCAACCAAGGGGTCGGTGTTGTGGTGCAGTGTGTTAAGCCACAATAGCCTGCCTTACCAACATGCCATATGATAGCTGGTTTGAGTCCCAGCTGCTCCATTTCTGATCCAGATCCCTGCTAATGTGCCTAGGAAATCAGTGTTAGATGACCCAAAGGTTTCAGCCTCTGTCACCCCTATGAGAGATCTGAATCAAGCTCCTGGCTCTAGCTAAGACCAGCCCTGGCTGCTGTGGCCACTTGGGCAGTGAATTAACAGATGGAAGATCTTTCTCTCTTTCTCTTTATCTCTCCTTCTCCCTATAACTCTGACTTTCAAATAAATATTTAAAAAATATTCAAAAATATTCAGTCTAAATCTTTGAGAATATGCATACCCACATGTACGTTAAAATATAGCACCAAATTTCTTTTACAAAATTTTCCATTCTGATGTGTATGTACTCATTATACACCTGTGCTCAACAGCTTGGTGATGGTTTACACTTTTCTTCCTGTTCAGAGAAAAAGTATGTTCCTGCAGCTCTCTGCTTCCAAGCAATATGACGTGGTTCCCATGGGCTTCTGTCTATGCTTTAGCTGTAGGTGTTTCCAAGTCACCTTCCACTGGGAAGAGTTTGTTGGGAAGATCTTCCATATCACTGATCGTTGATGGCTATGTAGTTTCTGAGAAGGGTAGTTTAGCTTTAGCATATGTGATCTATAGTAATATTAAGAAATTCTCTGGGGGCTGGTACTATGGCACAGTGGGTTAACACCCTGGCCTGAAGCGCCGGCATCCCATATGGGCACCGGTTCTAGTCCCAGTTGCTCCACTTCTGATCCAGCTCTCTGCTATGGCCTGGGAAAGCAGTAGAGGACAGCCCAAGTCCTTGGGCCCCTGCATCCACGTGGGAGACCCAGGAGAGGCTCCTGGCACCTGGCTTCAGATCGGCACAGCTCCAGCTATTGCAGCCACTTAGAGAGTGAACCATCGGATGGAAGACTCTCTCTCTCTCTCTCTTTCTCTCTGCCTCTCCTCTCTCTGTGTAACTCTGACTTTCAAATAAATAAATAAATCTTAAAAAAAAAAAAATTCTCTAGCAGCGCCGGCACACCGGGTTCTAGTCCCGGTCGGGGCGCCAGATTCTGTCCCAGTTGCCCCTCTTCCAGGCCAGCTCTCTGCTGTGGCCCGGGAGTGCAGTGGAGGATGGCCCAAGTGCTTGGGCCCTGCACCCCATGGGAGACCAGGAGAAGCACCTGGCTCCTGCCTTTGGATCAGCGCGGTGCGCCGGCCGCAGTGCACCGGCCGCGCCGGCCGTTGGAGGGTGAACCAACGGTAAAGGAAGACCTTTCTCTCTGTCTGTCTCTCTCTCACTGTCCACTCTGCCTGCCAAAAATAAAATTAAATAAATAAATAAATTCTCTGTTGGGGCCAGAGCTGTAGTTTAAATCTCTGCCTGTGGCACTGGCATCCCACGTGGGTGCCAGTTCATATCCTGGTTGCTGTTTTTCTGATACAGCTCTCTGTTATGGTCTGGGAAAGTAGTGGAGTAGTCCTTGGGCCCCAGCACCTGTGTGGGAGACCCTGAGGAAGCTCCTGGCTTCAGGTGGGCCCAGCTCTAGCTGTTGTGGCCATTTGGGGAGTGAACCAGCTGCTGGAAGATCTTTTTCTCTGTCTCTCCCTCTGTCTATAACTCTACCTCTCAAATACATAATTTTTTTTAAAAAAAATTCTCTCTTATCCCATAGCTTTTCAGAATCTGAAAATGAACTTAACTCAAAAAGGAATGTCACCAGAGGTTTTTATTTTTCCCAACAGGGGTCTATCCTTGGGCAAACTACCTAGATTCTGCCCGTGGTATCATTAAGGGATAAAACCTGAAGGATATCATGCAGGGCAGAAATGATGTGCCCAGAAGAGTTAATGTTAATCAGTGCATATCCCCACCCTAAATCAGGGATGTTTTGCAATTTGAACGAATGAATCCTGTTGCTAAAGTTGAGTAATAGCACCCCTTATCCAAATTACAGAAAAAATAAAAACCAATGAACATTTGGCACTATTTTTAATTAAAAAAAATAGCTCATTTCATGTATCATTATTTCATTTGGTCCCACCAAGTGCACCCAGTGCTCTGCCATTGAAGGCCACATGGACGCTTTACTCTGATTCCACTGAGTCTTCACTGTCTTCAGCCAAACTGTCCTGAATCCCAAGGGGTTTTATTCTTACTGCTACCAGTCATTATTAAAATTCATCAGCAAAAACCTCATTAACACCAGCTATTCACAGGGAACCTATTATGGGCCAAGCACTAGGCATACAAATACCAAACAAGGCAATGTTCTGGTCCTCACAAGGCTTACCCATCCAATAGGGGAGACAGTCAATGAATAAACAAACACATACCTAACAGAGAACTACAGATTGGAGTTGGGTGGGATGGGATGGAATGGGATGGAATATTTATCTGAAGAACAAGAAGCATAGAAGGGAGACAGAACTTGATAAGCCGTGGGTATGTTAGAGAATCAGAGAATGACTCTAAGTAGCAGTCACATCTAGTTCTGATCTAAAGCACAGACTATGAAAACTGCAGGACTTGTCTCTAGAAAGCAATTTTTGCACATGTTTTACTTGTGCCACTTAATGTATCCCAGAGGTGTTTCTCAGGTGTACATCACTTTGCTCAACTTCCACTTCATCCCCTCCTTGAGTTGTGCCCGAGTTGTGACTTTTGTCCCTAACCTTTCCCAGACAGGGTGTGATATGCTGCTTGCAAAGGCCAAAGGATAACAGAAGGCTGCCCAGTGGATTTTGGATTCCCATGTAGTCTGGATTTTTCAGACCAAATGCATCAGCTGGACCTGTATGACCTCAATTAAGATGGGAATGGGGGCTTCACTCTGGCCTCACATCCTAAACCACATACAGTGCTTAAGCTTCCAATCTGTCAGTCTTTGGGACTCCCTTTAGCGATATTTAACTACTTGTGACATGAGATACTGAAAGCTTTTTGAAAGTCTTATTCACTAATGGAAAAGCCTCTTACATATTTTATAAAACTAAACAAACATCAAAGTTAACACTCAACTGTAACTTGTTTTTTTCTAAACTCTCAGAGCCTTGTCAGCATATAAATCCCTCCTGTAAGTTCTACTAAAGTAAATAGTGCCAGAGTTCTGAATTAGTAGAAGATAAGCTCTCTGAGGCCAAATTCAACATTTTTGTTCCACTGTGTCCAACACAGTACCTTCTACAAACAAGGTGGTCAAGAAATGCTTGCTTAATTGTACTGATAGGGAACAATTCAAGATATTTACACAAAACACTCAACTTTTACTGATTTTCTTTTTAAACATTATTAGCTATCTCTTACATTAAATGGCAACTGGAAATAAAAATTCTTTAGCTGTACAGCTATAGAATTTCACTAGAAGTATATTCTACATAAAACTCCCTATAATACTGCACAGACATCCCACGTTTACAAAGGGTTTGTTGTCTTAACTACCTCATCATTATCAAGGGTGATGATGGTGACGACTATACTGCGTTACCACTGATTCAATGCTAACTGTGTCTAGCACAATGCAAGATGCTCCCTGACGCTCTTGCTCTTCCTTCATAGGTCACTGCACAATAGAACCTCCCACATCAAAAAGACTCCCCATAGTCACCATATCTACAAAAGCACCTTCATTTGGTTTCTCTCTCATTCCTTACCTTGTTTTATCACTCAGTCACAGACATTTTATGTATTTGTTTGTTCAATTGTTTCTTACGTCTCACTCCACCAATGAACGTAGAGGCTTTATCCTCAATGCTCGCTCTTGGATCTTTAGCAATTAGTAAAAAGTCAATACATAGTTGATGAATGAATGAATGAATGAATGATTTTATTCACCCTTTAAAATAATGCTGCAAAGTAGTACATTTAGCCCCAGGAAACTGAACTGCTATTTCTCTAAGTCCCACACTCTTTCTGGTAGCCCATACCAATGCAAGTGGAATAAACAGAAAAGTAAAGGAAAGCCATCCCTCCCTCACATTCTCCCTCCTGCTCCTACCTTTCTCAGACAGAACCAAAGTATCCAGTTCTCTTCACTTTGCCACTATCAGAGGAGCACAATGAGCCATGTCCACACATAGTAATCACTGCCTAGACACCTTCAGATAACTCATTTGCAATCTCAGAAGGAAAGGTTACATTAGTTGGAGTTTGGAAGCAGGGAGAGTTGGATTTAAGAGCCATCTCTGAGTCACCTGAAGCTCCCTGCAGTATGGATGTGGCCTAAGGCACAGACCACAATCAGAGATGTGGATTCCTTTGAACTCACCCGGTGACGATGAGGGCAGATCCAAGGTGAAGGTGACAGATTTTCCTGTACTGCAGTCTTGCCCATTTATAACCAGGACCCTCCACCTCTGAGGTACCCTGTTGAATGACTCACTCCTGGCTACTTTTGTGCCTCAAAAAATATTGGGTAGAGATTGCGCTCACTCTGGCTGCTGTTCCACAATGATCTCACTCCAGCCCCTGTTCCATAATGATGAGGTTCTGCCTGAATTATAACCTACAGCAGAGTCTCAGTAACTTCGTTCAGAAAAAAATGGACTTTGATCTCCCTTAAATTTTAAATTTTATCTCGAGGTAAATATCACTTTTTCTCTAATTTATTTTTATTTCATGAGTGTGATGGATGAAAACAGGAGCCAACGTTTTAATTGCTCTCATAAAATGAATCATCTCTTTCATTCACATTTTACTTCTTACAAAGACTTTTAAAAAATATCTGCAAGTGCATTTCTCAGAGTTCTTCAAGGCAAGCATATCTCTGACTTTGCTAACTACATTTCCCATAGTAGGTTATTTAAAATGTATGTTTAAAGTACATTACATACCTCTGGGGAATGGTAGTAGGCTACGTAGTCACTTTGAAGTCACTAGTTCAAATTTAGTCCAGACTTTAAGCAGCAAAAAAAAAAAAAAAATCATTACAACTGACATGGTTTGGCTTTTCTTTGGCAGAAGACGTGTTAGTAGCTCCCTACCAGGTCCTAGGTATCTACTCTGAGGGTTACCATCTTCATCTCAGAGGCATTAAAGGAGACCCTCCAGTAATGGGGCACCTGGGAAAAGATGTCACCTGCACACATACACACACACATGTAAACACAGGCATGTGCACACGCATCATAGCACAACCATTATGGCTGAGCTCATCCATGGGGGACAGTACGACATTTTAACTTTTTATTTGACAACACTCAATTCATTCAAAACTGTTCAGCAACTTATGGGGTTTGCTACCACCCTCAGTGCCTCTGCTCTGGCTCTGCAGGGTTTTGCAGACAGATGAGAGCTCCTTGATGAGCCAGCCCTGCAGTTCACTATGATGAAACAGAAGATGGCATCAGTCTTCAGGGATGTCAATCTGGAAGCTTTTAGGAACACTAGCATGCACTTAAAGATCAAAACAACTGAGATGACTCCTCACAAGGGGTATCTTGCCTCAAGTCCCAGGAGACTAAATGCTATTCTTGACCCCTAGCTTCTCCCTTATCTCCTGCATCTAATGTATCAGGAAGCCCTGTCCCTGCATCCTCTGTAAGTACCCTGCATCTAGCACTCATTTCCAGCATGATCACTACCACTTTAGGGAAGGCCACCACCAGCTTCTCACTGTTTGCCTGTTTGTGATTTTACTCCACCCATTCTCTAAGATACTGTCAGATGGTCTCTTCAAAATGTCACCACCCTTGCTTAAAACCCTTCTGTGGCTCCCCATGGCCTAAAGACCATTCTCCTTAGCAGAGTTCATACGATGTTTATGACTTCACCCCATGGTCTCTTTCCTGTCATTCCTGTTAACAAGCATGTCTCCAGCTTCCGCATAACTGTCATTTCTTCCAAGGAGCATATCCTATCCTATCCAGTTCTAGGTCGGTGCCCTGTCATATCACTCTCCACATTATAATGGAATATTATCTCCTTTAGGCAAGATCTGAGTCTGATTCACTGTCAGACTCCTAGTCATTAACATAGTATCTAGATTCTAATACTATGAATAAATGAATTGGGTCAGAATCTTGAGAACTGTTTGTAGCATTGCTTCTATTTCATGACTGTATTTTGTCCTATCTTTTTGGCTCTGTTGTAATCTGGCCGTATAATTTGATCCCATCCTATGGTTTTCTTTCTTGCCATAGGTCTCTCTGCATATAAAGCAGAGACCAACACAAATGGAGAATATATGAGAATTTCCACTGTGTTACTAAGGAAAATTGAGCAATAGACTTTTCAGGACAGCTTTTATTTAAAAAAAATAAAAGAAATTTAAGGGCAGTTTATCCTCTGAATGAAGAGTTTTGGTCATGACCTTACCTACAGATAGTAGAATAGATTGGATAGCATTTGCTATAAAATAAAACTGGGCATGGTTTTGAAATGAAGGTGAAGAAACTGGAACTATTTCTTACATAACTATGGCTGCTTCCTTGGACTTTACAGAGAAGGAAGTGGTAGATAAGGAAATGAGATGATGTATAAAAGGAGAGAGAGAGGGAATACAAGAAATATAGATGCAGAGGATTGAAGTAGAAATGGTGAGCACTAAGAACAAGAAATGGAAGAGGGAAGAATGGACAGGGAAGGGCATAAGAGGAAAAAAGGGGCCGAGAAGAGCACAGGTAAGCGTAGATGTCAACCAGTGGAGAGGAGGAAGTGCTCAGGCAAGAAGAGAGCGGAAGTGTAATACAGGAGCCGGGACATGATAGGAAATTATTTTGATAGCTGAATAAGTCAGTGAATGAATGTGAGGTGAGAAAAAGTGAAAGCAAAGCCAAAAGGGTGAAAATATTTAGACTGATTCCATCTTACCACATCAGATATGTACTATACTCACAAGTGCAGAGTCTTCCCCCAACCCAATCAATGGAGAGTAAAACCTATTATATTAAGAATAATCTGAATGCTAATATCATTCATTCATTCACTCATTCAACCAACATCAACTAAATACCCTCAGTGGACAAGATACTGCATGAGGTGTTAAGAATCTGGCAGTCAGACCCATCAACTATGCCCCCAAGGAGACTGCAAAAGCAAGCATTAAATCTCTTTTCAAATGGGAAAGAATCTTCTACTTTATATTGCACAGGCCCCATAATCCTAGAAAAGAATATCAGAATCAAAAGTAATAGTATGGCTTGGCCAAAAGCCACAGGAAACAGGAGCATTTTTCTCAATAGAATTAGATGACATTAAGACATGTGCCCATTTTGAATGGAACTGCAAATCATAAAAATGCCAAAAATGTGGAGAAGAAAAACATTAAAGGTGCTAACAGCAGAATATTAAAGATAGACATAATTAAAGAGAGAAAGGCATAATAAATACAGAGTACTTTCAATTCTCTGTCATAGGGCTATACTGCAGTTTGACTTCCAATCCCATTAAACTCATTCGCAATTGATTCCCTTGGTTTAATGAGCCCCTCTTGATAACACCCAAACATTCGGCCTCTTAAGAGCTCCTTACAGGCAGCCCTACAGAGCAGGCTGCCAGGAGGGTACTCATGCAGACAACCAGCAGCCCCTTCAAGCGGTGGCCCTGAGCAGAGTCTAACAGATCAGCTCCCAGCTTTTCCTCCCTGAGTATAGCAGAGCAGGGAACAAACTCCCGTGACCAGGATGGGAGACCTTAGAGGTATGTTCTTCAGCAACATGCCCTATGGAAACCTCAACTTGTGAAGCTTCCTGGTTATGAACGTTTAAGGCTTTGAGTTACTGTATATTACTGTATATTATATATTATATTACTGTATATTATACATTTTCTATAGTGAACACTCTGTAGTATATGTGGCCTACAAATTGTAGCTTCCCACTTCATTTAAATAAAAGGAGAATTCATAAAACTTCCTACTAAGGTCATCTTTCCTATATGCTTTCAAAGATTCTATATGGAAAAACACTTAGACTAAAGACCAAGGGAGTCAAAATTTATGGGGCTGGTGGTGTTGTGGTGCAGCAGGTTAAGCTGCCACCTGCGATACACACATCCCAATTGGGTGCCAGTTGCAGTCCTGGCTGCTCCACTTTCAACCCAGTTCCCTGCTAATGCACCTGGGAAAGCAGCAGAAGATGGCCCAAGTCCTTGGGCCCCTGTACCCACATGGGAAACCTGGACGAAGCTCCTAGCTCCTGGCTTTGGATTGGCCCAGCCCTGGTTGTTGCAGCCATTTAGGGAATGAACCAGAGGATAGAAGCTCTCTTTTTTTTATGTCTCTCCTCTTCTCTTCTCTCTGTTATTCTTCCAAATAAATAATTATTTAAAAAATTCATGTTGTAATTAAAACTACCCACCTCCAGTGTTCAATGCTAGCAAGCTGAAAGGTCATACAAGTCAAGAGACATCTTGGATCCCATTAACCTTGAGAAAACTATAAAGGTCATCTGCTTGCTAAATAGCTTTCAGAAATTTCTTGAAAAATGTAGCTCCAATGCTCAAATTTTTTTCACCTATGCTCAGGTTTTCTCCCCCCCCCCCCTTTTTTTAATCACTGGAGGTATTTGCATGAAAACAAGATCTTTGTTTCCCAAGGATTGATCCATTTGCTACTCACTGCCTCTTCTTCTCCACCTTGGTGACATCATAGTCCCTGCTAAGGAGCTAATCTCAATATCACAAAGGACTGTGACTTCAAGAGGAAGCAGCTAACCTCTTAGGAAACAAAGACTGTTTTCAAGCAATTGTTTCTGATAATAAAATGCAAGGAAAGCTAAGTACCTAAAATGTAAAGTAGATGTTTTATCTGAAGAATAGATACTAACATTACCTATGATTCTCTACTTCTTAAAGCTGCAGGAAAAAGGACAAAGAAAAAGACAAAAGAAATTAAAAATAAACTTCTGTTAATAAGCTTTCTCTACACCTTTCCCAGTGTTGTTTGCCTAATAACATGGGACAATTATATTCTTATTATTTTATTATACTATCCTTGTTTCACTAAGTGATGTCAGTCTAAAAAAATTAGGTTTTGAAAGTAGTGATTTTACCTAGGCATTAGTTTTTGCAAATATAAAGCCATTTATAATATTTTCAATCATTTCACAATCTTTACATAATTTAGCAGTTCACTTACATCTTATTTCTATTATCAGAATTAAGAATCCGTTTTCAATGATGTAATCTCAGCAATGTGCACACATGAGTATACCCCAATCACTCTGTTTACAGGAGATGATTGGAAATACCCATTTCACACATTATGTAATAAACATGTAGCTCTCATGAGGCAAAAAATATTGGACAAACTACATACGATTTAGAAAAAATTATAATAATCATAAGTAACCGTGAAGAGAACCCGGGTGAGACCCAGCCTTTGAAGTAGACTTCAGCAAAGATGAGCAGATATGGATGTTCATGTTTGCATGGTGCCTGAACTTCTGCCTGGCGCTCGTGTGTCCTCTCCTCTGTGTACTACTGAGATGACCACAAAGTGCTTGCTCCTGTTACTTGTGTTTGTTACTCTGCTGTGGTGAAATACAACAATATGTCATAAAAGAGAAGCTGTATGTGAGGGGGGATGAGTAGCAGGGAGCACTGTGGTGCAGCAAGCTAAACCCATGCTGGCATCCCATATGAGCGCTGGTTTGCGTCACAGCTGCTCTACTTCTGATCCAGCTCCCTGCTAATGTGCCTGGGAAGGCAGAGGTAATGGCCTAAGTACTTGGACCCTGCCACCCAAAGTGGAAAACCAGGGAGAAGTTCCAGGCTTCTGACTTCAGCCTGGCCTAGACTTGGTTGTCATGGCCATTTCAGGGAACCGATCAACAGATGCCAGATCTCACTTTCCTCTCTCTCTATCTCTGGCTATCTCTCTCCCTCCTCATTTCCCTTCCTCTAACCATCATACTGCTCTTTTAAAATGAATCCTTAAAAAAAAAAGAAAAAAAAAAAAGCCAAGAAAACACATGGCTGTGGATCAGTCTCTTGTGAGCTACTTAGTTTTGCCCTCTCTAGACCACAGACTATATACCCAGTACCAATTACCTGTGTAAAGATGCTCAGCTGTTGAATAAAAAGGGGACTGGAAGAAGACAAGAGCTGAAACCGGGTTTGCACGTCATCATGATTAAAAGAAAGTCAAGTCTGGGCCAGACATTTAGAATAGTGCTTATGTCACCTGTAACCCATGTGGGAGTGCCAGGGTTTGATACTTTGCTCTAGCTCCCAACACCAAGTTCTTGTTAGTGCAGACCCTGGCAGGCAGCAGTGAGGAGCTTAAATAATTGAATTCCTACCTCCCACATGGGAGTCTGGGTTGATTTTCTGTCTCAGGCCCTGACCCAGCCTTGGTCATTGTGGGCATTTGGGGACTGAACAAATGGATAGAAGCTCTGCCTCTCAAGTAAATAAAAATAATTTTGAAAACCCAATTCAAGTATACCTGCCATGTTGGTAGCATAGTTTAGGTGTAAATAGTGATATTATTATGTGCACCATATTAAGGATAATTCAATCATGAGGCCACCATTTATCGAAGACACATATGCTAAGAACTGTACTCTGTGTTTTATTGGGATTATCTTGTACTTCGGACAAATTTGCAAGATAAACTTACCTCTCTTATGAAATGATGTGATGTGACTGTGGCTTGGAGACTAATCTGATCTCACACGTCAAGGTGCGGGTCCACTGGGATTCAAACCCAGCCCTGGCTCAACCATCTCCAAAGCCTTCACCTTTCTTCCTAGTCCAACAGTAATAACCTTATCTACCAAAAACTAGTAAAAGAGATCTAGTATTGTTTGTAAATTCTGGCATACAAAATCTTTAGATTCACTTATTCAGTTACCAAATGTCAGTTGAGTACTTAGGCTGTGATAGTTCATGTTTGTTAGGAGGAAATGTTGTTTTCAAAAAAGTGTGCTTGGGAATTTTGGAGATTCTAAATAAACTGACAAGCCTCCTTCACTCCTGCAGTCCTACTGTGGCAACCTTCTGGACCCTAGTTCCTTCTGCTGTAATGTGAGGAGATTAGACAAGATCATTTTCCCTGTTTGCTTCTAAAGGAGAAACCTCTTCACACCTCTGTTCTAATGCCCATACTATTATTCACAGTTATTTTTCAGCAGGCTTATCATTATCAAGTTTCTGTAATGAACAAATAACTTTCCATGAAAATATAGGCTCAACAATTATTTCATTATGGGAACATAATCTACTCCTCACATCTTTGCTTATGTGCAAGTTTTTTTTTAATGTTTTTAATTTTTAATTAGTTTTTAACAGATTCAATGTGCTATGCAGATAAGATTTATTTTTATTTATTTAATTTTATTTGAAAGGCAGGGTGACAGAAAGAGAAAGAGAGATGCAGGGAGAAAGAGATTGATCTTCCATCTTCCGGTTCACTTTCCAAATGGCTGCGACAAGCAGGTCTGGGCCAGGCTAAAGCCAAGAGCCACAAACTTCATCTGAGTCTCCCATGTGGGTGGAAGGGCCCACGTTTTGGGGCCATTTTCCACTGCTTTCCCAGGAGTAGTAGCAGAAAGCTGAATCTGAAGTGCAGCAGCTGGAGCTGGAATCAGCACTCTATTATGGGATGCCAGCAACTGGAATGGCTTACTTCATTGCAGCACAACTCTGGCCCTCCCAAGTTTTCTCACATGCAAACTGCACTAAGTAGATTGCTATGGAGTCTCTTAACACTGGGAAGGCTTGCTCTGTTATACATAGTGATTAGTGACTGTACCAGATTGCAAGGGCTGCCATAATAAAGTACCGTGAACTTTGGTGTCCTGAACAACAGAAACTTTCTTACAGTTCTGGACCCTACAGTCTCAGAATCAAGATGTCAGCATGGTTGGTTCCTTCAAAGGGCTGGGAGGGAAAATCTGTTACATCCATCTCTAGCTTTTGGTGGCTTGCCAGCAGTCTTTGGAGTTCCTTGGTTTACGGTAACATAAGCCCAGTTTTCCTGTGGCATTCCCCTGTGTCTCTGAGTACAAACTTCCTCTATTCCTAAGGATATCAGTCATTTTGGATTAGGGTCACCCTACTGATCTTAACTTGGTCACCTGCAAAGACCCTGATCCCATTAGAGTCATATTGTGGAAAGAGGGTTCAACGCATAGTAACTATTTTATATAAAACTTGATTTATTTAGGTGTTTCATCAATTTTAAAGGTTCAGTTCTCTCTTGTTGCACTAAGTCCACATGAAGAACCATGAAGAGGCATTGTCACTGGAAACCCAAGGAGAAGAATGCATGACACAGCCTCAGGGCTAGAGAAGGCTAGAGCCCAGCAAAGCACTGGACTCTTGCATGAGGGCCTGTGCGTTCTGTTCCCATTCTGTGTAGGCCACAGCTCTCAAAACCCAGCCATCCACACTACAAACATGTTCAAGACAAATGCAGCTTTCTTTACATCCAGGGGCAATTCTGTTCACATGCACCAAAATGAACCATTCTGTGCTGTGTGGGATGGCAGTCTCACTGAGATACATCTTGATTTAATAGAGAAATAAAAGCGAAATAAGGTCATAAGCTAAGACCATCATAAAGTGCATGCAGGCACCCTATACTTTAATACTCCCAAGCTGCTTTTTAACTCTGAGTGAAACAATTTGCCTAATGCCTACAGAAATGGTTCAATTAATTCCCTCCTTTAAGTAATATTAACCCATCCCCTATAATACACCTTAGTAGAAGTGGTTTTCTTTTCTTCTGTTCTCTTTTTTATGTTGGAACTCTGAAGATAAGGGGTTGGAAGCAATGTTGATTTGTGAGTGGCAGGAAATAAAACACACTCACACTTGATTACTGTCTCTGGAGACCCTTTTGCAAGCACCAGTGCCAAAAGGAGTCAAGTGGAGGGTACCAAACTGCCTGGGGCAGGAAAAAGCAGCATCAGCTCCTCCCCATGCTTTTATTAATGAAGCCTTCCTGTAATAACATAAATGTCTGGAGCACCTGTTATGTGTCTCAGGTTCACTGTTGTAGGGAAGTTCTAAGTACAAATCTGAAATAGGGTGACTATTTTTTTTAAAAAGATTTATTTATAGAGGCCAGTGTTGTGGCATAGAATCATTTACTTGAAACAGAGAATGAGTGGGAGACATGGAAAAAGAGAGAGATTTTCGATCTGTTGGTTCACTCCTCAGATGGCTGTTGGCTAGGGCTGGGCTAGGCTGAAGCCAGGAGCCAGGAGCTTCATCCAGGTCTCCCACATGGGTGGCAAGGACCCAAACACTCGGGTCATCTTCCACTGCTTTCTCAGACCATTAGCTGGGAGGTGAATCCCATATGGGGTGCTGGCATTGCAGGTGGTGGTGTTCACCACCATGCCACAATGCCAGCACCTTCTCCTGCCTGCCACCCCTCAAACCGCCTTTTTTTTTTTTTTTAAGAAATATTGACCTCATTCAATGGTAACATTTGTTGAAACACTTCAATTATGAAAGGAAGAGTTTAACATGAGGAAATGTAAAAGAGTATTTCAATCAGAGAGAACAGCCCATGCAAAGTCAGGAGCAAGTCTGGCAAGCTCAAGGAATGGCCAGGAGGACAGGGTGGGCAGAACAGAGATAGGCAGGGAAAGGAGCTGGAGGTCAAGGAGTGAGGTCAAGGAGGAGATAGGGGCCGATTCTACTAACACCTTCTTGGATACTGCGAAGTCTTTGGCTTTTACTGAGGGAGACAGAGGCCACCACTGCATTCACTCTGCTTCTTGAACAAAGCAAACGATCAAACTTAAGTTTTACACTCTCCTAACCTCTGAACAAATCTCCTGCCCATCAAAAGTGAATGGGTCAGGGAGGGCCTATGGCTTAGTAGTTAAGACGCCAGTCAATGGGGCTGGTGTTGTGACACAGTGGCTTGAGCTGCTGCTTGCAATCCTAGCATCCTATATGAATATTGTTCAAGTCTTGACTGTTCTGCTTCCGATCCAGCTCCCTGCTAATGTGCCTTGGAAGACAATAGAAGGTAGCCCAAATGCTTGGATCCCTGCCAAGCACATGGGAGACCTGAATGGAGTTTTAGGCTCCTACATTCAGCCTGGCCCAATCCCAGCCCTAGGCCTAGCTGTTGAGGCCATTTGGGGAGTGAACCAGCAGATGGAAGATTCTCTCTCTCTCTCTCTCTATGCGTGTGTGTCTCCTTCTAACTCTGCTTTCAAACAAATAAATAAATCTTTAAAAAAAAATAAATAAAAGATGCAAGTTCATACATCCATTTCCCATGTCAGAGTGCCTGGGTTTGATACCCATCTCCAGCTCTTGATACCAGCTTTCTGCCAGTGAAGACCCTGGAAAGCAGTAATGATGGCTCAAGTAGTTAGGTCTCTGCCATCTGGAAAGGAGACCTGGACTGAGTTCCCTGCTCCTGGTTTTGGCCTGGGCCAGTTTAGCTATTGTAGGCATTTGGGGATTGAGCCAGCAGATGAAGTTCTGTAAATCTGTCTTTCAATGTGCTTCTCTGACCCTCAAATTAAAAAAATAAAATAAAAATAAATGGCCTGAGAGAGATAGCTTAAATTAGTTCAGATCATAGAAACAACCCCTCACAATGATTCTCTACTGGGAACAATTCACTGCAAACCAGTGAATGTAGCTCCAATATACACACTGTGTAATACTTATTTTGGGGCAGATTCTTCCCTAAAGTTATATGAGTCATGGACTCCATTTGCTAGATTACAATGAATTTTGAAATAAATACTTTGTACAATTTGATCAGCTATTTTATCCAATTTGAGACTTGTTTGTAGTCTGTTATTCATCATAAATGTAATTTTAGTGACCAGATGACATGCAGAAAATTGCATGCTTGGACCAAAAAAAATTGGAAGTTATCATTAATTCCAGTAATATAATTAACTGGGTCATAGTCTGTAACTTGCAAATATAGCTTCATTCCCAATGAATGCTCATAAATATCTTATTTATCATATTCTTATAAATGAATAAAGAAAGTATGATCAATAGTCCTGGAAAGGAACAAGGAGTTAAAACCAAAATCTTGATCCCCAAATCTATGACACTGAATTATGTCCTCTATAATTAAACATCTCCATGCCAGGCACTGAGGTAGGCACTGGAGGTTTAAAATCCATATAGAATCTGTTGCTGCTCCCAAATAATTTAATACTCAGTGTTCTCTCTTCAGTAATTTCTACAAAGCAAAACTGAGCGAAATGAGGAATGTTTTACTCCATTCCTGTATTTATCCTGCCTGTTTTCAAAAGTTGCAGAGAAGACTTAAACAGAGTGATATACTGACCACATTTAAAAGGAGGTAAATGGTACCCAATCCAAGATCTTCCAGGTAAACCATAAGCATATAATCACCTGAAAGAAAATAGGTTGTGCTAGCTAAGAAGTTATATAGCTGTAACAGTCAATCAAATTATTCTAGAAACATTGGTTTATTCTTGTGAATGATGCTGCCTAATAATTTATATATAGTGCCTGTGAAATGAGAATGATAAATGAAATATCACTTTGATATTACTGAACTAAAAACAGTAAAAAGGATTATAAACTTTTTACTATCAAGGGCACTGGACCCCTTTCAGAGTTTTCCTTCCATGAGTCATATTGTTTTGTCTTGAAACATTTAGTTCATAATAATGGTTCTATTTTTGATAACAAAAAGCTATTTATCATCAATCAGAACATATGCTATATATATAACTAGGTGTTGTCAAAAAAGGGAGGGGAGTTTATATAATCCTACCCAATAACAAAATCAAAGAGATGTTTTAGTTAACATTGCACATTGTGATTTTATGTTTTATTTTCTCCAGACATTTTTAAATCTCAAAAATGGGTACTTTCCCCATTATTTCCTCCTAGGATTCTCAATTGAGAATTATTCAGGCCAATCACCTTCTTTTAAAGAAGATCAAGGTCACAGAGGTTGCATGAGTAGTCCCAGGACACAGTTTTAAGAGTGGCACCAGCAGAAGTAGAAATTAAGTGTTAAATCCGAGACTGGTGCCTTGTCTGCACTCTGCTGAAATGACTGAGTTTGCACAAGACAAAAACCAGCTCAATCAGTCAAACCATACAAATTTCAATCACAACTGTTTGGTCTTCACAGCTAAGTCCTCCAAAAGAACAGGAAATTCATAGGGCACATAATCTTTGGATAATGCTAAACAAATAGGACAACAGAAAAAAGAATTTTCTCTGTAATATTTTTGTTCTTAAAGTGTTAATGCCAACCATAGAGAAAGTTCTGTTTATTCCATTTCACATGATATCTTTTGAACCATAAATTATCCCTAAATGTATTGTTTGTAACATTAGAGTTAGTTCTTACACAACTCCTAAACTGTGCCTAAAATGCAACTTTCTATATCAAAATCCTCTCTTCTTTTTTTTCCATGCATGCCTAAGTAGCCTATGGAAGTTTACAGGAAAGTACCTTTCATTTAGTTTTACCTGATTCACTGTAGAGCTAGCCTTTGTTACTATGTAAATCGTGGGGGTCATCATTGCTGGGTGTTTTATTCCAATTATGCTAGAGCTTATTTCCAATAGAACAATAATTAATAATCAGGAATAGAATTGGTTCACTCTTAACAATCTAGAGACAATGGCTGGACTCGCACAACCTAGCTGAATTTGAATTGAAATGGCTTTAAGCCATAGAATTGAGTCTTTCTGTCCTAAGACTTTTTCTTGTACATTACAATACAGTGTACAGATTCTGTCCTGGTTGCCCCTCTTCCAGGCCAGCTCTCTGCTGTGGCCCGGGAGTGCAGTGGAGGATGGCCCAAGTGCTTGGGCCCTGCACCCCATGGGAGACCAGAAGAAGCACCTGGCTCCTGCCTTTGGATCAGCGCGGTGCGCCAGCCGCAGCGCGCTGGCCACGGTGGCCATTGGAGGGTGAACCAATGGCAAAGGAAGAACTTTCTCTCTGTCTCTCTCTCTCTCACTGTCTACTCTGTCTGTCAAAAAAAAAAAAGTAAAATGTAACCAGGGGCCGGCGCTGTGGCATAGTGGGTTAATGCCTTGGCCTGAAGTGCTGCCATCCCATATGGGTACCGGATTGAGTCCCAGCTGCTCCTTTTCCAATCCAGCTCTCTGCTATGGCCTGGGAAAACAGTAGAAGATGGCCCCTAGCCCTTGAGACCCTGAACCCACATGGGAGACCCGGAAGAAGCTCCTGGCTCCTGGCTTCAGATTGGTGCAGCTCCAGCCATTGCGGCCAATTGGGGAGTGAACCAGCAGATGGAAGACCTCTCCTCTTTCTGTGTGACTCTGACTTTCAAATAATAAATAAATCTTTTAAAAAAAGTAAAATCTAACTATATAACAGTTAGTTTGAAAGTGTAAAGACCCATAGTCTTTAATATTATTGGTGATACATCAATCTGAGTGACTGACATACACAACTTAAATTTACTGTTAATAACACCATGGATAATTGAGTTTATTCATCTTAAGACCACAATATATATTTAACTCTTATGAGTCCATATGGAACAGATATTGCACTATAGTTACTTTGGAACTTAATAACCATGATTTATTTTAACTAGTAGTAAGCTGAACTGCTTTTAATTGTGTTATTTTATTTATCATCAGTGATAAAGGCTATCTTTGCCCATAAGGACTTGAAACAACATTTAGCAAGTTTTAGGCTTTACAGTAAGTATTTTAATTCTGTGTGATTTAATGTTTTCAATAATCCATCAGAATTTTTCTTTAGCTCTTTCAAAAGGCTGAAAGTTCATCAGATACCCAAAAAAAGAGCAAAAGAGATATTTCATCACTCGACGTATGTGTACACGCATGTACATGTCTCAACATCCCAAAATGTTAAGATTTGAATGTAGTTTTTCAATTTCTCTGGAAACTGAGGATGGCGGAAGTTGAGAAAGAAGAAAGAGACAGAGCCATCCCCATATAGTTTCAGTCTAACATTTTTTAAGATATTTTTCCATACTACCATGTAATTGCTAACTCAACAACTATACTTTCTTCCCAAGTGGAAGAGGAGAGGGAAAGAAAGAGACACTAAGCCAATGACATTTTCATAACAAACTCTGGAATGCTATTATTGTGCTATTGGAGGATTCAAGGATGTTATCTTTATCTTCAGTTAAATGTCTGAAAATACTTATAAAGATTATTGTTGAAAACCACTTATAACTTTCTCTTGGAGGATAAAGGAGTGAAAAAACCTCAGTCTTAGAAATATCTTTATCAGGGCAAGCTCCATCAAATTCTTCCCCTTCCTCTTTTATTATTAGACTATTTTCTTTGATGAAATGGAACTTTCTAAACCTATCAAAGAAGTTTTTACTTGGACTGACTGATTTCCTTTCCCCTTTCTGTGTTTCTTTCCTTCCTCTATTCTGTCCAGTTGTTTATTCAGTATATATGTACTTATCACCTGCTGTGTGAGGGAAACTGTTTTAGGTGCCAGACAGTCAGGAGTATTAAAGAGAAAAAAAACGTCCTCGGACCATCATGAGATTGGGGTGGGAGCAGGTGCAGAGGAAGGGAAAGGTGTCAAGTGATCAACAGTTTGTCCTAGAGAATAGCCATGACATAAGCAAGAATAATCTAACAAGGGACTCAAAGACTCCAGCTCTTCTGCACAAGGGGTCTAGTCTAACAACACAGCCTTCAAAACATATCTTAAAGTAGAACTAGGGGCGTGGACAAAACAGCAGCAACACCAGAAACTCCAAATATACTACAGCAGACATTAAAATCTTTAACTCTACAAACCACTCATGCTTTTTAACTCCTTTGAGCTTGACAACTACTGTGTGATGTAGGCAAGGTAAGTAGTATTATCTCCACGTTGCAGATAAGTAACTGAATCTCAGCAAAGCAAAGGGAGTGTTCAAAGTTACAAAGCAAAATTGCAAAGCAAAGGTCTTGAAGAAGACTTTAGGTTTCAAATGCAGAGCTTTCCCCACACACTGTTATTTCTCCACAATCTGGATTTATGTTCAGTAAAAAGACAGTTTAGCAACACAATGCTAACCTTGCCCTCAGTGACTGTTCTAGAATTTCTATGTTAGAGGATGCTGAATGGCCACCGGTAAGGAAAGAAGTTTTTATAAGAAATGGATCCTATTTACTTAGGTTGTTTGTACCTTCTGGGCTCCTGTTACCGGTTACTGTGAAAACTCTTGGAGATAAGGAGCAGCAGAATAGGGAAGAGAAATCCTGATGATGAGTTAAACCCTGAAGGCAGCACAGATATCTGTGACAAGGTGCCATGAGAAATAGCATCCTCATTTCTACCTCCAGAAATGTGAAAGATCTTATTTTATTAATCAGGGACAGTGGCTCTTGTTTTACCAATTAAGTGCACATCTCCAAGCTTTTGTACTGTGGATGAGTTGAAGCAAATACCACTTCCTTCTGTGGTCAAGAAACTTACTTAAATAGATCAGTGTTATCCTTCCAACTGCTTGCTCTCTGAATATCTTCCCACAGGAAACCTGACATATTCTACAAGACTTAGAAACTCAAAAACGACACCATTCTAACTTCCAGCAGAAACTTTAGTGGATAGGTTTCCATGTCACATGATGTGACTTTGTTTAGGAGGGTTATTCTCACATGTGTCCAGGAATTTATTTGGAAGCTGTTAAAATATCCTCACTCTTCATGGTAAGAAATATTCTGTCTCAACATGTCAGAGGATTTCCTTCTCCGTAATTTCATCCTGCTTCCTTGTTACTAGAATGCTTCCTGCTTTGGTCAATCTGATCTCTCTAAACTCTGGTTGTTTAAACACTAGGCATTGCCCTCTTACCTCTCAGAGCCCCTAGAACAATGCAGGGCCCAGAGAGCATGTTATTTATTGCTTGACTTATTCCTTCAAAGCATGATCTCAAAAAAAGTTTCTAAGTTTTATTTATCTATTCAAAAGACAAGAGTAACAGAGAGAGAAAGATCTTCCAACCACTGGTTCACTCCACAAATACCTACAACAGCCAGGGCTCCAGGCCAAAGCCAGGAGACTGGGACTCCATCTGAGTCTCCCACATGGAAGCAGGGGCCCAATCACTTAAGTCATCATCTGCTGCCTCCCACACACATCAGCAAGAAGTTGGACTGGAAGTAGTGTAACTAGAACTTGAACCAGCCTCCCAATATTGAATACAGGCATCCCAAGTGGCAGCTTCATCCACTATGCCCACCCCTCGAACACGGTTCTTTCAAATTCATTCTAGGGAATGGTAGATTATGTACACTTTAGTTGAAACTGGCCTACAGCAACTCCTTTGTGCAATCAAGTCATTGGCTTAGGGGCATAAAGTTCTTACATCCTAAAGACCCAGACACACAGATCCAAGTAACCCAAAAAAGCTATTTTATTTGATTTGGGAATAAGCAATAAAAATGGCATCCCATAAAACAAATGTGAAATTTTCCACTGTTTTGTGATGCTCTGCAAGTAAGTCAGTTTAGTGTCTATTGTTAATAGTGTTTGGCATGAACACTTAAGGTCTCCAAGTTGCTTAAGGAATGCTCAGAGTACCAGACCTCTCTAGCCATATATCCCAAAAGCATATCCTGTTGAGTATAGATATCAAATTTCAAATTGCTCTAACTGACACTCAGAGCATAACCATCAGACCACCCGTGAGGACTTTTTTATTTATGGGGCACAAAAATGAAGAGATTTCACTGTAGGGGAAACATCAGCAAATCAGAAAAGCAGAGACAATCCCAGTCAGCCCAAAATGAGTGGGGCAGATGTAGTCATTAACACAGTTTCTGATGAATAAACATACCCTTTCGCATGATTGTGATGCCTGCCTGTTCTTGCATGCTGTGTCTCTTTGGCGAAGGAGAGCCAATATCTGAAAATGACTGTTAATCACATTTTTGAAAAACATATTTTAGCAAAGGATGAAAACCATCATAAATGCAGCTGGAATGAAAAGAGAGAGAGAGGAAAGCAGCCACCCCTGCAGCCAAAACAACTCAGTGTGGGAAGAGTGTCCCGTTGACGCATCTCTGAAGCCCAGCTGATCGGTAAAACCATCAGAAATGAGGCGGCTGGCTCTGATCACCATTGTGATTTGGGGGTGTATTTACTGTTCGATAGAAAATCTGCTCAGATGAATTCTCCCACATCTAGGCCACCCATCAGGCAAGTGTGCACAGTGATTTTCATAAAGAATTGAGTACTGTCAAAGGTTATCTGTTCATTCAAAGGTACTGAATTGAAAGGTGGAGCTACAACTTCACACCAAATTTTGCCCTGTGAAAAGAAGTCATTGAATGACTGTCTGAAGAGGCTAAGAGATTTTGAATATGATAGCCAAAGACCGGGGATACAACATGGAAAATTACAGGGAACACAATTAAGCAAAGTGTGTAGAAACCTGGGATGGGAAGGTAAGAAAAGAGGATAGGAAATTCTGATTCTGTTCTCTAAAATACCAACCCCTTACCTCCTTTCCCATCCCTCAAGACAGATTAGATCTGAAAATGCCTTTGATCTTTGGTAGACAGGTGTCAGCACCAGCAGTTTAAAATATTCATGGGCAATGGCCTGCAAATTCCAACAAGCCACATTAAATAATCAGATATACGGAGGATTCCAAGGTTACCCACCAGACGCCGAGAACTCACAGTACCATATGATCTGCTTACTATGCAAATATCCACATACGTGCAAAGTCTTCCTATTATAAATAACTCATTTCCCAGCTGCATACACACTCTACAGAGAAAATGACACGTGCCTGACTATCACCGAAAGAAGCCAAGGGAGAGTGAAATATAAAATCCGGTCTCCAAACCCGCTTCTCCTAATTTTACATTTTGTCTGGAACATAAAATGAGAGTTCCCTGGCATTCAGTAAATGGCTTGATAGGTGGACACCACACTGCCAGGAAGCAAAGCAGCCTTCCTCAGAGCCTGAGTAGTGACTTAGTAAACTGAACCATGCTGACTTGTTGCCCTGGCTCTGGAGGAAAGAAAGGTCAGGAGTGGATGGACAGTTGTGCGGCATCCTACTTTATCAGCACATTAGATAACTGAGTGTCTGCGCGTGAAATGTTTGCTAGAGAATTTCCTAAAGGGGTCAAAAATCCCTACTCAATGTTTCCGTTGAGAGCCTACCCTCCCCTTTCTTTGCTTTGGGATTGTTTTTTGTCCTGGAAAGTATGCACCTCTCTCGGAGAAACCTCGTATCTAGTCACTAACCTAAATTCTCTAGAAATCCCTCTGCAATCCTTGACTGTACAATTTAGAGTGCCTTTGCCTTCCTCCTCTTGTCCCCACCCTCGTCCTGCTCAGTTCTTACTCCTTCACCCAACTTAACCTTGACCACTAGGTCCTGAGCACTTGGCTCATTCAGTCTATTCGTCTCTGTACCCTGATTTTTATTCAGCTATGTTCCAACTTTTCCTTGTTGTGGCTTTCTCTCACCTCTGAGGGATTTACTGACTCCTAGAAGTCCCACCAGCCTTGGAACAAGGGACACATTTAGGTCATGACATGGCTGAATGCCCTGCAATTGGAAAAGGGCTCTCTTAAAAACAAAGAATACAAACATATCAATGCAAAAATTATAAACACAAGTTTGGAAAGGGCCCATGCAAGTGAAATGACCTGGTGCTCGAATTTCATCTACTTTTCAATAGATCCACCTCTGCTGCCATTAAAGGTTTGGCCAATCTTCTGAGAAGCCCATCTATTTCTATAGTACTTAAGACTGTTTTCCTTGAGAATTTGAAAATTTAATAAAACTTGAAAGTGTTTATGCCCATAAGAGGCTTTCAATCAATATCTGCTGATGTGAATAATAGAAGTGATGATAAGATGGGATCATGGAAGCCTCAAACCTCCAATACATAAAATTTGAGGAAAAAGCAGCTCATGAACCCAATTTATTCTCTGGGAAATAGCTATTGATACGCACCTGGCTTTATAGCCTTTGAAACAGCTCCCAATCTGATAGCATTAGAAAACCTTTATTTTTCAGTCACTAACAGCAAGTAATTGACATTGACATTGGCTATTTAGAAAAGGTAAAATCAAAGGCTAAGTTTAGGCTAAAGGAACAGGAGGGTATGGGAATTCCTCCTCTTCCTCAAACTGCCTCCCTGTTCCCACCTCCTCACTCTCCACTCTCAATCCCAGCCTCCCACTTTTGCCCTCAGCAACTACACTCTACCAGGTGGTTCTTGAACCCAGTGCACAGGCTGACCAGCAGAAAAGGATCACTGCTCACTTTCCCCTGAGTCCACCGAATACCACTGCATTATACCATTAGGACTCCTCCTACTAGTTAGCAAGGGTGACTGTCACAAGTACCACACACTGGGAAGCTGGCTTAACAGACATTATCTTAGCTCTGAAGCTTACAAATAAAAAGCAGAGGTGTTGACAGGGCAGTTTGCTTTAGGGGGCCGTGAGGGAAGAATGAGTTTCAGGACTCTTTCCTTGCTTTGTAGATGGCTCCTTCTCCCTGTATCTCTTCACATTGTCTTCTCTCTATGTAGGTCTGTGTCCAGATTTCTCATTTTGTTAATGGCTTCAGTCATATTGGATTAGGGCCCACCCTAAAGACCTCATTTGAACTTGCTTACCTCTTTAAAGATCCTATCTCCAAACAGGGTTATATTCTGAGGTTCAGGAGGTTAGGACCCCTATATAACTTTTTGGGTGTCCACAATTCAGCCCACAACAGAATTGTCACCAGCTCTATTAGACATGGAGAAGATACATGCACAGTGACAGTGGTCATTAGCAAATTCACTAAGCAAAGAGATATAACCTTAGGGTACCAAAGAGTGCCCCCAAAATCCATTTCATTAATAATGAAAAATACAACTGAGAACTGATATAATGTAGAGCAACAATTATACTAAATTTGATAAAGAATAATGTAAAATTTGTATAGCCCTTGTTGTTTTGCCTCCATGCCCCTAGCCAGTTGAACAAGTGAACACATGTTCTAACCTTTTGAAGGATAAGTATTCCATAATCTTTGATAAACCATATTTCTTTAAAATACCTCTCTGCTAGGTAATTTAGGGCTCACAGAAGAAAGAAACTAAGTAAGATCACCTACACTTGAATGTGGTATTAGCCATTAGAACTATGCTGAATAAAGGAAGTAGGGATTGTTTAGTACTAAGTTTGTGGCATATACATCAGTAACATGATCTAGGATGGCATGTGAGATCATTTTAATTGCCAAAAGAGCCAATCACTATTAGTAGAATGTAATCCCCATAAGAGTGACCAAGCACCTTGCTCCACCCAACTAGCAATTAGCATCTTATCTCACCTCCTATGATCAAAATGAGAAGTTGAACCCTTAGCACCGAAGAGAGAATGGAGAGGGAGAGTATGATGTGATTATCATGAAAAGGAAAGCCAACCATCCACTGTAGGAAAGAAAAGATAGGAGCCGATTATAACTCACTTAGAGGTGAACATACTTGATCAGGTAATGCTAGGAAAAGGGTATTTTCCCATCTCTCTTCCTTCTTGCATTTGCTTGGAGAATTTTTTTTTTTTTGCCTTTTTAAAGATACCCCCTTTTCCCTCTTTCCAAAATAAAATTTACTTTTGTGATTGCTGTGGGTGTTTGGGTTCTTATTTTAATTTATTTTAAAGTTTGATTTAAATTTGGAACCTGAATAAGACTTTTGACATTTATTTCTGGGGGTGTTTTCTGAAGCTGGATGAAGTGGGTGTTGATTGACAGGCAGGTTGCTATGGAAATAGCTGTCAGTGCAGAGACTAAGGCTTTATTTTGTACTCTTCTTTTGTCAGGCAAAGGTTTGTGGGATATTTTAAAAATAGTAAAAGTGCCCCAGAATTAATAGGAAGTCGTTCAGTGACTCTCTTCCAACATATCTATCAGAACCTGCAATGATTTTTATTCTGTACTGCTCTGTTCATCATATGTATTCATAACTTTTTTGCTTTAAAACAAGTGCTTTCCAATATTGTTTTCACTCATTGGTTGTTTGCTCATTACATTTCCCTTATGATACTGCCCCCTTATGAAATTGTATAGGTAAAGAAAGAGAAGTAATAAGAAGCATTGAAGATCTTCCCAAAGAAATTCCCATCCAGTGCAATCACGGACTTGTGCAGCCTTCTGTTCCATCCTGGGCTCTATTTACTCAGTAACTTCTTCATCCCATGATGAAGTTTTAAAGGGGAAATGGAGAAGATACAAAAAATGCATCATGTTCAGAGAAGCATATGAATTATCTTAGACTTAAGTTGGGCTCAGTAATTCTAATTTCCACTCCTTTATTTCCCAATGTTGCAGCCTCTTGGAAAGTTGGGCATATGATTAAATAAGAGGCAGGTCTTTACACCAAATCCTAATCAGACTCAAATCTCCTATTTTCCAGTATTTTTCATACCCTATAAATTCATTAAAGCCCCAAAATCAAGAGCTCTGAATACTTTTCAAGTATCACTCAAAAAAAAAAAAAAAAAGGCAGAAACCCCATGAAATAACTTGCTCTACAAATAATGAAGAGTGATCCTCTTCTAAACTCAGCTTCTTATGAACCTGAATCCAATCATCTATTTTCTTTTTAACAGGTACCTCTATACTACCCACACAGCAGCACATAATACGACCCCGTTCAGGTCAAGCTCCTGGATTTTTGAAATAGTGCAGGGGAATGTTTGAGTTACATCGTACTTTCCTAGCTGCAGTCAATTTCCACCATCTTCTTATTGGTCTTGTTTAGTTTCTTTTATATAGATGTCAAATTTTGTAATTGTTATGGGCCATCACTCAAGCCCCTACTGGAAAAGCAAATTTTCCCCTTGGTAATGCTTCAGATTTATATCACCTAAATAAAAATTGAATTCATAGTTTGGAGAAAGCAAAATATATAGAAATATAGATTTATTTCATTCAAATCTGGCTCAAATTTATGCAATTTAGCATTTCATCAGAGGAATAATTCTTTCCCCCACTACATAAAAGACCTAAGTGCTCATGTCATTTTGATGCATGAAAACATGCTCAGTAAAATTGTTTATCATATTTTCTCACCAAGTGAAAATATCCATATAAGATCCAAGAGATCAGTGAGGATCTTAATGATGTATGGCATGGTTGACATTTCAAGAACCTCAGGCCAGGTTTTTGGAGCTAGATTTAGAGTGAGAATGTAAAGAAACACAACATAGACCATGAAACTTGGGTTGATCTTACTTGTCTCCTCTGTGGCGAAAAGTTGATTTGGGGTATAGACTGGAAAGACCTATTTCTCTTAGTTTACTATAAAAAGTCTAAATAAGTTCAGTGAGGTACGGATCTTAGAATACATAAAAATGGCAGGAAAATGAAAAGGATTAGGAAAAAGGGGGTGAATAACAGTATGAGAATAAAATTGAGTCTAAGAAAATGATGAACAGCACAGTGGGAAATAAACTTAGGTGTTATACAATTTACTCAACACAAGTACAGTACTCATCATTCATACATGTTCATGAAGATAGGTGCCATTCCTTTTATAAAGAGAGAACAATGCAACAATCACTGAACTCTAAGTCAGGTGAGCTAGCACTGAACTTCTCAACTCATTTGATATGTGACTGTAATTACAATCTAATGGCGACTATGTCTCTGCATCGTTAAATAATACCTTGCCAGTCCTCCAACCTCAGAAAGCGCTGTCAATTTCTTTAAATCTAAGTCATTGTCATCGCTTCCATACTTCTCATTCTTCTCCCTTGATTCTTGATTTCCCCAACCTCTACTTCCATTTATCCTCCTCCTCACAGTTTTCATCATTACTAGGGGGAGACAATTTAAGCTGAAAATTCCATTTTAGCATCTGTTCCCTCTAGTCGTGTACTTACAAATGATTTACCAATAAATTCATGAAGAGACTTCTCAAAAGAGATTTTCCTAATCTCCCCCTCTTCAGCACATTGATCATGTTTCCAAAGCTAGGTGTGCTGTTAAATTTGTTTTAAATAGATCCAATCTGGCCAGTGTCATTATATTAATAACTTTAGTAAGCTAATGCCTTTTACAGAATTCACATGCAAACTGGAATTATCAGCTTGGCTATATGATGCCTAAATATACAGGCATATACTCACATAGTTTACCCTCTCATAATATACAGGAAAACTGAAAATCCAATAAGAGAACTCTTTTACTGAGAGATACAGCCAAAAAACCTGTTGTCACTTTTTAACAGACTGCAAATCAATAAATGATGTAGGGTTTGACTTTTTGGTAACATTAGGATGTTGACTTCAGCAATAAACATGCTATAGATCAGAAGTTGGACAGAATGTTCTGCTATGATACACAAGTAAAAGTCTTCTTATTATAGAACTCTAGACATCAGTTATCTTATTCAATGACCAGTACCACTGTTGTACAATATTACAGAGTAGAGAATAACCTATGACAATCACAATGGTCTTTTCACTACACGGTTAATCCAGGGAAAGGGAAATTCAATGCATTATAGTAGAAATTACCAATACACAAATGCAGAAGAACCTAATAGAATAAAAACAACTATTCTCAGCCTCCTTCAGACTGAGAATAAATGAAAGTGTTATTTATTCATACTGCTGTCAGACAGGATCACGTCTGAGTCACATCAGACACTACTGAATATATCTTGATTTTTTTTTATTTACAAGATCCCTGGAGAAAAGAGACTACAGACCTCAAAAGGAAGGAAACCCATTTCACGATTTGCAAAGTTCACTGCCAGACATATTTGCTTATTTTGTTTAAAGCTATAGAGAAAACAGAAAGTAGGGTTCCATTTCTAGGTTGATCCCCTCCTAATGTTTTCTTAAGCAAGTCATCTAATATTTTTGTGCTTCAAATTTTTCATGTCTTTAGAATGAGGTAACAATACTCATAATATCTACTTCATAAGGTTTCAAAAATAAGTCAATTAAAATTTAAAAATATTTAAATGTCATGAAAACTGCATTATGGTATATAAATATGAGCTGACATTACTATCACAGTGGAGATAACCGCAGTAGCAATAATAAAAGGCACACAGCACCAATTATGTAACCTTCAGTAGGACTATCATCCAATACATTAATATTTCTGCAGCAAAAGATATGCACATTGACACTTAGAGGCATGAAAAAGAAACATATAAATAGTCTGATGTCAGATAAGGTCAGATTTTGCTGCCAAACAAGTTTTGTGGCCAAATTTATAAAATAAATTTAAAAAATACAAACCAACAACTTTTTTCAATTTCAGAATTTTGGATAATAGATTTTTGCATTTGAACTAATATATTGACATATATGATCACACTTTATACCTGAAACAATGGTTATCAATTTTCTCCTCAGCATGTCTGCACTTCAACTAAATCATTCTTATCTAACTTTCTTCTTGATCCGATTCCCTGGCTTTTTTTTTTTTTTTTTTGACAGGCAGAGTGGACAGTGAGAGAAAGAGACAGAGAGAAAGGTCTTCCTTTTGCCATTGGTTCACCCTTCAGTGGCCACTGCGGCCGGCGCACCGCGCTGATCTGATGGCAGGAGCCAGGTGCTTCTCCTGGTCTCCTATGGGGTGCAGGGCCCAAACACTTGGGCCATCCTCCACTGTACTCCCTGGCCACAGCAGAGAGCTGGCCTGGAAGAGGGACAACTGGGACAGAATCCGGCGCCCTGACAGGGACTAGAACCCGGTGTGCCGGCGTCGCAAGGTGGAGGATTAGCCTATTGAGCTGCGGCGCCGGCCTCCCTGGCTTTTTTATCACCCCATTGCTCTTTTAAAACTTTCCAAGGACTCCACATCATTAGGCCAGCTTCTCCAGGACCATAGGAAAACAAGCACTCCCAAATATGATGGAAATGGATATTCTCTCCTAGCAACCTCCAATCCAATCCAATCTACCCTCCAACCAGTAATGAATGATCTCTTTAAAATGAAAATTTAGACATATCATCTTTATGCTAGAATCTTTCAATGCCCTTCCATAATCCTACTCAACAGAGATCTAGCTTTTTAATATAGTACACAAAGCCTTTTGTGAGCTGGTTCCTGCATCTCCTTGCAGCTTCATCTTCCCACATAGCACCTTCCTCCCCACTCTACAAACTCCATATTCCTATCCAGCCAAATGAGTTACAATTCTTTGAACACACAATTTCTTACCTCTGTACTTTCGTTCACACTGTCTCTTTTGCCATGACTGTCCTTCCTGAACTAGATCTGCCAGGGGACTATGAAACATCCTTTATACCTCCTTTCCAACAAAATCTCATCTTTTCACCCCTTCACAATTCTTTTGAACCCCCCAAACATCTTAAAGCTGCTGCTATTTTGTGCACATGTAATTACATGTGGAAAATAGGATGGCACAATTACTCACTGTAATGATGTGTCTACTCCTCTTCCTTAACTCTTCAACCAGGTATCCTCAGTACAGCTACTAACAGAGACACCTTACAAAGTGTGTGCTTAGTAATCACCTGCTTCATGAATAAGATGGTTTCATATAGCTTTTCATCAAAATTCGAGATGTTAAAGGTATATGAAAAGCTACCCCCCACTAACTTTAAAGTTGGGGGAATAGTTCAGATGTCTTTTATTTCTAAGATAAATTTTAGGTTTGTTCTCTTTTGTGGTTTTCAGGGAAGAACTCTGTGAACAGTCTAGTGCTCAAGTTTAACAAAATCCTTTTTTCACCTTACTCTATTAACAAAATTAGAAAAACAAAGCATTTAAACAGGTATCATCAGCACTAGACAGAGATTAGAATTTGGCTAGTGAGATCTTGCTTTCAAGTAGGAAAGCTTTCTGGTAGAGAGAGGATATAGGTCCATAGAATTTTCCACAAATGAATGACTTTCCCACCACTTTAAATGGTGTTATTGTGTATGTTGATAACATTTGCTCTAAGAACCAATGCCTAGAAAAAATCTGGAATCAATCTTACAAGCATTTCCATGGATAGCTGAAGAATGTTCTAAGCACAGCAAGGTTACTGCGTGCAAGGATGCTATTGATAAGATGGGCTTCCAAGAACAAACACACATGTACTAACGATTTTCAAACATTACTTAGAGAAACTACTAGTGCATTTCATGTCAGTTTGGAACAAATAAGGAAAGAAGGCACTTTATATATGGAGGAACATTGAACCTGTCATTTGCCCTGCTTTTCAATTTTCTTTTTAGAAATGAGACTTTTTTTCACACAAGGAGGAACATAGCAAGTTCTAGGTGGGAGTATCTACATCTTAGTCACCCTCCTAGTACTGTAACTGTCCCATTCAAAGTTCTTAACATCTATTTACTGAAAAAAACAATAGTTTTCACTTTCTAGTTTACTGATTTTGGTGACCACTTATAGTAAGGCAAGGTCAAGCATTTTTTTACCCTGTGACTCATGGTCAGATACACAGATACCAGGACCAGAACACTGGCTGCAGACTCAAGGCCACAGAGTTAAGTTGTATTTCTCTTTCCTCCTCTACCCTAAATCTCAAAGGTCCTAGCAAATTCTCACATTGTTTTGTTCAAATCAACAAATAAGTACAGGAGGAAAAAAAAACTTGGAAAAAATATTTAAGTGGTCTATATCAAATTGTAGGGAATCTTCTCTCTATTGTAGAACTAGAGGCTAATCATTAAGGACAGCTGTTGTAACACTAATATATAAATATATGTATGTATATACATATATATATACACACACACACACATATATATACATATATATACACACACACACACACTTTAAAGTGCAACAAAACTTCTGGGAAACAGAACAAATCTACAAAACTTTGGCATAGTCTGTAAAATATTCATTTACCTATCAGATACAGTCCACCTTCTTCCTTGGAGTATTGTTGCTAAACTATAGAGATTCTCTACTATAACTTTTTACATTGAGAGAATTGAGCATTGAACAGCAATTTCTTTGAGTTCACACATTCTAATACCCAGAGAAAAATACTGCCTTCCTCTCCTTTATATAGTAGCTTTGCAGTAATAACAGTTCTCCTTGAAAGGGAAAAATGACCAATGTCATCTCTCTCCCACCTAAGATCTTTCAATAATGCAAGTAAGATTACAGATTTTAGTGCCCCCCCGCCCCCAATATTTGCTTGGGGGAGCAAGGACAGGAAAGCAAAACATAAAATGGGACAGAGGATCTCTTTCTTCTATTTAAGCCTCAGAAGGTACTCCGGAAAAAGTCTACAGATAAGCATCTTAAATCATGGTAAATTACACACTGCATGCTGGTGACTCGGTCATGGAAAATTATGAAGCTACGTGATGTCTCATTTGTTGTGCTGAAAACAAATGTAAATAAATTACTGGGAGAATCTCATTTACATTTAGAAATTTATCCTGATGCATGACATGACTGCCAATATTTTTTAAAGTTACTTTGAGAAGAAATGCCACTCATTAAACCCAGATCATGAAGACCATAGTGTGCGGTTGATTTGGTGCGGCCTTTTCAAGGCAAGGAAATCCCACCCTTGCAGAACAGGAGAAACACAGCACTCCCCACCAATGCACCCTCTTGCACACTTGCTCACACACAGGGGAGAGGAAGCAGCATTAAGCTCACAGTTGTGGCTCTGCTGCTAATGACCCATCTGCTGTTCTTCACGTTTAGACAGCACCTTCCAAACGCACTATGAGTGGGACTAGCTGGTTGCCTAGTGGTAGGGACAGTTTGTGGTGAGCCACTCACTCTCTCTCACCCCATTCCACCCATGACCTAAGGCAGCTGGCAGGGGTTAATGGGACAGAATGGAGTTAACTGGCTCCTGCAGGGATCAAACCCATGACCGATCTCATTACCACTCTACTTTGACCAACTGAGCTGCAAAGCCATGGACTCCCATTGAATAGGAATTGGTCATCCAGTGGCACAGATGCCCTGTGCTAAAATGCAGCTGACCTGAAAAAGACAGATATAAAATACAGGAGATTGATGGGATTTGAGCAAAAACCTTGAAGGGCTTCAGGTCTAGGGTGGCAGTTAGGCTTGTTGCCATGCTTAATTTATCCCATCTACCTCTCCATGACTCCATTCAAATCACCCAGGGCAAAAGCAAGGACTTATGAAACAGGGACAGAGAGCTACAGCACACTGAATGTAATGGGAGCAAATCAGGCAAGCACTTAACAAAAAGTTTTGAGACTCATTGTATAGCATCTAAAAAGTTATAGCTACAAACGGATTGGACTACTGTTTCTTGCTGTTGTAATACTACACACAGCATACTCTAGCAAACTCTGTCAATTACTGTTCCTTCCACATCAGATACACTCACACATCCTAACGCCCTCCCTACCTGCTAAGGGAAGCAACCATTTTCTTTTTCTCTGCAGCTGTGACTAGGGGCTTACTTCCCAGCTCTGAAATTTCCTCCCATCTTTTTTCTTTTCCCTATTCTGAATCGATTATGCAAAAAGTTGTTGAGCTTTGCTTTCTACCCCACAAGGGTGAAATACAACCATTTCCTAAATGAGGATATTATGGTGTGCTCAGCCTCATCCACAGCAGAATATTTACATAAGCCTGAAGAGGTCTGAGAGTTTATTGGTTAAGGGAAAAATAAGCAGGCCATGAAATAATTATTTTTCATTGTGCCCTGCCAAAGCCATTCAGCCAAAGGCTAAATTGAGCTGCTATTGTGATTATTTGAACTGTGGAGCCAAAAGTCTTTGCTGCACAGCATCCCAGCTGTCCTAAATTTTGTTCTGATGGCTAGTTTTCATTCTGGCTCAGATTCTGCCAAAAAAAAAAAATGGGGGTGGGAGTAGAAAAGTTGCCTTATCCAGACCCATATCAATTAGGGCCATTCTGAGAACTTGATTAGTAACAATCATTTCCTGAAACTGTTAAGACAGGGTTCCCATATGCAAATAGCAGGCTGCTCATACGTACACAGTGAGGCAAGGAAATTAAAACTAAGACATCCTAAATTTACTGACACTCGTTTCTTCCAATGCTCATTGGCCTTTATGGCAAATGAGTTTTCCTCAATGGTCCTCACAGCTGGGAGCCTGCATGGGCAGAAGATTCCTGGCATACCTCACTGAGGGCATCAAACCTGTGTTCATTTGACATCTCCACAGGTATGTCCAGTGACCCCAGGATTCTACAACTCTGTCAAATGGCCCTTCCTGGACTTTGGGAAGTGATGCAAGCTTGGTTTGCTCAGTGTGCATCCCCAGGATCAGGAAGAACAACTGTCCCTTGTTGGAACTGAATGGATATGTGCTGGAAGGAGGGAAGATAAAAGGGTAGGCAGACTCAGAGGCCAGTGGACTAAGGTGTTAGGTTGGTCCTATCTTCTAAATAAATATTCCTTTGGTATGTTGAGATGGACACATTTCTGAAATCTTACCTCGTGTGGAAGTGCAGAAAGTTGACAAATGAGTTACTTTTATTTTTTTAATAAGACATTACTTTTTTCTACTTTGATCAAGATCCATTTACAATGGAGAAAAGGAACAAATCCAATATCTAATGCATCATTCTATCAAAATGTACACTAGAGTTGAACAAAAGCCAGTGTGCCTCTAAAAGATTCCTTAAAGTTTTTCCTGTGGTTTACTTCTCAATACATTTAAGAAATAGAATCCATTGCAATTGTACATAAAAAGCAGGTAGATCAGTCACACCGATCTAGAATGTAAAGGAAGGAAAGCAGAAGCCAGGAACAAGAAGAAAAGGTAGGTTCACGAGAAACTTCAGGCAAGCATTGCTGCTCCTGCGCCTGCTCAACATCCAGAGAGAGTTTCCTGGAGCCTCAAGTTACTCTCACTTTTGACAGGGCAAGTGTGATGTGCCCCGAAGCCAATTCCTCCATGAAGCAACACAGCCTGGAGACAGTGAAATCAACCAGAGTAGGGTGGGTTTGCGCTGTTTCTGAAACTACTTAGCTCCTTAAACAGCTAAGTTTATGTAACACCAATTACAATTTAAAGGCAACCTCCATCCATTTTCCAAAGAGCTCTGGAAATCTCTTTCCTTAAGATGCTTCCCTGAGGGCTGGCATTGTGGCATACCAGGTTAAGCTGCCACCTGCAGTTCCAGCATCCAACATGAGCACCAGTTCAAGTCCCAGCTGCTACACTTCCAATCCAGCTCTCTGATAATACACCTGGGAAATAAAGTGCTTGAGCCCTTACACCCCTGTGGGAGACTCAGATGAAGCTCCTGGCTCCTGTCTTTGACCTGGCCCAGCACTGGTTACTGTGGCCATTTGGGGAGTGAATCAGCAAATGAAAGACCTGTCTACTCCCCACCCGCCCCCACCTTAACTGTGCCTTTCAAATACATAAAATACATATATTTTTTAAAAAAGATGCTTTCTTAGAACAATTACAAGGATGTGGACTTCCTTGGCTGTCTGTGACAGTATGATTTGCTTCATTTACCTCCTGCTTGCTTAACCAAAATTTGGTGACGGGAAGGGGAAGTTTCACCTTCCAGCAATCCAAAAGCTGGTGAACACCCTCTCTGTCCCAACAGTACTCAAACATCAGTTGTCCCTGACTGCTCATCTAGGACTAACTAGTTCCAGATTGGTCATTATGGGTGGTGAAAGGTAAGTGGATGAGCCATCTTTTAAACAGAGATGATAGCTACAAGTTACAGTGAGACATTCAAAAGACATTCAGAAAGTAAACAGATGGTTTTGGAGAAGGGTCCAAATGTGGTCTGTATCTACGTTACAGAGAGTCAGTATCAGGATATAACCAAAGTTCAGTGTCCTGTAAGAACATTGGCTGTTAACATGACAAATGCTTGTTGTGTTAATTTTTGAGAAGGAAGGCTCTCTATCCGTGTTCTAGGAAATCCTCATCCAGGAAAACACCTAATGTATGGTTACACTACCACTTAATTTCCTTAGGTGTGATAGGTAAGTTTCATTGCTTTTTCTGTTTTCTCTTTTACATATTATTACTATCTAGGATAATACATGGCTGGAGATGAGAGAAGAAATAGCTGAAAAGGAAAAATTCCTGTAAAAATGGCAAAAAGCTAAGCCCGTCACGACCCCCAGCAGAGAATAACCTTTGCCCCACTATTCCCTGCTGAGGTCAGCCGTGCATGGTGACTTAACACCTTGCCTTTAGTTTCCTGACCTCCCATCTGGCCTGCTGAACCCCACAGAACTTTCTGCAACTCGTGATTTAATTCCTATCTGAGTTGGAGGCATGAAAAGAGGCTGACCTGTGGCCTGTGCGACAGCTGCCGCTCTACCTGCTGATCAGATTCCCTCCCAAATCCAGCCCATTGGCCAAACGGAGCCATAGAACATCTTTCCCTCTAGGGCAAAGGAAGAGATGCCAAGAAATGCTTCATTTCAATTAAACTGAGCAGAGAATCAGAACCAAATCGGCCACACATATTGGAAGACCCTGCAAATGGCAAGAGTTTTAAAGACACCACTCAGTGTTAATTAAAGAGTGTGTAAAACGCGCATGCACTCAAGGCAATTCGCTTTTTCCCAAAGACTTATGGGTTCAGGGAAGGCCAGGGCTCCAGCTTTCAGGTTCTAAAATAGCACCTTTGGCCTGCGTATGGATGCAACGGTGGAATGTTTTACATTTGATAACATATGTGGCTATCCACTTCGAGATGTCTAATTTAAAGTGCTATTAATGTTTAGTCTTTTCTGGCAAATCCACCTAAGGGCTTAGTAACTCCCCAAAAGTTCAGTTGATTATTAACTGCATTAACTTTTCAGCCTGCAATATACTGCGGCACACAGTCTATGGTGTCATATGGAGGACTTACTCAACAAGAACACATTCCCGCAGAGCCCCACTGCTGGAAAAACTGAGTTCCATCAAAGGGGATCTTCCCCCTGCCCCCCGACTAATGCTAGTTCAGACTCCCTCCCCACCATCAACCAGAAAGCATTGTGTAGTTTACCAATGGTTTCATCAATTGTCAGATTTTGTTTTTCCTATCCATAGAACACTCCTTCCTCTCTAGATTTTATTGCAGGTCAAGTCCCTGCAAGATCACTTGAAAAACCTACCTTTAAAGGTAAAAATTTAAATTTTTTATGTAAACTAAAAAAAAAAAAAAAAAACCTCATACCACAAAGGCCACACATTCATCCTGTTCCCCAAACCTACTGTCCCCAAGAACAACTTTCTAATGACTACAATATTTCCGGAAAAACCACAGAGGACAACTTTGTTGCTATCTCCAGCACTCAACAAAGAATGAATATAGCTTGAACCCACATTATAAATAGAAGAAATGGCCACTATTCTTCTGCCCAATGACAAGTGCCTTCTTAGAGAAGACTAGCTGGCGAATTATCATTGGCTCTCCTTAGACCCTTGTTCTTTGTCACATGCATTCTTCAGCCTTTACACCACCCTTACAGAGGGGATTCATTGTAATTAGAAATCGAGTTAAATCTTCAGGCCTGGAACCTTTATTTCTTCATAATGCCGTACACTTAATTGCTCCTGCCAGTTAGCAATGCAATTATGTTGTCTAGAAATGGAGACAAACAATAGATTTTAGTATTTAAACAGGAACTGAAACTGCAAGCAGAGAGCTGCAAACCAAGCCATTAAATTGGAATTAAAGCTCTCTCTGAAAAGAAGGTTTCACTCCCAGCAATCATCAGCCCATCATACAAAAAGAAAGCGACACACAGATCAGATGGAGGCGAGATCTTGGGTTACTAGTTTAGGTTGGGATTTTGTGGATACCCCAGGCAGAAAAAAATGTGACAGAATGAAACAGACATATTACAACACAGAACAACACTTGTCCTTTGATGGCTAAATGAATGAAAGAAGGTTTCTGTTTTTTGGGAGTGTCCCTTGTGCATGGTCATTATGTCAATTTAACCCGTCTCTAATCTTCATGCCTATCAAGGGCTTCTAAGCTAATGCCTTACTATCGGAATTAGGAAAGAGAGCAAACAACTATCAAGTAATAGTTCTCCCTATTTTTGAGAAGCTATAAAAAGAATCAAAACATCAAAATATGGAGCAGATTCTATCTTACATTTCCCTCTGGATCCCATGCCTAGAATTTCTCTACACCCTCCACCCTGATCACCACCATCCCCACGTACATTTTCTCTTAATGTAATCTATAAAGGGATGTAGACCTCATAGAACAGCATCTTATTTCAGCTTTATGAAAGGAGTGAAGTCAGCCTCCTTTACCATTGCCACTCTGCAGAGAGACCTGGAAGGACTGAAAACATCCATCCAAGAGGCAATAATGAGAACAGATGCTGACAGAAGGTTCTTATCCAGGAAGCTCTGCAGAGACCAGAAAAGAGCAAGGGAGCCCACACACAAGGCAGACAAGTTACTCAGGTCCGAGACAGCTGTGGCTGGCAGACACACAAGCCCGACACTCCTTCAGAGGACAGACTTATCAACATACTTGACGTCAGGTTCAGAATGGGTTCAATTTGCAAAACTACAGAGCCTGCAGTATAAAGAATTTTTCCCAAGAGAGGCATTAGAGAAACTTCTGGGTTGAATTTGTATCTTCAGGAACAGCGAATTTCAGAAGTCTGCCATCTTTATACCCCACCCCACCTCAAGTAGATAAGATATTTTTCCACAAAATAAAAGTGCTGAAGATTTTCCAGTTCACAGAAATTTGCACAAAATAGCAAAAAGAAAAACCACATCTGTGGTCGATGGGATGTACATGGGCCATGTATCCAGTTATGTAGATATCTGGTGCCAACCGCTGGGCAGGGCCAGCTGATAACTGTCTAGCCTCTCTCTTGTTTTCTGCGTCCATTGGAAGAATCTCTTCACAACAGTTTTCCAGGCCTTTTCCAGGCTCTTCCCCATTTATAAACACCAAGTACTAATCCTTCGCCCCTGGTGTTTGAAAAACGAGGGTTGTACCAACAGCTACATTTGTCATCCCTATAGCGTAACATCAGGTTCTCAAAAAAATGTCTCCCCATTCATTTCATCTTTACTTCCAAAGTAATTGAACACCACTATAGCACAGCATTTAAAATGAGTTCTTGAAAAAACTATTTAAAAAAAAAGGAAGAGGAAATTAATTCTGACCCTTACCTTTGGCACCTTATAAGACTTTTGGCCATGGCTTACCTGTATAAATAGAAAGAACTAATTTACTACAGAAATGCCCATGGGCGAACATGTACTGGCTAATGAAGTGTTCAGCTTTTGCATGATTAACCAGCTGGTGGGGGTAGTGTAAAAGCAGAGGGTGTAGAATAATAAGAAAAATTGATTAGTGGCCCTTTCTTAAAGTAGTCCATGAAAAATTCCTTTTTTATACTCACTCACTCATAAACTGACTGCAAAGGAAGATAAACTTGAATGACTCACCAGGAAACCAAGCATGTCCCATGACAGCTGTTTGTGTCTTCAAAATTCTGGAAGGAATGAGGCTCAGGTAAAGCAAGACAGGACACCCACTCCATCCAAGCTGATTGACTTACACAGTGGGTCCTGCCAGTTTCATAAAGCTAATTTTCTAATATGTTGCAAAAGTCGTGATATAAAGTTGAAAACTGTGGCTGGCTTTGTGTCCATTCAATTTTCTCTCTGCAGCACTCTGTGAGACCACACTTGGCTGTAACTACCACCAGACCAATTCATTAAGAAAAAAGGGTAAAGTCTTGAGCCAGAATATTTATACACTTGACTCAGAAACAATCTATTCTAGGGGACATTTTCCCAAGCTAAGTGCACTACAGTGCTTTCCTATTCATAAAATTCTTGAACTGGTCTGCAACTCCCTTAAGTGGGAATAAAAGGAGTTGGATCCAAGAAAGAAAAATGCATGCTGAACAAAAAGAAAGGAATGCTTAAAGTGAGGCATGGGCTAGAGGCTACTCAGAAAGCAGTGGAACTTCTTTCTTCCATTTACTCTGATTACACAACTAATATTTACTCAACTCCATCCTCCCTTTAGCTCAGAGGGCAGGCACTGATTTTCCAGGCAGGAAACAGAGAACAACCAAAACCAGTACTACCACAAACACCCCAGGGTTCATCCCTCAACTAGGGTGCTGCCAAGATCCAGGAGATGTAAGATGATGCAGAACCAGATGCCCACAAAGACAACACACATACACTTCTGCACTTCCATAGTCCAGGTGGCAAAAACACAGGCCCTCTTTTCCCTTCACTCTTCTCTGTTGCCATAAACAATACCCCTTTCCTCTACTAGACCTCTTATACATTTGCAACTAATCATAAGGAGGACTTGACAATGGGCTATAGTTAGGGTAAACACAACACCATTATGAAAAAATCAACCATTTTCCTGATGGCCCCCAGGTAGAGGGACATAAATGTCACTTTATATAACTAAGAGACAGCACAGGGCAGTGGAGGGGGGTGGACACCGGCACTTTAGAATTTTAGTATCTGTGTCTAACCTGGTTCTGTGGCTTTGGACAAACTACTTAGACTTTGAGATCTTCAGCTTCCCCATTTACAAAATGAAGGGTCAGACTAGAGGATCTCCAAGCTCCCTCTCAGTTCTAAGATCTTCATTGTTGTTGTTGTTTTCTATGCTCATTGATAGGCTGATGGACAAGAAGAAAGGGCTGAGAATCAAATTGTCCATCATCAAGATGCTCTGCAACAAAACTACTGCTACTGGCTACAAATAACAGCCACCACTGAGAAGTGGAAAAGTGGCCAGTCTGACTTTCAAAGACTGTACCAAAACAATGCAAAATATCTCAATCATAATTTTTGTCTCAGTTATATGTTGAAATGGAAACATTTATGGTAAATAAATTATTAAAGTTACCTGTTTCCTTCCACTTATTGAAATTGGGCTACTAGAAACTTTAAAATTAAAAATATGGCTTGCATTATATTTCAGTTACACAGTCATGCTCTATAGGAGAGTTTGGCAAACTTTGGCTTTGGGACCAAACCCGGCACACAGACTGTTCGTATACACCATGGAAGCTGATAATCAGTTTCATAACTTCAAATTGTTCTTCCAAGAAAACCCTATGTTGAAGAAACCAGGAAGGACCAACAAAGGTTAAGGTGCTTATTATTGTGCTCTCTACAGAAAAAGTTTTTTAGGCAGGTATTAGGCATAACGATTATGACCTCTGCTTGAGATGCCTGTCCCATATCAGAGTGCCTGGGTTTGAGTTCTGGCTGTGCTCTCAATTCCAGCTTCCTGCTGATGCTCCTGGGAGGCAGCAATGATGGCCCAATTAGTTGGGTCCCTGTCACTTATATGGAACACCCAGATTGAGTCTCATGCTCCTAGAGTCAGCCTGGCCCAGCCCCACCTGTTGCTGGCACTCAGGGAATGAACCAGCAGACAAAAAGGATCTTTCTTTGTCTCTCTCTTCCTGCCTTTTAGGTAAATAAAAAAATAAGCAAAAAACACAAGAAGAAAATAAAACGTTTGTTTGTCCTTCCCCTTCCAGCATTTGGCTTTGTCATATCTAGTGCCAGGAAAATATGACTGAAGAGAATCCCTCTACCAATCTCCATATGCCCCCACTGTCCTAACAATTCCAGAAGGAGGAAAGAGTCCAGGCTCAATGTGAATTTCTCCTTGGCCTCTTCACAGGGGCAGTGATAAACATTCTATCTCACAGATTTCAGAAAATAGCTTATTTAGTGTGAAGAAATTTAGCCTAGAGAAAAAATTACGACAACTGTAATACTGTAGGTTTTTTTTTTTTTTTGTCCCAATTTATAAGGACCAACCATCCCAGTTCTCCAGGACTGAAAGGTTTCCTGGGAATGCATGACCTTCTGCTTGCTGAACAGATATATCAGGACGATTTTAGCAAAATAGGATGATTTAGTTGCTTTCAATTTGACCAACACAAAATACATGTATTCTATGTTATCTGAACAATGCGATGCAAATACCACTTTTTAAAAAGAGATCCCTTCTTTAACAAAGCTGTGTGTTGAATATTGCTTCTTCTACTTCTGCTGCTTTTTAATTATTGAAAATTACTTTTTCAATAAGTTCTCCATTGACTACCCAGTTCTCTCATTTTACGATTTTGGATGAAATCCTTTAGCTTTTCTGGGCTTCACTCTTTCCTCTATAAAATATACTGATAGCACATTCTTTCCAGTAAGTCTTTTTTTAAAGTTAATTAATTTTCATGCCATATGAAAGGTAGAGAGATGGGGGGTGGGGGAGAAAGAGGAGAAGAGAGGGGGAGAGAAGGAGAGAGTGAGAGAGTGAGAGAGATCCATCTATCCATCTATCCAGTGCTTCAGGAGCCCAGAACTCCATTTGAGTCTCCCATATAAGTGGAAGTGACCCAACACTTGAGCCATTATCCACTGCTTCCCAGCATGTGCATCAGTAAGGAAGCTGGATCAGAGGTGGGACTACAACCAGACACTACAATAAAGGATGTAGACATCCCTGGCTGTGACTTAACTGCTATACCAAACACGCGCCTCTCTTCCCAGTAGCTTATAAGAGAGCATAAAATATTAGACTTTAAGAACCTTGAGGGAAAAGAGGATTCTCAATTCAGGATGACTGGACAGCAGCTGTCAACGGGATGCATTTTTTAAGTGCCTTGAACTATTCAGCATTGTAATTGCTCCAACTAGATTTAAAGTTGAACCCAACATGATCCAGATTCCAAAAAAAAAAAGAGTATACAAACGACACTTTAAGCCCAGAAAAGGTATATCTAGCGTACATAAGTGGACTTAAATGGAGATGTTTTATGATTTGTTTCATAATTTGGGGGTGATTGTTTTGAAAACCATGGGTGAAATGATAGTGTATATCACTTTCATAAACAATTGAAACTTCACTAATGGAATTCCCATTCTCCCAAATGGTATGGAAATGTTCTCGTTGTTTAGGAAAAGATGGTGTCATTCATTGCATATTAAACACACACTCTCTATGTTTCATTGGGGATGCTCTATTGTGCAATAATTGGTCCCCATTGTTACATGCACAATTTGGCTGCTCAGATGTAAAAGTAAAACCTCTTAAATAGCTATCTCCACTGATAGCCTTAGGCAGAGATGGTCCCCTGTGACCATACGCCTGCAGCAACCCATGACTAAGGCATATGGAGGGGAGGGGAGATTAAAAGGGGGTGCACTATAATCCTTTACTGATATTAGAAAGGCACCCCTGAAACCTCATTAGCTATGGCTGAATGCTGTGTCCAGTCTCTAGACAGGGCTTAGCCCAGAGTTCAGCATGCTAAGATTGACGCCCATGCCTAGGACAGAGGGAAGACAGTGAATAAAAAACCACACCGCACTAAACCAAACCAAACCTGCTGCATCCTAGTCCTTCTCCCCAAAGAAGAAGCTGCCCCTTTTCTTTAGTGCTCAGTTCCCCCTGCTCCCACGCCCCATACATCACCCTCCTAAACTCACAAGTCTCAGAGGTGATTTCTTACCCTAACTAACTACCACTGTGGCCTCTCCACTCGAGAGCTCAGCCAGGGTAGAGCGGAGATGGCCTCTGACTACTGAACACATTCTCATTCCTCCCACATTCCTAAGATTCTCCCTCCTACCTTCTGAATTCCTTTTAGATCAAAGTCACACTCTGATATATGTCATTTTGAAAATTCCTTGTCCCCTTTGGTCTCTCTCAAACCCTCCCACTTTGGAATCAAGTCCAGCTGGACCCAGGAGCCTTTTTCCTCCAAGATTCAGCTCCTCCTGTGAACCACCGGCAGAGAGCTTCCCACTGGCCACAAACAACTGAAATCACCAGGCTGCTGTGCAAGGCACCGACGCCTGAGCTACCTGGACAATCACTGGTTCCCCTAAGACAAAGGCCAGCTTTCTCCCACAAAACCTTTCTCATATAGGTAAACAGAGGCAGGAGCAAGCAGAAGGAATGAAAGCTGGTGAGTCAGCTTCATCCTCACTCCTCAGGTAGCACTCAGAGGTGCCAAGATGACAGGGTTGGAACCAAGCTGCTGCGATCCTTGTGCTGACACCGAGTATGTAGTGAGCCTCATGGAACTTTTAATAACAGGGGAGTTGTAGGTAAACCATTCACCATGAAGCATTACATCATAAATGAGAGCGTCAAGAACTAGGATGTCCTGTGCTCAATGAAAAATAGAGCACCTCGTATGTATCTATCTATACATTACTTTATTCTAACACGTCGGAAGTATTTTAGAAAGTCTTGTAATTAAATGCCATGCCATCTTTGTTGATGAAGCACAGGACAGGACAAGCTGCTCCTGATATCAAATTCCCAAGGTTTAGCAGCACAACCACAGCCAAGTATCTTAACGTGGCTTGGCCCCAGTTCCGTCGTTGCTGAAGTGGGACTAATCATATCTGCCTCATTAGGACTGCTGCAAGAATCAAGCAGATGATGTATAGAAAATGCTTAGCTAAGTGCTGATGCAGTCTCCATAGAGAGGAGCCACGCTTGCTGTGCCTGGTCCTAATGGGTACAGAAGAGACCAGAAGTTGAGGGCTGAGGCTACAGCTATTTCGCCAGTGTCAAGGCAAGCCAGGGTTCCTATTAAATCACTGTCTCCATAAGACCAGCTCCTCTCAAATATCTTTGGCCACAGAAATGAGCCACATATAGAAAAAACAAATCACTAGGCCCTGCAATACTTTACAGAATGGTTAGGTTTAATGCAAAGGTTAAGAACTTCGATAAAGTAAAAACTCTAGTAATTCTGTGAAAAAGTCAGGAGTTTTAGGCAAAGCAGTTGCACAGGAATCCTAAACGATTTTGCAGAGTTTGAAGGACATCTAGGACACCTGTATTAGCCCAAGCTATATCTGTGCCTCGAGCCAACGTCTGTCCCTATCAGGAAGGTTACCATGCAGGATGGGAAACCGGGCCATCAGCCAGCATCACCATGCTTCCTCTCCCAAGCTGGTACCTACCTCGTGCCTTAGCTCTCCCCAGTCCTGTGGGAATCAGAAGCTGTGCTGGGCATTTTCTCCCAATCGCAGATGGACTTGCAGACTACCGGAAAAAAATCTCTCCTCATGGCCAAAGGAATTACTTTGAGGGTGTTTGCATCTGGAGGTCATTCTACAGAAACTGGGTAAGGAGCTGATGACCTTCCCTTTGGCATTTGATTGCCTGTGAGTTCTCTCTAGTATCCCACAAGGGATACCATTAGCCCCCTCCTTTTTTAAAAGACTGTTGTTTTTACTCCAAGCACTTCATATTTTATATTCCTGACTTAACTAATGTCATTACAAGTTCCCCTTTAAAACACGTACACAGGCCGCCCTGCCCACCACCCATTCATACTTGCTGTCACAAATGTTTGATGTGTGCTCAACTTGTTTGTAGCTGGGTATGTTCTGCTCATCCACCTTGACTTCGAAGCTCCTGTAACTCACAGGCTGCCTTTCGTCTTCACCTTCTCCCCATACCCCCTGAACAGCCTCCTCGCACATTCACGGAGTGATCAACACAACTGTCATCACTCTGCTTAACCTGTGTGGGTTGGGCTCCATGGGAACATGAGGAAATAGAGACAAACACACCCCCACATGCACACACATGGGCACTCAGCGCGTACACACACGCATCAGCAGGGTGATTCTAAGTTAGAGAAAGTTGAGAGAGGACAAGGACGGTCAGGTTAATTTTAAGGTAGTGATATCCCCCATCTCACATGGAATTGCCCTTAGAGCCTTCGACTTGGGATTCACAAGCACTGTAGCACTCTGTTCCTGATGGTCACTTTTCCATTCAACTATTATGTATGACTGTTGTGTATATTCCCACTAAACTAGGGGTTTTTTTGTTTTTTTTTTTTTTTGCTTTTTACTTGTTAGACTTCATATTCAGTGAAGTCTTAAGCCTTTTTACTGTAATGTAATTTTAAAATATGTTATCTAAAAAGAAAGGGAGAAGGAAAGAGGGCTAGGAGGTAGAAAAGGAGGGAGAGAGGAAGGGAATATCATTATATTCTTAGAATTGTATCTATAAAGCATGTTGAATCTGTTAAAAACTAATTAGTTTGAAAAATTAAAAAAAGAAAGTTACAGAAAAATTATTCACATCTCAATCAAAAAATATACTTAATTCCTGAAAATCACCAGGAAGCATAATTATGTAAATTGTTATAAATTTAAAAGTTAATATTTGGCAACTAAAAAAAAGGAGTTGAAAACATTTATTTTTATATGGGTTTTATTACTTTTAAGTCATAGTACATTTTAGAAAACCTGTTTTGGAACATTACATAGGGTTTAAAAGGGAAATAAGGGTTGGTCAAACATAAAAATAAATTTAAAAAAATAAAATTTCAGGCTAGTTTCAAAATGGGTTAATAATAATAGATGTTTGGACTGGTCATGAGAGGAAATAAGTCACCAGGCTGGTGACTTCAAATGTCACCTCTTTGGCAGCCTGGCTGAGAAAGTTCTAAAGTCACTGCCTTATCTCTGAGAGCTCTAGGAAGAGGGAAGTCGGAGGAATCTTGTATCATCTGACCCCCACCTGCCACAGAGAAGGAAACACCCCCTTTCTCTTCCTTTCTGTCATCTGCCCTTGGACTGGGCTTTATAATTCTTGTTATTCATTTTGTTACTCTGGGATTTTAAGAAAGGCTGTCTCTTTAGTTAACCTTGTATAAGAATATGTTAGCAATCAAAAACTTACAGATATTTGTTTTCCAGATGTTTTAATTTTGAAATACATGAGCATTTTTCTTCTAGCAATTATGGTTTTCCTCTCCCATAAAATATTTTCACAATATTAGTATACTCTTATAAAAAAAATCCTGTGATGTGGTTCATTTTGATCATGAACAAACTGTAAAATAGGGAGGTTAGCTAACTTGTTCAAGGTAACAGTCTCAGCAGGCATTCTTACCAAACCACTCTGGCTTCAAACGCTTCTCCTTGTACCTAGGCAAGGCACAGGGTGGTGCTAAATAAATGCTTCGGGAGACCCAGCAGATGGAAGACCTCTCCTCTCTTGTCTCTCTCTGTAACTCTGCCTTTCAAAGAAATAAACAAATCTTAAAAAGTAAATAAATAATGCATGTTTTGGGCTCTACTCTACCTAACCCAAATAGAGGATCAAGAAAGTGGGGGTGAGGCCAGTGCCATGGCTCACTTGGTTAATCCTCCGCCTGCGGCGCTGGCATCCCATATGGGCCCCGGGTTCTAGTCCCGGTTGCTCCTCTTCCAGTCCAGCTCTCTGCTGTGGCCTGGGAAGGCAATGGAGGATGGCCCAAGTGCTTGGGCGCCTACACCTGCATGGGAGACCAGGAAGAAGCACCTGGCTCCTGGCTTTGGGTCGGTGCTGTGCCATTTGGACCATTTGGGGAATGAACCAAAGGAAGGAAGACCTCTCTCTCTGTCTCTCTTTCTCTCTCTCTCTATCTATCAAATAAAATAAAAGTGGGGGTGCATAAAGGAGTACACAACAGATGAATTACAGCAGCATGGAGCATTCTGGTCTCATTTGCACTTCCTGGCAACACTTCCCATTGCCCTGTAGGATACTCAGTCTCTTCTATGCTGGGCAACCTTGGCAGCTCAGACAGTCTCTTACAGTTCCTCCTGCTGGCCTCCCCACAGTTCCCCCCAATCTTAGTTTAGAGCCCTCTATGAGTGGATGTTTGCTAAAAAGCATGAAAAAATATTCTTATATTTTTTGTTTAAAGAAACAAAAATACACAGGCCCCGGGATCCCTAGCCAAGAGGCCCCATAGTCAGAAACACTGTACAGAGATCATAGCTGATAACACCACAGTTGGTGAAAATAACAGCCCGCAAGCTGTGCCAAAAGCCCTTTTTCCTCTTCTAATCCCCATCATTCTTCTGATACAAGACAGCAAATGCACTAAATCCTTTAAACATTCATTGCAAGTTGGGATAAAGGTAGTGCATTTTAAGAGTTGAAAGGATGTCTATATACATACACACACTCACACACATAATGTAACATCCATATATACTACCATCTGTATTTTCAAAGGGAATAGGTTCAGTAGAGACTTACAATAATCATTTAGCCTAATTGCTCCTGTGGCCAACAGTAAGGAAATAATTCTCAGATCACATGGGAGAATTTTCCATTTTTAGCTTTCCTGGAAAAAAAAAATCCTTCTCCACAAGAAGCCCTGGTTATATGGTTTTTGTTTATTGTATCCACTTTGTTTGGTCCCTGGAACATTAAGTAGTCTTGGATATCACAGAGTAAACAGGCATCTGACTGTCACCCTCCCAGTTGGCAGATTCAAGTGTCACAGCTAAAGCCCACACCTGCTCAGTTTCCTACAGAATCCACACTTAAATTAGAATTAGATATTGGTCTTTTCACTTTTTATTTTACATCTTGCCTTGGCATGCACTATCTTTTTATATTCTTTGACGACAATAACTCTGTGCAGCCTAAGAAATCATTGAGTTTATACTCAAATCGATGCACCCAGTAGGTTCTCAACCGGCACTTTATGATCTGTCATGCCACAGTGTGCTCTCATCTGCTGATGCCCCCTGATAACATCGTGTCTCGGTTTGAAAGAAGCCATCACTTCAACAGGCCCACTCCAACCACAGATATGTATTTCTGCTTTGATAAAATGTAGAATTATTTATATTATGGATAGTTCTCTCTATTTGTTTTTCTTGGATCATTCAGCTATACAGTATGCTGAATGACATATAAATATAGAAATTATGGAAATTGAGAAGGCATTTTATCCAATGCGGATCCTGAGTTGCTAAAATGAGTCACTAAAATTTCTCTCTAGGGTGTCATTTAAAATCTAACCTTGTCTCCAATAACAACTGACCACCAATTTCTTTGATTCCTGAAGAAGGAGCACTCTGTCGTGTGACTCAGGCACCGAGTGTTTGCGGGATGGGTTGAACCGCGAACTTCAGAGGGAAATAAAGGGAAGGGACACTGTGCACACACACACGCACACACACAAACACATGTCCAATGCACAACCATGCGTGCACCCACACATACACACAGAACACGTCCTATATGTGCTTAGGCACCCAGCAGCAATAGAGAATCCACAGAGGTCTCCACTCCTCCTTCCCACCTCCGTAAATCCCCTCTCCTCATTGGTCCCCACCAGCCCATTCTAAACATGCAAGCACTATTGGTGCAGGTGTTTGTAAACAAGTAAGCTTGGAGATGTTTCTAATTCTAATTATAAGCTGCCAAGCTAAAATTAGAAACCCGATCTGTTCACTTCCTTTTTAAAAAAACCTCTCCAAAAGGGTTTATTTAAATGAAAGCAGTTGGGAAGCTCTGATTTGGCAAGGAGTGATGAACTCGGGTGGCACAAGCAGGGAGCTGGTGGTCAGCTTTCTCACCCTACCGTGAGGCGTGCTTCCTACTTCTCAGGGGGGGAGTCACACTTTTCATCCATGGCCACAGTATGATGCGTCTTAGTATCCACACCATGCTATGAAATGGTCTTCTCTGGATCACGATGGTGATGATACCCCCTTTATGCAGTGGCCTGATGTCTTCCCCTGTATTCTCAAAATGATATTCCCAAATCCTACTTCTCCTCTTGCTCCCAGCTTGAATTCAGATGTAATGCCAAATATTAAGCATTCTTGACCCATACACATACACAACGTTCAAGATTACACAAAAATGCACGCAGAGAGGCTCAAACCCCAGAGGAAACTCAGTAAAGATGACAAACTTTACCCATGACAGGCCTCACACCCCATCCCACTCCTGGGCCCAGCAAAATGAGCTGCCTTCACCAATGAAGCTAAATTGGGCCTCAAAGATGCTTTCCATAAATGGAAAGAAGGAAGCTGGGTTCAGTTACAGAGAGGAAGCTTTTCTCTCCCATTTACACCAACAATAGAAAATCACCAGACACAACCTGAAAAGTTCGTGCCATTTTCAAAGTCTATCAATAATAAATGAATACTGCAAACTTATCTCTAACCAAAAGTCTCAAGTCACACTTCCTAAAGTGAAGCTCCTCAGAGCTGACTCTTTTACTCTTAGAGTAGCCAAAAAAGGCCTTGGGACAACAGCATCACTCGGTACTTTTATTAGAGGCATTGTCTTAACCCAGAGTTTTAAATATAGCTACATTTGTCCTTACTCTCAGTTCTCTAGCACTGACCTAGCGTCTCAGGATTAGAGGCTACATTTTTTTTTGTGCCCACATCCTAGCTCCTAAAAACACATATAGACACCAATTTAAGCCATATTTCTAAAGACAAAGTGTTAAGGTTCTTTATATAGCTTGTGCTCATAACAGGAACAAGAAAAAACTAAGAACTCAAAATGGAGAACAAAAGGTCAATTATTTGGGATTACAGAAAATAGAGATAACTGTCTCTCCTGGATATTCAGTCACTCACTGCATTTTAGCAACAGCTTCAAGCTCACCCCTTTGTTTATACCACTACCCAGACCTCTAAATAAAGGAAATGAAATGGCCAGCTGTCAGTTTTACCTTCCTTTCTCCAATTTCTAAAAACAGGTACCAATAGGGTAAAACAGGCAAAGGCAATAACAAAAAAAATGGGGGGGGGGATAACTAAGGACACTTTGACTACGAACCCTGGATAATCTGTATTTAAATAATCAAAACGAGTCCATTATTGAATAAAGCAGTAGCCACCTCTCAAGTTTACCATACTAGATAGCAGACCTTGAACAGCAGAAGTCCAAGGCACTACTTCCTCCCCACAAGGGGTCCTCACAAAGCTCATGGGAAACGTGAGATAGAAAAAAACCTTTGCATGAATTTCAAAAACTCTGGCACTGAGACAAACCTATCTTTTGGTTTCATTCTGCCCCGAACTTTTTAAAGTGTACTCATGTAACAGACCCCTCAGATCCCTAGGGAATTCTCTGCCCAGATGGACCTCTGGAATGATCCCTTCGACTTGATAGTTATTTGCTTTATTGAAGGACAGAGAGACGGAGAGAATCAGACAGACATCTTTCAACTATCCATCTGCTGTTTCATTCTCCAGATGTCCACAACATCCAGGGCTAGACCAGGTTGAAGCCAGGAGCCCAGAACTCAATTTGGGTCTTCCACGAAGGTACCAGGAGCTCAAGCACTTGAGCCATCACCTGCTATCTCCCAGGGTATATAGTAGCAGAAAGCTGGAATTGGAAGTGGAGCCTGAACTCAGACTCAAAATATAAGATGTGAGCATCCATGTGGCATCTCAACCGCTTTACCAACCCCCTACACTTAATCCCTAGGACCTTAATTAGCCTCATGAATACCCTGAGCCCCATTGCCTTCCAAACTTCCTCAGCTACAGCGTCCTTTCGACCACTTGCTTGTACTCTCGATTTGTTCACCACAGGACTGTGCTAGAAGGAGTCATGGAACAACACAATGCCACCCCACCCCAAGCTGACTTTCTACTAAGTGCAACTGAGGTGGCCCCTTCCTGGAAACCTCTTCTCACATTGGTTCCAAGTGCAGTCCTCATATTCACTACTGAAGCCTAACCCACACACCTCCATCCTCATGTTGACCTCCAACAATGCTACAAAGGAGACATAATGTACAGAAGAAACTCCAGATCGCTTATAAAGAGTTGCACGATCACTGACTACAAATGACACAGAAAATCCCAGTCCATTTTCATATTTTCTGACTGGCACTTTTTAAAAAAAAAATAAAATGGCTCCACAGGAAAAGCCTCGGCAAAAACAGCCACCAGAATAATTCACTGGCACGGGGTTATTAAAATCCCTGACAGGTATTACTTAAGATGTTAGAAAATTATTCAGGCACATGTGTACACATATATCTATCCTCTGTGCTGTGCGCACACGCACACACACACTCACATTTTTAGTAAGTACTCATTAAGCTATCTGAGATATTAAAACTAATCACGGCAGTTTTCCTTTAATGTTATCCTCAGCATAAAGAGAAATGAGCCCATTGTCATTTATTTCGAAATCATTCTTTATAAAAAATAGCTAATCTCCAGAAGCACACCTGGCTTATTGAAGTGAATACAAAGATGCAGCCTATAGCCTTAATGTGCTCAGCTGGGGAAATATATTTTTTTAAATGAGCATTTGTTAGGGCTTTATTTGCAAATGCAAAACTATCCAAGGCACTCTTTGTGCATGTAGAGATTTTTCATTTCAAAAACCACATTAATATAGGAGGATTCACATCAAGCCCTTAGAAGCAGCAAAGAAAATTAACCCACACGGGACTGGGAAAACAAAAAACTGTGATACCAAGTGGGAGGAAGTTCAAACCCCAGTAAACCACTGGCCCAGGAATGAAGTGCATCTAATAGATATTTGTAATGCAGTCCTGGTCCAACTAAGTTGACTCAGGTATTCAAAAGTAGCAGAAAAGGGGAATCTGCTAGGTTCAATATTAGAAAGAAAAAAAACTCATTAACTATTTGGGAACTTCCAGGGGAAAAGAATGACAAACCTAGAGCTTTCTCTAATCTTCTGAGAGGGCTGGAGTCCATGAGGAGGCCTGAGGGAGGTTGCCCCAGTTGCCAAGGCTGGGGTACTGGAAGGTTTTTTTTTACAGCAAGGCCACGTGGGAGAGTGTGTGGCTGTTGGCCATGTTAGCTGGTGTTTCTTAGATACCATGGCAGGTGTCATTTTTTTCCATTTGATCAGGGAATGTAATACATCTTCAAAACAATTTTCACCCAACTGGTCAGAGACGTTAAAATCCAACCCTAGAGCAGCCCTTTGCCACTCTCCCTCTGACATCCACTGTCCTGTGCTGCCACATTTCTTTTGAAATATATCATTCCTCCCACCACTGCAAAGTTTTTGGTTTGTTTGCTTCTTTAGCTTCTTAAAATATATTTAGAAGTAAAGCCAATATAGGTGGTAGATATTGAGATCTATTTCCATCAGGATCTGAAGGAAAATAATTCTGCTAATTGGCAAGATGAACACAAGAACAAGTAGGTTGGCATTTCCAGTGCTGAACAAGGTGATGTCAAAGGACCTTGCCAAGACCTGAAGAATGAAGGTGCATCTCCAAACAAGGAATTATACTAGGTCCCACTGAGACCCTATGCTGTGCATTCCTATACAAAGGAAATCCAGAATCACTGTTCACATTTTACACTTATATCCCACATGGTCGATAGCAAAATAAAAGGAGACATTGTAAAATTAAAAACATTTTTTAAATCTATTCTATTTGAGAGGCAGAAACAGCTGAGACAGAGAGGAGGGAGGGAGGGGAGGAGGGAAGGAGGGGAGGGAAGGGAGGGAGGAAAAATACTCTACCATTCAAAGGCTTACAATGCCCCTAGGCCTAGGACTAAAGCAGAGCCAGGAATACAATCCAAGTTTCCCAGCGGGATAGCAAGAAACCAACTACTTGAACCATCACTGTTGTCTCCTTGGGTTTGCATCAATAAGAAGCTGAAATAAGGAGCCAGAGACAGGTATCAAATCCAGCCACTCTAATATGGGATGCAGGCATCCTCACCACCAAATACATGCCCCCCCCCTTTTTTTTAACTTTTTAAATTTTATAGCCATACAGTATCCAGCATAGTATCATACACAAAGGGGATTATCAATAAATGGGTGTTAATTGACTGAATGATTCAGCCTACTAGTATTGATCAAGAAAGCCAAGCTAGTTGGGTTACATCCAAATTAGGCCACTTACTCCTTGGCTTAAAAGCCTTTTCATGAATTTCCATGACCTACCTTCAGATAAAGTCCAAAGAGTTTGTCACTTAGCTCCTACCTACATTGCCAGCTTCATTTCTCATCAACCATTTTGCAAGTATATCTGGAATAAGTAGTGATAGAAGTAAATTTGATTTTTGAGAGTAAAATCATAAGAGTAACAGTAAATGGGTTCAAAATCAACACACACAACATCACTGGAAAGAGACAAAATTCTTCCCCGGTTATTAAGATTTGTTGTAGCCTGACTAAACATGTTAATATATGTAAAGGAAGGAAGTGTTCATAGAAAGGGAAGCAGAGCGATCAACCATGGGAGATGCTGTGGGAGGGGGAACATTCACAAATTGACTTATTTTCATGGGCCTCAATGGTTAGTCTGTGTCTCACATGAAATGGTTGTATCAAGCTATAATTTGATTTACCTAGTTGTCATCCCTCTCATTTAGTTCTTATCCACCAACCTTATGATTGTGATGTGATTTTGTATAGAAATATCCCTTTTTTTGCATTATAAACCTGTATATCTTACTGTTATTAGAAAGCTCCACTTGGATGTCTCTCAGAAAGTTCAAATTGCACATGTCCAAAACAGTATTAATTCCTTCTCCAATCCCCCTCCCAACAACATTCTTTTTCCAGTGTTCTTCACTTCAGTAAATGGTACTGCCATCATGATGCATAACAGAAACCAGGTACTCTTACAATTCAATCAATTTACCTCATTTGATCAAGCACCAAGTACTGTCAATGCTACCATCTAGATATTTTTCTAATCCATTAAGTAATCTCCATCTTCATTGGCATCACTGAAATCCAAGCTACAAATCTCTCAGCAGATCTCATTCCTACTTTCAATCTGTATATTAAGTCATATCCCTTACACCTATCCATCTCCACAGCTGAGCTATGAGGAGCATTGTCCAAATTGGGAGAGTAGATGGCAATGACCAAGAAGATCTTGTTCAGCTTTGAGTCTCAAAGCTGACTTGTTTTGACCTGTTTCTAAAGACAAAAGCCTCCAAAGTCATGCTTTAAGGACAGAGAGAGAGAAAAGGAATTCTAAATCCAAAAGTTAAGTATTCCTGCTTTTATGCTAGATTACAATGTGACTACAGGCCAAGGGAAAGAGAATTCAAACCGGTACTAGAGAAAAGAATTAGCTCACATGTCCAGGCCAGGGCATCGAGGGAGGAAGAGGATGGGCAGAGGTAGCAGTATCAAACCAGGAAATGTGTGTCCTGGCACGCTTTTCTGCAGCAGGTATGCATGAAGTGTATTTGCTTCCAGTATGGATGGTTTGCAGGGTGCCTCCTAACTCAGGGCAACCCTGCAGAGTAGAAGTGGGAAAGCATGGTGAGCCGAGAGAAAGTCCGAGTCTAGCTTACCAGTTGTTCCCTTGGCTTCAGTGTAGTAGCAAAGGATCCAGAAACTTCTACATGCTCTACAGAGGGTTACGGGCAGCCACTGATGGTGCTGTCTAGGAAGTTCACCAGGAGCTGGGGCTGGGAAGTAATGGTGGGGAGTAGCTCACTAGATTCCAGATGGAACAAGGGGCCAGACTTCAGACAGTTGTGAAGCAATAATGCCAGAGAGAGGTCAGGTGCAAAGGAGGCAGCAACGGGAACCCCTGTACCCTAACCAAGCTGAAATAGAGTGGACCTGGAGTTCATTAGCCACACAGCTCAACAGCAGTTGGAGGCAAGGTAGTGGATACTAGGCAGACAATGAGGGCACAATAGTGAAGACTCAAAGGGCCATCTAAACACTCATCTGCACACACCCCTCCCACCCATGCCTCTTGGCACAGGAAGTTCCCCCTTCCCAGTAAGAGGATAACTCAGAGAAGGGGGATATTTCAAATGAAAAGACATTGAATGTAACTGGAAGGTGCTAGGATATAATGTATTTCCCTACTACCCACAGCAGCTGGAACTGCTAAGACAGACTATAGAACATGAAATGGCCTATATTTTCTTTACATACCTGAGTACAGTGTAAATTAATTTTGAGTCCAACAACATATCCTGGCTTCCTTCTCATCTATTCTCAACTTCTATGTAGCCAAAGTGGTGTTTTGTTTGGTTTTGGTTTTCTATTTATTTGAGAGGCAGAGAAGAGAGACAGAGAGTGAGAGAGGGGGAGTTCCCATCCACTTGTTCACTCTCCCAAATGCTCACAATGGCCAATGCTGGGACAGAAGCCTAAAACTCAGTCCAGATTTCCCATGTGAGGGCAAGAACCCAATTACTTTGGCCATCACTGTTGCCTCCAGGATTCACAGTTGTAGGATGCTGGAATTGGGAGCAGAGCTGGGTATTGAACCCAGGCAATGCAATACAAGATGCAGGCATCTTAACCAGTGTCTTAACCACCAGGTCAAATGTTCCTCCCCACCATCCACCCACACCACAGTGCTTTTAAAACAATGCATATTGAATGATGCCCTTGAGGTCTGAAAACCCTTCCCAGGTTTCTTTGGTCCACAGAATGGTGACCAAGAGCCTTAATGTGGCCAATAAGCCCTTCCTAACTAAGCCTTCTATGCTCTTCACCACCAATTCCTGCCTCATCTGGCCCCCTGTCACATTAGGGCACACCTCTCCAGCCTCAACCGCTCCCTCAGAGTTTCACGGGAGTTGTATTCCCTCAGCTCAGTGTGCTATCTCCAAAGCTCTTACCTCGCTCAAAATTCTATTCAATACTTAAGTCAGAATCTAGCCACTTCTCAACAAGCCTTCCTCAACTAGGATCCCTCACACACACCCTGGGAAACTCTAGGTTACACAAACAAATTAATTTCCTTCTCACAGGAATTTTCAGAGCCTTTATTATGATTTGTGAATCTCCAATGTGAAGAATGAAGTAGGGGCACAGTTCCCTAAATTTATCTACGTGGGATATACTTTTTTCCATCTCACAGAATTCAAATATTCAAGAAATCATTTGGTACCTGCTAACTTACAAGATTCACAGCACCAAAAACCGTTTCTCTTTAAACACCTAAGAATAATGAAAAGCAATAAGGATTCTTGGAGAAAACAAATTATTACTAAGGTGGGAAGATGCTGTTCAGTTTCTTCTGTGATGGTGATAAGGCAGTCACAGAGCAGAGGAGGGAAAGGAAAGAACTGGTGTGCCCACCTGTCCCACCAAGATGACGTGGAGGTGAATAAGTGCATCTCACTGCACGTTGAGCACTCATGATCTTCATGCTGGCAGGTCCCTGCCACTGAACTCCTAGGCACATGGCTACATCCAGAGAGGCCAACAAGTACCACAGCTTTTCTGGAAGCCAGTAGCCAGAGGCCACAAGAAACGAAAGTGAGCCCAATTGGGAAGACTGGATGGAGGTGGCATCATTTTGCATAAGTAAGTCTATGAGGAAGAGCAGAAACATGAGACTATTTCACAACAGGTGGTTTGTGGCTCTGTCTATGCGGAGCAAATGCCACTGTAAGTTGGATGTGTTTAAACTACATTCAAGAGAATTTAATAACTGAAATGTCAAAGAACCTTATTAGAAGGCAATCTTACCTATGTGATCCTCTGACCTGGACCTCAAGGAGCGTCTAACAGTGATGTGCCAAGATATTTGAGCCAGGGGGGTGAAAAAGAACTTCTGGCAACACAGCTTAATAAATGGATTCTTTGGCCCAGGGAAGTTGCTGAAGTAGTAAAGTGAGACGCAGTCCAACAAAAATTAGGTTACACAGGAGAAAGACCTGGATAAAATATATCCCTTCCCCAGAAAAGCTACATTATATTGTAATAGATGGGATATACCACATTACCTGGGCAACTTTATCATCTTTGATCTTAGGTCATTTGGGGGCCAATTCAAGTTTGAATCGCAAAGGAAACAGAAGGACTGTGTGTAAATGATTCCTCACCTGGAGGCTGCTCACAGATAGCCAAGCATCTCTGCCGAATCTCCATAGACAGGCAAGTGATTGGGGATCAACTAGAGAAATGCCAAACTCCAACTGCCAATATTCTCAGACTAATTACAGGAGCCAATAACACCTTCAGAGACAGAGGAGGAGGTCCGAGCTATCCATTGCCCGCACTGAGATGGGAACCATTTGTATCACATTTTGTCTTCTGTGCTATTAGCCACTGCCTTTTTCTTACCAAGTTTATAAATGGTCATGGTAGACAGACTCCCATCAAAATAAATTAATCTCTAAACTGAAAATCAAGAAGTCTGGGGATGGTCATGTCCTAATTCATTGTGTCCTTCTGGCTTCACTGTCTGCATGTGCTATTAGGAAGACCTTCCTAGGGTTCCAAATGAAAAAAACTGGTGCTGTCCCAGATGACTGGTCAAGAAACATTGCTATGGCCATTTGGGGTAGAAATAGCGAGGTTTGGGAAGAAACCCATGAGCAGAATAAACTCCATGGTAGAAAGAGGAAGCTTTTAAGGTGTGCATATAGGCTGACAAAGGGGAAAATGAAATCACAGAAGAAAGGTTTTGTGAAAGACTTTTTTTTCTCATTTCACGTTCAGGATCTAAGGCCTCTGTGTGGCCAGGAAGCTGAAATCAGCAGTTACATGTCCTCAGGTGGTTCTGAGACAAGAGAGAAAGTGGTGGATAATGGAGGGGTTGGGGGAGGGGACTGAGAGAATGGGTCATTTGATAATTCTTGGCTTGAAACTATGAGGGTTTCCCTTCGGGTATTATCCTGAAGAAAGCTCCAGGCAACCTCGGGCTGATTCTTCACTTGTCACTTCTAAAAGGTGAATCTGTTAACACTTAACAATGGTTGACTCTGTGCTCTGGTTCAGATTCACACTCACCTTCTAATTATAAGAAACAGGCTTCTTGGGCTTCTCCAGGCAAAAGCTGAGAGGAAGCCAACGTTATTTTTTGCTGTTACTGCAACATCCAAATAATTTTCCATCTGTTAGAGATTCAAATTAAAAGGGCAATGATTATGAGTCAATGCATGCCCACTGGCATGGGCCATCCTTGACTGATGTTTCTGAAACAATCACTGTTCCATTTTCTGCATAAAGAGGTAAGAGCAATGAGCCATATGGAGCAGGGCTTGGCCCAAGAAACAGGATACCTGGGTTACGTCCTGACTGTGCTTTGAAAACACTGAGTGGCCTTATGCAAAAACAACTTCTACCCATCAGGAGTCCTATTTCCCATTTATAAAATACACAAAGATTCTGTGAAAATAATAATGGCAACAGCAGGAAAAATACGCTGAATAAAATACCAGCTTAGAATCACTGAAGGTATAGAGGAAGACATACTAGGAGTGTAAAATGGAACTATATCTTGAATGCGAGGCTGAGCTTTAAAAGTATCAAGTGTTTATGCATTCTTAGAAGTACCATAGGATGAGCTGGGATGATTCAAACGAGGTTGACTTTAAGATCTGGTATATGATTCCAGGCCAGCTCTCTGCTGTGGCTAGGGAGTGCAGTGGAGGATGGCCCAACGGCTTGGGCCCTGCACCCCATGGGAGACCAGGAGAAGCACCTGGCTCCTGCCATCGGATCAGCGCGGTGCGCCGGCCACAGCGCGCTACCGCAGCGGCCATTGGAGGGTGAACCAACGGCAAAAAGGAAGACCTTCCTCTCTGTCTCTCTCTCACTGTCCACTCTGCCTGTCAAAAAAAAAAAAAAAAAGATCTGGTATTGAAAAGCACCTCCATGTATCGAAAGACTTGTTGTGCACCCCTACAGCAGGTGCTGGGGCAAGTTTCCCAGTGACCGAACTCATCTACATCAAAGGAATCTCCATCTGTGAATTTTTCCAAGCAAATTCCTTGTTATAACTTGAGTAATGACCATGTACGACATTCCTGCTAGCACGTCACTCTGTGTTCCTCCCCATCTTTGTAAACTCATCTGGGAAAGATCCACGTGTTTAGAAGCAGATCTTTACTAACATCTCTGACAAAATACGCAAAAAATTTTCACACTATCAGCTCCCCCTAACTGGACAGAACATTTCTAAACTCACTCAGGGGCAAATGCAAGTCTGTAACCCAATAAGCACTTTTGGAAAAGGACAGTTTCTACCTTCTTATTGGGGCGAGGGATAATGAGAACTATAATCTGGCTAATGGTGATAATTAACAAGAGCAAGCATTCCTTAAGTGGTTTCACAGAGGCAATCTGGGACAGCTGGTTAAGGAATCTTGCATCATCCAGCCAGAGACCATGAACTAGCCACCCTTAATCACTGAGAGGGCTTTTGCATATTATGGGAGCTTTGATGAAAATGAATTGCACACATAAAGATGAACACGGTGATCAAGAAGTACCTTTCTTTCATCTTCCTTTATCCATCCTCCGCTAATCATATCAGCATCGTCTATGTGGTTATCAAAAACAAGGTCAAATGCTGTAGATTTGTTTCCTTCTTTTCTATTAGGTAGACACCTACAGATTATTCAAGAATATATATCACTTTAAATTTTTCATTTGTATTATCACAATTATTTCTTTTGTTACAAACAATTTGAGTGGCATGAGAAATAAATTGTTGGTCTTGTTTTGGAAATATGGTTACTTTCGTTTTGTTTCTTACCCTTCCTTTGTGTTGAGAGCCACCGAATGGCTGGCATGGTCATGGCTGTTATGCCCAGACATTGGAACAATGTGGGAAAGTGGAGTTGGCATATTTTTCTGGGAAGAAGGGCATTTGGATCTCCATGGTGGGTCCCAGTGGCACAAAGGCTCTTGTGCATGGTTCTGTTTTACAAGAAAGACTCAGCCGATTCCTCGGCAGCTGTGGAGTTGTCAGCCGTGGCATTCTTTACAAAGCTGGGTGGCTGCTCACTGCTGACATGTTCGGTTTTGAGCTCTGAATTTTTTTTTTTTTTTTAAAAAAAAACCTCACTGGAATGTTGAGCTAGGCAAAGATAGCAGATGCCCAAAATGAAAAAGCCCATCACATATCAGGTGCTTAGGAACCTTCTAGAAACTACCAAAAAAAAGGGGGGGGGGCATTTTTCTACTAAGTTTGCACTTAGCCAGTTTAGATGCTTTTCATGGGAATCTCTTTATTTCCTCTTCCTGGACCCTGACAGCTAGACTAGAAACGATCCAATAGGTTATTGATTATATTCTCTTCTAAAGGTCATATTAGGGGGAGCATAAATGCCAGACAAACCACACTTCTCTAAGAAAGATGCACATTTCATTTACCTTCCCATTTAACCTCACGCGGGCTTTAGTAAAGCACAGACATGTCTCAGAAGTGTCCATCTGAGATTTGGTATAAAACTTGCGATCATTTTCTGAAGTTTCCTTAATTTGGGGATCTACCTACAAGAAAGGAGAAACTATGTGTGATAACCTCACTAGATGCTAGTTTAAGCAAAGATAATCTGACAGCGTGCTTTGAGATCATCCAATGGAAGAAAAACCGTCTCCCTCTGAGAGGGTTGCAACACAGTGCCTAGGACTAGATCTTGCCACAACAGTATCTATTTAGGTGGCAATGACCTGAACAGAGCTAAATGTATGGCTTCTGTGGTTATTATAAGGGCGCCTGGCAATAATGTACCATGCCTTAGCAAATAAAGAGACATAGGAGGTGAAGAAAGGTCAGTGAAAGAAACAGATGAGAAATCAATGTCAAAAGAGGTCACTTTATGAGCTTCAAAGAGAGCTACAGTCATTGATTATAATATCACTGAAACAACACAGGCCCCATGAGATCCGAAATTACATTTCCAGTCTGAATTTATAGAACTCACAGCAGACTCTGCTTGTGATTGTAAGCACATTAATGGGAGTCTCCCAAGTAAGCATGATTTAGATGGGCCCAGGCAGGGGTGAACTCAGTTTTCCTTGGGTGTGGATGACTAGATGTGTGACCTAGGTTTCCTCTTCAGAGATTACCAGTTTCACTGGTAATTGCTGGGGGCCAGAATTCTCTCAGAAACACAAATCTGATGTCACTTCCTTGTGTACAAACCACCAGCCTCCCCCCTTCTGCTTGTGGAATGTTTAGAGCCCTGAGATGATGTGCAAGACCCTTCTTAGGAGCCCACCACAGCCCACGCATTCAGACTTCCCCAGACTCTCCAGCCAGACCAAACTGCTTTCACTTTCCCAAATGCACCACCCTTGTCTCCACACTCAGGTTTCTACACAATTTAGAGTGAAATGCCCTCCCCACCCTGATGAAGTATCCCTATTCTTCTCTTGTCCCATTTCATTACCTTGGCAGATTCTGGGCTCACCCAATCCTATCTCCTTTTCTTCCTGGGTACACAGTGAGTGACTCTACTCTTCCTGGTTTCCCCTGTAGTCAGATAGGTTTGCTGGACTGAACTCTGGTGAATGCCGTGGGAGTGGAATGACATACAAAATCACTCATCCCCAACTTTCTTTCTTGACATCCACCATGTTCTCTCTCTTTCCCCATGTTTCCAAGTCTAAAGCCCTTGAGGATGGCCCTGGTCCATGAATAGCAATGTAGAGCAGAGCGCCACTCCCTGCTCACCAAATCCTGCCAATCCACATTAGCCTATGATATAACTGAAAAATATTCTAAGGCACCAAAATGTTTAGGGTGCTTGTTCATCAGTTAGAATTGATTAATGCAATCAACTATATACTATGAATTATATTTTCCCTTTTGTTACTGTGATTATTTTGTACAGGGTACCATAAACAGATTTTTGGAAGAAGTCTAGGAAAAAACAGAAACTTCTGTTTATTAAAGGAAAGAAACTTTATATATAGCAAAATGAAACAGAAACAGGGGCTGTGGCTCACTTGGCTAGTCCTCCTGCGGTGCCAGCATCCCATATGGGTGCCGGGTTCTAGTTCCGGTTGCTCCTCTTCCAGTCCAGCTCTCTGTTATGGCCTGGGAAGGCAGTGGAGGATGGCCCAAGTACTTGGGCGCCTGCACCAGCATGGGAGACCAGGAGAAAGCACCTGGCTCCTGGCTTTGGATCTATGTAGCTCCGGCCGTAGTGGCCATTTGGGGGTTGAGCCAACAGAAGGAAGACCTTTCTCTCTGTCTCTCTCTCTCTTACTGTCTAACTCTAACTGTGAAAAAAACAAAACAAAAAAAACACAGAAACAAAATTCTGCAAGGCTTCTGTTTTTGTACTAACTAGCCAAATTGTCTAGAACACTGTACTGCCGAGACTGTTTTCATGGGGGCAGAAGAAATCCCTAGTGCAGGCTCCAGCTGTATCCCTTATCCTGGGCCACTGTCTCTCAAGTATATACCACTCATCATAAAGGGCACTTCTTAAAAGTCTATGGGGGGCGGACACAGTACTGTGATATGACCCACTGCCTACAATACTGGCATCCCAAATGGGCATGAATTTGAAGCCTGGCTGCTGCATTTCTGATCCAGCTCCCTGTTAACGTGCCTGGGAAAGCAGCTGAGGATGGCCCAAGTGCTTGGGCCCCTGTACCCATGTGAGAGACCTGGATGAAGCTCCTAGCTCCTGGAGAGTGAAGCAGTGGATAGAAGATATCTTTCTCTGTAATGCTTTCAAATAAATAAATAAATAATTCTTTTTAAAAGTCTGCAGAGGTAGGGAATTCTGGAATAACCTTGGCAGGTACAGCAGAAGAGTTTTAATCATTTGACTATTGTACAGAGTAACCAGAATTTAAAAAAAAAAAAAAACCACCTAAATCCATAGACAATATATAAAACGAAACTGAGACAGCTTGCTCTTAACCCCCAAACACAAGTCAATAGTGTGAAAGCATGGCTATGACTGGGAGGAGTTTACTCTCCCACAGTTAAGTGCAAGGTGCCCATTGCTAAGGGGGACCATAGTGGATGCAGCAGGTTAACTCCATGGATGGTCAAGCACCAGGGACACTCTTCTAGGAGAAGCTCCACAGATACACTGGTTAGAGTGGCATTCAACTTGAGAGTCTGAAAGAAAACATCTACTCTAAAAGTGGGGGTGGGAGATGGGGGGTTGGAGAGAAGGGAAAGCAGGGAATCTCAGAAAGCAATCTACCATATATGCTAGGTTTTTGAACACTACACATTTACACACAAGTTCTGTAAGGTATAGTTAAGATGTCTTTCACTGCACCTCATTCTAAAATGTTAGGAAAATTAATTCAAATAAAAAGGAACAATGGAAAAGGATCAAGGTCAAGGTCAAATCACATACAAAGTTATTATAATTACAAAGTAGAAGGCACAGAATAACATCCCTAAAGACAATGAAAGCACACTAAAAAAAGACATTTTCACAAAACAGATAAAAACTACAACCTATCATTTCGGAAGCTTAAAGGCATTAAGAAACCCTCAGATTAGAAAAGCTCAAAAATATGGACGCAAAATTCAGAACTGAATTAGAATAATGAATACATCATTTCAGAGATGCCAACTAAACTAGAAGCCAACAAACAGATCAGATAATCTCTTAATAAATGCCACATGGGAAAATAAAAAGTTTAAAAAATAAAAATGATATGAAGAGTGAAAAAGGATTTAACAGGGACAGTGAAGACACAGAAAGAAAACTGAACATATGGATAATGAGATGCTGAAGAAGAAACACAAGCAAAGAAACAGAATACATTAGTAATTAGTATTAAATTATAATTCAAGGAGCTGGCACTGTGGCGCAGTGGGTTAACGCCCTAACCTGAAGCGCTGGCATCCCATATGGGCGCCAGTTCGAGTCCCGGCTGCTCCTCTTCCTATCCAGCTCTCTGCTATGGCCTGAGAAAGCAGTAGATTGCCCAAGTCCTTGGGCTCCTGCACCCACATGGGAGACCCAGAGGAAGCTCCTAGCTCCTGACTTTGGATCAGCGTAGCTCCAGCTGTTGTGGCCAATTAGGGAGTGAACCATTGGATGGAAGACCTCTCTCTCTCCCTCTCTGCTTCTCCTCTCTCTGTGTAATTCTGACTTTCAAATAAATAAATAAATATTTTAAAAAATTATAATTCAAGAAAATGTTCAAAGGCACAAAAATATTGAAATGACATTTTGAAATATTATACCACATCCACATACCTGGGAATATTGACTGAAGAAGTCCACAGCAAGGACATATTCTAGTGAAATTCCTAAGTTTGCACACCACATGCTTTGTAAAGAAAATTAAACTATAATTAGATTTCTTTAAAAACAAATGTTTTAGGCTAGGAGATGGAGCACCCATTTAATATACTGGATAAAAGAAAATGATTTTATATCCAGCAAAACTGACCTGCAAGTATAATAGTATAACAAACCGTGATGATTGCAGGCACAAACTCCAGTTGTTCTTATAAATCCTTCCTAAGGATTAGAGAATAAGCTTCAGACAATCAAAATGATTAAAGAGGCCACCAACATAAGGACAGGTAGTAATAATTATGTAGTTACTTATAGGGTTAGCATGAAATGGGAGGGAGCTAAGAAATAGGTGAAGATCTAATGGCTTAATGCTATGATGAAGTAGATACAGCACACCTGTTTAAAAGTGAGAAAAAGATGGGGGACTACATGCAAACCAAGTTCTAATGTTTCCAATAAGTGACTGATACTGGTATTAGTATTGTTCTCCTGAGACTGCTGTGCATCTGAGATAAAACAAATCAAGAATATTGGGATATTATAATTCTATTGTCCCCTGTGTCCTTGAGGGCCAAGTTTCTTGAGGACTGAAGGAGGCATAAAAGGTAAACACAGAATAGGTTAAAACTTGTGTTTATACATTTGAATTGGAGTATCGATATGTATATGTATTCACATGTTCATAAAATAGGTAATAAAAGAAATCAGAGCTTCTGAGAGAAAAGGCATGAATTCCATGTCAGGGGCAGGAAATGTATAAAGTAAGCCTGGAGGGGCCGCCACCATAGCTCACTTGGTTAATCCTCCGCCTGCGGTGCTGGCATCCCATATGGGTGCCAGGTTCTAGACTCGGTTGCTCCTCTTCCAGTCCAGCTCTCTGCTGTGGCCCAGAAGGGCAGTGGAGGATGGCCCAAGTGCTTGGGCGCCTGCACCCACATGGGAGACCAGGAGGAAGCACCTGGCTCCTGGCTTCAGATCAGTGTAGTTCCGGCCATAGTGGCCATTTGAGGGGTGAACCAATGGAAGGAAGACCTTTCTCTCTGTCTCTCTCTCACACTGTCTAACTCTATCTGTCAAATAAAAGAAAAAAAAAAATAAGCCTGGAAAGTCTTATATTACCAGATTAACAGGGAAGTTATCAACGTTATCCACTTTTTTATTTATTTGAGTGGCAGAGAGATATAGAGGGAGGGGGAGGGAGGTGAGTAGGGAGAGAGAGAGGGAGAGAGCACTCCCACATTTGCTGGTTCACTCCCCAAATACCTGCAACTCCTCAGCTATGGGCCAGAGCCAAGGATCAGGAGTGGGGGAACTGAATGCAGTTTTCCCGTGTGAGTGGCAGAAGCCCAACCACTTGAGCCATCACAGCTCCCTCCCTGGATGCACATGAGCCAGAAGCTGGAATCAATCCTGCACTCCCACGTGGGACGTGGAAGTTGTAACTGGTGTCTTAACAACTGCACCAATCACCTACCCCTAAAGGCTTTTAAAGTGATAGCAGGAGTTTGAGAAACAACTTGTAGAGGTCCCCACTGGCTAAAGTGGACAACTTAAACATCGTTAATGATCATAGCCCTAATGACCACCACCTAAAGTACTGCCAAAGGGATCAAACCTGAATGTGGTCCAGTCCGTGGGTGTGGTGCCCATTTGCAGGAAAAGCAGGGGCAGAGGAATGCACTGAATTGCCCTGTGAGCCCTGTGGTCCACACAATTGAACTTCAAGGACACTACAGATCAAATGGCCCTGATTCCTCAGTAGATGAATTCTAAGGGAATGAAAGGGATGGACGGGAAATTCACAGTTTAAAAGAGTTAAGGTCGGTGCTGTGGCACAACAGGTTAATCCGCTGTCTACAGTGCCAACATCCCTTAAGGGTGCCAGTTCAAGTCCTGGCTATTCTTCAGATACAGCTCCCTGCTAATGCACCTGGGAAAGCAGGGAAAGATGGCCCAAGTACTTGGGCCCCTGTACCCACTTGGGAGATCCAGAGGAAGCTCCTGGCTCCCTGGCTTTGATCTGGCCTAGCCCTGGCTGTTGATCGCATTTGAGGAATGAACCAGTAGATGGAAAGTCTCTTTCCTCTCTCTCTTCCCTTCTTTTGCTGTAATTCTGAGTTCCAAATAAATAAATAAATCTTTTTAAAAAAAGAGAGAGAGTTGGAGCCGGCGCTGTGGCACAGCAAGTTAAAACCCTGGCCTGAAGCACCGGCATCCCATATGGGCACTGGTTCTAGTCCCAGCTGCTCCTCTTCTAATCCAGCTCTTTGCTATGGCCTGGGAAAGCAGCAGAAGATGGCCCAGGTCCTTGGGTCCCTGCACCTACATGGGAGACCCTGGCTCCTGGCTTTGGATCAACACAGTTCCAGCCATTGTGGCCATCTGGGAAGTGAACCGGCAGATGGAAGACCCCTCTCTGTCTCTACCTCTCTCTGTAACTCTGTCTTCCAAATAAATAAAAATAAATCTTAAAAAAAAAGAGAGAGAGAGAGTTAAGAGACATATCAATTTATCTTCATGGACAAGACCAGATTATAGTGTTTGGGGAATACATCGTAGTGATAAATGTATTCACAAAATATAAATACAGGTTTATCACAATTGGATAATGGTTACTTATAAGGGATAAAAAGAGCTTAGGTACATGAAGGGGTTTTGGAGTACCAAAATTCTATTTCTTATCCTGACTACTATATGACGTATCTGTAATATACATATATATATATATATTTATGCATTATTTATACAATATACTTATACAATAGAAGACACTGGGCCATGCATATGATCCATATGGTTTTCTCTGGTTCTGATTTACAGTAGAGTATTTTTTAAACAACACTGGCTGTCATCTGATCATCTACTGAGGAGGTAACACAAAGCAAAGCACGTGGTTAAGGTGAGAAAGAACACTAGCAAGTGGGGATGGAGGCCACTTCCCAAAGGTGGGCCAGCATCTTCACAAAGTTCTACTTAGAGGGTATCCTGGGTCCAGCAGTACCCGCTTTCCTCTGAACTTCCTAACGTCTCCACCACACACTCGACTCTCCTCCTTGTATAATTAAGCTGAGAGAGCTGAGGAGAGAGGATGTAAAAATAAAAAATTCTAGCCACAGTGCGGTTACGGTAGGTAGGTGAAGAATGACAGGCTGGTGCTGTTTTTGTGGATCAAGTCCCCCTAACCCTGTTTACTGGGATTTAATAGAAACTTGCTCGCTGTGCCGTGTACATTAAATTAAGTTTATCCAGAGCTTTTTGCCTTCTCAAGCATCTAAATTACTCCATTTCTCAGGGAATATGCTAGGACCCAGGAGAAAAGAATGAACTTTGAGTTATAAAATCAAAACGACATTGAACACTAGACAGAGAGATAGACAGACACGAGGGAATAAATGCCTCTGACTGTGCCTGGTGTCTGAACAATCAAAACAAATTTACAGGAATCTTCTGGAGACTGTGGAGAATATATCCCTTAGAAGTGATCTCTTTATCCCATTATTCTATTAAAAAATATGTCAAACGTTCAGGGAGAGGCTAGAAAGTCTGCTAAATATTTTTAGTGACCATAAAGAAAAATCTTAAGGGATCTTGTGGATGTCTTCTTTTTTTTTCCCCCTTAAAGGTCTTAAGTTGTTCCCTTGCAAACTATCCATCCAGAGGGGCTTTCAGAAGTTAATAATGTGTAAAATGCTCCTTGTTCAAGACAAAGACAAAAATGAAGCCTTCAAATTGCCAGTGTCACAGTTAGGATAAGATAGCCTGCCAGTCCCCAGAGCATAATTCAACCCCATATCACAAAAGCACTACTTCCTAGTTCTTTTAGATGTAGGTAGGGTATCAAATCACAAATAAATAACAAAACCTAAGCCCCACACAGGACAGAATATCATTCCAAACACCTAATGCAGGTGAATACATGCTAAACTGAATGGGCATGAGTGACACAAACTTCACAGGAACCATCTTTCCCCAGGACTGCTTTTGCACTTCCAATTCAGACGAAGAGCAAGCTCACTCTTCCCTTAAATATGGAATAAAAAGACAGTTGCACTGGACTATCAGAGAGGTAAGCCCAAATTCACAGAGGTTTTATTAAAAACAGGAAAAGGTCAGTCCTTTTCCCCCAAAGGAATGTCCAGGGCTTGTAGGAATTATTACTCCAAGATAGTTTCTTTATTAAATTCACTGTGCAGAAATAGAAATACAAGGCTGGGGAAGAACTGGAAAGGCACAGAGAGTCTCACTTTTCTCTAGCCTGTGCACTTGCCCCCATCGAAATAGAATGCAAGGTGCAAGGAATTAGCCTCTTCTTCATTGTATCAACAAATCAGATCTATTTAAAAACCTAGAGTAAATCCTTAATGGGCTAAGAAATCATGCAATTAAATAATCTACTAATGATAAATATATCGTCTTTGCTCATTCCCTCAAATAAAACAAATAAGATAAATTGAGAGTGAAACTTCAGCCATAACATCTGTAACACCTTCACTACCAACCACAGACATGAAACAGCCACCTACTGTTTAACCTATGTCTGCTTCTAGTTAAAAATCAAGTGCTAGTTAATGAATTAGTTTGAGTGAATTTATAGATGGAGGGCAGCCCAGACCTGCCTTGTTTAGCACACATTTTTCAACACGGGCAGTCACGGGGAAATCTGAAACCAAAGGTAAGTGCCAAGTCAAAATGGATTCCCGGGACCCCCAGCCGGCGTGTGAATTAATTCTATTTGTATTAATATTTGGAATGTCACGCAGGATGCCGCAGCTGGTTTTGCGTGACGCTCCAGCACTCTCTCCACAGCATTTTTATCATGAAAATGACCATGTTTTGAAAGCTATGGCATACTGCGGGAGAGACTTCACAAGAGCGAAAAGGATGAAAAGCTGAAAATTTCTCCCTTGGCCTCTGCCTATTAAACAACCCGGCTTTTTCAGCAGTAGGACACATTTTGGTGTCAAAGAACAGGGCACACTGTATTCAATTTCAGTGCAGTGAGTGGTCTGGGTAATCCCGCCCCTTTGCATTTCAGATCACACAATGTGCAGAAAAGTCAACAGAATCAGGACTCCAAAATAATGCCCACCTCCAGGTACACGGATGCAGAAATACTCCTTTTGAGGAGGTAAAAAAAAAAAATGAAAGCAGCACCTGGCAGAGCAAAACCTGTTCTCAAGAGGTCGACCAAAGAGGAGTATTGAGATTGAAGTCCTTCTCTCTGGAAAGCTCCAGCAACCAGAGCCCCTGTGTCTGTGAGAACAGAAACACGGCCGGTTTGGATCAGTGAAAACTGGGTAGAGACAAATCCCTCCCTCCAGTCTATGGTTTCAAATGTGTCCTAACATCAAACACTTTTATGGCTTAGAAATGAAAACATCACCTGCTTTGGGTTGTATTTCTTTCCCTTCCAGGCTTCTGGTAGAGATGTCAATAAAACTAACACAGCTACAGAGAGAAGGTAGAACAATAAGGCAAAGGTTTGTGCCACTTAATCAACCCTGCAGTAAGCCCCAAAGAACTCCGGTGTGTACCCAGGTGACCAGCTCTGTGCTACCTGGGTTGCGATCTAACAGCAGGGTTTGTTCTGGGAAAACATCTGATCCAGGGGTTTTGGGGGATTTTAGATATTGTTACCCCTCCCCTCCTCTTCCCTCTTTAATGGGTTCTAGAAAAAGCATAGGAGACTGCAGTTTCAGCAGACAGGGAAAAGAGGGTTGATACGCTCCACATAGTTATTTTTATATTTAATCCAAGAGCAAGAGAGGACTAAGCAACCCAGCTGACTCTCAAAAGCATTTTAGGAAGTTGGCAACTGAACAGGCCACCTCCTGCTATCGCCCACTGTGAAGTAACTGGATCTGGGGTATAGATATGTTTCTCAAAGATATCAATAGCACAGATAATTAAGTTAGTGCAGCAAACTTGCTACATGCTTTGAAGTGTGCATACAGTTGGTGCACTAACCTTTCCCTCACCTGATAGGCTAAGCCTACAATCTCCTCACACATGTTAACAATCTTGTGACCTTTAGTCCATCCTCATTATCACATCATTTAGCTTACCCAACCATGTGCGGCCTACCATAAAAAGCACTGCTTATAAACACGGAGGGCAAGTTCCTAGGCTCAAAGGCAGACTCTACCAGGGGAAGAAGACCCTTCCAGGAGAGGAGCTAAACGTCTCTAGATTTTATCCTGCTGCAGAAGAGAAAGGGCAGTGCAAGGTGGGAGAGGTGACTAGCTGATCCAGTGATCCTCAAACTCTGGGGTGCATCTGAATCACACAAGATGTTTCTCGCAATACAAGCAACCGGAGCCCACCTTCTAAGAGTCCAGTTTAACACAGAGCGGTAGAGGCATGGGATCTGTGCTTCACTGCATTCAGAGGTGACTGTAACTAAGCCAAGTAGTCCTCAGGCTACATTTACTAGAGAGGGAAGGAACGAGTCAAGTTTCTCAGGACTCCAGTACTATGTCACCCCAGGAGCAACCATGAACCCCTTCTGTGCTTTGTATCTTTTGCAATACTTAATCTTCACAACATACCTATGGCTTGCAAATACCCAACTTGATCCATTTTACAGCTATGGAAACGGAGGCAAGCAGTCCAGTAATTTGATCCAAGGTCATAAACTTGTAAGTGGCAAAGGCAGGCCAGGTGCAGAAGGCAGCTCTGTTCCTACACACAACAGCACAGACCCCCACAGGGAGGAGTCTCTCAGGTTTGTAGCCCCTCCTGAGGTGAACATAACTCACCTGCTTTACTGGTCTTTCCTCCCCAAAGTAAGGGCCCGAGACTGAGAAAGCACTGAAGCTAATACATACAAAATACTAGAAATTCTCCATTACGAGGGCTGGATATAGCCTTGCTGCACTTTTATTTTGGTGTTTAATAAAGAAAGGAAAGAGATAAAAAGGAGAAGAGAGAGAAAAATTAAAGCGCTCCCCTCTAGCTGTCCTTCCCCACCAAAAACGCCCAAGAAACAAAAACCAAGACACAAGACCAAGGACCAGAATGCCACTGTTCCCCCAACTCGAGTACCAGCCTTGGGGACTCTATAGCTCCTTGACGTGAAGCCCTTTTACACTAAGAAAAAGACAGAGGTTTTTCAACTGCTACTAAAAAGATAAATAGCCTAGGCTATCCATTAGTGCCCCATAAATTCTGCTGCTCAGAATGCTGATATATTTCCAGTGATTTGTGATGTTTTCCTTTCCGGGTTTTGATGGCAACCTAGGTTTAATACAAAAGACTGGTTTGGCAAAGGTAACATGTCCAGCTATGACACACTTAATTCCCTCAGCTCAAAACCTTCAGGAGGTGTGAAAGCAGCAAATCTAGCAAACTTCCCAATTCCCAGACATGTCCACTGGGAATATGGCTTTCAAAGCAGCATTTCAGGGGAAATTCCATTGTTAAGTGTGTTCTTGGGGAATCTCCAATAAGTCTGCAGAGAGATATTTTCACCTATTTTTCACTCAAACGTGAGGTTGCAGTGGGTCAAACCCACCCTAAAGCTGGTGTTTTAAAGGGAAAGCCTCATCTCTCCTCTGCCTGCTCTGTGATTCAGAATCAGGGGACAGCCTACTAGGAGGTGACCGCCACAGGGCGGGTGACCACTCGGTATGTGCAAGGCTGAGCTGCAAGGCCTCCTTACTGCCCGTCACTTACACACAATCTGGAGGCCAGCTCAAGAGTGGTTCTTGGAGAGAAGACAGACAGGCCTGGGACCAGGTGCAGAGCTGGCAAGCAGAGAGTTACACAAGTTCCTTCTTTTTCTCCCTCTAGGAGCAAATATAAACCTGCTTTATGATGGCAATCCAAGTTTCCCAGAGAAGCACTTGTGCAATAATAGCACCATGGAATAAAAGCTTGAGCAACCAGGGCATTTAGAAAAATAAAGTCTTCCTATTTCCACACGTTTTGTTGTCATTGCCCTATTCCTTCCACTTCCTGCTAGGAGCTCAGGAGGCTCCTGCAGATTCCAGGATTCAAAGGCACAATCATCATACCTCTCTAGTGGGGTTGCTTTGAGGATTAGCTGAATTCATACATGGACACAAACTTTGAACTGTGTCTGGTACACTTAGTAAGCCTCTAATCCTAGCAAGTCTTTTAAGACTTGTAGTTACGAATATTGTTAGTGTGGTAGCTGTTACAGGTGGCCAACTTAGTCATAACACAACATGCTAAATTCAAAATATTTTTAAAAGCAAGTATGTGGCTTGTTTGTTAGTTTTCATCTTTATTTACATCCCATGGACAAAATCCTAATCAATAAATCAGCCATTTAAAGAAATGAGGGCACTTAAGCTACCTTCTTTCTCTATTTTAGATTTGGCCAGTGCCTACAGCATGGCTTCTCAATCTTGACCTTGCAGATATTTGGGGCAGTAGAGTTCCTTGTTGCACTGCACAATATTTAACAGCAGTCCTGGGCTCTCACACTCTTGGTGCCAACAGTACCCATACCCCAGCTGTAACAATCCCAAATGTCTCTAAACATTGCCAAATGTCCCTTAGGAGTAAAACTGCCTCTCCAGAGAACTACTGGTCTAAAGCCATTTTGCAACAGACAAGTGAACTACAGACATGCATTCTCCAAAACAGGCCTCAGACATAGGAGGGTGTGCCTTATGCCACAGTGAGGGTTTTACTAGCAGTAAAGTGAAACCCAAGCCTGACAGTGAGATGCTTAGCACTAACAAGCTATGGTGAGCACAACAGTCCAAACTTCTTCACATATGCAAACTCCACATTTAATTTTCTGCAAGATTACCCACAATAATTACAAAGTTTCCATAATACAGCCTTAAAAGCTGGAAACTATGAGATCCATAAGAATTGATCCTTTATCTTTTACCTTTCCTGTGTACTGTGTCTGCGTAACACAGCAAATGAATGTAGGCAATATTTTCCTCCAATTTCTAGGAGTATTAAAGTGAAACTTTACTAAAATTAAATTGATTATTAAATGATCCAGTGGAGAGAAGTACAGAGTAAACCTCCAGCGTACAAACAACATTGAGGTAGACTAGAGACAGCTTTTGCTTACAAGCATGTATCCTTTAACTGAATATATCTGTTGGACATACAATAACTAATAGTCTAACATTCTAGAAGTCCCTTTGAAATGTTAGCTGGTAGCTGCTACTCATTAATGGCGATTTGAGGGCACAGACTTGACATCTATATGACAGCACTTCATTCAGCTCACCAGGAACATAAAGTATTTTGGAGGCTTAGTGGTAGCTTGACTGGACTTCCTGCTAAGAATTGTTGCTCAAATACTGACTGTCAACTGATCAACTGCAAGCTTTCTGAATCATTACCAAAAAGCATAATTTCTTTATCATAACCATAGAATTAAGCCAGGCCACAAAATGCACCCTAACATGAGTCATATTAAGATTTTATTTACCTGATAGTAACAAAATAGAGACCATATTAGAGAGAAAACACAAATTCATTTCACTTTCTGACATCCACGTGATTACTAGAATTTCCAAAAGCGGGTGAGGGGAGACATGCATATTTTTCTGAAGTATCAGGCCAATGTATTTTTTTTCCTTAAGGGTATTAGTTGTTTTGATGAAGGAATGTAGCACCATCCACTCTTACACTGGATCGCATGTAGTTGTCCTTTCTAAGATGATGTTACTGACAGGGATTACTCTCCTATTACACGGTAAAGTGGGTGGGACTATAGATAAGCATGAGACCTAAGCTTGCAAGTACAAGGTCATTTCCCTTTTGCTCAGAGCTGTTTCGATTCTATCTTCTGAGAAGCAGAGAATCTAGTTGTCATTTCCCTGTGTGACCTCCGAGAAGACAGCCCGAGCTCTCCAGGGGAAGTGGGGTTGGTGATCTGCTCCCTGTCAAGCCTCCAGCAGAGGTTGCCTCTTTCCCTGCCTCCTTTCCAGTTCCTTCACTGCTCAGTGGAGGACAAAGTGGGAATCTCCTCACCACCTGGTAGTCATGGATACCACAGTCAATACACGAACCGACCTTTCAAGCCAATTTTTTTTTTTTTTTTTTTACATCCCCAGTGCTGTGTTTCCCCTTCCTAACTTTCTTGACACTCAATTCCAGTCCTACCCTAGACTAACCCTCTTCCAAGACAGGGATTTCTAATGGTGGGATCAATCTGGATCTAGATTTCTAAAGATCCAATTTCTAGTCTGCTGCTCACTAGCTCGCTCGCTCTCTTCCTCTCTCTCCTTTTTAAACAAGCTGTGTTTCTCTGAACAAGCCACTTAATCTTGGTAAGTTAAATCAGCTGTAAAAAGGAGATGATAATTTGTGACTTCATAAACTTTCACTACACAAATATCATGTATTATTAGCAGAAATACTTACAGTTAGAGAAACAGTGGAAGAGAGTCATTTTTCATGTTATTTCAGTGGAAGCAGTAAAAAAATAATTATTTAATCAACAAGCACAGATATTCTTGGGCAGCTCTGCTCAAAGCTAGTCATATTGTCTCATGACCTTCTGAAGGAAAAGGTGAAAAGCCCTCTGTTTCCTCTTTTCCAATCTCTCCTTTCTACTTCCAGCAATTTAAACACTGGACAAAGGAATAACAGCAGCTCCCAAGTTCTTCCCAAGGAGGACCTTGAGATATTGAACTAGAGGTCAAGCTTCAAGAATTCTACTCAAGGCTGGCACTGTGGCGCAGCAGGTTAACGTCCTGGCCTGTAGTACTGGCATCCCATATGGGTGCTGGTTCAAGACCCGGCTGCTCAATTTCCCATCCAGCTCTCTGCTATGACCTGAGAAAGCAGTAGAAGATGGCCCAAGTCCTTCTGCCCCTGCAGCCTGGTGGGAGACCTGGAAGAAGCTCCTGGCTTCAGATAGGTGTAGCTCTAACCGTTGTAGCCAGTTGGGGAGTGAACCATCGAATGGAAGACCTCTCTCTCTCTCTGCCTCTCCTTCTCTCTCTGTGTAACTCTGACTTTCAAATAAAAAAAAAAAAGAATTCTACTCAAACTGATTTAACAAGATGGTCTGACCTTGACATTAACCTTGGAAATGACAAGGATTTCCCATTTCCCTCTTTCTACTCTGACTGGTACCATATCTCATTTCACACACAGCAGTTTGGTACCTCCCCTATATTTGGTACCTGTCCCCTATGTTTACCAAAACTCACGTCTTCAAAACAAGCACACAGAGTAGGAAGTACCTCTCAGAAGTGAACTCCATCTGCACTACAAGCAGTGAGCCAGCTATGGGAGCAGCAGGCCACTGCTGGAGAAGACACCATGGTGTGTGGTGGACCCTATGAGGTTACAGAACAAGGAGGCACAGGATTTTCTCTCCAGTGCCCCACCTGGGTGCCATGAAACAAAAAACGTTGAGAACATTCTGACACTGCTCCTTACAGATCAGAGGATGGTATTCCAGATTGAAGGCAATTACAGAACCTGCATAGAAGGGTCACCCTCCTAGTTCCTTTTCCCAGAAAAGTCCTTGTTATACTCAGATGTGACTCCCAGCACATCCCTGGGTCCTTAGAAGTTGTTTGGTTGATATCACACCAATTGGAAGTGATCATAACATTAAAGAGAAAATCTTTCGTCCAGGGGGAGAAGGTGGTCAAAATTCAGAAAACAGTTTTTATATGAACTATATAAGTTGCTACAATCTTAAGCAAATAATTTAGGGAAGCTGCGTAACTCAATTTCTTCATCTATAAAACTGAGAGGAAAATAAGTTTTGTAGCTCACAAGATTTTTTTAAAAATAAGTAAAATCTACTTTTAAAAATATCAAGTAGCATTAAATACTTAGCCTCTTACAGAAATCTAATTTATGCCTATAGATGCAAAAGTACAAGATTTTAGAAAACATCCAGTGTTAGCACCTGAAAAAGACAAGACAGTTCTATTATTGAACATCACATCAATGCACCTGTACTTCTTTCTCTCCATCCCTCTTTTTCTTGTGTCTATAGAGTCTTTGTGTTTCAAAAGGTAGCATCACTGGAATGTACTAGATTTTTTAAAGATTTGTCTATTCATTTGAAAGGCAGGGTTACAGAAAAAGGGAGCGATACATAGGTAGAGAGAGAGAAAGAGAAAGAGAGGGACAGAGATCTTCCATTTACTGGCCACAGTGGTTGGCCAGGCCGAAGTCAAGAAATTGGAGGTTCATCTAGGTCTCCAATGTGGGAGGCAGCAGCCCAGACACTTGAGCCATCTTCATCTGCTTTTCCCACATCATCAGCTGAGACACGAACAGGTGCCCATCTAGGATGCAGGTGACACAGGTGGCAGCTTCACCCACTGCCTTACAATGCCAGCCCCTGTACTACGGCAAAATACCCTGGTGGAAAGTCTCAAATGCAGTATTTCTAGCTGTATTGCCTAGAACAAATTAATGTCCAAAATAGGGATGATGAGAGCTGGCACTGTGGGCAGCAGGTTAAAGCCACATCCTACAGGGCCAGCATCCCAGATGAGAGCCAGTTGGAGTCCTGGCTGTTCCACCTCCAATGCAACTCCCTGTTAATGCAGCTGGGAAAAAGGAAAGGATGGCCCATGTCCTTAGGTCCCTTCACCCACGTGAAAGACCTGGATGAAGCGCCTGGCTTCAGCCTGGCCCAGCCCTGCTCTTTGTGGCCACTTGGTGAGTGAAGCAGCTGATAGAAGATCTGTCTCACCTGTCTCTCTGTAACTCTGCTTTTCAAGTAAATACATAAATCTCTTTCGTTTTTTAAGATTTATTTGAAAGACACAATTATAGAGAGAGGGAGAGTCAGACAGAGAGGTCCTCCATCTGCTGGTTCACTCCCCAGATGGCCTCAACAGCCAGAGCTGTGCCGATCCAGAGCCAGGATCTTCTTCTGGGTCCCCCACGTGGGTGTAGGGACCCAAGGACTTGGGCCATCTTCTACTGCTTTCCCAGGCCGTAGCAGAGAGCTGGATAGGAAGTGGAGCAGCTGAGACTAGAACTGGTACCCATATGGGATGCCTGTGCCTCAGGCCAGGGCTAAAATTTAACCTGCTGCACCACAGTGCCAGTCCCAATACATATCTTTAACAAATAAATAAATAGAGATGCTGGTCTTCAATCATTTACTTCCAGGATGCTGAGTATTAAATGAGATATCTCTGTGCTTCTCTCATTCTCTCTCTCATCCTGCTTTCCCTGCTCTTTCCTCTTTCTTCTTCCCCTCCTCTTCCTTTTCTTCCTCACTATTATCCTGCCTTTTCCACCTCTTCTTTCTTTTCTGTCCATACTAAATTGTTTTTGTTGTTGTTGTTGTTGTTGTTGTTGTTGTTGTGACCATCTTCCATGTTTCTGCTTTGAGTCCTTTGAATGTCCTAGGATAAATCCATTTCATGATTCTGGGGGCATTCCTTCACTCCAGAAAACATTTCTGTCTTATAAACCCTGCAGATCGTCTGCAGCTGAATGAGGCAATATGCATATATGTAGGGAAGATTATAAATTTGAAGCTTGGCTCTGTCATTCACTAGCTGTGAAAACTTGAGCAAATTCCATCACCTCTTAGAGGCTCAATTTTCTCATTTATAAGATGGGGGTAACATGTCTATCTCATAAGCGTAATGAGAGAATTAGATCAATTAAGATACCATATAAAACACATGGCATAATGCCTGGCTAAACGGTAAGTGCACAATGAAGAGCAGTTATTATTATGTTAAAACTAAAAATCAGATTTATGTATTAATGACATTGTGGCTAACGTTAATAATGGCAATTCTGGGGGAGAATCTCAAGATGGAATGCTGCCCCATCAAACAGCATGGAAAGAAAAGCCTCTCATAATCACTAATAGTTACTGAGCACTTACTTGTATGCCAGATACTTTTCTTAATACTTGATACATGTTAACTCATTCAGCCCTCACAATAGTCCTATGAAGTGGCTATAATTATTACTCCAATCCAAGAGAGCAATAGAAACTTAGTGTGCTTCAGTGACTTCCCTAAATCATCACAGGTACTTGAGCCAGAATTCAAACCCACAGTCTAGCTTCAGAGCCGTGATGTAAAAGTTCTCCCAAAATCATGTACCTCTGAGAAAATGGTATCTTCCAGATCAATTAATACACTGCCAGTCACTGATAACCAGTAACAAAGCACTCGAATCTACTGATGATTTTTCTCCTAAGTAAGCGCAGTTGCACTTCCTATGGCATCACTCTTGCTTACTAACACTCGGACTTCCTCTCTGGTGTCAGAAAGCAGGCACTGCAATACAAGCTAAAGGTCTGGGAATTGCTTACAGCCCTGGGCTCATCTGTGGTATGCGCACGTCACCCATCAGCATCACCATTTCTGTCAGCACCCCCACCACCGTTATCATCACCACCCTCATATTACTATTGATTGATCACTCCATGCCTGGCATGTGGTAATTCTTCACATGCTTTTTCTGTGTGTTTTACAGCAGAGGAAAATGTTGAAAACCATTGAGCTACACCATTCAAGGTGCATACTTAAAACCTTTTACTCAAAACTCTACCATGCGTAACTCCACCACCTACCTTGAAAAGGGGACAGGAATGGCAATAATATTTACTGACAGCATCTTGCATCAAGCAGGGGACTGGGCACTTTACACATGTAACCTTACTTCTCACAGCAAACCTAAAATGTAGACAGTATAGTTACTTTAATCCCAATTTTACAACAAAGGAAACCTCAGCCAAGGATGCTTATATATCATCCCAGTGACTACAGAGATGCTAAATTATGGCTTCAGGATTTGAATCAGGCCCGTATGTCTCTTGAGAAATACTTCTAGGATAGTCTTACCAAAACGGTATATTTTCTCCCATGATATAAGCTCTTTCCATGATCTATTTAACAGAAGGAAGGAACTTTCAAAAAAGTGCTAGCTTGCAAATCAGAAATCTGATGTCCTAGTTCTGGTTTTTCAACTCACATGTTGTAAGACATTGACAATAGTTCTATGTATTAAAATGAAGTTTCCAGCTCTAATCTTCTATGCTTTGTGAGTACTCTAGAAATAGACAACGGACACCCATCATCAGTTGTATGATGTCAATTCTAATGACAGGCTTGTTCTCCACACTTAAAAGAGAAAACCATGGAGGGAGGCCCATTGCACTGGTGCACGTGTTGACTGGACCATCGGAGAAGGGTGGTTTCGAAGGTTGGCTGAGAAGTGTGAGAAAGTCATCCACCTTGCAGCTGTCCCTGCCTGAACAGTACCAAGTCCCTCTCTGGAGATCTCTGCTGGCACCTTGTCTTCATTCCTCTGTGAAAAAAAAACACAAACTCACATCCTTGTGAAGAATGTATTGCCTTCTACATACAACTGCCAAAAACCCAACTGTAGGCAAAATCCATCTGACAAAATCCCTTAACTGCTTTGATTCAGTTCTTAAAGGAGATTAGTTGTTGGAAGGTCACAGAGAAGCCATCCTACTGCACATTGCAGCTTGGGGTTTCAAAGCTTTCACTACTAAGGGAATCTCCGTGCTCAATGCCCCTTCTCTCCATGCCGTTTAATCAATGAATCAACAAATAGTTACTGAGCGAGGCTTCCCTGGGGTCTGCAGGTCACTTCAGATGTGGCTCTCCAGTTCAATAGCAGGAGAAAGCAAAACGGATTTTTCCGACTTCTCTTAAAGTTTCCATTTTTAAAACCCAGGCTGGCATCAAAAGGCTGTGAGTCTCCTGTCCCTCTTTTTCTATTCCCAGGACACTCGGATTCACAAAGGAAAAGAAACGTAGTAATGCTGAGAGAATATAGAATACCTGGACGGAAGGACAGGGGGAAGGATGGAAAGTAGGCAGGGAGAGAGGTCAAAGGGTGGAGCGAACATGTAGACAAAACGACAGAGAAATGCTTCTTTGGTAGCATACAACTCCATGTTTATTAGTCTGTTACCACTTCTCTTTAGTATATCTTATCTTCAAGGCCAAGTAGTTAGTCCCAGTTCCAAGCTTTTAGGATTGATATAATTATGAATGTCTTATACATTTAAGGGTCCTTCTACCCCCAATTCTAGTAACAGGCTCTTACATAAAATGTGCATATAATCTCAATATCCACAGCATCAGGAATCCAAAGTGCAAAAAAAAAAAAAAAATTAGTGTTCCTATGTGATTTGCATGAAAATGAAAGACATGTAGTAAGATATTATTTCTGACTTTCAATAAAAATGTAAAATAAAATACTATACTATGATACAAAGTGAATCACAATCTCCCAAGTGATGACAAGCTACTGCAGGGAGCGACTGTCACTGGGACAGGACAAAACAATGGTGTTGAACATTACCCTCTCAGCTCCGCAGACAGCGGAATTCTACCTAACCACATTGTTCTTCAACCAAAAATAATAATGGAACCAGCAGTTTCGTGAATATCTACTATGCCAGACATGGTATTAAAAACTTTGGACCTTATCTTGTGTGACTCCTTCGACTACTCCATTGGCATACATTACTATCCTCAATCTACAGATGCGGCTGTGGAAGGTGGGAGCGCTGAAATCACCTTGTGTAAATCTTAAAGACCAGTATAATTAGGTGAAGAGACATCAACCATAACATCTAACTTTAAAGACTGCGCCCCTAACCACTCTCTAGCCAACATTTTTAGTTCCATCCTTCAGCTTGGAGAAAGTGGAAAAGCAAAAAGTGAAAAGTAAAAAGTGTGAAGTGTGTGTGTGTGTGTGTATTCTAATTTTTTTTTACCCAAAATCTCATTTGAGCTCAGTGTTCCCACATCTGCTTCAAATTGCCCCTCTCCCCACCCCAATATTAATTACTGGCATTTCATTTCTTTTTGATAAGCATGGCAGATATTAGAGTAGCAAACAAGCCATGAGTCCACAACATTCACCACTATATTCTGAAAAATATTTCCATTCAAGCACGCACTAAGGCTTTCCAACATCTTAAGATTGAAAAAAAAAAAAAAAAAACCTGAGTATAAGTATAAGCACTACGTTAACACTTGGCACTTACAGGTCTAAACAAAGTTTTTGAGACAAAATCTTGAATGCAGATAGAGGAAGTTGATGCTTCTTCATCTTACTGATCTTCTAAATGATAAGCCCCATGCCTTTCTCATGTGCTGTTTGGAGCTATCATAGTGAAGGTATTAATAGAAAAAATATGCATTTGAAATCCTATTATTCAAGATGACATCTAGACATGTACAATTATGCATCTATTGAGCGGAATCTATATATTAAAAGGAGGGAAAATATAAATATACCATTCTCTGTTTCTGAGGTGATAGGATTATTTATACCATCCGTGTGGAAGGTGTAGCCCGAGGAACCAATCCCAGTCTGTACTACCTTAAGACACAGACACCTAGGCAGAGTCCTTTGCTTAAAGTGCTGCGGTTGTCTGACCCTGTGACTTGGGACATCTCCACTTCTGCATATGGTGGATTGACCAGGTCCCCCACGCAAATCTGGAGAAAGACACAGCTGTGCTCCTAAGTCTCCCCTCCTCCTCCCCAGCTTTAACTACTAGAATTTCCTCTCACTGCCTTTCAATAGCACAGCTAATAGCAGTACACCAAAAAAACCATGAGGCTAGCATGCAACACAGGTACAATTTGCTCCTTTCTCTTGGCTGAAGGCAAATTTATGAACATAATCATTTTCACAAACAGAAACCATTTCTGCCAGAGCAATGCAAATATGCTTGTCAAACCTGGTTCTCGAAGAACCCAGAAAAGGTGTAGGTGGATGAAACCCTGAGGTTAGGCTCCGCACCTCTCCCGGCATCTGCATGCACTTATTATTGCCATATTGCAGAAGTTGTTTCTAAAGCAAATTGCAGGTTTCAGGAAGAGCGAGTTTACAAATGAATCCAGAGACTTGGGGAGGCAGAGAAAAGGCAGTCGTAGCATTTAAAAGCTAAGGAACGAAATGACCTATTCCACTTGTGTCAAAGCCTCAGAACTTCTAGTACGCAATTAGCATGCCCTTCCACAAACGAAGCCCTGAAATCCAGACTTCCTTTTTGTTCCTAAAATAAAGGTACTTACCAGTGAAAATCCACAAGTCACCACACTTTGCCCAGAATCACATTAGCCTCCCTTCTCCATGGAAGCGTGGAGTGGGACCTGCCAAGTTTGTGGGGACACCTACTTGGGTTGGTTGGAACTAGTAAAGGGGGAGGCGGGGGTTGTGGGGGAGAAAAGACACTTTCCCTTTAAAACTGAACAGAAGCGGATACCACATCACATGACCTTTTACCGTAATTTCTATTAAAATCATTTCATGTCTGGTTGCCTCTGCTCTCCTGGCTCATTTGTATTGTTTACAACAAGTCGTTGCACTGGCAGTTAGTGGTGGCTGAAGCCATGGTTACCCGTTTTTACATTCACTAGTTAAATGGAATGCAGTTCTGCTGTGGGTTTCAGGGAGCAAGCTCTTAAGAAACCACAATCCAGCTATCAATCAGACTAATCTGGGTGAAATTAATCTTACAAACATCAGTATTGTTGCATATTAAAAATGGATAGAAACAGGGCACAGGCTTTTAGGGGGTAGGAGTGACAAAAGTGGCCAGGCTGAGATCTGACTTAGACCCTCAGAGAGTGCAGTCCGTGGTCCACACATCTGACAGCCATTCACCGGGTGCGTTTAAAAAGCTTTCAAGGGTAAGACGACCACCCTTGAAAACAAATCCACCACCTTCCCAAATCTGTGAGCATTCATTTCACCTGGATGTTCTCAGAATCTAAACAGTGCCGAAATACAGGTTTAACCAGACTGCAATCTCAGGAAAGTAACTTAAACAGATACATTCAAGACAGCAAAACACCAAACAGACAGCACTGAGTAGGATTCAATTAAGACAAAACCTCAGTGGAATGCTTTTTACAAGTAAATTAAAACTACAAACTAATATGTTTCATTGAGAGCAAGAATAGTACAAATTCATTCTATTGTCTGTGAATTGATGTGGTTAATTCTCTAAAAAGCATTCCCCAAAGCTAACTTGTTTCTCATGATGGACATGCCCAACAATTATAATTCCTAATAAAAATGTAGAAGTTTTATAGTTTAATGCCCACCATAATTGTCCCCCAAGTCACATCTAAATGCTAGATGAGAACAGCAAATAGTTAAAGCTAATATATTACAACCCCATCTACTGCAAAGTCACTGTATCAGAAGCTAGAATTGATTTGTTTCCTCAGAACGAATTGAAAATGAATGTAACATAACGTCGGAAAAAATGCCTCCTGCACTGCTAATCGGATATTGTATAATGGTTGAATGCAGCTCTGCCCTATGCCATTGCTGCCTAAATCATACATACTTACACGTTCTGGGTTCTTCCAAGAGTTTGGTGCAGTTTCAAGGACAAATGTCTTAAAGGAAGCCTCTCTAGTGTGCAGCAGGGAGCCTAGCTCGGATCTGATGACAAGAGCACAGTGCTAAAGCTGACAACAGAGCAGGAAACTTCCTGTGTGAAGAGGAGATCTTGGAAAGTCTCGGGGTTAAAAAGGCTGCTTGAAATGTGCTGGTTGATTTGCTCCCTGGTTGTGTCTACACAGTAGCAGCTGATCTGTGTTTGCAGCCTGCAGAAGGGAACCTTTACTGAAAACCAATGGCATCACATTTCAGCCGAGCTGATGCCAAGTGCTGGGGAGCAGAGCAACCTTTGACAACTTCACACAATTCAACCCAGCAGACTTAGCACAGGTCAGGGGGGGAGCGTGACCGATGCTTCCCCACCCGGAGGGTAGTTTAGGGCAGTGCCTAGAAACCAAACACTGTGGCAGGCTGGGCTTGGGCAACAGCGTAAGGATTCCCTGGACTCAGCTGGTTCTGCTGCCCTGACCCACTGCATACCATATTTTAACAAAATTTTTAAAAATGGATCCAAACCTTTAAAATGTATTTCCCTCTATTTCTACATAAACCTGCATATTTAAGGCTCTTCTGGTATTCCTCAGAAATTTAAATAGGAAAATAATATAGTATTGGGAAAGTGGTCACATATTCTGTAGTCTGCCTCCTATTGTAGAGACTGGAGATTTGATTTTGAACCCACTATTGTAATGAGGCCATGGGGGTGGTAAGGGCGGACAAACAATGACAAGTATGGAACACGCTGGTCAGAGTGGGGTTTCTTTCTTCCTCATCTCCCTTAGCATGGAAGAGAAAGGAAATTGTGTGCCTCGCCAGATTTAGGAGTGCAAGTGCAGAGAGAGTGAGAGACAGAGAAAGAAGGAGGCATGGCGGGGAAGGCTGCTAGCAGCTATAGCAAAGCCAACCCCAGGCATTGGTTAACCACTTCATCATCTGTAAGTTCCTCCCTGCTCTTCGTTTCTCTTCTGTGCCTATGACAAGTCTAGGTTACGGCATATTGTATGGTATTTTCTCACTATTGTGCATCTTACTTCAAAGGGCAGAAATCAGAACAGCTTCACAAAAGGCCATGTCAAATGCGTCAGGAAGCTCAGGGAAGGGCTCCCCAACTTCTCTGAAGCCGGCCCTCAAGCTGCCTGGACAGCTGGTAAACTATCCAAGGTCTCTGCTTGCCATGTTCGCCATACTGTTGTTCAGGAGAAATGATGATTCCCTTACTTCTGGGAGCCCACACCAGATAATGAATGGAGTCCAAGTGTGGGTGCTGGCAGGATTTAACTTCCCATCCCGACTCCACCACTTTCCGTGTGCATGAGGTTGAGAGTGGCTTCACATCTCTCTTCTGTTCCCTCACCTGTGAAATGGAGACCATATCCCTACCACACGAGATTCTCAGTGAAGACTTAAATATAACCTGCTACCTAGGGCTTACACAGTACCTGGCATGCTCATATTTACAAACATGTGCTAAGCCTCTTCTCTGAGCCAGGCATAGCAACAGATACTGGGGACACAAAGACACTGAAGACACAATCCTCAGCCTCAAGGACAGTTGCCCAAGAGTGCATTCTTCCCTACCTCCCACCTCCCAGGGTTTGTGTGGTCTCCATCATAAAGCATAAGACCACTTTCAAGTGAACCAATTTATTCAGTCCTTGCAACAAATCTTATGAGCTAGATAAAGCTATGCCCAACTTAGAAAGAGGAAAACTACATATTCACAACTACTAAATTGCAACCTGAATGTCAACCCAAGGTCTCTGTTTCTGTCAAGTACTCTAAACTTGTCTTTATTTATTTTCAGAGAAAGAGAGTTCTCATCTGCTGGTTTACTCCCCAAGTACCACAATGGCCATGCTGAGGCCAGGAGCCAAAGACTCAACCTAAGCCTCCCATGAGGGTGACAGGTACCCAACTACTTGAGCCATCACCTGCTGCCCGGAGGGCATTATCAGGAACCTGTAAGTGGGAGCTTGAACCCAGGCACTCCACTATGAAATGCAGGTGTCCCAAAACAGCATCTTAACCACTGCACCAAATGCCCTTCCCACTGTCAAGTTCTCTTGTCTATGGAGAATTCATATTTTGCACAATTTTATATTCCACTACTATCCTGTTTCATGTGTATGTATTGTGCTTCCTTAACAATAGTAGAAATCCTTTAAAGGACCATACGTTAAAATTTAATGTTCTCTAGCAATCCCAGTCTTATAGTAAATATGATGCAAATTCAATACATTTCCCTAAAATAAAAAGAAATTCAAGCTGGGTCAATTTCACTACCTACCATCAACCTCAAAGAAAGCTAGAAATCTCCAACAAACCTTGGTTTGAAGGTTATTTGTGGCCTTTCCATGCTCATACGATATATGTCCTCAATTATTTTCAAATACCACTTACATGCTAAAGTTCTTAACTTTAAATCCCTGAAGACTGATTTCCTCACTTTTTTAGAATGTATGGCATACAACAAGGACATAATGAATATTTGTAAGATTGATTCAACGTTTACTTTTAAATTCAAACTGGAAGCCAAGATACCTCTTTAACTTCTAGATTCACTCCAGTTTCTAGGTTTAACAGATCACAAAGTGTAGTTCATTCAGTAGAGCAGAGCATACACCAATCTCAGGTTGACGCTAAGCAGATATTTTTTAGATCTGCTATCGATCTGTCTATACCATACAATCAGCCCAAAATTCTTGAATAATGATTGACCCACTGCTTCATTTTATGGTTTGAAATGCAGTCTATTTCTGATGGAGAAATTGGTTTGAAGTTTAACAGTAAATCATACATAAGACATTCTCAAAAGAGATCTGTATAGTATCTAGAATGTGGAATTCAGTTGTTGAATTACATTCATTAGTTTTGATGTTATACATTGGAAATCTCCTTTTAATGGATTTTTATATCGTTATTTGTAGGTATTTGCTCCAAACAATGATTTCTTCAGACTTACAACATTTCAGGAAATTTAGATAAATATCAATGGCAATGTCATGGCAAAAAAAGGCAAATGACAGACAATGTTTGAGGCAAAGAAAACAATTACTGAATACATTGCCTTTGCTTCCAGGGTCATCCACTTGTTTATTTAGACAACTGGGGCCATCCCTAAGGAAAGTAAATATGCTCCCCAACTACAGGCAGTGGGTGCTTTAGAATGATCGGGCTCCTGAACATCCACATTCAACTGTCCTGCTGCATACTACGCCTGTTTCCTCCAGAAATAAAGTAATATGATACCCAAAAGTTTCACTCAATGCTCGCAACCATCTTGAGAAGCAGATGCTTTTATTTATTAATATTTTTACAAACGAAAAAAAGTTCGCAGAATTAAATAACTTCTAAAAATCGTAGAGGCACTCAGCAGCCTAGCAGACGTTTTGAAATGAGAACTCAAACTCTGATTGCAAAGCTTTTCACAAGACACACCGTAGTTTCCCTTCAGCAAAATTACACACATTAATTTCTCCACAGCTCAGTTAAATGCAAACAGGACTACTTCTCTATCTGCCCCTCTCTATGTCTCTGTCTATCTGTCTCTCTGTCTCTCACACACACACACCACCCTCCAACTTTTCTTTCACATCTTTTTTTTTTATTTGAAAGCCAGAATGAGAGAATGAGAGAAAGAGAGAGAGAGAGAGAAATTGCTTATTCACTCCCTTAATGATTGCAGCTGCCAGGGCCGGGTCAGGAGTCTCCTGTGTGGATAGCAGGGCCCCAAACACTTGGGCATCTTCTGCTGCTTTTCTGAGGGCATTAGCAGGGAGCTGGATCACAAGTGGGGTAGCTGGGACACAACCTGGCACCTATACAGGATACCTGTGTTGCAGGCCACAATGCCAGCCCCACTTCTTTCACATGTTGGCCAGGGCTTCTGAGAGTAATTTTTTCTACGTTTGCTTTTACTCTCTCTCACTTTTCAAGGAATTTCAGTGTCAAAAACCAAATCTGATCCCAGGTGATAAACTTAGAAGTCATACTAATGTTTCACTATTTCGAGGGAAAGAAAACCATACAGTTTACAACCAGTCTGAAAATTCCTAAAGTTAAAAATCCCTTTTAGATTCTCTGCAAGAGTTTCCATCTATCTTTTAAACTTCTAGTTAATGTGCATTGTCGGAAACACCAACCCTCCCGAGTCTCACTAAATGATAAACTATCATTCCGTTTTACGACTTCATGTTATTTTATCACTTGTATCATAATAGAACTATTCTTTACATTTTGTTCATCACTGATAATGTAATATTTCACTCCAATAAGTAGCAATAAGCTTTTATGGGCTAGCCTGGGAAAGTAATCAGCACTTAAGATTGTTTTCTATGAGGAAAAAAAGTATATTTTGAATACCTAATGATTGATCTACAAAGGGAAAATTTTAGTGTAAACCTGCCTCTCTAAATTTCCTGAAACCTTCATTCCATAACAATGACCCTGAGCTTACCTACAGCTTGCCATCCTAATACCGCTAGTCATGGCATAAGGCCATCTTTAATAAAATAGTTTATAAAATAGAGCTAAATAGGAGTATGATTAATTGGGTGATTCATTATTAATCAATCACTTCACTCCATCACAGGAGCAAAGGAAGCCGGAGACCACTGAGTCAAATCCTCTCATTCTAGAAATGAAGAAAGAACAGCTCCCTTTTGTTTTCTGATGGAGCAGGCAACCCCAGCATATTATAGACTCTGCACCCTCTTGACTGACCTTTAGCTGAAGACCATCTTACCCATTAGCTATAAAGAGTAAATTGCTAACTTTAAAGGTAATTGGTCCAAAGGATCATCAGACATTATGTCCCAATTCTGCAACCTTAGGAAAATAAATGTTCATACTAAATAGAGAATGAATTTCTAATAACAGAATTAAACTGTTCATCTAAATAGCCAACTTTGGATTTCCCTCCATACATAATAACTTGGAAAAATATATAGCCTGTGTTTACTATAGCACTATAGCTACAGTCTCTAAGAAGAGCTATAACTCGCTAACAATTTTCCTGATTTATGTTTGAAAACATACAGGGCATGAAATGATTTCTGCAACCTTACATTTTTCCTCAAGAACGCTGGTGAGTGGAGGATATATTCCAAAAGCACATGGGATTGCTTGTTGCATCTCCATTTTTAAAAATTAATATGTGATAAGCAACTACATGTGTGTCACCCCCCAAAAAATCATTAGATTTTTTTCTATTAATGGGGAAAAGTAGAAAAAAAAAGAAGAAAAGGAGAGAGTAAAGGACAGAAGAACTCTCTAAGAGAATCTATTTTCATGTATTGGACACTATAAAAATGATTGTTTTAAGTAAGAAAGTGCAATAAACATTCTTCCAAATGTTAATGATGTAGAATGGAAAATGTATGGTTATTAAATATAACCCACTATACAAATACTAGTTATTCTTATTGCTATTTAAACTATATGGAAATCTACTTCACAATCTATATATGTGCTAATAAAAATGGGTATTTGTAAATATAAATTATAGTGGCCATAAAATCAGCCTTATTAATCTAATATATCTTAGAGCAAGACCACATTTAAATGGGCCACTCTGGTAACATCGATATCTGGAGACACGCTATCCTCCCGTGTGGGTATCGATTTGAACAGGAATACAAAAAGTTTTACTGTGCTTCATATAACATTGAATTTGAAATCCTGCATTTGAATCTTCAAAACAGTAAAAAAAAATCAGTTATACATATTTGGCAAGCTAAAAAATAATTCATTTTTACAAGGGAAATAAAATAAGCTAATCCATTAGTTAGCATCCTTTGTCGAGTCCTGTGCAGGTTATGTGTTTGAGCCTGTATGCCAATTGAAACTGCCATAGGTGTCCTTAATAAAGAAAGCATCTTTGGATCTCCAGTGTCATATATTTTATCACAGAGATTCTACTCATTCAGTTCCTTTTCTGTGGCAACGATGATCATGACCTTGTTTCAATGAACAAAGTATCCTTCATCACAAAATCATAAACAGAGGACTGATTTAAAATTAGAAATGATTCTTCCTTACCACTCCAGATATTATTGAACATAGTGTTAAAAATACACTGTTAACTATCCACATGGGACGGCCACATCTGAGGGAGAGCAAAAGGCAGGAGGTAAGCTGAGGTGGCAGTGGTCTTTTACATTGCAAACCATTAGCGCTGAGTCAATGAACAGTATCTCAGGTCCTAGAGAATGAAAAGTCCCTACCCAAGTGATAAAGACACACAGAGCTCTAATATTATCACAAGAACAATTTTTTCTCAGTAATATATTATCAGATTTTTCTTAAAAAAATTTGAAAGGATTTTTCCCATTCCTGGAATCTGAGGGTCTAGAACCACAAAGCCATGTATGGATCCCAGATCTATTTATTTGTATTACTTTCTGCAGTCATTTCCGAAGAGAAGACTCCAAAAGCCACGACTCTTTTTCCGTCTGCATCACCACTGATTCCAATACCAAGTACCATGATAAATTTGAGTAAAAATAGACTATGTCCTGTTCCAGAGAAAGATCCTTAAACTCCACTGCACCTCTCCTACTCGCTAGCATAAGAGCGTGAGAGCACACAGCTCCTATTCACAATTTCTGGCTCAGATTCTCAAGGCCTGCTTTTGCGTATGGTGCCACAAGCCTAAATACCAACTTGCAAAGCCGTGTCACTTCAGGGCTTTAACAATCAGACAACAAAGTGAGAAGAGAAAACTTTGTTCGTTCAACACACCCCAGCACATTGTCTTGCCTTGACAAGGATATTTAAGTGAATTCAAAAAATTACAATATTACAAACTTGCTCATCAGTACTTCAAAAATAACAGATTCTATTGTTGATGGAGTGATTTTCAGTTGGTTTTCTTGGACCAGTGGCTCAACTGAAAGACTCACCAACTGCTCCTTGAAGAAAACCAAGAGCTGCATTTAAATGGAGACAGAGTATTTCCAAACACATGGTACCTGGAAGGCCTCTTACTGAAAACAACTCAAACTGTAGCAGGTGTATTTCCATGCTGTAGCTGTCCCCATTTCATAGGGCTCTGGCTACTGCTATAACAGTCTTTCTCCTGTGAGCATTCATTATATTTGTCTCTGAGAGGTCAAAATTAAACCTTGCTCCATCGCAAAGTCCCCATACTAACAACAAGCAATTACTACTGGACATATCATTTCTGATGTGTGCAGAAAAAGACTACAGAATACAGCTCAGCCAGAAACGTTAAATAATTGAAAAGTATAATGACTTAATAGAGTAGTAAGCTTAGTTTACAATGCAGCCAATTTAAAGCCATAAAAATACCGTGTAAAAATTTTATCTTGTGGTTGACCATTACATATCCTATCTATTATTCAAAAGTATCTCAACAGTGTTTTTCTTCATTAATGTGGCTTTTGGCATTTCCCTCAAAATCTTTGTAGACCCACAGTTTCCCAACAATTTTGAAACAAAACACAAAACTTCTGTATTATATCATATACTGCCTTCCCTAGCATGATAAGATCTTCAATGTCTGATTGAAGCTAGTTTCATAGGTCAGTCTGCGAGGCACACCTGAACCTCCTTGCATAGACTTGGTTTTGCATTTAACACAACTGAGCAGACAAGACATAAAAAAATAAAAAGGCTAGAGCTACTTGTATTGACACATCTGTAAACAAAGAAGAACCTCATAAATAACCCCCTTTCCTGTGACACACTAAGCCAGGGATTTGTTTGTATCAGAAAATGTCATGGAGCATCAAAAGTTTCGCCTTGAATGTTCGGCTAAGGTGCACAGCGTGTCTGCAGAGGAGAATTGCAACTGAAATGTCCCGGTAAGCAAGGCTGCTGAGAACGGCTCCAGGTATTCTTAGAGCAGCACTTTGGGCTACCTCCTCTTGCTGCACTGCCAATCTCACACTGATTCAAATTCTGAACTCAAAATGAAAGATGAAATATCTTGAAGATCACTTAATATTGAAATACTGTTGCAGTAATAAGTGGTGCTCAGTTGGAGTTGGGAACATGGTACTCTCTTGGTAACCTTTTAATTTCTGGAAAAATTGCACAGAATAAATTGAGCAGCACACAAGGAAACCTAATCGATTGATCTACTCTATTTTGTTCAAGAGCCACCCATCAGAACCTCCTTTTGCCCCCCCAGGCAATTCCCATTCAAGAAGCCCAGCAGGATCCAGTACAGACCACTGCAAGAAGGCATCCATGCAACTTGGGTTTAGTAAAGCAGAGCCTGGCTCCTTCATTTGCATTCATCACCCCAGTCCATGGACAGTTTTCCGTGCTATCTGATACTGCTCTCAATACACACTTTTAATTCTATGTAATTTGAAGCTGAAGAGTGATGAGAACTGCTTTAGTAAAAATAACAAAGCCATACATAACAGAAAAGTCTGTTTAAAAAATCCTGGGGCCTTCTTCCTCCTATACCTCATTCTTTCTGCAGCTGGAGGAAAAGACACTTCCTCCATGTCACTTGTCTCCACCAGTATTTCACAGAGCTCTCTCTGTCAGCCATCCCTCAGACCAGATTTGAGAACTGTTCAAATTTCCCTCTCTTTCCCACAGTGACAGAACTGGTACTCAGGTTGGTTCACTCGTTTTGATAACGTCAAATCTACTGGACGGGACTGGAAGAGAGAGAGGTCCCTGAGACCACTGCCAAGGCCATCCCCTCGCCTCCTTCTCTGAGATATTTCCGCCTCTTTGCTCTTGCCTGCTGCTTCTGAATTTGGGCATTTTCCAAACACACTCCCCTATTTGGTCTTTGGGCAGCCTGAGAAACAGAGTTTCTCTTCAGTCACTCAGCGGTTCTGAAACACACTTCACAACATCCGCCGGCCTCTTGATCTTGACTTAAAGTATTAACAGGAGTGTTACTGAAAGTGGTGGGAGGTCATATGTGCACCTAACAGCTTCTCTCAACCCACATGCTGAGAATTTCTGTCTTTCTTCTTCAGCTTTTTTTTTTCCTTTTGGAGAGAGAGAGAAGAAGAAGAGAGAGAGAGGAGAGCGAGCGAGCTATTTTCAACATAACCCTCTGGTTTATGTTAGCAGAGATCATCTGCTTCCTGCGTGTGTCTGTGTGTGCCTGCACGGCCACCAGTTCTGGTACTACAACACAAACACAGCCAGCGTGCATAAGCAAACCCATGTGGCAACTCACAACACAGCATACCCGAAAGCAAGCACAATAAATACACGGATCCATAATCATTCCACAGCACTGAGGCATGCGGGGGTTTCTCCAGGCCCTTCCGGACTCTTCCAGAATTGCTCATTAAGATTCTGCAAGGCCAGGGGAGGGGGTGCAGCTAGGAAAAGGTTGCCAGAAGGAAGACGAGGGGAGGAGGGGAGCTGTGCCCTCTGTCTTCCTCCCTCTCTGGAAATCTTCCCATCCCCAAATATGGGGGTGGGGGACCCCATCCTTCGGCCCCCTCTGACAGACTTGAGGGCGACAAGGGGGCGCATGGTTTGGAATGTTTCAACGGCGGCCCGGTGACCTCCGTGCAACTTCGGCGACTCCCTGAGGAAGGTGAAAGGGTTGGGGAGACGGGAGGGCGAGAGGCGTAGAGGACAGGACGGAGACACCTAGGACGGCCGCAGCAGCAATCCCCAGAAGGATTTTCCAGCCCCTGCCAGCAGTCCTCGACTCCCAGGCACCACCCTCCCCAGCGCCCCCTGCCCCAGTCCCCCTCGCCCCTCAGCCCTCCCAGGGCCGGTGCCCTAACTCTGCCCTCACTCTTTGCGACTTTCCCAACACTGAAGTCTCCCTCCGGGAGGGGGAGGGGAGGGGTGTTTCAGGAACAAATCTAATTGCTATTAGGATTTATCTGTGTCTAGTCTGCAAGAGGAGAGCGCTACTTAGGGTTGTGTTATGGAGGGAGGGGCTGCTTTTTTTTTTTCTTCTTTTCTTTTCAAGAGACTCTAAGCAAGTGCAGGGGGAAGGGGGCAGCAATAGACATTTCGACCAGGACTGCAAATAAAGAATGCCCCAGATGCAAATGTCTGTCTCCAGATGTTGATGATAAGGATTTGGAGCAGTTACCTTGGCAGGGTCAGAACTGCAGCAGGTTAATCAGGTGAGTCGTCGGGGATTTTAAAGAAGCCGAAGCCGGTTTCTTTGGCTATGAAAGTCTACAAAACCCCCATGCAGGAACATTGCACATCTTACACACGCCTCCTTTAACTGGGCTCCCGCGACCTCAGCAGGCGAGGGGGTGCTGGCCGGCGCGCCAGCGGCAAGGGCACGGCCCCCCGCTCGGCCCCGGCAGGCGCGGGGCCGGCCTGGCCCCCGGGGTCCGCGTCCCGAGCGGCTGTGCACTCACCGAGCCGGGCTGTGAGGGGCACGCGGGCGCCCGCCGCTAGCCGGAGCGCCGCGGCGCCTCCCTTTTCTCTTGGTAGCGTCGGTCCGCACTCCCTGTGACCCAGGACGTCATGATGCCTGTCTGTTTTCTCAATGATAACTTGGCAGAAGAAGAGAGAGGCTGCCAGGTTCTCCTCGGGTGGTTACGTGGTATGTGCACGTTTCTGTTTGCATGCGTTTCTCTTTTTAAAAAATAAATCTAAATTTTTTTTGTTTTAAATTCCCAGCACTGTCATGATTTGATTGCATTACTGCGTTTGCATAATTGACGCCTCTGGGTGTGTATAGATGTGTGTGTGTGTGTGTGTGTGAGAGAGAGAGAGAGAGAGAGAGAGAGAGAGAGAGAGAGGGAGAGAGAGAGAGAGAGAAAGAGAGAGAGAGAGGATTTTTCCCCCTTTAAATCCTGCTGCTCCTGCCGCCGCTGCAGCCGCTGCAAACAGAAAGCAAGCATGCGTTCATCTTTTGTCTTTCATTTTACCTTCAGGGTGACATTCAGTGCCAACTGCTCCCTTTTGGCCGTCGCCAATCCCCGCCTGGGCAAAATAAATTTGAAAAACGTAGGGGGAGGGGAAGGAAGAACCCCCTGGGCCCGAATGCTGGGGTTTCCATTCCTTCCACTGCGGGATCCCATACTTACCCGACCCACCTCCCAACCCTGAAAAACCCCTTTCCCTTCTACCCACCGGGCCCAGGCAGAGAATCGGCACGGAGACAGCGAGGAGCATCCACCCAGGGCCAGACACTCATGTTCGCGGCTGGCACTTGCTGACTCGCATCTCTCCGTTGCATTCCCCGTGTGTAGGCCTCTCACAACGGGAGCTATTTTCGTCTCCCAGAGATGTTCTTTAAAGCCTTTTAAAAATGGGGAGGGGGCAGGGAAGAAGGAGAAAGAGACCGAAAAGTCCAGATCCCCATTTGAGGGGCTTTTATGGACGCATCATACAATTAGGGGGAGCTCCTGGCACCTGACCCACCAGGGGAGCTTGCAAGGGCAGAAAGGATAACAAGTTTTTATTTGACTTGTTCTACAACAGCAAGAAAACTTTTTCTAAATACAAAGACGCTACTGCTGACTATTCACTGGATTTGTCATGTTTTAAAATTATGTTACCCAGAATCAGTAGGAAAGGGCTTAAAATTAACCCTTAATATTTATTTCTGCAAACATGAGAATGGACTTAAGATGGTAGGGCTGCATGGCAGCCAAAGCACAGATTGCCTCCTTTCTACAATGCTTACGACCTGCCTTATTTGTACAATGTCTGATCTATTTTACGTGGCTTTTCTTAATTACAGTTTTGTACCGGTCACTCACAATGTGTCTATTCCTGATAATAAGTATCAAGCCCCAGGTTTGGCAAGGACTTTGCCATTCGTTACCAGGAATCACCCATTTAGAGGAGCAGAATGGGCAAATAAGTGCTTCTTTGCCTCAGCTTGTGGTTGACCTTGGTCACCATCAAGTATTGGTAAAGTCACTGTTCTCACTGACTCCAGCTTCCTCAAACATGACAGCAGAAGCCCAGGTAGCAACAAATAAAGCACAGAGGAAAAGCATTGAGTCTGAAAAGCAAAGCCAACCCAGAGAAAAACTTTTGAACTCATCCAAGATCATCTGCAGCTGCTGTAGGTTTAAAAATAGTTTCCCTACTTGAGAGGTTGGCTAAGTTTAATGAAAATAGCAAGAAACCTGTTAGGTCTTTTCCCCTCAGAGTCACAGTCCAAGGATCACTAGCAAATTCCACAGGGAAGACACTGCAATTATGCAAAGACTCAACCGATCAGAATTGGAGAAGAGCCTGGCTGAAGTAGTCTAAGAGGGTTGAGGGCTATTGACCAATGGCCTTATCCCAAGACTTGGACGGTGCCTTTCCACCCTTGACAGCTGGACAGAGCTACTCTGGCTCTGCTGAGCCATCTCCTTGGAAGGCCAAAAGGATGAACTGGTGCACTTCTTGTCAGGTGCTTAGAGGTTACCAGAATCCAAGATAATTCCAAAGAGGGCAAGGGCCAATATAGACTTCAATAAGGATCCTCTGTAGCTGTTATTGGTCACTTTCCAATAACTATCCAAGTGGTATTTGGTAATATTCAATCTACCAGCCTAGTTCTCCAGCTTTTCTTACTTATTAATCTTGGAACTGGACCCCTCAGGACCCACTGCAGTGGGAATGAACCATATAAACTTGAGTTTCATCTCCTGAAATCCAATTTTTTTTTCCAGAAAAATGCCCTCCACGCCATTTGTCACCAATCCGTATACCAGTACAGGTGGCCAAGTGGTTTCCTTTCCTGGGGTGAAATGTTTGACCAACCTGGGAAGAGTTCTCAAGTTCCTTGGGGGCCTGAATAGATGCTTTCTAAGCCCAAATCCAGCTCTGCCTGATAACAGGTTTCTGTTTATTCAAGTTCTAACTTCTCTAACTACTTTATTTTTTGGCTTGACCCTACATATAATAGTTACTATTGTTGCAGCATGTTCAATTTAAGTTCCTGACGAAACCAGAGGGCACAGAGGTGCTTACTAAGGTAGATGGAATGCATAGAAAACACCGTTCTAAACTGTACTGGAACTAAGAACTTGTAAATCTCAACAACGTGAAGGTGGGGGAACTACTACTGTTGTCCCCATTTTAGCCATGGAAACTGAGGAACGGAGAAATTGAGTCACCTGCCCAAAGATGTACACCTAGGATTCAAATTCAGGTGTGTTGAGTGCACACTATTAAGCTCTCAGCTTACCTAGTAACTGATTCAACCTTATTCTAACTCTTGGCATTACCAGCCCGCCCACTGTTCACCTCACAAAGTTAGCTCTTACTCCTGTGTCATTGCTCAAGCATTCAAAGCCATCCTCTGGCCTCTTCAAATTCTATTTGCAATTTAATTTCTATCCATTGGACAAGAAACTTCAAATCTAACATTATCCACAAGGCTGTTATTTATTGTTGTTTATTATCTTTGAGTGTATTGATCATTCTACCTCACTGTTCCACAGCATTCATTACTATGGAAGACATCACTGTTGGCCAGGTATTCCTGGAGTTGTTGTTGTTGTTGTTGTTTTTAAACCCTGCTTCATCTCCCAATTCTTTTCCAACCTCCAAAATGGAAATTACAGTATTTAAGTATCAGCGTTATTGGGAGGTTTAAATGAGATGATGCATGTGATGGCATACTGCCTCATCAAAGTGGGCAGCTGATAAAAGCAAATTCTTTTGCCTTCCTCCTTCTGTTTACTTTCCCAGAAGAAAAGAGAATCAAGCTCATTGATTTATAATTCCTTTTTGACAAAACTATGCATTTTTCCTGTCTCTTTCATTTTGCCTAACATAGTGCCAAGCACAACACTGGCTCTCATTAAATAGCTTCTGATGCATTAATTGCCATGAAACTGCCCTTTGGAGAGCTAAAAATGCTACTCTTCAATTAGGCAAAATTTGGAAGTTTTGTACGACAAAGTTCTATCCTTTGGAGAAAGTGTATGCTTGTGTCTTCACATTTCAAACGGTCCCTACAAAACAACCAAGTCAGATCAGTGGTGAAATTATTTAACTGGAGAATCATATGAGTTTAAATCAAATGTATGGGATGGGGATAGTGAGCAAATCTATTAACAAGTATTGAAAAAGCTATTCTAAACATATCCATTATGACTTCTAAACTATTTTAAATCTTTCTTGGCTAGATTTTGAATTTTAAAAGCATTGGGAAATTAATTTTTCATTTAAATAAGAGAGGAAAATAAGTGGAGACCCGTGCTTTGGAGATGTGTGATCTTGGGTCTGCTGCTGGTCAGATGTGTATTACGGCTGGCAATTATTTACCCATTCTGAGCCTCAGTCCCCTCCTTGCACAGAATGGGGTTGAAGATCCTTCCAACTGTGAGCTTCGATAAGTCTGAAACAAGATGTAAGAGAGAAAGAGAGCCGGTTCTGTGGCTCACTAGGCTAATCCTCCGCCTAGCGGCGCTGGCACCCCAGGTTCTAGTCCTGGTCGGGGCGCTGGATTCTGTCCCGGTTGCCCCTCTTCCAGGCCCGCTCTCTGCTATGGCCAGGGAGTGCAGTGGAGGATGGCCCAAGTCCTTGGGCCCTGCACCCCATGGGAGACCAGGAGAAGCACCTGGCTCCTGCCTTCGGATCAGCGTGGTGCGCTGGCTGCAGCGCGCTGGCCGCGGCGGCCATTGGAGGGTGAACCAATGGCAAAGGAAGACCTTTCTCTCTGTCTCTCTCTCACTGTCCACTCTGCCTGTCAAAAAGAGAGAGAGAGAGCGCGCAAGAAGGAGTAGGAGCACTCAGATTGGAGTGAGACTGGTTTTGTTTTGCAGGATTCTAAAAAGATGGTGGAGACCCCAGTAAAGCTAGTGAAGTTCATATTTCTAGTAGAAAAAAAAGAAGTCCATACAAAAAATGTTTAAATCTACATTTTCTAAAATTGTGCTTTATAGATTTTTAAGTTATTTATTTATTTGAGAGAAAGAGAGAGGCAGGCAGAGCGCTCCCATGGGCTGGTTCACTGACCAAATGCTCACACAGGCTGGGGCTGGGCAGGGCTAAAGCAGGAAGCTGGGAACTTAATCCAGGTCTCCCATGTGGAGAACAGGAACCCAGTCTACCGGAGCCATCAGCACCACCTCCCAGGGCCTACACTGGCAGGAAGCTGCAGCCAGGCATTCCAGTGTGGGATGCATGAATCTTAACCTCTAGGACAAATGCCTGCCTCCAAAATGTCCTTTTTATATGAGAAAAGATTACTAATAACCATGTAGATAAGTAGTTTGCCACATCAGCCAAAATGTTATTGTTATTCAGAGTAGCCTACGACTTACTTTCTAATACTCAAACTTTTGTGTAGACCTAATTTGATATGAATAAATCTACCCTGTTTTGCCTAATATCTTTAACTCATAGGTAGCTTGGAATTAAATCATGAAGCAAGCAAGTCTACAAATGAAGAGACTTAGGGGCTAGAACCAGATGGGACCTTTTATTTATTCCCTGATTGTAACCTTCAGTAAGTCAGAATTTCTGTGTTCCTTTCCTTATTGATCTGTATGGATGGAAGAATGATAATTCACTTTCTTTTTTGTCAGGATAAAATGAAATAGCAGAAATGAAAAGTATGCTACCCAAACAAAATATCATAGCAGATGTGCCTCATTTTATATTTGAATTGTTTTCTGAAGTTAGGAAAGCATGCCGGAGACAAGAATTCAGGTTTCCTGGCTGAGAATCCAAGTTGATTTCTACTACACCGTGCTAGCTGCAGGATCTTACAAAATCCCAGAGCTGGTTACAGGAAGAATCAGGAAGGCTGTTGCAGATCAATACCCCGTGCACAGTCTGTTCTCAAAGACGGGGTACCAGCTCTGGGAAAGCAGGCAGCCAATCACATCTCAAATAGGACTCTATTCAGTAGAACATTTATTTAAAAACAGAAATGCAAAACATGCCCCTCTGACATGAAAATATAAAAACACATTGCAGACTTCAGGATAGCTCTAGGTCCCACGGAAGATTTAAGAAGTTCTTGAAGTAGAAGTTGAGTGTGTTTCTCAAGAGAAGACTTGTAACTTTCACCACATTTTGGAAATGTCCCTGACTCCAGATGGGTTAAGAACCACTAATTATGAAGGGTTTATTTTAAAACTGAACATAAAGAGAGTAATACATTCATTTAGGCCAAATGCCACGCTGGCTACAACATGGATAGTGTGTCATTATCACCAGTATTTGGAGTGATGGTCTCGAGACACAATAAAAGCCTCAATCATCAAAAAAAATTTGTATTCAACGTATTTTACTTGACTGACAAGGGAAAAATGAATGTACCAGCCTTTTAGAAAGATTTGAATATTAAATGAATGAAGGTTTCTGCTTTTGTTGAAGCTGGCCAGGCCATTCTCCATGTGCTAAGCAAGGAGGATTAGTGGAGGAAGTACTCATTGTTCAGGCAGTAGGGTGAGCTGTCCACTGCAGCTGTTGGTAGGCAAAGAGTGGGGGATGGTAGCCATGGCACAGGGAGAAGGAACTGGACAGACACTTGGCAGAGAACTTAACATCTTGCCTGGACAACTGAATTAATGGCAGGATAGTACAGAAGCACAAACTAATAAAGATTACCTTAAGAAACTAATGAATTAGTTTGCCACATTGAGTTTAAAGGGCCTGTGGAACAGCTAGTTCCCACAGCCCTTGGAAAAGATTTAGAAGAAAACTGTGGCTGGAAAAATTTATTTGGAAATCATCAGTGAACTGGTGATGGGTTAAACTACTAATTAAAGGTGAGAAAAATTATGAATGTAAATGATTTGGAGAGTCTGAACATTGCATTTATTTGAATGAGATCAAATTTGTAAAGTATGAAATTATATAACACCCAAAGCAAACAGTGTTGGTGATTTTAAATATTTATAGACACCTGTATTGGTACCATAAATTTCTGAAAAGAACTATACATCTCAGGATTTTATTTTACACCTGGGATTTTTCTGGAGTTCTTTCATTTCAAGACTCAATTTTCCATTTAAGAGAGCATGTTCACTGCCTGGGTTCACAAGGGAGAAAGAATTTTCCTTGGCAACCAGGTTCAACTGGAAAAAATAATCAAGATGTCACCTGATGCCACAAGCTACTGACTATGTTTTCAGCTACGTGGACCTGCCAGTTGCTGAGCCAGCAGAGGAAACTCAGTGTCATGGAAAGAACACTAAACTTAGAGTCAGAACACTTGAGCGTGAGTCTCTGTCTGCTCTTACTTTCTTTGCGACCCTGGACAAGTCATTCAACTTCTCAGGGCCTGAATTTCCTCTCTACTAACTGCCCTACTTAACCTCCTCAGGAAGCATCCTTAGAACACTGGTGTTTAGGTTATCACTTAAAGGGGTAGCCTGAGTGAACCCAGTCTCACACTTCGAAAGTGACCTCCTGGGCAGACATTTGGCACAGCTGTTAAGACTGCTTGTGAAGCCCTCATCCCACATCACAGTGCCTGGGCTCCAGTCCTGGCTGTGCTCCAGATTCTGGCTTCCTTCTAATGTGCATTCTGGGAGGCAGCAGCAATGGCTCGGGCCCTTGGTCCCTGCTATCCACGTGGGTGACCTAGATGGAGTCTGGGCTCCTGACTTCAGCTTGGCTGAGCCTCTGCCAACACAGATATTTGGAGAGTCAACCAGCAGATGAAATCTCTGTATCTCTGATTTTCAAATAAATAAAGAAATAAGTCATTTCTTCCACAAACTCCGCCAGGATGAAGCCTCTCACTTTACTCCCCCAAGACCCCCCAGAGTGGTCCACGTCTCCCTTCTACTGGCATCAACACACCTCTAGGATTATACTTACACTTGGCTTATGGTTACTATGCCTGTTTTTGCTGCCTTTATTTATATATTTGTTCAGTTATTTGAGATTTATTTGTTTATTTGAAAGGCAGAGTGACAGGGAGACACAGTGAAAGACAGAGAGCTCTTCCATTTCCTGGTTCACTCCCCAAAGGGCTGCAACACCAGGCCTGGGCCAGGCTGAAGCCCAGAGCCAGGAACTCCATCCTGGTCTCCCACATGCATGGCAGGGGCCTAAATATTTGGGCTTTTTTTTTTCCTGCCTTCTCAGGCACATTAGCAGGAAGCTGCTTGGAAACAGAGTAGCTGGGACTTGAACTTGTACTTCGATGTGGGATGCTACCATGGCAAGGAACAGCATAACCTGCTGCACCACAATGCCAGCTCCCCTTGCTCACATAGTGTAACAGACACTTTGGTTATCTTTTTACTCCCAGTGCCTAGTACACAGGGCGTGCTCCAGTACACAAGGCGTGCTCCACAAATGCTAAAGGAGAGAATGCTTGCCTGTATCTGGTCCTAGCCTATGAAAACACTTTAGATACTCTGGAAAGTAGAAAAGCCCAGGCTACAAGCTCCATGACACAGATGCTCTGCTCACAAGGGGCCACTGTATTGTAAAATTCCTCCATTTACCAAACACTGTGTGAACTTCTGTGTACCTTTCTTATAAGGGGATGAAGTCTGGCACTTGCCAATCAGACTCAAGCTTCAAATGCAAATACTGTCACTCCCTCCAAAAAATGTTCACACTGACCGCATTTGACGTTGACATATAAATGCTCAATCCCAGGTTTTGCCAGAACATGAAGGAAAGTAAAATGAAGAAGCGGACAGAGGTCTATTCACACCTGGGGGAGGGTTCAGTGTGGATCTCAGTGTGGTGGGAAGGACCCACAAGGCACACCCAATGTCCTGTCTTCAAATTCCTAGAGATTTTCTCAAGCTCTCTATGGTCATGTATTTCATCTTCAAATGTAAATTATAATATTGAAGCATCGATGTTATTGGGAAGTTTAAACGAGATGATACAAATGATGGCATAATGTCTGGTCAAAGCAGGCAGCTAATAAAAGCAAACCCTCCTCTCTTCCTCCATTTCCTCCTGGTGTGTTTATCTTCACAAAAGAAGAAAATCAAGTTCATTGATTTCTAGCCATGATAAACTTGCAAGCTTTTCTCTTGGCCAGGCTGCTGTAAGAGAGGTCCACAGCAATCAGCTTATGTCAGTGGTTCCCAAACTTCGGCACACTTTGGAATCACTTGGGAAGCCTTTAAAATCCTGATCCTCAAGCCACTCCCCCATAGCAATTAAGAATGTCCAAGGGTAGGAACTAGTAAACAGTATTTTTTTTAAAATCCCCAAGTGATTCCAGTGTGCAAAGTCTAAAGCACAGAAATGGGCATGAGGCCAATTAATTTAGCTGACTGTAGCCTGATGCTAATGAGGCCCAAGTTTTGGATTCTGGTCTAGAACAAGACAGTTCTTTATTCTTTCATAGCCCCAATTGCTTATTCTTTCTCCTATTCCTTCTTCTGCAAACTCTTTATACATAAACCCTAGACAGGTTAGCAATGGTGTATTGACTCATGATGAGTATCAGAAAAGCAAATAAAAAAGCATATAAAACACCTATATTTGTAGTGCTTTGCAATTCAGAAAATGCTTTCACACCGTATTTTATTTAATTTTCATAACCACCCTGCAGACTTGGCATTATTATGCCCAATTTATAGATGATAAAGCCAAAAATAAAGTTTAATCTACTCAGAGCCAAAGTGGCAGATTCAAGTCACATTCTGAAGTTCAGGATTCAAGAATGGATGCTTTTTCCTGGGCCAACGTGCCTTGCAAGTCCTACTGCTTACTGGTCAGTGTGACGGTATCTACATCCAAAGGTTGGTATGGAGCTATGGTCTAGCTGCTCTGGTACATCAGGGAAGAGACAAGGAAAGAGGGAAGAAAATATTGTCAAATAGGTTTCTTTCCAGCAGGCAGGTTTTTTGCAAACTATGAAATATTCTAATAAACGTACATTTTGAAAAAAGTATTACCTGCAAAGTGATCGAGCAGTTAAACTCTAGTTCTATGTTTCTCAGGACTCGTTTCATGGTAAGCCACTTGATAAATGCTGCCATGGGTTCCTCTGTGCCTTCAAGACTTTGCCCAAGTGTTACTCTCTTAAGAAAACTCCCCTCGTTACCCTATTTAAAATGGAAATGCTACCTTGTCTCTAACCCATTCCTCTTGTTTTCTGCTTTATTTTCACCCACAGTCCATAACATTAATACATTTCATCATTTACTTACTGATTTTGTTTACCATCTGCCTTGCTATCTACATCTGCAAGCTCTGTGGGAGTTGGGCATTTTGTAGCTATTTTATTTTTTCACTGGCACCTAGAAAAGCACCTGGCACACAGTAGGTGTTCAAAAGACATGTGGGTAAGGAATGAATGATTGGCCACAGAGAAATGTGCCATGGAAGAAATTCAGGTAAAAGAGGGGGAAACGCTGCTTCATTGTGAGGTTTAAGAACATCTTTTCCAAATTGAGTTCTCCTTCACAAGGATTCCATGAAGTGGATGTGATCCCTACCTTATGGAAAAATAAAGTGAGAATTAAAGTAATTAGATCTGTAAGCAGAGCAAAAAATTGGTTAAGCGAAAAGATTGTTCAATTGAAATTCATTCTTTTTTAATTTTCTGCATAATTATTGCAGGGTGAAGCACAGAGGGAAGATGCTTCCAGCAGATCTGTGAACCCTAATATACACGTAGACAGCTGTGAAGTACACCAAGGCCTATATTGTCAGCCCAGCAAATGATTTTCTATCCACCAAAACCAGACCCGACTGACAATCAAATAAATATTCAGCAGATCCCTGATGTAGCCACTGGATTTGGGTTCTCCATAGCACAAATCGTACTCTGGAAAGGTTCCATATAATTCAAATGGAAGGCAGCTTGAAACACAGGTGTCAATTAGGTCCTCCCCACTCTTTGACTGAGGGCTCCACAGTACAGTAACAATGCTTTGCGTCCATGTAGAGCTTTTCTCTGCAAAGGTCAAAATGCTGTGCACAGTTCCAATCAGAGCAGGGATGACAATGGTCCATAGAGCTCAGAAAATGACCGGGCTGACCGTTTCCTCTCCAAACACAGAGAGAACCATGAAGTGGAGACCACGTGGTAATAAGGGTAATAAGGTTTTCCTTTTTATCCAGAAAAACCACAATGATGAAGTGAGCTCTTTTAGTAATGAAAGTGGTATTTATTAAATGCACTGGAAAGTACAAATCCAATGAGCACTTCCCTTCAAAATAGTCGCTGAGGGAGGCTCCATAATTACCTCAGTGATCCTGTGATTGCTCTAAATATTTTGGGAATTCTTTCAGAATCACCTTCACAGCTGCTTTAGGACTCATACTAGAAACCAATATCATTTCTTTGTGGCTGCACATCATATCACAAACACACTGCACAGCAATCTGTAGACACCTTGGGTGCTAAGGTGTTGGGTCACAAACTAGCTGTCCATCAACACCTCCTGGGCATTCACTAAAGACGCAGCATGCCAGGCTAATGCTGACACACCATGTGGCATGTCAGCACTGGAAATAGGGAGTCTGTTTTTGAACAATCACCCCAGGTGGTTCTGGTGCTAGGACAGCAGTTGGACCTGAACCCTACCCTGACCCAGTTAGCCTTCCTCTACATTATGGCCACAAATCCTGAAGCTCTGACATCCAAGGACTCACTCACCTAACGTCTAGAGGAACCTGTTGGTAATAAGAGTACAATACGAGAGTATGGATAACTTAAACACGGGCTGCACTGGATGCATCCTCTGTCTCACCATGCTTTCCTAGTCAACCTCATGGCTTCCATCTTTTCCCTTTTCCTTGAAGACAGTCAAAAAAAATAAAAAATAAAAAAAGGAGGATACACAGTGTAGGTCCCAGAATAAAACGGCCTGGACTCAGAACACTTACTCAGCCCTTAATCATGTGACCCTCAGCAAGTGTCATATCTGTTCTTTGCTTTAGTTTCTCCCACACCTACCTCCTGGGGAGGCTGAGAGACTAATGTTCATGTTATATTTAGCATACTGCTCATAGTTTCCAATCAATGTGAGTTATTATTATTTTTAATACTTATGTGCTAACAGTTCTTAAATCATAAATTCTATAACTGAAATCCCAATTGTCTTCCTTACCATCAATACAGAGATGCTCTTCAGCAACCAAACTAGCCAGATACAAAAATGAATACATTCTTGACTCAGTTTTCCAAATAGTTTTAGCTTCAAAACTCCCAATCTTGGTTCAAGATATCACTATCTCTAGGGTCATTCAGCCTGTGTGCAAGACAGATATCTTGGATTCTTTCTCCTTCCTTAGCATACCTCCCACACCAACAGTACACACATACATGTACACTCATATATTTTTAACATCATGTGAATTCCATCTTGATAAATTTTCTTATCAATCTTGAGTGTTTCTAAACCAACATTTATGAAGGCTACATGCCAGGTCCATACATTGTACACATATTAATTCATACAAACATGACAACTTTATGAATTATGTGCTATGACTTCCATTATTAAGACGTAAACACTGGGGCAGAAAGAGAGGAAATTTGCTGGGATGCAATCAACAAATAACTCTGGGAAATGGAAGTGAATCCTGGCAGCATGGCCCAGAGTTATGTTCTTTCTCACCACCCAGCATTGCTAATTCTTTTTCAATAACAATAATTGGGGGTGGGCATTTGGCCTCGTAGATCAGATACTGCTTGGGATACCCTCAACCCACATCACTGTGCCTGGGTTGAAGTCTTAGCTTCACTGCTGATTCTAGCTTCCCACTAATGAACCCTGGGAGGCAGGGTTGATGGCTCTCCTGCCATGTAGGATACCCAGATGGAGTTCCAAGCTCTTGGCTTTTCCCTGGTCCAGCCCCAGCCATTGTGGCCATTTGGAGAGTCAACCAGTGGATCTAAGATTTCTATCTCTCCCTCTCTGCAACTTTGTCTTTCAAATAAATTCAAACAATTTTTTAAAAAATTATGGAATTTCTGTAAATTGTAATATGAGACACATAGAGGTACACTGAAAAGGGCCTCTTATACAGCTTGGAGTAAAATGGGTCCAAGAAGGCTGAACAAGAGCTTAGACGCTTAGAGTTGGCCAGGCAGCTGATGAGGGAGAGAGAAGGAAGAGGAAGATAGGGGACATGGACAGAGAGAGCCAGGAGTAGGAGACTACAAGCCATTCTATGTCATTCTATGCCACGGGAGTTTAAGAACTCAGTCTGGAAGGCTTGGGTGGGAGATTTGGGCTGGAGTTTGGTTTTACCTAAGAGCAGTTTTCATACATTTATTATGCATTACTTTTATTTTGTTTAGAGGGAGTGGGGAGCCAGTTGAAAGTATGGGAACTAAAGCATGCTCCCTGGGTCAACCTTGGCTCCATCACTGGTATTTCTGGAAGACTCTGTATGAAGCATGAGTGGAGAGATACAGAGCTTCCCAGCCAGCTTACAGAGGCTGAACTATACACTGCAGTGGGCAGCAGTTAAAGGATTTTAAAAGGGGAAGGACACAAGTGTACTGAAGTCAAAGAATAGGTTACTCAGGTAACTGACGCCACTCCCAGCCTCACAATCCTAAACTGCTTTCCTCATCCCTAAGAAGGAAACTCAATCTCTCCCACACTCCAGGAAGACAAATCAGGTGTGAAGGTTCCGAGGTGTCAGCACATTTGTTCTGTTCAAGAAAGAGCGAGTTGAGGGGCCAAGTAGAATCAGGGGTGGGACAGAGTGGGCATTGCAAATGCTGGGGATGAGATCAGAAAGATGGGAGTCATGGAGGATTCTGACCAGAGAGCAACCTGATCTGACTTATTTGAAACTAATTACCATGTGGTCTGATCCTGGATGCTATCACATAAAAGTACATTACAATTATTCTTAGAACAGGGCTCCAGGGAGCTGGCATTGTGGTTTAGTGGGTTAAGCCATCTGTTGCTACGTTGACCTCTCGTATCAGACTGCTAGTTCGAGTCCTGACTGCTCATCTCCCTGCAAATTCACCTGGGAAAGTTGTAGATTTTCGCCCAAGTACTTGAGCCCCTGCTATCCAGATGGGAGACCTAGATGAATTTCCAGGCTGCTGGCTTCAGCCTGGCCTAGTTCTGGCTGTTGTGGCCCTTTGGGGAGTGAACCAATGGACACCCCTGCTGCCACTCTGCCTTTCAAATAAATAAATATGAGAGAGAGAGAGAGAGAGAGAGAGCGAGCGAGCACGCACAAAAGAAAGAACAGGGCTCCACACTGAAAATAGTCTACCACCGCTCTTCTACTGGCACCTATTTACTTATTTATTTAAAGGCAGAGTCACAGAGAGAGAGAGAGAGAGAGAGAGAGAGAGAGAGAGAGAGAGGGAGGGAGGGAGGGAGGGAGGGACAGAGAGGGAGAGATCCTCCATTTGCTGGTTCACTCTCCAAATGGTCATAATAGCCAGGGCTTGGCCAGGCCAAAGCCAGAAGCCAGGAGCTTCCCCTGGGTCTTCCACTTAGGTGCAGTGGCTCAGGAACTTGGGCCATCTTCACCGCTCTCCTAGGAGCATTAGCTGAGAGCTAGATCAGAAGTGGAGCAGCAGCAGGGACTAAAACCAGTGCCCATTTGGGGTGTCAGTGCTGCAGACAGTGGCTTTACCTGCTATGCCATGATGTGGGCCCCACTCCACAAATCTGACATCTATTCTTTCATATACTTGGCATTGATTCAAGAAGAAAATGGCCAAAGCAAAAGATGGATTGTTTTCCTTATGACATAAAGATTTTTTTGCTGTTGTTGCTGTTCAAATAAATGTAATATTCTGTTTGGTTCTGATTCCCAGTGACCCTTGCAAACCTACATGCAAATTCAGCTCCATTCCAAGTATGATATCCATAAGAGCTCCTTGTCAAGAGCAATAGAAGCAGCCTACTATTATGTGTTATCATCATTATTCTGAGAGAGAAAGAGTGAGTGAACTCCAAACAATTGGTTCACTCTTCCAAATGCCCTATACAGCTAGGGTTGGGCCAAGGCTGAAGCTAGAAGCCCCATGTGGGTGGTGGGGAACCAACAACTTAAGCCATCGCCTGCTGCCTTCCAGGGTCTGCGTTAGCAGGAAGCTGGAAAAAGAAGCCAGGCGTAGTAGTAAAACCCAGAAACTCTGATATAGGACATGAGTATCCTAACTGGCATCTTAACTTGTGGGCCAAATAGCCACCCTGGGGTTGTCATTTGTGTCTCCTATAGCCCCTGCTGACAGTGCTGGTATAACCAGAATGTTGTGGAGAGACTCCTGTTTAATACCTGGACCTAGTGAGTGTTCAATCAATTGGTGAAAACCCTGGAGACTACTATTTAAAACACAAATTGGGAAAAGAGCAAATAGCCACCATCAACTTGCAGCCAACATGCTAAGGTGGAAAAACTTGGTGAGCTTGGATTCAGAAAATTTGGCTCCTGGATGCAGCTCTACCATTCACCAGCTGAAGGGTCTTGGGTACCTCATTGACCTGAATCTTATTTCTTATCTGCTCATGGAGAGGAGAAAGACATACATGAGATCAAAAGGTTGAAAGTGCTTTGTAAATGATGACAGGGTACACAAAAAGGAATATCATGTCATCAACTGACTAGCCCTCAACCAGACTTGAAGCCATGGGACTTGACCATCTTCAGTGAAGACAGAGTAGGACAGGGTCTAGAGCAGCTAGTGTTGGGTGACATGGCACTGAACGCTGAAAGAAAGTACCAGGGACTTCAAAATTTTCCTGGAAAATGAAAGTAAAGTTAGTTTATTTTGGTGCCCCAAATTAAATCCATGTAGAGTTTTCTTCTAATATGTATTTTTCATGAACTTTTTGAAGACTCCCACATGGTGACATCATCATGTAATGAGAAGCCACAGTTTTCCCATTCATTGCACATTTCATGTCCAATATTTTGATTTTTGCAATAAATTTAAAAATTTGGTAAGCTGGGACTGGCGATATAGCATAGCAGGTAAAAGCTACTGTCTTCAGTGCTGGTATCCCTTATGGGTGTCAGTTCCAGTTCCATCTGCTCCTCTTCCCATCCAGCTCTCTGCTATGGCTTGGGAAAGCACTGGAAGATGGCCCAAGTCCTTGGGCCCCTACACCCACGTGGGAAACCCAGAAGAAGCTCCAGGCTCCTGGCTTCAGATCAGCCCAGCTCTGGCTGTTGCAGCCATTTGGGGAGTGAAGCAGCAGATTGAAGACCTCTCTCTCTCTCTCTCTCTCTCTCTCTCTCTCTCTCTCTCTCTTCCTCCCTCCCCCTCTCTCTCTCCCTCTCCCTCTCCCTCTCCCTCTGCTTTTGCCTCTCTGTAACTCTACTTTTAAAATAAATAAGTAAATGCATCTTTTAAAAATATTTGGTAATCTCTATGGTTTCAAATTGGTCAAAACGAAAACGAAACTCTCCCTGAGGGATGAGGCTTCTAGGTAAGTAACAAATCTTGGTGTAAATTCAAATGATGGGTTAACTCTAAGGAAAGAGATTTGAAGGATCATGGGTTAAGCATGCTCCATATGAATTCACTGGACAATTCAAATAAATGCAATAATCTGTTTGGTTCCGATTCCCAGTAATCCTTGCAAACCTACATGCAAATTTAGCTCCATTCCAAGTATGATATCCATAAGAGCTCCTTGTCAAGATCAATAGAAGAAGCCTAATATTATGCGTTATCATCATTATTCTGGTCTTGTCTGACTATATAGAGCCAACTCAAGTAACTAAACTCCCTAGTTCTATCATCAAATATCCACTTTGTTCTAGGTATAACTCTAATAATCAATTTTTTAAAGATCATTTTCAGGGGTAGGCATTTGGTACAGCAGTTGGAATGCCCAAAGCTCATTTTGGAGTCCTTGGGTTCAGGTTTTGACTCTGCCTCTTTGTTTTTTTAATGTTTATTCATTTTTCATGTACTTAAAAGTGTGAGAGAGAGAGAGAGATCCTTCATCCACTGGTTTACTCCCCAAATGACTGTAATAACCAGGGCTGGGCCAGACCAAAGCCAGGAGCCCAGAACTGAAGCTGGGAATTTTATGTGAGTGGCGGTGGCTCAAGCACTTAAGCCATCATTTGTTACTTCCTAGGATGCATTAGCAGGAAGCTGGATTGGAAAGAGAGCATCCAGAACTGGAACCAGTGCTCTGATATGGAATGAGGGTGCCCCAAGTGGTGGCTTAACTCACTGCACCACAATGGCTGCCTCTTGAATTTGCTTCTGCTTGAATGCAAACCCTGAGAGGCAATAGGTGGTGGCCCAAGTACTTGAGTCCCTACCATCCATGTGGGAGACCTGGATTGAGTTCTGGGCTCCCAGCTTCAGTCTGCCCCAACCCCAACTACTGAGAACATTTGTGGAGAGACTCTGGATGGAAGATTGCTGTCTCTCTTTCAAATAACTAATTTTAAAAGTTCATATGATACAATCTTAGTGTAGTTCAGGCATGCACTAAGTGTTCTGCTTTTAATATCACAATAATCCTATAAGGTAAGCACAATCTCATTTTAGACTTTATATTCGTTTGGGTTTAAAGAGATCAAACAACTTGGCTAGAACCTGGCTATGGTGGGACCAGGATTTGAACTGATCAGCTCATCCCTAGTCATAATGATGTCTGTGGTCACCTCTGGCTCCTGAATGTTGAGTCCATGCCCGAATCCTTTTTAAAGCCTGAAGCCTGCTTGTCCTGGACCTGCTGCTGACTGGTCTCCCTTAGACTCCTGTTGGCTGGGACAGGCACCACCTACCACCTGCTGGAATTCCCTGATGCTGACCCCACAGCCATCCCCATGGTGACAGATTCTACAAACTATTCCCCTGCTTTGTTTTCCTCCCTGTACATGGACCACCAGCCTAGTTAATACCTGCTTCATCCCAGTAACCACCTCCAGTCTAAAGGCTCAGGATTGTCCAGCCTGTGATTGACAAACATGTGAAGTTGTTGGCTGTGGCCCTGGAGTCTTCTGGAGGGAGCTATTTGACATTGTGACATAGATCCCAATGAAAATATTCATCTTTACCCCAATTCATTTGCTAGATAAACAAAATAAACCTTAAGCCTATACAACAATCATTTTAACAACTAAAGCAGAGTAACTAAATCAGACTGTGATGAATTCAATTGTCTGTGTAGAAGGTAAACACAAATGCAATAGTACCAGATTAGCAACCAAAATGACACTCTTAATAGCCACAATTAAAAAAACAAGTCTTCACGGCAGTGCTGTAGTGTAGAAGGTTAAGCTTCCACCTGCTGTGCTGGCATCCCATTATGGGTGCTGGTTCACATCCCAGCTGCCCCACTTCTGATCCAGCTCTGTGCTGGTGGCCTGAGAAAGCAGCTGAAGATGGTACAAGTACTTGGGCCCCTGCAACCATGTGGGAGACCTGGAAGAAGCTCCTGGCTCCTGGCTTTGGCCTGGCCCAACCCTGGCTATTGTGACCATTTGGGGAGTAAACTAGCAGATGGAAGGCCTCTTACTTTGTCTCTCCTTCTCTCTCTGTAACTCTGCCTCTCTAATAAATAAATAAATCTTTAAAAAGTAAAAAAGTTATGGTGCTTGGAATCTCAATATAGGATGAATTCAAGCTTGCCCAGCTTGTCCCTCTCTGCCAGGCCACATCACAGGGACTCCCCCACTCATACCACACAGGTGCACACACGTGCAAACACACACACACTCACATGACCTGGTCTCCATAGTTCTCAATAGTATTTAACCAGTGTGAATTGAGACGATAGGGTTAAAAAAGACTTTGATGGTTTTACTTCAAGAACTGGATTGAAAGAAAAAAGCAAAGCTCAGACTTGTCAAGGATAAAGAGTGTCACTGGTCAGAAGGGGTTTGTTTAAAACAAAATTTCCCTCTTCAGCTTCTCAGAAATAGTACCTCTGCTGTTACAAGCCACTGGGCCAACCTGAAGTTTTGCTGATGTGGGGATACTCAGTTTTGAATTCTGCCTTCCTCCCACTGGGACCAAGCCTGTCTCTAGCCTCAATGCCCATAACCTTGACAACCTCCTTTGCCTCACATTGAATAGGGACAAACAGCCCTGTGAATCTACAGTAGGTAAGAGAGACAGGTGATTAGCGTAGCCATTAGCACACTGCCTGGGATGCCGGTGACCCATGTCAGAGTTCCTGAGTTTCAGACCCAGCTCCACTTCTAATTCCAGCTTCCCGCTAACGTGCACCCTGGGAAGCAGCAGATGATGGCTCAAATACTGAGGTCCCTGCATCCATGTGGGTGATCACATTGAGTTCCAGCCTCCCGGCTTTGACCTCGCCCTGCCTCAGTTACTGTAGGGCATTTGTATAATAAACAGATAGAAGATCTCTCTTGTCTTTCTCTCTCTCTGCCTTCAAATTAAAAAAAAAAAGAAAAATGTAAAAATAAATAAAACAAAGTATGCAACACTATAAACATCCTTCATGGCAAACAATACATCTTGTCTAATTTTATGTGTTCACCATGCTCCATGAGCCCATCAGGGTTTAAAATCTGGGGTCCCGTTTTCCCCCCTCCATTTACCACCTCCCTGAAACAGAAAATACAGTTTTAAACTGGAGCAATTAAGATGGTTTTACTAGATCTCGATTTATTAATTAGACTGTTTTCCACATGTTATTGTGTTTTGTAAGCTAAAGAGAGACAGTACAGCAGACATAAAACCTTGACCAATCTCATTACCTCCCAATGATGTTACTCCAGCTTTATCTTATAACTCGATGGGAAAAAAATAAAATTGGTTTTTCTACTGGTCTGATGTTTGCTATATCAGAAAAATTAAAAATAAGCAAATAACAGTACTTCCAGGCTCCCCTTCCTAAGGACATTTGATAAGATATCCTTTTCTAATGTTCACTAAATTATGCATGATCCCAACTTTTCTGCCTTGGATTAACAGGTTTAGCTCACATTAATTTTTATTAGTGGTGATATCACCCAGCATTCAAACTACAACCATAATTTATTCATGGATGAATCAAATGTCAGTGCTTCCTTGATAGAGTTCTGTGTGATTTCTAGTTATGTTCTTTTACTTGCAAGCTAAAACTTATACATATATATTGCACTTTTCCCCCCTCAGGGTTAGTTTGAGAAGTTGGTTTTATTAGGCACCAGACATAGGAAAAGGTTCTAGTTCTTCTTAATAGTTGCATTTAAATGCATATATGAATGTTTCATTGTAGGTAGTGGGGACTGAAAGTTCACAAGGAAGTTACCTATTAGATATATGGTCTGTTTCTATGCTCAAAGTTAATGCTGGAACGTATGAAAAACTCCCCTAAAATTCAGACTGAGCTACTTATGCACAAGACCCATAGGATTGGCCTCCATACAATTATTTAAGATGTTATAAAGAGTGTTTTCCATCTTTCTTATGCTTGGAAATAGTTAGATTTTATGACTGCTGAGTCAGAGCCAAAAAATATAATTTTATGCCATAAAATACAACCTTTTCCTTTGGCTGTAGAAATTTATATGTACATATTTATGTGCATAGAGATAAAAAAATCTTCATAAACAGAGTGGCCCATTTGAGATGAACTCTATTTAAAGCATGTCGTTCCCAACTCTGATGATATTATTGCCATGTTTTAAAAAAATCAGTAACTCCTCATAACTCACCAAATTACAAATAAGTAACCTAAACTACTATTTAAAAAAAATGTTCTCTGCCTTTCCTTTTAATTCTACCACACAACCTCTTAACCTAGTCAAAAGAGACCAGATCCAGAGTTTTGGTTCTCTCTCAAACCCCACCACTGTTTCCATTTGTCAAAGTCCTAGTCATCCTTCAAATATCTTCTGAAATGCCCCATCTTGAAGGCACTCCCCATCTCCCATAAATATCACATCTGAGCCATTGCAACTTCCCTAGTTCATTGCAGCACTCTCATACAATTTGCCATAGCTCTGCTTTGCTGTGTACTTACAGGTACCCTTTCCTTGGTATCCTCCCTTCTCTCCCTTAAGTCCATACATTCCATGAGGCTGGAAATGCTCATCTCTAAAGACTTCAGCATCTAACCCAATCTTACATGAAATAGCTGCTGAATTAAACAGAATGAGGGGCAAGCATTTGTACAGAATAGTTAAAATAGCACTTGGGATGCCTGCATCCCATACTGGAGTAACTGGGTTTGAGTCCTGGCTCCATTTCCAATTCTAGCTTCCTGCTAACGCATCCCTCTGGGACACAGCAGGCAATGACCCAAATACTTGGGTCCCTGTCACACATAGGAAGCCCAGATGGCTCCTAGTTTTGGGCTCCTAGTTTGGGCCTGGCCTAGTCTCAGGTATTATGGGCATTTAGGGAGTGAACCAGCAGATGAAAGCTCTCTCTCTCCCTTTCAAATGAAATAAAAATGCTAAAAAAATTAAAATAGAATAGCTTTAAAAATTACAACATGAATAAATTTACCACAGCTTGCATGGGCACATATATTAAAATTGTGGTACCTAGTATCTCACACACAAAATGTAAGGAGACTGCCTACACGACAGGAGCTTCACCCACCAGGCAGATTCTGGGCAATATCAAATGCACAAGCACAAAATATCAGCTGATTTTCCCTACCAAGCTGCTCGCTAAGATGCTCTGATGTAAATCTTTCTAAGCCAGTAGAGAGAATATTCTAATTCCATGGTAGGAAATGAGAACAAATCTTTCCATTTAGATTCTATGTGAGGCCACTTCACAAGGCCATTGAGCAAAAACACACACATTAAAAAAAAATGGCTAAAAACGTTACATTCTGTTCCATATGCTTTCTTTCCATACCCACACGCACAGATCTCAAGACCATCTGAAATCCAGGAAAGGAAAATGATGTCCTGTTCCTTATAATCAAATGTATTTCTTGCTTATGGTCTGAGGTGAACTAAAGGAAGTACCCAATCATTCTGGATACTTCATCAAAGGAGTGGGGAAACAGCAAGCATTTTCAAGTATTAATGGTGGTGGAGGGGGATACTCTCACCAGGTGCCATATTTACTTAAAATAACTTCCGATACTACATTTTTTCTTCTGTAATTTTTATTTATTTGAGAGGCAGAGACATCTCTTACCAGCTGGTTCACTCCCGGAATAGCTACAATGGCCAAACCAAAACTGGGAGTGAGGGACTCTATCCAGGTCTCCCACAGTGGTGGTAGGGAACCAATCACTCGAGCCATTCCTGCTGCTTCCCAGGGTGCACATTAGCAGGAAGTTGAATTTACAAGCAAAGCCAGGAGTTGAGAATGCAAGCACTCCGATATGGGATGTGGGCATTTTGGCAGTTTTTTTCTTTTTTTTGACAGAGTGAGACAGAGAGAAAGGTCTTCTTTTCGTTGGTTCACCCCCTAAATGGCCGCTTGGGCCGGCGCTGCATCAGTCCAAAGCCAGGAGCCAGGTGCTTCCTCCTGGTCTCCCATGCAGGTGCAGGGCCCAAGTACTTGGGCCATCCTCCACTGCCTTCCCGGGCCACAATAGAGAGCTGGACTGGAAGAGGAGCAACCAGGACAGAATCCAACGCCCCAACCGGGACTAGAACCTGGGGTGCCAGCGCCACAGGCAGAGGATTAGCCTAGTGAGCCGCGGCGCCGGCCCTGATATAGCTTTAACTGCTAGACCAAACACTTCCCACAAGTACCTTCCATTTATTTCCCATTACCATAAACTATCCATTGGGTTTGAGAGAAGGTTGACTACAATTCACTCAAACGGCTCTTATAGCCATGGGAGTCAAGTATTCTTGCTAGAAGGATACTTAAAGTCATCCAACATTCAAGACAAAAATCTGGATAACGAGACAGGTGAAGTTGGTAAAGTTTAAAAGCATGACTGAAAAAGATGCCAAAAAAGTCAAAAAAGCTGCTACTGGTAAAATTGTTGCAGCTTATAAACCGGTCTGGCCTTATTGAATTCTGAGAGTTTAGGTTTGTGACTTCCAGAACACACCCTATCCTTCAAAGGAGTGTCTTTAAGTCATTGTGAGTGAGCCATAACCTTTCCAAGGGTGGAAATCTTTCCTGTTCAGTTAGTTTCTAATTCTAAGCAACATTATAAGCTTGCTTATTTTGTTGCTAACTAGAAGCTTTCCCAAGGCCACACCCAGAAGTTCATATGTCAGCCTTCTCTTCATTAGCTAGGGCACAGACAACACATAGCAAATAGACTGCCACTCCCACCCAGTGCCCCCCATCCATGCCGACATTGCACACACCAAACATGGCCCCAGAACTTTTCTCAGCACAACATTCTGAAAAGCAACTGCCAGTTGATCAGAGTGAGTTGAAATCTTCCGTCTTTGTGTTAAAGAAGTCCCTTCAAATCACCTAAATTTATGTAGTTTGGCTTCCAAAATATAAGTGCTCCTCATCATTTTGTTTTTTGTAATTCTGCTTGAACTTCTGCTTGCTCATAACAACAGCAAACAATTGCCCATTTGCTTCTTTCTTGATTTCATCCCCCAAATCTGGCTTATTATTGTGATTTCAGCTTCCAAGCCATTGCAGGCATCTGTTTTTTTGTTTGTTTGTTTGTTTGTTTGTTTTTGACAGGCAGAGTTAGACAGTGAGAGAGACAGAGAGAAAGGTCTTCCTTCCATTGGTTCACCCCCCAAAACGGCCACTATGGCTGGTGCACTGCGGCCAGCGCGCTGCGCCAATCTGAAGCCAGGAGCCAGGTGCTTCCTCCTGGTCTCCCATGCGGGTGCAGGGCCCAAGCACTTGGGCCATCCTCCACTGCCGTCCCGGGCCACAGCAGAGAGCTGGACTGGAAGAGGAGCAACCCAACCGGGACAGAATCCGGCGCCCCAACCAGGACTAGAACCCTGGGTGCTGGTGCCACAGGCGGAGGATTAGCCAAGTGATCTGCTGCACTGGCCCAGGCATCTGATCTTAACTTTTACCAAAGAGGCTCTCAGCTTTAGTTTCCTAGTAGGTACTAGGGTCAGGTCTGCTTTTCCCCAGTCTTTTCACAAGTGTCACTCACAAGTAAAGACCAATGTCCGGGTAGTTCCAGAAGAATGCTTGTTTTATTTTTGTTTTGCATGCTCTAACTGTAAAGCCAAACAATAAAGTGTCCTAGGGCCTGGTGTCCATTTAACAAGTAGAATAGAGGTCAGTCACTAGGGATAAGAAGCCCAAGACATCATGAAGTCTCGCTGCCATGACAGGCTCACTGAAGCTGAAATTGTCCTAGGACTCCTTGTACTACCCGTCTAACATGACTTTAAAAGCACTGGGTCTCCATGGCTGGTCTAAATTCAGGAACCTACCATACCCCTCTCACATAGGATGTGGTTGCACTGTGTATTTCACTGCTCCATCCTTTTCAGCACCAAACTCAACAACTAGGTCACTGACTCTTGTGGGAGACCATAAAATAGGGTAGGCTATGCAACAGAAGTTAACAAATGGACCATTTCACCAGGGATTCCTGCAACTTCAAAATTTATATACAGATTAGTCCATGACATTCAAAACTATGGAAATATTTTGAATGAGCCAAAGAAGAAAGAATAAAGTCATATTCAAAACACTTAAAAGATTTCAAAAACTTCAGAAAATTTTAGGGCAAAAGGTTTCTGTAAGAATATTTCTCTGGATTGAAATTCCTTAGGCCTCTCTCTGGAGCCAGAATCCTTTGAACTGTCTACCACATTTTCAGCTGTCATTGGCTCTCAGGAGGTGCAACTGTCACCATCCGTTCCCCAAGAGTTGGGTAGTTTGAGAGGGCTCTGACAGACTAAAAATGGAAACAGTGGAAAACTAAAAATGGCCACAAATTATTTGTCCCTCACTCATTGAGAAGCCAATAGTTCTACCCATTGCATGTGAGCTATTTGAATTCAGCAGAAACGACATTCTGGGACTTGCCTGGCTAATTCATAAGTAACTTTGCAGCTTCTCTGTGGGCCTCCAGAAACATTCTCTCGGAACATTCCCTCTGGGAATCCCCCCCATCAAGCTGTGACAAGTCCATGTCACAGGGGGAAGCTACCCTTGAATGTAGACGCTCAAATCAACAGTCCCACTTGAGCCCCCAGGTAAGAGTCAGCAGCCCTGTGAGTGGCCCATCTGGATGAGCAGCCCATTCAAAGTTCAGTTAACCACATCCCTGCCCAGCCAACACCTTCCTGCAGCTGCAGAGGAAACCCCAAGGAAGCACTAGGCAGCCAAGCTCTTCCCAAGTCCCAGATCCTCACCAGCATGAGGAAAGTAAAACGGCTCTTTTAAGAGGCTGATTTTCACATGGCTGAATATAACTGCAGCATAACCTGTTATCAGGGGCAGATTCTGTCATACAAATCCAAAACATGTGGCACTGGTTTGGGTACAAAGTGGCAGGTATAAACTCTTAGGTCCTTGTGGAGATGGTCAGTGAAAGCTGGAAGAACCTCAAGGAGATGAGACTTTGAAGCATAGAACAGAAATGATATGGGGGGCTGGAGAAAAAAGACAGCTGCATGAAATACTGGCAGAACAGTTAGCAATGTTAGTGCCTACAGTAATGTACAAGACAGGAGAGACAGGTACCTAAGCTCAGAATATGACTATGAGATTTCCAGGTAGAATGTTGAAAATGCTTCTTGTAGCCGCATACAATAAAATTCAGGCAGGCCAGTGTTGCAGTGTAGCAGGTTAAGCTGCCACCTGTGATGTCAGCATCCCACAAGGGTGCTGGTTCAAGTCTCTGCTGCCCCACTTCCATTCCAGCTTCCTGCTAATGTACCTGGGAAAGCAGAGGAAGATGGCCCAAGTTTTTGGGCCCTTGCCACCCATGTGGAAGACCTGGATGGAGTTCCAGGACCAGCCCTAGCTGTTGCAGCCATTTGGGGGAATGAACCAGCAGATGGAAGACCTCTTTCTTTGTCTCTTCCTTTCTCTCTCTGTAACTCTGCCTTTTGAATAAATAGATTAATAAATATTTTTAAAAAGAATTATACAATAAAATTCAGGAAGCGAGGCATGGATTAAAGAAAACATTGTTCAAAAAAATTGTAGTGGAATTAAGAAGAATTACAAAGAATTTCAGACTTACTGGGGTTCAAAATAAACTGTTTCTCATGTCCAGTCTCTCTCAAAAAGGGTTATCAACATTAGAAATAGTTAATTACTTTCAGGTAAAGATCAAGTTCAGAGTCTTCGGTAAGACCTCAGAGAGATGTGGAAGGGTGGCTCACAGAAACTGTAAGCTACACACTGGAGTCCTGAGGACCTGAGCACAAGCCTCGCAGACTCTGTCATGAACAGACCTTATATCCCACAGCTAAAGGTATCCCACAGCAGCCTGCTACAGGGTCTGAAGAAGGAGATGGACTTACCTTGAAGAGATGTGTAGGTAAAGCTTTTGACGGCTAGAGAAAATGTCAGTGAGTCATGGGAAATCCATACATTTTTAAGAGAAGCAATTTATGGGCAGAGGAGCTACTGGTCTGGACTAAGAGGGACAGAGACAGTACAAAAGGCACAGGAGTCTTGAGCCTCCCATCCTTCTACCAGGAAGACACAAGCCAAGAAAGCTATTCAGTTGAAGTTAGGGACTGCTTTTATTACTGTTAAGGAAAGGTAATTCAAAAGGGAAACCCATGTATGAAAACATGGAGACTAAAGCTTCAGAGATTCATTCATTCCAAGCCAGCAAGACAGGATCCCAGTCAAGGAGCTGGCAACATGTGGCCGGCTCAATTTCACTGTGAGTTAGTAACTACCTTATGTCTCCTGTCCCACCTCCTGCTTTTTGAATAGGACTGTTTATAGTAGTTCTCTAATTTCTGTACCACCATCATATACTGGGTGAAGAGGTGGCAGTAGAGTATGTCATTTATCTTCAGATTAAGAGAAACCATTTTTTAAAATTTTTTTGGATAGAGTTAGACAGTGAGAGACAGAGAGAAAGGTCTTCCTTTTCTGTTGGTTCACCCCTCAAATGGCCGCTATGGCCAGTGCGCTGCAGCCGGTGCACTGTGCTGATCCAAAGCCAGAAGCCAGGTGCTTCTCCTGGTCTCCCATGCGGGTGCAGGGCCCAAGCACTTGGGCCATCCTCTACTGCCTTCCCAGGCCACAGCAGAGAGTTGGACTGGAAGAGGAGCAACCGGGACAGAATCCAGCGTCCCAACCAGGACTAGAACCCTGGGTGCCGGCACCGCAGGCAGAGGATTAGCCTAGAGAAACCATTTTTAAGCAAGTGTCTGTCCTCAGAGACCCCATCCTGGACCGGACAGAGAGCACAACATCCTGAAATTTAAACCAACACTAGAATGCAAAGGAATTTTCAGAGCCCTAGGAGGGAGTCATTTTTACTCAGAAAGGACATAGTTCCCAGAGGGCAAACTGGTTGATTAAGAAGCTCTTCAAATTCCTTGCTCTTCCTCCCTAATAGACTGAGAGAGAGCAGGATTCCTGACACTACTTATAGATAAGACTCAGCACACATGTTTGGGGTCTTTTCTTACACTGCACCACAAAAAAGCAAAAGCCATCAAGATTTGAAGTTTCCTGCTAGTTTGATACTTGCAACTGTATATCAGCACTAGGTAGAAGAAAATAACCAAGACTAAAAATTTGGTAGTGAGTGAAGAGTGAACTTTGTTCTGGGTCTTGCAGGCATCAGGAAGCCTCAGGTACTGCTGAATTCATGTTTTTCCCTTCCTATCCCCATGGATGCAAATGGCAGTACCAATACGATCTATTCCAGCTGTACAACAGTTGCAGAAAGGGTGAAAACAACTAGTCATCCCGGTTCGAGGTATCCAATTACAGCTATGCTCACACTGTAGTTCAAATCAGAATGGAGACAGTTAGACTTACTAAGTAAACATGAGGTGTACTTTTTTTCACAAGATGAGAAATCACAGACTTATTGGCATCATTCAGGGCTCAGGGTTCACTCTAACTGTAGATCAGCAGACCCAGAGTCAACGTGGCGACAGCTTGTCAGGAACACTGGTACTCCTCAGGGTAGGATGCACCCGTCACTTGTGCATGGAGGGCCTAAAGGCTTCACACAGAACTGTGACCTCCTCTCTGTGGAGGGGTGTGTGGCATGTGGGGAGTGGACAGCACCACTGGGCTACTGAGCGAGAGGGTCTCTGTGCAATATTGTGTGCCTTCCTTCAGTTTTAGCCAAAACATAGCTTCGCATTTATCCCTACCTGTGTGAAAATTCTCCACTTGAGAGAAACTAAGTCTAGAGAGGGCAGCCTTTTAAGTCTGTTTTTCTGTCATCTCCTCCAGCCTGAACCATGTAGGGAGAAACATCTTTCAGTCTACGGCCATACCACCCTGAACACGCCCGATCTCATCTGATCTCGGAAGCTAAGCAGGGTCGGGCCTGGTTAGTACTTGGATGGGAGAAACATCTTTCTTCTTTGTGTCTCCAGAGCACACCAAGAGCATGCCATATGACAACCATGTGACTGGTGCTCAGTGAGTGTCGGTTTACGTGAAGAGTCTCATTCATGCATGTTCCTGAACATCCCCTCCCTGCTTAGCCCATCTTCCGGGTTTTAGCATACTAGGTAGTCAAACTCTCCAAAATGTCAACTGCAGAGCCATCTGTGATCTGCAAATGGTCCCTACTCAACAGCCCACCCACCCAATAACCCCTCTATTGCATCTCCCATGCTCATCCTCTTATTCATTGTGCTCCAGTTTCCCTAACCTTCTGGTGCAAAAAAAACGCCAAACATTTCATATCCCCTTTCCTTCGTAGCACTTATTGTTATCTTATATCGGTATCTATCACCTACTCATATTGTTCACTCTGTCTCTACTAATATATAAACTCTAAGAGCCCCTTTGATCTGTTTCATTCACCACCCAGCACCCAGAGCAGTGCCTGATAGTTGATAGTCATCCAATATCAAATTGATCAATGAATGAGTTTATAGCATGCTGAATTCCAATCTACAGACTGATAACTTTTGAACATATTTCTCAATGATAATTTTTGTTATAAATGGATGTAGAAGGAAAGAGAAGACTGAATGAAAGATTTATTAATGTGTTTTTTTCCCAAGATTCTGATCTCACACTCAGCCTGTTAAAATGTCTAGAGTCTGTGTAAGTATTATAGATAAAATAGATTAAGATAGGTACTTTTTCCATTTTATGGATATAAATATCTTAATTATCTTGAGAGGAATGTATTAAGCCATCATAATGGATAACAGTGATTGCTGGCCGGTCCTAACTCTGGTTGTCATCTCATTGGCAAGTTCCCAAATAGATCATAATGATTTGCTACTAATTCAAACCAAACTAATAACAATTCATGAGTTTCCTGATGTTCTTCAAGTGAGCTCCTGTAGTATCTATTGGACTTATGGGCAATACTTCATTTAAAAGCTAAATGTTTTGACTGTAAGGATGCCTATTTGAAATATAAAATGGTAATAAGTAGAACAAATATCATGTCTTATGAATTTACGAGGAAAGCAGTTCTCAATAACCCCTCCATATTTTAACACCCATGCTGTCATAATATTTTACTTAAGTCTTATTTTCTGTTCTGATTCTGACATTATTCATGAAGGACAGAAAATAAAAGGAATCAGTCACATGTTGCTGAGAATGTGACAACCAGGATACTTTCTAGTTGTAAAGACAGTGCAGGCATAGTTAGGGCTCTGCTTTTCTCCCTACAGCCTGGCTGCTTGTCCTCACCTTGGAATACCTTCCTCATTGATGTCTCTGCTGACTGTCTCTCACCCCTTTGGATTGGTGGTAGCTGTGGAGTTGGCAAGAATCTCTACTACTGGATGAATTAGAAAATCTGGAGCCTTGAGAATGGGACATATACTAACTGATAGTAATCATAATCTTGGGTAAATCATTAATCTTATTAAATCTAAACTTCCTTGTCTATAACATTGGTACTTAAAGAATGCTTACTGTGGAGGGCTTTTAAAATGCTTTGTAAAAACAAAAATGCCATATTGTTGACCATTATTAACATAAATGGCAGATGGACAATAAAAGTAGTATAGATAATAAAAACATTGGCTGAGTTCAAACCCTCAATCTGGTACCAAGCAACTCTGGAACCCTGAGAAGCCACATCTCTTCTCTGAACCTGTTTAGTATATGGGTGAAGGAGCTTTGTAAGGATTAAATGAAGGTAAATGATTTAAAAACTAAATGAAATTAAATAAAATTAAGTTACTACACTTGGTAAGCACTCCATAAATACTTGACATTATACTACTTGTTAATAGATCCATTTCCAGGTGCTGCCTGTGAATGTGGCTTTCCTTTGACCAAACAAAAAATCTTTAATCTCCACAAATTGACACATATCTTCAGCTTCTCTGGAATTTTTCACTCCCAATACTCCCAGAGGGTATTTATAGAAAGCAATCTGTGAAATAATTCAGTTTAAAAGGTCAAGCAGATGATGCATATTTAACGTTTTACCAAAAAGTTCAAACCTCTTTATGTTTCACCAAACGTTGCAATGACCTTGCCTTCATAAATCTATCTTTGTCTCTGTAAAGCCTTTATCTTAAGAATCACCCTAATCTAGTGACAGTAGCTAGAAAATGTTCAGTGCTTACAATGTGCCAGACTTTGTTCTAAGCATTGTACTGGTAATAATACTTTTCCAATGCTCCCAGCAACCATATGCAACAGGTATATTACTTACCCCATCATCTACTTGGGGACACTGAGAAACAAGGAGTCGCATAACTCACTGAAAATTCCACTAGTAAAGTGGTTAAGGGAAGAAATGAAGCCAAGCAGTCTGAATCTGGATCCTGGGCTCCGAGTCATTGTACTGAACCTCTTCACACAGACACCAGCAGTTTTAAGGTCTATATCCAGCCTGGCTACTTCTGTGACCTAAAGTTACTGAACAGCTGGCAGATGTACACTTCGTACTGTATGGATCTAGCCCCAGTCTAGTCATGTCAGCCATAGCCATCAAAATGTCTATTATTGAGCTTTCAGTCACATGATGCTCAATTCTGATTCACATCATTAAGACTGGCCCAGAGAAACCATGGGCTCATTTAAGTCACCCACTGTCTCCTCTGTTTGCATATTAATAGGAGTTAAACACTATTACAAAAGAGAATGAATCACACATACAAAAAATGCATGCAAAGGGGAATAAACACATTCTTTAGCCTCAATTATTTGCCTATTTCATGTGGGAGTAAGGTAAATACGTGTCATTAAGATATTGATATTTTTAAAAGACTTATTTATTTGATATTTGACAGGCAGAGTTACAGAGAGGGAAATACAGAGGCGGGGGGGGGGGGGCGAGGGAGGGAGGGAGTTCTTCCATCCACTGGTTCACTCCCCAAATGGCCACAATGACCGGAGCTGGGCCCATCAGGAGTTGGGAGCTTCTTCCGGGTCCCCCATGTGGGTGCAGGGGCCCAAGCATTTGGGCCATCATCCACAGCTTTCCTAGGCCATAGTGGAGAGCTGGATCAGAAGTGGAGCCAGCTAGGAATCAAACCAATGCCCATATGGGATGCTGGCGCCACAGTCAGAGACTTAATCTACTACACCACAGTGCTGACCCAGATATTGATTTCTTGAGGTGGGTATTTGGTGCAGTGAATCAGATGACACTTGGATACCTGCATCCCATTTTGGAGGCCTGGATTCAATCCCAGGTCCGCTCCTGCTTTCAGCTTCCTGGATATGTACACCGCAGGAGGCAGTAGGTGATGGCTCAAGTGCTTGGGTCCCTGCTACCTGAGAGACCTGGATTGAATTCCTGGCTCCTGACTTCTGCCTGTCCTAGGACTTTAAGGGCATTTGGGGGAGTAAACAGTGAATGGAAGCTTTCTCTTTCTCTCTCTCTCTCTCCCTCTCTCCCTATCACATATAAATAAAATTACAGATTTCTAATAAAACAATAAAGATGATGTATCCAATTTAAGGATTAGAGTGAAAGAAATTCTTATCCCACTCTGGGTTTATGAAACTAAAATTCATTGCTCAAACAAGGCCTCGCACATCTGAATTTTAAAGGGCTCTCATCCCAAACCCTTCCCATTGCTTTTATAGACCTGGCTTTGTCTCACCATAGACAGAAGCTGTGTGTGTGGTTACAGCTAAATTCAACAGAATCAAAAATATTGTTCTACCACTCTGACTTCACAAAACAATGGTGGCCCTTCAACAGTAATCCCTTCAGACACATGCTGTGAAAATAACCCAACAACAGACCATGGCAGGGTCTGAATTCCTCTCTAGATCTGTCCTAATGACCGAACTTCCCATACACATAAAAAAGAGAAACAGCTACAAAGTAAATAGTACAGTTTACGTTACCTTTGTATCTGCCAAATTTTCCCTATGAATGTATTCTAATTTCCTTTGCTTCTGCAACATGAAGGCCATGGTTCATTTTTATAGTATGATGTCTGGATTTTTCTCGAGGCTTGGCTGGCTTTGATTTACTTAGAAGACAGTGTCCCTTGAGCCAACATTATGTGATTTTTAAAATAACACAAGCATTATTTGAAACAAAGGTTGGATTGGGAAGTGAAGGTAAGCTTACAGTTTAATTATATTTTGTGTCATAGTGTACCTTCTCAGCCAGGGATTTCAAACAACCTAGCATTGAGCCACAACTCACCTTTCCAGTTTTCTGCCACCTCCCTCTTCTCCTATTACTGGTATGGGAGAGATTGTGTGGGTGTTGGAGTTAGCTGGATCATTTATTCACAAACATTTACTGGGCAAATATTACATATAAGTTACAGTGATAGATACTGGAGATACAACAATGAAAAAGATGAACCATAATAATAAGTACATGTTGCTCCATTCCTTTGAGGGGCTCTGAGTCTAATAAAAAAATAATACATACAATAGTATTATACATCATACACACAAAGTGGTAGAGATAGGCTTTATATATGGAGGTGTATTTTTCCAAGGGTCCTCATATTCAAACTCTTTCCCAACCAGTTCTCTCCCCGTGTTCATGATCTGCATGACCAGCTTCATCACTCACCAAGGAACACAGGGATCAACACTGTCACCTCCCTCATCCTTGTCTATTATATGCAATTCTAAGTAAGTCTGAGTTCATCTCCATGGTCACATTCTTATTTCAATAAATCAGTTATCTCTTGCTTGAGCTAACAAGTCTAGCATCATCCACTTGGCTATCCCTCAAATTCACTCTTCACAGTAGCCAGGATGAATCCTTCATTAAAAAAAAAATACCTGATCATTTGCAACAAGATGGAGGAATCTGAAAAGCATTATGCTGAGTGAAATAAGCCAGTCCCAAAGAGACAAATGTCATATGTCCTCCCTGATTGGTGACAACTAAATGAGGACCAAAGGGGAAATCTGTTGAAGTGAATTGGACACTATGAGAAACAATGACTTGATCAGCTTTTGTCCTGATTGTTGATGTACAATGTAATACTTTATCCATTTTAGTATTTTTTTGTTCTAGTACTAGTGGTTGAACTCTGTAATTAACACACAATTATTCTTAGGTGTTTAAATTTTAACTGAAAAGTGATCCCTGTTAAATATAAGAGTGGGAAAAAGAGAGGGAGATGTACAATTCGGGACATGCTCAATCGGACTTGCCCCAAATGATGGAGTTAGAAACGTGCCAGGGGATTCCAATACAATCCCATCAAGGTGGCATGTACCAATGCCATCTCACTAGTCCATGTGATCAATTTCAGTTCACAATAGAGTCAAAGGGATCACACAAACAAGACTAGTGTCTGCTAATACTAACTGATAAAATCAGAAAGGGAGAGAACGATCCAACATGGGAAGTGGGAGACACAGCAGACTCATAGAATGGCAGATGTCCTAAATAGCACTCTGGGCTCAGAATCAGCCCTTAAGGCATTCGGATCTGGCTCAAGAGCCTATGAGAGTATTTTAGGCATGGAAAGCCAAGACACTCTGGGAAAAAAAAAAAAAAAGACCTAAATGAAAGATCTCAGCAAGTGAGATCCCAGTGGAAAGAATGGGGTCATCAAAGGAGGAGGTACCTTTCTCTGAAGAGAGGAGAGAACTTCCAATTTGACTATAACCCTGTCGGAATAAGATCGAAGTCGGCAAACCCAAAAGGCTTCCATAGCCTCGGCAACTCACGACTAGAGCCTAGGGAGATTACTGACGCTATAAACAAGAGTGTTAAATTGTTAAATCAACATCAAGAGTCACTGTGTACTTAGGTCCCATGTGGGAACTGTCCTTAATGGGTTGTCCAATGTGAAGTAATGCTATAACTAGTACTGAAACAGTATTTTTACACTTTGTGTTTCTGTGTGGGTGCAAACTGACGAAATCTTTACTTAGTATATACTGATTCAATCTCCTGTATATAAAGATAATTGAAAATGGAAAAAAAAAACTTGGTGTTAAATTGGAAATTACATAGAAAATTAATCAACTTTTTAAAAAAATATGTAGGATCTCTGTCCTTAATGTACTGTACATTGTGATTTAATGTTATAACTAGTACTCCAACAGTATTTTTCACTTTATGTTTCTATGTGGGTACAAACTGTTGAAATCTTTACTTAATATATACTAAACTGATCGTCTGTATATAAAGAGAAAAAAAAAATACCTGATCATGACTTCTGGATCTCACTTAAAATGGCTTCTCAATCCTTCTAGAATAAAGAGAAAATTCCTTAGCATGGTTGATTATGTTCTTCATAATCTAATCATTAGATCCTGCACCCCACACCACCACCAATACCTTCACTGAGCCTGGGTTTTAGTTGGTCCCCTCAGATATCCCAAACTCTCCCTTAACACAAGGTTTTGAGACACCTTGCTCTCTGTGTCTGCAATTCATTTTCCTCGCTTGGTTAATTCATCTTTCTCTGCTCAAACATGCTTCTATGTTGAAAGGTCTCCTTTATTCTACCAATTCCCCATCAAATTCTCCTAGTTGGCCGGCGCTGCAGCTCACTAGGCTAATCCTCCACCTGCGGCACCGGCACACCGGGTTCTAGTCCTAGTCAGGGTGCCAGATTCTGTCCTAGTTGCTCCTCTTCCAGTCCAGCTCTCTGCTGTGGCCTGGGAAGGCAGTGGAGGATGGCCCAGGTCCTTGGGCCCTCACCCGCATGGGAGACCAGGAGAAGCACCTGGCTCCTGGCTTTGGATCAGCGTGGTGCGCCGGGTGCAGCGCGCTAGCCGTGGTGGCCATTGGGGGGTGAACCAACAGAAAAGGAAGACCTTTCTCTCTGTTTCTCTCTCTCACTGTCCACTCTGCCTGTCCAAAAAAAAAAAAAAATCTCCTAGTGTGTGCTGATCATCATGTCCTTGTCTCTTCCTCATGGTATTTACCAAAATTTTGATTTTGGGATGGAATCTGTGGTACAGTGGGTTAAGCTGCGACTTGGGATGCGCACATTCTAAATCTGTGCTGGTTTGAGAACCAGAATCTCTGCCTCTGACCCAGCTTCATACTGATGCATCCTGGGAGGCAGCAGACAATGGTTCAAATGCTTGGACTCCTGCAATCCACATGGGAGACCTGGATAGAGTTCTGGGCTCCTGGCTTTAGCCTGGCTCAGCCACGGATGTTGCAGGCATTTGGAGACTGGATCAGCTGATGGAAGATATCTGTCTATCTCTTCTCTGATGCTATTTCAAGTAGATGAAAATAAATATATTTTTTTTGACAGGCAGAGTGGACAGTGAGAGAGAGAGAGAGACAGAGAGAAAAATCTTCCTTTGCCATTGGTTCACCCTCCAATGGCCGCCGCGGCCGGCGTGCCGCTCTGATCCGAAGGCAGGAGCCAGGTGCTTCTCCTGGTCTCCCGTGGGGTGCAGGGCCCAAGCATTTGGGCCATCCTCCACTGTACTCCCTGGCCATAGCAGAGAGCTGGCCTGGAAGAGGGGCAACCGGGACAGAATCTGGCACCCCGACTGGGACTAGAACCCGGTGTGCCAGTGCCGCAGGTGGAGAATTAGTCTATTGAGCCGTGGCACCGGCCAAAAATAAATATTTTTTTAAAAGTTGTTTTAAAAATTTTAAGATAGTTTGCTTTTCTTTTTATGTTTATTTGAAATGCAGAATCAGAGAGAGAGAGAGAGAAAGAGAGAGAGAGAGACAGAATGTTGATCAATCTTCCTTCTGCTGGTTCATTCCCTAAATGGTCACAATGCCTGAGGCTGGTTCAGGTTGAAGCCAGGAGCCCAGAACTTCATCTCAGTCTCTCATGTGGGTACAGAGCCCCAAAGACTTGAGCCATCTTCTGCTGCTTTCCTAGGCATATTAGCAGGGAGCTGGGTCAGAAGCAGAGCAGAAGCAGAAGCATTCCATTATGGACTGCCAGTGTTACAGGTAGTGGTTTAACCTGCTGTACCACAATGGTAGCACCAAAGATTTTTTTTAAAAAAGCTGCAATTTCACATTTGTTTGTGAGTATAGTTGATAAATGCCCCGCTCTGCTATTAGACTGCAAACTCCATAAGGGCCAAGACCATATTGGCTTACTATGTGCAGTACTTAGCACAGGTATTCCATTCACTAGAATTTGCAGAAGAAATGAATCATAATAAGTAAAGCATGACAAAATTTGCCTGGGAGAGGGTTGGGTTAATGTCACAGCAGCGGCCTGTGGTAGATGTTGAAATGTACATAACCATTTATCTGCAAAAGGAAGTATGAGCAGGGACACGAAGAAATGAAAGTCTGACATCGTTCAGTACAACTGGAGCTGTGAGTGTGATCTGTTTTGGGGCGGGAAATAGTGAAGCATCAGAAATGAGGCTGGAGAGAGTCAGGGACTAAACCACAGAGGACCTTTTGTGCTCTGCAAAGCAATTTGGACTTTTGCCATGGGAAATCACTGAAGGGTTGTAAAAAGGGAGGAAAATGATGATCAGATTTGCATTTTAGAAAAATCACTCTCCTGGTGGTGTGAAGGATGACCTTGATAGGTTGATACTGGAGACAGGGTGACCAGTTAGGAGGCCAACTAAAGTCCATGTGAGAGACAATGAGGCACAAGCCAAGGCAGGAGTAGGGGATTAAATGGAGCAGGTAGTTCTGAAAGACATTTAAGAGATAAAAATGTCTGGTAATGGAGATTAAGGTAAAATAAAAATGCAAAATATCTCTCTCAGTTCTCCAGGCATCTGGGAGGGTGATGAGGCCATTAAATAATCGAGGGAGTACAAGATGAGCAGTCTTGGGTAGATGGCTGAGGGTGGTTTGATACCCTCTGAAGCTCAAGAACTGAGAGCCAGACTCATGTGCCAGAGGGAAGGTTGCCTTCCAACGTTCTTGTTCCTATTCTTTCATTGGGTACCATTTCAGTTAAGCATAAAACCACCTCCTAAATGACCACTTTGGCCAGCCTCCCTTGCAGCTAGCTGAGGTGGTATAAGTTTATGACAACGGAACAGGTGCACAAGAGTATAATTTCTGTGTTATTTGTTTAAAAGAAAATTGTTTGCCCCAGATTTCTCCTCAGATAACAAGGAGCTGGGTTAGCTTCAGCTATGCAAGTAGATGGCAGGAAAACAATATGAAAAATTCAAAAGGCCAATGAAATACAGTCCAGACCAACCATTCTCACCACTGGACCACTCATGTGAGAAACAAACTTTACTCATTTAATCCACTGTGAGTTGGAGTCTCATTTTGAAATAGTTTATTTTGTGCCCTAAATAATACAGACTTTCAAGTAGAACTACTCAATGGGAGGCTGTCAATAGGAGTCAGGGCCTCCACAAAAGATGTATGGATTGACAATCAACAATGGATGCTTATTAGTAAATAGACATTAGTTCAAACCATGCAACTAGCACAAAAAGAGAAGCAGTCTGAAGAAAGGCTTAGATTTGTAGCCTAGCTCCACCCATTATTAGTTACATGATTTTTACTAAGTTACACTTACTAGTCTGAATTATATAGGCCTGTAAGGAAAGACTTGTAATATTTAAGGTAACTCTAGCCACCATAGAAGATAGATCCCTGCATCTCAGCAGCTTAATACCACAAAAATGTATATTTCATTCATACAAACCCGAGGTACACACTCATCTGGACCCAGGGTCCTTCAACTATTATGTTCTCTCTCCATAATCCACAGTGGAAGGGGCACTCGCGCTTCTTAAGCACTTTAGCCTGGAAGTGATACTCATATTTTATTGTGGAGAACAATCACTTGGTCCTAACTAGATGTGAAGGAACCTGGGAAATGTTGTACCTCTTAGTGGTTATCTCTGGCAGAAAAAGCTATATGAAGGGTCTTCAAAAGACAATGCCCATCATGAACTATGCATGGATTTCAACATTTACACCAAAATAAACTTACACTAATTTTTTTTATAACATGTCTGAACAGATCAAGTTTGAAGCATGTTCAAAGTGTATGAAAACTGTTTGTACTGCAGAACTGCAGCATCAGCTGCAGATGAGAGAGATTTCAGTGGAACTTATAAACAAGTAGAATCAATATTCAGACGTGTCTTTCAAGAATTGTAATAGCAGATGAAACATGGCTTTACCAGTATGGCTCTGAAGATAAAGCAATGGCTACCCATTTTTCTGTAGTTCATGATGTAAAAGGGAAAGCTCTGACACTATTAAATTCCCAGGGCCCTCAGTTCTCCAGGAGTAGATCAAGTGGCTGGTATCATTGATTACTAAAGTGTCTAGAACTTTGGCACTTATGTAAAGATACAATGTTTATAGTTTTATCTTTTAGTGCCATGTTTCCATGAATTTTCTGAAGTGCGCTTGCATAACAGAAATGTGCATGAATCCTCAGTGAGCAGCAGCATCAGTAGTAATTGGCCCTGTTTTTTTTTAGGGTGCAAAGTGAAGATGAACAGATCATCTACCCAACAGTATAGCCTGTTGAAGGGTCCGCAGAACTACTCTCACCTTCTTCCTTGTTGGCTCTCCCACTTCCTCCATCCTAAATACACTTCTACTGTGTCCCAAATAGACCTTCTATTTCTCCAATTTCTGTGTCTTTATGTACATTCTTGCCTCTACATACAAAACCCTTGTCTACTTCAGCCGTTCTACTTCTACCCATCTGTCAACACCAGTCTCAAAGTCAGCTCTGGGAGTAAGCTTTCTCTCAGTCTTCATGACCAAGTTAGACTCTTTGGGGCCCACCACAGTGTTTCCAACCTTCTGATTCATGGAATGTTTGTGTGTGCAAGATGTGTCTTAACTCTTTCCAACTGCCTGTGAACCTATGATGTCAGCTCCCTGAAGGCAACAATTGCACTTAACTCCTCTTGGTTCAAAGAGATTAAAAGAGTAAACTGAGTTTGGACTGACTTGAGCTTAAGACACTGACACTTAGAGGCTTGAGGTCTGCTCACAGTGAATGAGGAAATAAGCAATTTCCTCCCTGAAAAAGAAGGAAAAATGCAGTTTGCCTCCAGCACTGAAATATTCAGGTGATGAACTCCTGATTTACTGGGATACTACTGCATTTCTTTATTTCATGTTCATAACCACGAGGAAGCATGTGTAGAAAGACTTGCTTAATAAACAATAATGCAACAGATCTTCAAATAGTATAACACAGGGCCAGCGCTGTGGTACAGTGGGTTAACGCCCTGGCTTGAAGTGCTGGCATCTCATATGGGCACTGGTTCAAGACCCAGCTGCCCCATTTCTGATCCAGCTCTCTGCTGTGTTCTGGGAAAGCAGTGGGAGATGGCCCAAGTCCTTGGGACCCTGACCTGGAAGAGGCTCTTGGCTCCTGGCTTCGGATTGGCACAGCTCCAGCCATTGTGGCCAATTGAGGAGGGAACCATCAGATGGAAGACCTCTCTCTCTCTCTCTCTCTCTCTCTCTCTGCCTCTCCTCTCTCTGTGTAACTCTGACTTTCAAATAAATAAATAAATCTTAAAAAAAACAAAACAACAAACAAATAGTATAAAACCTAAGAAAAACAAAAAACTTTGAAGAGGTTTCCTCAAGAACTCTCCAGGGGTGGGAATCAAGGTGGTGATGTGGCAGTTTTCTGGGTAATTTGATAAATGTTAACAATAAAACCATTTTAACCCATCCATCAGGTGAACACACCAGTCTTGAGTTATGTGAACAGTTGCCAAGTCACTCTGTTCTGTTTAAATACAGCCACTGCCTGGGGGGGGGTGAGGGGACAAACAAACTGGGGGCAGTTGGGCTTAGGTAATCCACTAAGAATGCCTAACTTTTCCTTTTCCCAACAAATATCTTGATAAAAGCTGACCAGGAATATACAGGAAGCATTTTCAACAAATAATCGCCTTCTACATACCCAGCCAAAGGTTAAGTGCCCCTCAGTCTGCAAACACTGGCGTGTGATCCCCACTAAACACTGTCCTTCTCACATCACATGCTCTAGGGTGGCCTCCAGCTCCCTGGAGAACACTTCAACAACTCTTCTGCCCTGACCAATTCCCAGAAGAGGTTGGAGACACATCCAGGGATCTACCCCATGTCTAACTTCATGCCCAACCCAAGGCCTCCAAAGATAGCCTAGAGCTGATTTATATCCTTGGACACTGGATCTGGGATTAAAATCTACTCACTGCTTATCTCAGACCCCGGTGCTCTCTTGAACACGAGAACAGCTCTGCACAGGGGAGGGACATGCAGTGTGATTCCATTTGTCTGATATGCTCTATACCTCCACTAACACCTGGGTACTAGCACTTCCAGGGGTCGCCAGATTTCATTGAAGTGCTCTGTATAGCACTAGACCTATGGGTGGTTCTTTACACAAGGAACGCTCCGATAAGCCTGAAAGCATCATATACCATAATCCCCTCTCAGATATTCACAGTACACATTAGCACCTATGAGGCTGTGAAACCTCCGATAGCAAAGAAGTCTGTTGAGCTCATGATTTCACAATTGCACTTGTCTACAAGAAAGCTTTTAGGGTAAAACACCGATTCACAGCTTGCCCCATTGACTGGTTTGACTCCATGAGGTCAGAAACCACAGTTTGTTCATTACTATTGTTCAAGTGCTTAACATAGCATTTAACACTTTAATAAATACTTGATGAATATTTTGTGGGGTATGGTCCCACAGAACTGGCTTTTAATACAAACATCACATGTGGAGCATGTGATTAGCCCAGTGATTAAGACATCCCTGTTCCACATTACAGTGCCTGGACTGGATTCCCAGCTCTGGCTCTGGACTCTAGAGTTTCCTGCAAACACAGACCAGAGAGGCAGCTATGATCACTCAAGTAAATATGTCCCTCCCACCCACACTGGGAACCTGTATGGATTTCCCAGCTGCTGGTGTTGGCCCTGGCCATTGTGGGCACATGGGATATGAACACTGCAGTGGATGCGCGTGTCCCTCACCAAGTAAATTTTCAAGAAATTAAAAAGTATACATACTTAAATGGAATATTTCAGATAAGGACAACAACAAACTGGGAGAACCCTTTGAATTTCTTATTTAAATCCCAGTTTGTGAGGTAACCATTAACAGAGTACACTGATCTTGTATTACATGTGGTCAGAAAGCATCTTCTTTCCTATAAAATTACCTTTGCTTCAAGTCAAACTAACCTAACCAAATATTTCAAGATATTTGATATGTAGAATGCCAATGCTTAACATTTACTGTGTATCAGAACCTCTTAAGGATGTTACCGAAAATTCTGAGTCCTGGGGATTCAACTTTTCTAGAGCAGGGCCCAGAACTCTACATTTCACACCAATAACCCAGGCCATGCTGGTGGCAGTGTCCAGGTGGCATGAACCCTCAGAAGGGCCGAGAAGATGTGGCAGCGGAGCCCTGATCATAGCACCAGGGGCCTGTAGTTGACTCCCAGATTCACACCCTCACTAGTTATGTAGTCATGGGCATGATCTCTTAGCCTCATTTTCTCCTCTTGGTGGGATTCATACTACACTTCCAGACCTACCTTCCAAGCTACCTATCTACCTACTTCACAGCACTTAATAGGAAGGAAAGCATTTACAAAACTCTGCCTTAAAATGTAGCAGGTAGGCAACATGTGTGTTCAGTAAATCTGCAGTTGTTTTCACATTCTAAAGAATTAAACAAAAACTGTATCATAGCAAAGGTTACAGCACAAAAAGCAGCTCTACTAGTTACTTAATATTAAAGGCAGATAAATACAGAGCTGGACCAACTATCAGCATCTTTGTCAACAGCCTAGCAATCTGTTGAGCAGTGCATCTGCTTATGGACCTGGTATTGGTCAAATGGTGAGGGTCAAGCTATGTGACATGGGCCATAACAGAATATCAAGATGTTTCCTCTGTACCAGACCTTCAAAGAGCAGACTCTTCAGTCTTAAATAGTCAAATAGCTGATCGATATGGACACATTTACTAAGTTTCTTGCTAATCAAGGAGACTAATGAATAAGTAGCCATTGTTCAAAACTTAAAATTCATTGGAAAACATGTCATGAATATATTGTTCTGTGCATATTTAATTCTCTTGTCATTCATGAGGTCCTTTTGGAGCCTGTAGTACTCAAAGTAATTGTTACAGACAATCACACTGCATGAGTATTTTGGAAGCACCAAAGATTGGGCTGACCATTTCCAAATTCTGTGGCATGTTCTGAAGCTTACCTGGTAGACCTGATATTACTTAGTGTTTAGCCTTTATACATAAGGAAAAAAATCTCTTCCTAAGAGATAAATTATTAGAGGTATCCAACTTGTATGTTTACTGTATTTCTCATTAATTTACATTATTTCCTTTTGTGAGCTGGTTTTGCTCATCTTACTGATTTCAACACTTATATTTTAAGGGTTTTTTTCATGGCTCAAGTACTCGATGGGTACCCAACAAATCTCAGCGGCTCATTGCTCTGTGGCTAATGCTAGCATTAAGAGAACTTTGCAGAACTAAATTCTTGTCACAATGTTCATTTCCTATGTGTACTATTGCCTTACTGCTTAGTGTTTATGATCTATTTTCTTTGCCCATGTCCTATGTTAGCAGCAAAAACTTGATTGATTTCAGGGCTTATGTAGGTAAACAGTGAATGAATCAAGCCAAACTGGGTGATCAGGTCAAAAGATGATACTGATGATTCAGTGGCCGCTGACTATTGCCATAAGAGGATGCAGGAAATTAAGCCAGGGTTGCTAGATTTTCCACTATTTCAAGAAAAGTCTGGCATATAACAGGCACTGAATAAATACTTGTTGAATCAATTAATACAGAGATTCAGAGTGTCATTGAAAATACATAGTGTGGGCGATTCCATAAGGCTGCCTATTTAGCCCATACAGTTAGCCTGACTCTGGCAGGCTGTGGGACCCCCAGGCACATTTCCCCCACACCCGCCTTCTGCCAATCAGGTAATGTGACCTTCAAGCTGATTGGAGAGGCACATTGGTGGCAGTGTCGGTTCTGTCCTATAGAATTAGTGTTGCCTTGAATTAGTTACGCCCCTTCTGCCTGCCCTTTTAAAAGTGTATGTGGCTGAGAATAAAGATGGACATGTTCACCCAAGCCTGTCCCAGCTGCTTCTTGTGGGAAGAACACTGTCACCCTGTTTGCCCCAACAGTGTGGCCTTGCAGGACAAGCCACAACATACTTGAACAGCATAATGTGGTAGGTAAGTCAGAACGTGGACCCTGGAGCTGGATTACCTGGGCTCAAACATCAAGCTTGGGCCATTCATCAGGTATACGAACCTGGGCAAGTTAAAGAAAAAGCCCGAGTCTCAATCTTCTCACTTGTAGAACTGGGAAAATAATAGTACCTACCTCATACGGTTATTTTAGGACTGAATTTTAAAAAATTTTTATTTATTTAAAAGAGCAAGTGAGATTGACTTGCAAGTTTTCAACATTTTATTTTTTAAGATTTGTTTATCTGAGAGGCAGAATTATAGAAAGAGACCTTCCAGGGCTGGGCCAGGCCAAAGCCAGGAGCTTCTTCCCAGTCTCTCGCGTGGTTCAGGGGCCCAAATACTTGGGCCATCTTCTGCTGCTTTCTCAGGCACAGTAGTAGGGAGCTGGATTGGAAGAGAAGCAGCCAGCACTTGAACCCTGGTCTATATGGGATGCTGGCACTGCAGGCAGTGGCTTAACCTGCTATACCACAACAAGGGCCTCAAAACACAGTAGTTTTAGCAGTCTATAGTATGAAAGAAACTACAGCTGGGGTAGGCTGAAACCAGAGGACAGGAACTCAATCTGGGTCTCCTATATGGGTGACAGGGACCCGACCACTTGAGGCATCACCTGCTGTCTCCTAAGGTGTGCATTAGGAAGAAGCTGGATCAGAAGCAGAGTTGGGACACTAACCCAGGCACTCTGATAAGGGATGCACATATCCCCAACTACACCGAATGCCCACCCAAAACTTCATTTTCTAAATCTTAAAATGGTTACTAGTGCATTACAACATAAATATGCAAACCCACTAAACTGATAAAACACATCTATTACTCCATTTTAGCACCACCATGGCTGTGTGATGACAGTGTTACTCCACAGCTGAGGCAGCTGGGTTTTGCTCAGGATCTTTCCGGATTTCTGCAGGATGCCAGCCCTGTATGGACTCACTGGCCATGCAGGAGCTCCATAAAGGGGCACTTACAACGTGTCCAGTGGTTTGTCAAGGGCCCGTGCCATGAAATGACACATGCAGAAATCCCATCTGAAAATCTAAACCAGTGTTCACCAGCAGCCTCCTTACCCCAATAACTAATTAAACAAAATGAAGACCTGATTTAAGCCACTGTGTGGGATATTTTTAATTAATTTTCCCTAAGCAACCAATTTGAGATACCACGCAAAGTTTTATAAACATAATTTATATCCTTACTCTTTTGTTCCTTTTTGTTTTAAAAGTGTTGTGCAATGATTTAATTCCTCTTCCCTCTGACTCCAAGACCTTTCTCCCAGGAACTTCACAAGCGTGTGATGTGACTCCCCAGGACTGTGTGCTAGAAATTTGCTCAGTTAGGAACACCCTGCCAATCTTTGCTTTGATTTTCCTGGTTGTTGTTGGTTTAAGGTAGATCTTTAATGTTATTTAAACAGAGGAGACTCTTTGTAATTTCTTGGTAGATGAATTTGATAATGATAATTTACAAAAAAAAACAACAACTGTCATCTTGAGATAAAAGATCTCATTCACTGGGGTAGACACCTTATCTGAGTAACTCAGGACTTCTTGGAATAAAAAGGTCAAGGGAGCTCTGGCCCTTGTTGTTACCTTCTATTGACTGACAGCAGTAACTTACATACTCTGTGATCACCTGAATTTAATTACGTTCTTTGGACTTTACAGAAACCTCCCTTTTATTTAGAGTTTGCAGTTGAACATTGTTGTGGTGTTTAATTTAGTCTCCTCATGCATGTGGAATGAATATATTGTTAAAATAACTATTAATAAGTTGGAATTCATCAAAACTTAAAACTTTTATAAGTTGTAGGACTCTATGAAGAAAGTGAAAACAGTCCACTGAATGGGAGTTAAGATCAATATTTGAAAATCATGCATGTAGTAAGGATCTAACAATCAGAGTACGTAATGAACTCACACAATTCAACAACAAAGAGACAAACAGCCCAATTTAAAAATGAGCAAATGCCCTGAATAGACATCTCTCTAAATTAACATATGAGGCATTTTCCAAAAGTTCATGGAAAGTGTGTATTACGATAAAACTATGCATGGAATTTAACATTTTTGCACCAAAATAATCTTAACTTTTAATTTCATTTTTTCATGAATTTTTTGAAGTACCTTCATACATAGCCTATAAGTACATGAAAAAATGCACATCATTAATTATTACAAAAATATAAATGAAAACCACATGAGATACTATTAACACACACTAATATGGCTATCTTAAAAAAAAAAAAAGCAAAGCAGGCTGGCGCCGTGGCTCAACAGGCTAGTCCTCCGCCTAGTGGCGCTGGCACAGCGGGTTCTAGTCCCGGTCGGGGCACCGATCCTGTCCCGGTTGCCCCCCTTCCAGGCCAGCTCTCTGCTGTGGCCAGGGAGTGCAGTGGAGGATGGCCCAAGTGCTTGGGCCCTGCACCCCATAGGAGACCAGGAGAAGCACCTGGCTCCTGCCTTCGGATCAGCGTGGAGTGCCGGCCACGGCGGCCATTGGAGGGTGAACCAACGGCAAAAAGGAAGACCTTTCTCTCTCTCTCACTGTCCACTCAGCCTGTCAGAAAAGAAAAAAAAAAAAAAGCAAAGCATTGATGAAGATACAGAAAAATTGGATCTCATCTATGTTTAGGTGGGAATATAAAATCACAGCTGCTGTGGAAAGCAGTCTGGTGGTTCCTAAAAAAGTTATACCCAAGAGAACTGAAAACACACATTTAAACAAAATGTTGTACACTAATGTTCACAGCCACATGATTCACAAGAGCCAAAAAGTGGAAACAAATGAAACGTGAGCCAACTAACAAATATGTAGACAAAATATATCTAAACCATCAACTACTACTGGGAAACATCGTGTTAAGTGAGAGGACATAGATACAAAAAGGCCACGTATCATAATTCCAAAGAAAGAAGACGCCCAGAATTAGCAAACCCATAGGGACAGACAGCAGAGTAGCAGTACTAGGGGAAGAATGAGAAATTGCTGCTTATTGGGTTTGAGGTATCTTTTGGAGGTAATAAAAATGTTCTGGATTTGGATGAAGATGATAGGTACATGTCATTGTAAATGTGGCAAAAATCTACTAAAGTGTATGGTCTAAAATGATTAAAACAGTGACTTTTATTTAATATGAATTTTACTCCATTAAGAAATACTGGTTTAAAATACCCAGTAAAAGAAGCAAGAAGCTACTTTTCCCATGCAAAATAATTTCATACAATTTAGCACCCAAATGATTTTAAGGAATACAACACTGCTTCTAGATGAATCAGCAGCTACCATGTCTCTTCATTCTCTTTATTTAATTGTGTCACTTATCAGTAATGCTGTGTTCCCAAATGGCATTTTTGGTTTGCAGTTTCCCAGTTGAAACTTCAGCTTTTTTGATTTTAAAATTTTTATTTCCAAATGTTCCTCGTCAAGAGCTTAGCCAATTTGGCTGTCACTGATTAATGAATCTATGTGGGAACCTTCTCCCCTCTAAATTATATTAAAACGTTTAATTCAAAGTAATTGAATAATAATTACTTTGGAAAGAGGAGGGATATGATTTTTCAGAATTCAGCAATTCGAATCTTTCCTTAATGTATGTGAGATACAGGAGTTGGAAACAACAATGTATCTCTGATAGTAAAAATTAAGAAAAATAAAGACTAATTACTCAGTATGCCTCCTCCCTGTAAAAGACGACATCTTTTCTCTAACAAAGAAATATTCTAAAGACCGTTAGAATGTTAACAACAAAATGCAGTTTAAATAAATGGGTAGTACATACTATGTACCCCCAAAGTTAATTTTTCTGAACTGCAAACTCCTACCAAGTAGGTTGTACAGGCAGAAAAGTTGAAGAGAGTTTAAAAGTTGGGGGGTAGAGGGGAATTATTTAAATGCATAATTGTTAAACCAGTTGGTAGCAGATTCATCTGGGTCAGAGAATTATAAAGACGTATGTTACAGTTACATGTAAAATTCTGAAAATAAGTTTCAATTTCCAAGATACAATTCCCTAAAGTTGTAGTATTAATCTAAGGGGTGATTTTTAAACTTCAAATACATTTATACATAAAAAGTCGTGTTTATCTTTTATGCCATGTCTGCTTAAGTGGTAATATGACCAGGTTGATTCTGAACAGGTGTGTGTGGGGGGGGCATGTATCTGAATACTTCAGATAAAAAACAATGTCACTTTCATCTTGAGCTGTGTCTAAGGCAGTTTTAGCTGGAACTACCTGGAGAACTGTGGCAGGAGGCATCCTGTCCTACGGAGGCCAGACATATCTGTTGCAGGTGCTGTTATTGTAAGGAAACTTGAGACATACAGAAACTGAAATCAGCTTGCTGAAAGTGAACAAGAACCTGGTGGAAACAAATGCCTTCACTGTGCGTCAAAGGTGAGACAGAGAAGAGTACAGGAGATGCCACAGGTCCTCCAAGTACTCAGTGGTCTAAGTCCAAAAATGCCAGCCAGAATACAACCTGAATAGGTGACTAACATAGTCCCATGATCTGAGAGTTCCAGTTCATTGGAGGGCAAATGAAGTGACACCTGGAGAGACCTAACTGGAAAGCATCGAGTGGACTGAAACTCCCCTTACAGAGGAGCCCCTCAGTTGTTCTCCAGGTTCTTGGAAATCCTGTCCTCTCCTCACCCCTCCACCCCCTGCTAATTTGGGTATCTGAAAAGTCTCAGGTCCTTGCTTGGAAATGTATGGATTTAATGAGCAAATGAAATCTCAGGTGGAGACTGTACTTAGTTGCTAGTCCTTACTAGTTAGCTAAAGAAGTCCCTAGAAGGGAGAACACCCAGGTTAGCAATAAGCATTGCTGAATGAAGAAAATCTGCGTTGGAGGTCAGAACAGACAAGGAAGAAGCCAAGGAGACTGTTCCAGCTTTCAGGGAAAGTCTGGTCATTGCCTTCATCCATACACACACCCAGAGCAGTTCTCTACTCCAGGAAAGGTTTAGCTTGGGAAAGGGAGAGGGCCGCTGGGGTTGGCCAACGGCCCTTTTAGTCCCTAGATGACCCAGTCACAAGGGTAGAGGAGCTGAGGGATTACAGGTGAGGCTCAGGAAGGCAGCAACTGGTATACTCCAGCAGGGGATTTCAGGGATCCTAAAACTCCTGGTCTGGGAGGGATCGAGCAGATCATTCTCCCCATATACACGCAGCATCACAATAAGTGCCACTGAGCGACTGTCAGGTGTTCATGCTCTGATGATTCATAAAAGGGTGACCATGTAAGAAGGGCAAGGCCTGTGCATAGGTGAACACATGCAGACACCGTAGCCAAACTCTGAGTGCATCATCTGCTCTCCGGGCTTACAGACCACCCAGCTGAAGGATCTGGAAATCTTTCTTGCGGCTGCTTTCCAGAGTCCTTGAAAACAAGATATTTTAGAGATAATTTCTTCTTCCTTCTCTAACTGACGTCAAGACAAGCAGGTCTTCCAGATCTCTGCCACCACCTCCCTACACACACACACACACACACAATTTCTCTTCTGCTTGTGCCTGGATGCTGGAAATGCCTTGGCTCATACTGAGAAAAACTTCTTTCCCAGAGCGCAGGCCTGTAGGTGAAGCCCCCAGCAGCCTCGCGACCGTACAAGTAGAGGCCAGGTGCGAAAGAACAGACCAGAAAGGAACCTGCAGCGGACACTGAGAACCAGGATTCCCGTGCAGAGCGCTAAACCTGGGCGCAGAGCCTAAGCAGGGGGATCTCCCTTGATGAAAGGAGGGAGTTCTAGGACCTGGTCAGAGGCGGGGTGATGCCCTACTGGTTCACAGAGCAGCTGCAAGCTGAATGAGTTAGGCCAGCACTCTTCTCCCACCACCAACCCAGGAGCCCGGTGCGCTGCGCCCACCTCCAGGCCCCTGGGTTTATGCCCACGCACAAATGTGGTTGCAAGGAGGGCGCACTCGGCCTTCACCCTTAAGCAGCACCTGAGCCAGGCGCGCACGGGTGAAACCCTGGGAACAGCCTGCGAAGGCCCAGCCATCCTTGGGGTTACCTGGGAGCTGCTCTCCGGCTAACCCCTTCGCTGGAGAAAGATCAAGCTGTTTTCAAAGGGGATGAGGAGGGGAAACAGCTGGCGGTGGGGTCATTCTTTCTCAGCGTGCTTTTCCTTTTATCGCATCTTTGCCTTCTCTGTTTTGGTCTTACTGTATGCATTCTTCCTTCCTTCCATCTCCCTTTAAGGCTTCAGAGACCAGCGACTCTGCAAACTCCCGGCAGCACAGCTGAGCAGCATTTACAGTCGGGATGGGGTGGGGAGGGAAACCAGCCCCCAGCACTCAGGGTCAATGCCAGGGGCTTCGGACCACGGAGTTGTGCGAAGTTTCACATCTACCCCTCTCCCCGCATTGGCTCACGAATAGCAGCAGGAACCTGTTTCTGCTTGGGATTTTCGCAAGCTGTCTTGGGCGGGCTCTGGTGAGACGTTGGGCAGCTCAGGGCCAGGTGTGGGCGCCTCTGGTCCTGTCTGAACCAGACTGCTCCTGCACCGTGAGCTCCGCAGGGGAGCCGGGGCCGGCTAGGCGTACCCAGCGCTCCACCCCCTCACCCCCGCTTTGGGAGCCCGAGAACACCAGGTGCGCACCCCCTGGGGAGTGGGTCTCCTCCGTGCTGCGCTGGCACGGACAGGACCGGTGCTAGATGTTCGCCCCCGGCCAGGCTATTCGAAAAAAGCCGCTTGAGCTCTTACTGGGGGAGGGAGGGGGTGCAGACCGAAGGGGTTTATAACTAGGACATCCCGTATTGAAGGAGAAAGTGGTGGCACTTGAGAAGTCGGCGAGGGCACGGGCCCTGAGCGCTACAAAGCCAAGCCTAGCTTTGTCCCTAATTCTTGCCCACCCCCACAGTGAGGTTTTCCTTTTTGGCCAAAGGGATCTGCGCTGCAAGTTATTTCCAGGGGCAGTCTTCGCCAAAGCCCGCACTCCCAAAGTCGTGCCCCGATCCGGGCGAGAAAGGGCCCCGTGACCCTCGGTGCACCGGTCTCCAACCCGCCGCCGCGCGCCTGGGAGGAAGAGCGAGAGCCCAGCCGCTGCTACAGCCGGCGCTCGCAGCGTACCCGGCGCCGAAGCCGCGCGCCGAGAGCGCTGCGCTCGCCCGAGCTCTGCCACCTCGCGGGACTGCTGTGCTCCCCGCCCCCTTGAGGTCTGATTTCTAAAACACTGAAGCATCGTCTGCAGCTCTGGCATTTAGAAAAAAAAAGAGGACAAGGTCAAGCCCCAGGGCCCGCCGCTGCGATCCGCTCGCACCTTTGCTCGCGCCGTACGCGAGTCCTGTCCGCCGCCGCCGGATACCGGCATCGCAGCGCCCCCGTTTACCTGGAATTTGGGCACCGAACCCTGACTCTATTTCCGGCCAGCCCCAGCCCGCGCCCACGTCCTTCCTCGCCCTTTCCCTCCTTTCGGCCCCGAGGCGCCTCCGGGACTTCGATTAAGACAGATCAGTCCCCGCACCGCAGAGGGAGGGTCCCAAATGGCCAGGCTCCGAGGGCACTGCGTTCCCATCCTGCGGTCCGAGCCACAACGCAAGGAAAGGTCTCGATTCCTAACGCTCTTCTTCCCCTCCCCCAGCGCACCGGGCCGCGCTACAGGCCGGCTCTGGCACGCGCTGCCCCCACGCGCTCCAGCCCCGCAGTTTTCTTCTTTTACGAAAGACGCGCGCCCACCCCGCCTCCCACGTAAAGGCCAGCGTTGGCCCTCTTTGTGCCCAGATGCAAACTCAGCTGGAAGTTGAGAGCAGGGCCAAAGAGGTGACGGGAGAGTAAGAGATGCAGGGAAAGAGAGAAAGGGGGAAATCAAAGTGGGGTGGGGGAGGGGGACAGGGGGGCGCGGGAGGTGGAGCGGCGGCACCTCCTCCTGGGCGCCCGCTTGCCCGCCCGCGCGCGCCCAGCGGGGTCCACGCGGACTCACATGGTCGGGCTGCGGGGCGGCTCTCCCAGCCGGAGCGAGTGGGTGGTTTCGGGGGCTCCCCCGCGGTCTTCTCCCGGGCTGCCAACCGCGTGGGGGCAAAAGCAAAACACACCGGATCACGGGACACGACCGAGACGGGCCGCGCGCTGCGCCGCCCGGACCGCTCTCACTTCGCACGGGGAAGCGGGCACGGGGATTCGGGCTGCCGCGTGTAGCCTATAAATAGCAAACTTTTAGCCCGAATCAACTAACAAATGAGAGGAGCGGGCGTCAGTTTGCGTGGGATCACCCCTTCCCTAGGAAAACCTGGCCACGCTCGCCCGCACCCCCGCCCCCTTTGCAGGAATTGGGAGGGACAGATTCGGGGAGGGGGGCTGTGGAATTGAATTTTATTAGATTTTAAGATAGTTTTGTGACATTAGTAAGGGAGGACTAGGTCGTGTCCGACCCGCCCTGCCCGCCTGCCTACCTCTGCGGCTCCTGCCCCTCTTCCCCGCCCCCTGCTCCCAGCTGCCGACGCCGACCGGGAAGGGCGAAGGCCCGGCAGCCGAGGTCCCAGGGGGCTGACTGCGGGGGAGAGGGCGGTGGGGTAGGAGCGAGAAAGGTGCCAAGGTTTGGGAGTTTCTTGAGGTGCTGGGTGAGGAAGTTGGGTACTCCCGAATTTTGGAGGGAAATGAAAACAGGTGCGTTCACAAGGCACAAAGGAGTTCCTGGATGGCAGGTTCCCTTTCCCAGAAACCACAATGACCCCACCCCAGCGCTAGCAAGACCTCCCACCCACCCCTCTCCCCCGGAACAATGCTCGAATCCTGGGCCCTGGCAGGACCAGGAGAGCGAAGGCGTCCCCCAGCCTTCCGTTCTGGCTTTCGCGGGGGGCCACAAACCCTCGGGGAGGCGCGTCCCGGGGTCTTCCTCACCGCCCCACTCCGGGCGGGACGCCTTGGCGCTGAGCCCGCGTCCACCTGCCGGCAGGCAAGGGTCTACCAGACCACGAGTCGTAAACTCAACTCGCAGTGCAGTCCTCCCCTCGCCTCCGGCCAGGGCCGGATGGAGGGTGGTGATTGGGTCCGATTTTCAATTTCATTCCAGGTGCCTCCCCGAAAATAAAAATCCCCGATGACAGCAGACGCCCGCTCACTTGCGCCTGCCAACTCCCGGGTTTGGGAGCTTGATCCGCTAAATTGATACTGGATGTCACCCACAAGCCAGGGTCAGTAGGAAAGGCAGCCTGGGTGGGTGTGGGCACAGGCGAAACCGACGCTGCAGCTGCAGCTTGTTTGGGCAGAGCGGGCCCGCAGGGGCAGGGAAGCTGCGCGGCTCGGCTTCGGGGAACCTGTTCTCCACGTCAGGGCAAGCCCGCCCTCTGCGCACAGAAAGGGCAAACGCGCAGCCCCTGCCCAGGGCGAAGACCAAAGAGGGTCCGCAACACAGCTGATGTATGGGGATGTCGCAGCCCCCGTCACGTTTTTCCGAACGCCGCTTCCTGCCAATCACCTCCTCGAAAACGTCAAAGTTATTTTATTTGCCCCAGAACCCAGCTAACTTTGGAAGGAGCGGGGAAGGGCACAGGTGCCAAGGGAATCACGGCAGTAGCTCTCGCCATCCCGCGCGCCGACCGCCCCAAACTGTACGCAGACGAGTGCGCGCCTTCCAGCCCCCGCGGAGCCCGCGCTCCCCTGCCTTCCCCAAGGGCCTGCTAACCCGCCAAGCGGACCCTCGGACCCTAGACCCCTCGGTGCGGGCCCGGCACGACCTTCAGGGTGCTCCCAGACGGGGCTGGATGGAGCCCCGGCGTCCCGGAGCACTCCTGCCTGGTTTGTGCGCTACATACCTGTCCCGACCTTCCCGCTCCAATTACTGACCCTCTTGGGGAGCGGGGTCTGGAGCCCGCCGCCTCCCACAGAGCCCGCCCTCGCCCTCCCCCGCGCGCTTTAACTCTCGGGGACGCCCGGCCAGACGCGGGGCGGTCTCTCGCGGGCCATTTACTTGGGCCACCGTGCCGAGCTGGCTGCTTCTATTTCCCCCAGGTTTTGCGACCCTCTGTGTGGATCCAGTCCTGAGCTTCACCTTTCATGCCACCTGGTCCCCCGCAGTCCCCAAGGCATCTAGCATGCTGCCGCGGGAGCCCAACCTTTGAAACTGTAGGAACTCCGCAATGAAAGCGGGTGGGGAGACCTTGCGGGCCGCGTGTGTGCAGGTCAGGTGGTAGGGGGCGGGGTGGGGGGGACTCCGGGTATTTCTGGAATCTTCTGGGTGGTCATACTAGGGGAACAGGCCCTTATGGTGACAGAAAGGACGGACGCACGGGCTGCGTCCCCGTGGCTGCCTTCAGCGCTCGGCTCACGTCTATTGTTTTACGCCGCGGGGAAAGCTGCCCAGCGTGATAGATCTTTTTAGATCCCATCACTGGAAAAAAAATCCCGGTGATAACGATTATCTCCCGCCCGCGCTATCTCGCCATCACCCCAATTCATCTCCTCTCGCTCTAGCCCCCCGGGCTGGCGGGAGGACGGGCCACGCCGCTGCCCTCGGATGGAGCGGCGAGAGAGAGAGGCGCGAAGACCCCTCATCCGTCCCTTTCCGCTTCGGGATGGGGAGGGAGGACACGGCGGGTTTCTCTGTCTGCCAAGCCTCACGCTTCTTTCAAATGATTTTAGTCTGGTGCTCCGGTCTATCCATATACATTTCCAATCTCATGGCTCATAAACTATTAGCAAAATGGTTTCATTATTCACCTTCTGCATTCTACAAAAGGGAGGCAAGAAGGCAGCGAAAGGAAGGCAGAGCGGGGATGGGGGGCAGTCGTCGGACACCGGCTCACAGCGCTGCGCGCGCGCTTAAATCATGGCTCAGATTGCCTTCTCCAAGCTGACACCCAACAAATCTGGTCGGCTTCCAGGGATCTGTGACCGACCCCTTCTGCTACCCCGTCCCCCGTCTCTCTTTCCATCCATCACTATCCATCTCTCCCTAATACTCGGGTTTCTGGAAGGATCAGATGAATAGCCAAGGTACCGCAAATCCATTATTTGCTTCATTAGGTGTCATCAATAAGGCACGCCCTGTAGATACGACACACATAATTAATTGGTTAGAACTGCTTCCCCCGGCCCTCTTTTGGGTGGTGTTGGTGATGGAATCACTTGTCATCCTTGAAACCAGACCGTCTTCAGATAGACGTCTGGGATGAGAACCAAGAAGTTGATTAGAGGTTCGGTGCCCAGTTGGCACCAGGTCCTCGCCTGGCTTCGGCAAGGCGGCGGGGGAGGGGGCAGCGAGGAAGTTGCAGCGAGGGGTGGGCGAGTGTGCGCGCGGGCCAGGGGGTGGGTAGGAGGATGGGGACTAACATTTAAGAGAGAAGATGGAGCCAACGGTCCTTACTCAGGGTCTTTGATTCTGAGAGCTGGCAATTAATAATAATAATAACAACAACAATAATGTCAACCTGAATGGGAATACAAATAGATGCTAAGTGCCTGGTGGAGGCCTGAGAACCCGGCGCTGGGGGCTGAGTAGAGTTGCAAACTGCGGGCAGGGGGAAGCTAGCAGAGGCAGCCTCCGGCAAAGCGGAATCCGACTGGCTCTTCCGATGGGGTCCATGATATTAGGCGTCTCCACAAGTACTTTTACTTCCCAGAAAAACACATTTTATCTACCCTGACTGCTCCCATCCCCTTGCGCGCGCGCCCGCACACACACGCCCACACTTCCCCTGCACTTTTTGAACACAGAAAGGACGCTAGGCATGTGAGTGTGCAGTAATTATCCCTGGCTATAGAAACCAATCTGCCTGGGAGAGGCCCCTGTGCAATCGCCGGCGGCGGCAGCTGCGCGCGGGCCCGCGCCCGCCGTGGCCGGGGACTCCCGGCGCTCGCTGGGTCACCGCGCCGCGCGGCCGCCGCTCGCCCGCTGTTTAATATACATGGAGTGGGAGCGGAGGGAAGCGGATCTCCGCGCCTGCCCGTCCTGCAGAAAAGAAAAAAATCAATTTGCTATTTATTTTTGAAATATATAGACTGAGGGGATTTTTTTTCTTTTTTTCAGTCCGGCCCCCTTTCAGGAATGGCGGCCCGCCTTGAATTGCGTCCTTTAATGACTTCTCCCTTACTTGCCAGGACTCGTGCACGTTCCGGGGCGGGGGCAGGGTGGAGTTTCTTTGGGGGCTGGGGGGGCTTGGTTTCAAGGCTGGTATCTTCAAAAAGATTTGCCTTATGTGTTAATTGCATGCTGTTAAGCACATCTGGGACTGCGTGCTGACCAACTCGGACCAACTTTTAATTAACACATTGACCCCGCGAAGCAGCAGCCGCCGAGCCTCCCCCTGGAAATATGCTTATGAGCCGCGCGCGAGCGGCTGGCCCGTGCCGCCAGATGCGGGCAGGAATTGCCTGTGTCCAGGGGCGCGCAGGGGTGCAAATTGCAGCCGTTCGCTCTCTTTCGGTGAACCTTTTCTTCGCTGCTGCTTCAGAACAACAAAGAGGAAGCGTAGATGACCGGCTTTTGGAGCAGGCCTCTTAACCTGCGTTAGCGTGGGCCTGACCCTGGATAGGGGCTTTGGGGGCAGTGGTGGGAGCACCCGCCAAAGCCATTTGCTAACTAGCGGAGTTGGGCCTGAGTCGAGCTCTCGAGCCTGGCCTCGGAATGGGTGGAAATAGAGAACCAAGAGTCTCGGTGGAAGGAGCATAGGAGCCACCGGGTGGTCGCCTTTTGCGGTTCTGGCCTTCCTCTTCCTGACCTCCTTGGCTTCCCCAGGGGATCCAGATCGTAGGTGACGCCCCTGTTTGCAGCGCGCTGCCGTCAGTCTAGGCACGGGAAACTGTGGGCTCTTTGGAAGGATGCTAGGCCCCTTCCCAGAGGTCGAGGCTGTTCCGGGGCGGTCTTTCTAGCCAAGGCCGGTCAACTCCGGCTGGAGGGAGAAAGAAACCTGGCGCTCAGCACAGACGACGCCACCTGCAGATACGCAATTTCACCCTAAATAATTCCATTCAGAATTGATGGCGTTTCGCTGGAGTGATGCCTTCAGAGTGAATGCTTAGCCTGCCTCCCTGTAGAGCACAAATGCAGGTTAATCCCCAGATACGTACTCATTTTCTCTTTCCCGATCTAATCCCAACCGCCTAGCTCTTCCAAGTGCTTAGCTTCCGCATACAGGCCTATAAAAACCGTCAGAGTGGGATTCCTTCCCCAGCCATAAAGAAGTTGGAGTGAATTACTCCCAAGTTACCGGTTAACGTCCCCCTCCAGGTAACAGTTGGAAGTTTCTTGTTTGACATTTTTCATTCCCCAACCTAGAACTTGACAACAAATATGCAGAATCAGTGTGAGGAGAGAGGTGTATGTCACTGTAAATTCACAGCTATTTGCTCTAACTGTGTCGATGCTTGAGAAAATTTAATGTGACAAGATTGCTCCCCAAATTCCTTCCACCTCTTTTTTTCCCCTTTTTATTCTCCTTTTCTTGTCCTTCCCTTGAAGCTACTTTTCCTATCAGAAAATCTGCAAAATTTGAGGCTAAAGGAATAGAAAAGACAAAGGCAAGAAAACAAAGTCCTGTTACTCAGTATTCCCCTCAGATCCTCCAGATTTTTTTTTTTTTTATATTTAGATAAAGGTGTAATCAACACACATCTTCCAACTGGGAAAAACCAATCAGTTGGTAAATTACAATGTCCTTTTGCAAAGATAAGGCCTTTGGAAAGTTAGCACAGGCACTGCCCAAACAGCTTTATTTTGAGTTTGAGTGGACCACAGCTACTTATTTCAGCTCACAAATTGATCTACAAACTTGCAGCACACACCTGATATACAAGGGAAAACAAGAGTGGGTAACTCCAGCTGGCTTTCTTTTGATTTGTCCTGCCTGGTAAGATGTATGCTCATGTGTTTTGATAAGGAAAAAAAAAAAAAAAAAGGAGTCAGCAGTTTGATTTGGAAACTCTTTTATTGCTGAATATGGTTGCAGGTTTAAACTAAAGAATGCGTTTCTGCTGGGGACATTTGCATGACACATCCATATGCATTAGCAGCTGCACGGTGTTATATCATCAGTTCCTGAGAGCATTTATCTCCCCCCCCTTCTGTCTTTCTCAGAGGAGGTAGGTAAGTGGTTTATAGGAAAACCATATAGACTTTGAAGATGTGTAAGTATTCTCATGTCCTTCAGACTCTTAACTCCTGATTGGCCTACAGCAACCTGTTTCTTCAGAAGATTCCAGAATATTTGAAATAGCCAGCCTCCCTGGTTACTTTCTGAAATTAAAATAATAAACAGCATATAAAAGATCAAAGAAGAATTATCCAGAGAAATGGGCCTTGGCAATTCGTCTCTATATTCAGGAAAAAAGTTTTAGCTACCAACATCCTTCTGATTTGCTTAGTGACTTTCTAGAGAAATTTTTCATTAAGACAAATCTTACTTTACGTCATCAGCTTTCCCTTCCTGACACCTGACAGAGGTAATACATTTGAATCAAGCTAGCTAAGACCCAGGCACACCGGTGTGTGGCAGTGGGGTCCAAGAGAGAATGAGTGCTTCCGAAAAATGTTTGCTTCTCCAGAGACTGCATGAGCTATCCAAGAGCCATTATTTAGTGTCCATAGCAATTGCCTGTGTCAAATTCTACCCACACTGGATGTCCTGTGTCAGATTCTTCCTGAATTCTAGTGGTCTGAAAATAGCAGGGATCACCACATCAAATTGAAATCAGAAGGAAGCCGGGATCTAACTTTGTCTGATTCCATTCAGTCACCCAGACCTTTGTTTTTAAAAGGAAAACTGGGCATTTGACGAATCAGCCAGCAGGTAGAAGATTCTCTTTCTCTCCCCCCTCTGTCTCTCATTATCTCTCTCTATCTCTGTATGTGTATGCATCTCCCTTTCAAATAAAAGCAAAAAAAATAAATACTTAAAAAATTATGTTGGGGTGAACCAGAAGCATAGAGAGACTTAACACTAGTGTATTTGTAAAAGTCATCTCTCATTTCTGGTCAAGGTTTGATGGAATTATTTGAGAATAATTTGAAAAATGCTTAGACTTTTTGACTAAGAAAATTTCAAAGTGTAATTGGAGTACAAAGTAAATAAAAAATGTTATACATACAGAGTAGAAACAAACCAAAAAACTAGTAATTATTATCAGGAATTGTGGTGGCCATTGACGATTTCTTATAAGAGATACTATGGCCTTTCTCTATTCTTCATAGTTATTTTGATTACAAGAGTAGTGACTGAGGGGAAAAGATAAGTGAAATGATTGACAAGATGATGCCATCCATTATTTTTTTCCAAAAATCTTGAAACTAATATTTACTTACTAACTTACTTACTTATTTATTTATTGACAGAGTTACAGAGAGTCAGAGTCAGAGAGAAAGAGCGAGAGAGCGAGAGAGAGAGAGAGAAATACTCCATCCACTGGTTCATTCCCCAAATGGCTGTTATGGCCGGAGCTGGGCCCATCCAAAGCCTGGAGCCAGGAGATTCTTCTAAGTCTCCCACATGGGTGCAGGGGCCCAAGGACATGGGCCATCTTCCATTGCTTTCCCAGGCCATAGCAGAGAGCTGGATCAGAAAAGGGGCAGATCGAACTTGAACCAGCACCCATATGGGATGCTGGCATTACAGCTGGTGGCTTTACCTACCATGCCACAGTGCTGGCCCTGAATATTCACTATTATACAAACAAGCATGCTCAGTGTTGATGGGGAGGTGAATTAGTGCAGCCTCTGTGGAAAACAGTATGATTTTCTGAAGAACTAGCAATGGAACTGCCAGTAATCCCACTAGTAGGTATACATGCTCATTGTATCAAAGAGATAACCTGCTCTACCATGTTTATAGTGGTACTGTTCACTTAGTCAAAAACGTAGAATCAACCAAAGATTCCATCATCGGATGAATGGATAAAGAAAATGTGGTATATATACACATGGAATACTATTCAACTATAAAGGAGAATGAATCCTGTCATTTGTAGCCAATTGGATGGAACTGGAGGACATCATGATGAGTGAAATAAGCCAGATACAGAAAGACAACTATTGTATGTTCTCCCTTATATGTGAGAGCTAAAATTAAAAAAAAAAAATCTGAACACAGAATGTTGATTTCAAGAGTTGGGAAGGGTGGGAGGGGTAAAGGGAGTTTGGAGAGAAAAAGAAGGAATCTAGGTATGGTTCATTAGTTGTGACAGAGGTACTAATATGAGATGTTAATAGGAAAAATGGAGTGAGGAGTGCATGGGAACTCTGTTATTACCTTACAATTTTTGTTTTGTAAATTTAAAACTATTCAGAAATAAAATATGAAAAAAGAAAAAATCATGAATCTAAATAATAATCTATTCTATGTCTTGTTTCCAGATATTTTCAAACATTACTAGTATACTGATTTGACCTAATTCCCAATCCCCCCCCCCAAAAAAAAAGCTAAGATCCCTACCATTCAGTTGAATCCTAGCTGTTTTCAGTATCTTTAGCTGTTTTAGGACAACTTCCTCTAGTCCTCCATTGCACAAAAGTTAAGCTTTTTTACAACTCTTCAACTTTAAAACAATGTCTCAGATCAGAATAATATGGATTAAAGTCAAAACAGTTCCTGCTGTTATATAATGGGCGAGTTTACCATTAATCAATTATGTCAGTGTAGAACATCTAGTATTTAGGCTAGATAGCTTAGTTTAGATTAGAACTTGACCCAGAATTGATCTTTTGGTTAATTGTGTTTGTATTCAAAAGCCACATATTATATCCCCAAGCTCTGACCAGCCCTGGACAATTGTGTGCCAAAGGTGATATAGGGCCCACCTGGATTGTGGATGAAACTCTGCAAGCCAGGCCAACGCCATGGCTCAATAGGCTAATCCTCCGCCTGTGGTGCCAGCACACCGGGTTCTAGTCCTGGTTGCCCTTCTTCCAGGCCAGCTCTCTGCTATGGCCCAGGAGGGCAGTGGAGGATGGCCCAGGTCCTTGGGCCCTGCACCCGCATAGGAGACCAGGAGAAGCACCTGGCTCCTGGCTTCAGATCAGTGCAATGCGCTGGCCGCAGCGCGCCAGCCACAGTGGCCATTGGAGGGTGAACCAGGCAATGAAGATCTTTCTCTCTGTCTCTCTCTCTCACTGTCCACTCTGACTGTCAAAAAAATAAAAATAAATAAATAAATAAACTACACAAGCCAAAGGAAAAGCACTATTTTAAAAAGTGCATTTGTTGCTTGCAACATTAAATGCAGAAGAGAGCAAATATATGAATGCAATCCAATGAAATATTTCTGGTAATATTTATCAGGGAGCAGAGACATGGAGCAAACAATTCCTAATGAGGCTACAAGGAGAGTTCTGACATGATGAAGAAAACTACTGTACCGACTTAGCATTAGGATATCATTTATAACTTTTACAGCTAGGATGCAATTCTTCAGAGTCTATCCACTTTATCTTTAAGATAAAGAGAGAATTTATTTGCTTGCTTGCTTTGAGATCAGATGTTGATATTAAACACTTCGAGATATAGTAACGGTGTCCGTAGACTTAGGCTATGGGGGGTCTGAAGGAATTATTTGTTGCTTATTTATTCATCATCTCTCAGTTGTGTTTACAGAATAATTCTATTTCTCTCTCAAAGACTTTCTTCATCATAAGTCATAATATCATAGGCTCTTTGAAATATGATGGCTAACAGATAAAAACATTGACTATTACAGCAGGTCATCCTTCATTCAGCAGATCAAAATCAAAGAGCAGACAGATTTGTTAAGTCAGTAGTTAATTCTACAACCACTTATTTAAACTGTTTTCCAAGAAGTATGAACAGTAGCTTTTCAAAAGCCAAGGATTGCAGTCTGGCAGGGATGGCTCTTAGAATTTGCTGCTCCATCGTAATAACAAGTAAAAAATTTGAACAAACAGACAAAAAAAAAAAATCAACAGCTCTTCTTAAATCCTTAGAGAAATGAGGTGGCAAGGAAAATCAGAATCCATGAAACTGGAGAGACAGGAAGTTACAGAGGACCACACTTACCAGAATAAGAGCCAATGAGTACAGGCATCTGTGGGAATAAAAGCCAGGGTGGGAGAATCTGAACTGATATTGAGAAATTGCTAAAGGCTCAGGGAAGACAAGTCTGGAAGGCACACGCTCCAAGGGGACCCAGTCACAGGCCAGCCCCTACATTTCTGCGAGTTTTGATTCCTGGATTCTACCAGGCTCTCACAGTGAATACCTACCAGGAAGTCTCTGGGTTTCCAGCAAGGGGTTAGGGTTGGGAAAAAACCATTTGGAAACCTACCAGAGCATTCTGCCCTTCTTAATAGGGCCGACCTGCTGAGAAACTATTTTTTGCAAAGCTTTATCCAGGTTTTATCACAGCATAGTTTACCTGGGGGAAGAGAAAAAAATCACTCAACTCCTGTCCCCTGTAACTTTCTTTCTTTCTTTTTTTTATTTATTTTTTTACTTTTTGACAGGCAGAGTGGACAGTGAGAGAGAGACAGAGAGAAAGGTTCACCCTCCAATGGCCACCGCGGTAGGCGCGCTGTGGCCGGCGCACCGCGCTGATCCGATGGCAGGAGCCAGGTGCTTCTCCTGGTCTCCCATGGGGTGCAGGGCCCAAGCACTTGGGCCATCCTCCACTGCACTCCTGGGCCACAGCAGAGAGCTGGCCTGGAAGAGGGGCAACCGGGACAAGATCGGTGCCCCGACCGAGACTAGAACCTGGTGTGCCGGCACCGCAAGGCGGAGGATTAGCCTAGTGAGCCGTGGCGCCGGCCAACTTTCTTTTCCTACCTAATGTAGGGCAAGGGTCCAAAGAATCCATGCATAGTCCAGAGGCATAGGCTCACCAAGACTGATAACTAATCATAGGAATACAGAACATATCTGCCTCCCCACCCCCACATTACCACCAACCACTAAAGGCCCATTGACTTTTATTCCTTTTACTCATGACATCATAGTCACACATCAACAACAAATTGCAGGGCATACTAAAAGACAAAAATGTTTGAAGATGCTAAAACAAGCATCGGAAACAGAGTCATATGTGTTAGAAATATTGGAATTATCATACCAGGAATTTTTAACAAAATAAGATGAATATGCTAAGGGCTTTAATGGGGAAAAAAGAACAGAGGGATAATGCAGTAGATGAAGAAATTCTAAGAAAGAATCAAAATTAAATGCTAGAGAAAAAACACTGTAACAGACAGGAAGATATGCTTTTGACAGGCTTGCTAGTGCACTAGCTATGGCTAAGGAAAGACTATCCAAACCTGAGGCTATGGGAACAGAAACTTTTAGAACAAAAGCAAAGAGAAAAATTCTGAAACAAAGGAGCAGAATATCTAGGAACTGTGGAACAACTTTAAAAAGAGTAACTTACACATAATGAGAATACCGGAAAAAGAAAACAGAACAGAAACAATATTTGAAGCAATAGTGACTCATAATCTTGCCAAATTAATGTCAGATAACAATTCACTGATTCAGGAAGCTCAGAAAAATGCCAAAAAAAAAAAAAGAAAAAGAAAAAGAAAAAAAAAAACTATATCTAGGCATATCACAATCAAACTTCAGAAAAATAAGACAGGCCAGCGCCGCGTCTCAATAGGCTAGTCCTCCGCCTTGCGGCACCAGCACACCAGGTTCTAGTCCCGGTCAGGGTGCCAGATTCTGACCCGATTGCTCCTCTTCCAGGCCAGCTCTCTGCTATAGCCCGGGAAGGCAGTGGAGGATGGCCCAAGTGCTTGGGCCCTGCACCCGCATGGGAGACCAGGAGAAGCAACTGGCTCCTGGCTTCGGATCAGCGCAGTGCGCAGGCTGCAGCGGCCATTGGAGGGTGAACCAATGGTAAAAGGAAGACCTTTCTCTTTGTCTCTTTCTCTCTCACTGTCCACTCTGCCTGTCAAAAATAAAAATAAAAATAAATAAAAATAAAAGACAAAAAAAATGTCTATATAGAAACTGAGGAGGTGGGTAATTTTACCTCTGGAAGAACAAAGATGAGAATGACATCAGGAGCCAGCCTTGTGGCACAGCTGGTTAAGCCCCAGCATCACATACCAGAGTGCTGGTTCAAGTCCTGACTGCTCCATTTCTGATCCAGCTCTCTGCTAATGTTCCCAGGAAGGCAACAGAAGATGGCCCAAGTACTTGACCCCCTACCACAGTATGAGAGGCCAGGACGGAGTTCTAGGCTCCTGGCTTTGGCTTGACCCAGCCCTGGCTATTGAGGCCACGTTGGGAGTAAATCAGTGGATAGAAGAATTTTCTTGTGCACTCTGTCTCTCCCTTTCTCTCTCTCTGGCAGATTTATTTTATTTAGTTGAAAGGCAGAGTTACAGAGAGAGGTAGAAACAGAGAGAAAGGTCTTCCATCCGCTGGTTCACTCTCCAGATGACCACAATGGCCGGAGCTGTGCCAATCCGAAGCCAGGAGCTTCTTCCGGGTCTCCCACATGGGTGCAGGGGCCCAAGGACTTGGGCCATCTTCTACTGATATCCCAGGCCATAGCAGAGAGCTAGATTGGAAGAGGAGCAGCAGGACTAAAACTGGCGCCCATATGGGATGCTGGTGCTGCAGGCCAGGGTGTTAACCTGCTGCGCCACAGTACCGGCCCCATAAAATAAATCTTAAAATAAAAGAACTTCAAGGAGAAATAGATCAATCTGTTATTATAGTTGAGATGTCAACACCTAGGTACCAGGAAACAGATCTGGCAAGCAGAAAATCTGTAAAGAGGTAGTTAAACCCAATAACACCACCAATCAAATGGATATAATTGACAGCCTTAGACTGCTTCAAACCAGAACAGCAGCTTACACATTCTCCTCAAGCACCCTTGGAACATTCACCAAAGTAGATCACATTCTAAGCCATAAAACACATACATCAACAAATTTAAGAGAAATCATATAATACCTGCTGTCAGATCACAATGGAATTAAACTACAAACCAATAACATAAAGGTAGATGGAAAAATCTCAAAATATTCAGAAATTAAAGAATATTTTTCTAAGTTAAAAGTGAATGAAAAAAGAAATCTTAAGAGACCTTAAGAATATTTTGTATTAAATGAAAAAGAATTACACTTTTAATCCTTATGGAATACAGCAAAAACAGTGCTTAGAGGAAATTTTCTAGTGTTAAGTGCATGATAGATAAAAAACATAATAGACAAAAGGTCAATAATCTAAGTATCCAAATTTGGAAACCAGATGAAAAGTAAATTAAATCCAAAACAAGATGAAGGAAATAAATAATTAAGATTAGAGTAGAAATCAATGAAATTAAAAACAGAAAAGCAAAAGCAAAAAATCCAGCAACACAAAGCTGCTTCTTTGAAAAGATCAATAAAATTGGTAGGGCTTTGGCCAGGCTAACTAAGAAAAGTACTAGTGTTATGAAAGAGAGGACAACATTAGATATCCCAAGGATATTACAAGAATAATAATTGAAATATTATGAACACTATTACAATATATATGATAACTTAGATAGTTCTTGAAATATATAACCACCCAAAGCTCACACAAGAAGAAATAGATGATCTGAATAGTTCTACATATATTAAATAAGCTAAATGAATAATTAATAACCTCTAAAACATAAAACATTAGACTCAGATGGCTTTATTGGTGAATCCCACCAAATAATTAAGTGAGAAATTATATCATTCTCCGTAATCTCATCCAGAAGCTAGAAGCAAGGGGAATGCTTCCAAAAACAAAAGCAAATAATGGCATTTTTATAAGAAAAGAAAATTAAACTACAGAGCAGTATCTCTCATGAACACAAATGCAAAAATCCTCAACAAAATATTCACATGTGGAATCCAATACTATATAAAAATGACACAATCCAAGGTATGTATATCTGGTTCAAGATTCAAAAAATAAATCTACTCCATCACATCAACAGAACAAAGAAGAAAAATTACAAAATCAAATAAATATATGCAAAAAAGCATTTGACAAAGTCCAATATCCATTCATGTTAAAAGCTCTCAGCAAACCAGTAATAGAAGGTGACCTCCTCAATTTAATAAAGGACATCTACAAAAATCCACAGTGAACCTCATAACTAATGGTGAGAAACTTGTAGCTTTCTCAATAAGATAAAATGCAAGGATGTCCCATCTCACCAGTGTTTTTCAATATCATACTGGAAACCTAGGTAATTCTAGAAGAGAAGAAAAGGAAATAGGAGATATACTGAATGGAAAGGAAGAAACAAAGCAGTCTATATTCATGATATGATCACCCATGTAGAAAATTTGAAAGAGGAGACAACATACTTCCTGGAATTAATAAACAATTATATTAATTTTTCTATGTACTGGTTAGTATACAAGAGAATTGTTTTCCTCAAAACGTATTACCATTTAAATTAGACAGAAAATTGAAGCATTTAAATATAAATGTGAAAATTTCTATTGTAAATATTAGGACTACTACAAAATTCTGAAGAAAAATATCAAAGATCTGAGTAAGACAGTGTGGTATTGATGCAAGAAAAGATAAGCAGAACACTGAAATAGAATATAGAGCCAAGAAATGGACTCATACAAATACAATAAAATGATCTTTGAACAAACAAGAAAATAAGAGTGTAATAAAGTTAGTCTTTTCAACAAATGGTGCTGGCACAACTGGATACCCAGATTTTAAAAAAAAAAGATTCTAAACATAGACATTACATCTTTCACAAAAATTAACACAAAACTGATCATAGACTTAAATGAAATACAGAAAACTACAAAACTTTTAGAAAATAATGAAAGAAAACATCTAGATGACATTGGGCATAACTTTTCAGCTATAACATTAGACACAGGGGCCATGAAAGAAACAATTGATAAGATGGGTCTTGATTAAAAAACAAAACAAATTTTCCGACTCTGATCATATTTAGACAAGGTCATAAAAGACAGAGTGAGGATAGTAACCAATGATCCTAAGAGTGGCATTTACCAGGTTTGAACAATTATACAGCATTAAGTGGGGAAGAGAACCATCAGTACACACAGGTTGGGAGTAGAGCCATTGGTGGTAGAGGTTATGATTACAAAGGAATGAGGCCCAAGTACGCTAGACAGGGTCTAGAAAAAAGGACAGAGTCATTCGGCAAACTTGGAAGGCTTCCATAGCCTTGGCAACTCATGACGACAGCCTAGGGTGGTTACTGGCGCCATAAACTAGAGTGTCAATTTGTTGGGTCAACAACAGGAGCTACTGTGCACTTGCTCCTCATGTGGGATCTCTGTCCTTAATGTGCTGTACATTGTGATTTAATGCTATAACTAGTACTCAAACAGTATGTTTCACTTTGTGTTTCTATGTGGGTGCAAACTGTTGAAATCTTTATACTAAATTGATCTTCTGTATATAAAGAGAATTGAAAATGAATCTTGATGCAAATAGAAGGGGAGAGGGAGCAGGAGAGGGGAGGGTTGTGGGTGGGAGGGAAGTTATGGGAGGGGGAAGCCATTGTAATCCATAAGCTGTACACTGGAAATTTATATTCATTAAATAAAAGTTAAAAAAAAAACAAAAAAACAAAACAAAAACTTCTGCTCTATGAAAGCAGTGAGTGCAAAGCCAGTAGTGAATGAAAAAATAAGACATTTAAATGCATTTTCTGGAAGAAAATCTTTTCAAAGGCACATCTGGTAGGGAACTATTTACAAAGCGTACAAAGAAATCTTAAACCTCAACTATAGGGGAGGGGCCTCAGTCTAGAAGTTAAGATGCAGATGTCCCACACTGCAGTGCCTCTACTATCAGCTCTTGCTCCTGACTCCAGCTTCCTATCCATGCAGCCCCTGGGAGGCAGTAGCGACGGCTCAAGTAATTGGGTTTCTGGCACCCACATCAGATCTGGATTGAGTTCTTCTGCTCTGGCCCCAGCTCTGGACAAGCTTTGGCTGTTGAGGGTATTTGACAAGTGAACCAAAGAATTGTATGCCTCTCTTTTTCTGTCTCACTGTCTGTCTCTCTGTCTCCAAAAAAATCAAACAAACCAGAACCTCAACAATAAGAAAATGAAGAACCCTATTCAAAACAGGCAAAAGATGTGAGTAGACAACTCATCAAAGAATATACACAAATGACAAGTAAGCATATGAAACGATGTTCCACATCATTTAATATCAGCTGATTAACAATGAGATGTTACTGCAAACTTATTAGAATGGCCAAAATCTAAAACACTGTTAAAAAAATAAAATACCAAATGCTGCTGACAGGAAGCACCAGGAGCTCTGATTAACTTCTTGTAGGAACACAAAATGGTATAGCCACTTAGAAAGATAATCTGACAATTTCATACAAAACTAGCATACTCCCTCTTATACAATCCAGAAGCTGGGCTTCTTTTAGTATATACCCAAAATTGATAAAAGATTTCTCTCTACACCAAAACCCACACATGGATATTTAGAGCAGTTTTGTTCAGAATTGCCAAAAATTGGAAGCAGTGCTGAGGTCTTTCAGTAAGTGAATGGATAAATGGTGGTGTGTTCAGACAATGGAATGTTATTCAGTGCTAAAAAGAGATGAGCTATCAAACCACAGAAACACATGGAAGAAACTTAACTATAGGTTACTGAAGACTCCAAACTCTGATCTCAAGTGAATGGCATTTTGGAGAAATTATGGAGACAAAGTAATAAAACCAATGGTTATCAGGGTTTGTGGTGGAGGAAAAGATGACTAGGCAAAGAATAGAGAATTTTCAGGGAAATTAAACTATTCTGTATGATATGGAAGTAGAGAATATGTATCATTATACATTTGTCAAGACCCATAGACTGTGTAACACAAGAGGGAATCCTAATGTAAACTGTGAACTTTGGTTGACAATGTGTTAATTTAGGGTCATGTATTGTAAGAAATGTACAGTGGGGTACAGCATATTGATTGTCAGGTAGATGTGGGTCTGTGGGGACAGGGAATATACAGGAACTCTCTATACTAATTTTTGCTGGGAATCTGTAACTGCAGTATAAAATAAAGTTTATTTATTAATTTTTAAAAGCCAATGCATGATTTACCATGATGTTAACAAATTATTAGTAGCATATTCCAGTACTTAGGATCTATGTCATGCTGCTTGGAAAATCTTCCCATAAATATTTTTGTTTCTATCCATTCACAATTAGGGAATGTGAATACAACATTGAATGTTAAAATAGCCTGGTGAATAACACAAATTCATAACAAGAACTTCAGGAAATGTTTCCAAGAGAGATAATATATATGCTATGGAGGGTTTTAATACTATACTAAGTGGAACAACAATATACCATACAACTGAGAAACATAACCTATATTACAGAACATTATATAACACTTCATAAATAATATTAAGAAGCCCCTTAAAGCAAGTTATTATACCTGTTTTGTAGGTAGAAAGAAAACAGGCATGTATGGGTCATATAGTGAAGTATATGGTAGAATCAGCAATTAAACACTGCCTTTTTTCACCCTAGACCACTCTCTTTTTAAAATTTTTATTTTATGGGGTCAGTGCTGTGGCATAGCAGGTTGGGCTGCTGTCTGCTGTGCTGGCATATGGGTCCTTGTTCGAGTCCTGGTTGCTCCATTTCGGATCCAACTGCCTGCTAATGTGCATGGGAAGGCAGCAGGAGATGGCTTGGTCCTCCGTTTCTACATGGGAGACCCAGAAGAAGCTCCTGGCTCCTGGCTTTGGCCTGGCCCAACCCTGGCCATTTTGGCCATTTGAGCAATGAACCAGCCGATGGAAGATCTCTCTCTGTCTCTCCTTGTCTCCCCGTAACTCTGCCTTTCAAATAAATATTTTTAAAATGTTATTAATTCATTTCATTTTATTTGAAATAGAAAAAGAGAGAGAGAGAAACCAATAGCTCAGGCTGGGCCAAGTTATTAGTAAGGAACTCCATTTGGGTCTCCCATATTAGGCGCTGGCCCCCAAGTATTTGGACCTTCACATGCTTCCTTCTAGCTGATTGTGGAAGCACACTGTGATATTGGGTGCAGGCATCCTAACCAGTGCTGTATCTGCTGTGCCAAATGCCTGCCTCACCCTGTAGTCCACACTCTTAAGCACTATCACAATTTTATACATCAGGATCTTGTGAACTATAGTAATGTGAGTCTAACACCCAGAAGTGGACAGAGACTTGACACAGTATCAAGATCAAGTATAAAGGACCATATTCTTAACCTGGTAAATCCTCTATGGGCTATAAAACACTGCCTTGATAGGCAACTTCCTGCCTTAACCTGCTGATGCCTCTATCTTCTTGTGTGCTTTAATTCAAATTGAAGCAGGAGCTTCATAATGGCTGCACAAGATTTATTTGAGAATGACTGAATTTATGTCATGGATGGGAATGATACAGTATTAGCAAAATGATAATGCAAGCAATTATAAGTGACGTAAAATGGGAGATATCAACTGCCACACTTCCCCTCAATTATTATCCACGCTTTGCTTTAGGAAATGCCTTTGTATTCGTCTTTCTTCATCTTTTTTTTGTCCTGTGCATCCAAATGTCATGTCAGGTTGGATTGAAATCATTTCCTTGTATAAAAGCTTTTAATAATACTTACAAAGAATGCCTAAGCTCTCAAATCTTAGCATTAGTTCTCCAAAGTCCACATTTCACATCGAGTCTTTATCAACCACATTGCTAAGCTATAGCTACTTTCCAGATCTGTTGAAAGCCAGCATTTAAGAGGATTGCTTTCCTTCAATGGACTCTGCAATGTGACTGCCACCATCTCCTTATTACCAGGGAATGGTTTGGGTTTCTGTAGCATTACAGTCAGTCAGTCATCTCTCTCTCTCTCTCTCTCTCTCTCTCTCTCTCTCTCTCTCTCTTTTATGAGGACAGAGGGTGGGCAATGGGAAGGCACAGTTTATAATCTGCAGGAAAAAATAATTTTTAGATTGAGATTTTAAAAATAAAATGAAACTTTCCCCTCCCTTCTTCCATCTCGGGGCGGGGAAAGAGTTCCTCCTTATGTCTAATATAAACAGTAACCATCTTTCTTGGCTGCAGCCACTGACGCTCTGTGCTTTGCTATTTCAAACTCACTGGAGTGTAAGTCAAACACACATGCATATATCTGTGTATATTTATATAAGGGTACTTCAAAAAGTTCATGAAAAAGGAATTAAAAGATAAATTTATTTTCATGCAAAAATCTTGAAATCTCAACATATTTTTCCATAATATGCATTTTTATAAACTTCTTGAAGATCCCTCATCTGCATAGATTTCAAAATCTTTCTGCACCAAACGAAGCTCACATTTTAATACCATTTTCCATGAACTTGTTGAAGTGCCCTCGTAAAAGAATAACCACATTCCCTACAAAACTTTAATTGTCTGGGCAGCTCAGTTGGTTAATGGGGCCAAAGGTGCAGTTGTAGCTTTGGTACAGTCAGTTTTTCTCACTCAGTTCCCAGGTCACAGAAGGAAGTCCCAGGCTGCACGGCCCCTGGACACGTGTTAGCCCCTGGACACGGTGGAAGGGGAGCGCCAGGTTGCACCACCCTTGCTAACACAACTCAGAGCTCATGCTTAGATGATTTTAGATGATTTATCTTCAAATGAGAAGAGTAAAACATTGACACATCTCGTCTCTAAGCTTTGTTTTGGTTCAGAGATTTAGATACCATGTGCCAACATGGAGCCGTGTGGGCAGGACCTTGCTCTATATCATCAAAGCCTATTGTGGGGCCAGAGTCAGGGTAGTTGTTCAGTAAATGCATCTTTGGTGAATTAGAGTTTGAAAACTAAACCCAAAGCTATCAAGTCCCAGTGCTGGACTTTAAGTTAAGAAAGGGAAGAAGACAACAAAAAGAAGAAGATGCCTTGTGACTTTTAAATGACTATTGACTTTCACGGGGGTGCCCAGCTCGCTATGATTAGGAGTCTGCTCTATAATTGTTCTTGTCATCCACACACTTGGCTACAGTCGATATCTTTTTATCATATACATTTTTAATCACGTATTAATAAACAAGAAGTTTGTATCTTATTGATGATTGGATTACACTATTGACTAACTCCACAATTCCACACAAGGCTTCTGAAAATAAAAACAAGGTCAAAATGTAAAGATCAGACAAAGTGCATCAAAGACACAGATTACACTGTTCTCCAACTCTTTGCATGACTTTTGGAAAATGATCCTAAAGAGACCAGAGGAAATTTGAGATTATTTAGCAATTGAATATATGCTTTTGTCTAGACTAAAGAGAATAATATAAATAAAAGTTAAACTCAGATTACTTTATTATACCCCAACACTGAACTGTCTGTGCTTTTTGTACATTTTGGTTGTGAGTACTTTGCTGGGTCGAATTTGATCTGGGCTGCTTTAAGAATTCTCACTGGGGTTATAAGGAAGTATGGCTCCTGGCAGTTGGCAAACAGAAAATGTACTGTTTGGGAAAATGGATTTACTTCACCACCTGCCAAAAGGATTAGAGCTCAAGGCTGGGCTCCCGGTAGGAGAATTTTCCCCTTTTCCTTCCTGTACACCTTCCCCCTCTGCAACACCAACCACCCCTCCCATGATATCCCTTCCTGCTGGAGATGGCTCAGTGTCCCACAGGCACTTCAGCTGGTGGCCTAAACGCCACAGACTATGACTATTAGACAAACTCTGGGTGGAAAAATCTCAATATCACTCAATTCAATGCTACAAATTCTTAAATGCAGCATTCACTTTCTTCTTTGCTGTCTTCATTAACATTTTTAGTAGAAACCTAAATATGGTTCTGATATCATTTTTAGTCACTGGGACACTTGGCCTGCGCACTCTGCCTTCTGCTCCTAATAGTCTTCATTTCCACTCCTACTTGGTCAGGGCACTCAGGAAACTGATTTCTTTGGTTTTTACATCTTTATCTAAAAGTTGCCTTTAAGTTCCCATTGCTCTTAAACTTAAGTCTTGAGCTTTCCTTCAGCATTCTGGTTAATTGTGCTGATGTCAGTGTGTTGGCCGTGACAATGTACTATGATTGTGTAAGATGTTCCTGGGGAAAAACCAGGTGAGGGGTCCGTGGAAGGCCTTCTGCATTATTTTACTGCTTCTCTGGAGCCTATAATTCTTTCTTTCTCAAAATCAAGCTTATGCAGGCTAAAAGCCATCCTCGCCTGAAACTCCTATTTATGTGTTAATACAATTGTTTCTGTACTCCATGGACATAATCCTGTAAGTCCAAATTCATTTTGGGGTGAAATGTTGGGGGAGGAGAAAGCACGTTTTTTATGGTAGGAGTTAGCTCTTATTTTGGAATTTTCATTACTTTTCGAGAGAGGCTTTTCGGGTTATGAGAGGACAGGAAAGGAAACATTAAGCTGGAGAGCAAGAAAAGGATTGCTTTTTGACCACTGGAAGAAGGTAATCAAAAGCACAAATATTTCAAACCTTCTTGTAAAATAAAGTCCTGTCTTTCTCACGATGAAATATATTCAAATGGAATTAATACTTCTTTGGAACTCTTCATTTGCATCTGTTAAATATGATAATAACACCATATATATAGTGATTTACAATTTTCAAAATTCACATTTATTATCTCTTTGATCTTCATAAAAATTCTGTGGCACACGCAAAGCAGCGATGATGATTCCCGGTTAACAGGAGAAGACGTGTACTTTCTCCGGAGAAGCCAAGACTTGAACGTGTATTTGCAGATTCCTAGTCAGGTGTTCTTCCTGATTTACCATGTATTGTTAGATTATGCAAGTTTGGGATTTATTTTCATCTGGATTAAGGAGCAAGAACACCAAAGTTGTTTACTTTGCTTTATCTTTGCTTGGGAAAAACAGAATTACTTTAGGTAGTAATAACACCCTGGAAAATCGCAAGCTGTGAATGTTACTTAATGAAGGTTTTTCCTTCTGGTGTCACACTGGGACTTGCTTTCTGTAAGGGACACTCTCTGGGGCTGCCCCTGCCTCTCTCTCCAGCTCCCTACCTGTCTGGTAATGCTTTTTCTTTCTTCTCCTCCAGCTCAGATATTCTCTCTTACCTTGGTTTAGTCCACAAACCAAGCCCGATTTTATAGTTTAGCTTACTTATTCAATAGAACTTTGTAGCCACACTTCTTAATTTACAGAAAGAATCTGGATAATGTTTTTCAATGTCTCATTTTTTAAACTAAACAATCGCTTTGCCTTCAATGGACCTGTTGAGTCTTACATGTGTGCCTATGTTTTGGCTGGGGCTTCTACGGTCATTCAACTTTGCTAATCAGTTGAAGTTCCTTGTCCCCCAGACGGTTCATTTTGGATATTAAAGTTGATATTCAATATGTTAAAATTGTAAATGCAAAATGTGAGTTTTCACATACTTTATTTTAAATCTGCAGATTTGAGCAGTCATTTAGAAGATTTTCAAAAATGTTTTATACACCTTTACAGACTTAGAATATCTTCTAGCATTTGAACAGATGTATGAGTTTATTTATTTTAGATATATTTTTAAATAATTCACTTATTTTTACTTGAATCAGCAAACAAAAGCTTCTAAGAGATCAAGTAACTTCTATACACCTAAGAGATTATACATAAACATATTTGTATGATAAACCAAAATTTTGCTTAGATGTTCCAAAGACAACATTTAAGTATAGAAAGTTATCATTTTAGATTTACAAGTCTAAGTCAATTATTCTTTCTTTTCTATTTTTTTAGGATTTATTTATTTATTTGAAAGTCAGAGTTACACAGAGAGAGGAGAGAGAGAGAGAAAGGTCTTCCATCTACTGGTTCACTCCCCAATTGGCTGCAACAGCCGGAGCTGCTCAGATCCAAATCCAGGAGCCAGGTGCTTCTTCCGGGTCTTCCACACAGGTGCAGGGGCCCAAGAACTTGGGCCATCTTCTATTGCTTTCCCAGGCCATAGCAGAGAGCTGGATCAGAAGTGGAGCAGCCAGGTCTTGAACCAGCGCCCATATGGGATGCTGGTGCTTCAGGCCAGAGTGTTACCCCGCTGCTCCACAGCACTGGCCCAAGTCTAAGTCAATTATTCAACTTCACATTTTAAATAGGACTTAGAAGATATTCCTCTACTAGAAGAAATTCTCTTGCAAAAATATTTTAAATATCAAATATGTGTGCAACATTATATTTCAGTGCTATGGCTTCATTCTAATGAATTAACATGTAGTAAAATTGTTTTTCATACAACTCTGTGAATTTTACTACATAAGTAGATTTGTGTTGGCACCAACAAAATTAGAATATGTTGGAAAGCAATGTTTCCCTTTAATTTCCTAAAACTTCTCTCTTATTCTTTGTATGACTATATCCTGCTACTCTTCAAATACATGGCTTCAGCTTTCTTGCTTAAATGTGTCAATGTACGTTTCCTGGCTTTAATGATGTACTACAGTTTCATTAGATGTAATCTGAGGAGAAGTACAGTGATGGGTACATAGTACTACTCTAATTGTTTTGAAACTTGTTTGGGCTCTATAATTATTTACAAACAAAAATTCATATCTATATATCATAAAGTCTCACTCTAACAACTCATCTTAATTCTTAAAAAAATTTTATAGGCAGAAAGAAAACAGGAGAAACAGAACCCTTCTGCTGGTTCACTCTCCAGTGCCCCCAACAATTGGGACTGGGTCAGTCTGAAGTTAGAAGCAGGAACTCAATCCAGATCTCCCACATGGCAAGAACTCAACTACTTGAGCCCTCAGGGTATGCATTAGCAGAAAGCTGGAATTGGGAGTGGATTCCGGACTCAAATCCAGGCTCTCTGATAGGGACTGCCAATGCTCTATGTTTCTATGTTTTAAAAGATTTATTGCGGTCTGTGTCATGCGTAATGGGTTAAGCCACTGCCTATGATGCTGGCATCCTATAAGGGCACCAGTTCAAGTGTTGGCTGCTCCACTTCCAATGCAGCTCCCTGCTAACACACCCGAGAAAGCAGCATAAGATGGTCCAAGTGCTTGGGCCTCTGCATCCAAGTGGGAGACCTGGGAGAAGTTCCTGGCTCCTGGCTTTGGCCTGGCACAGCCCCAGCCATTGTGACCATTTGGGTAGTGAACCAGAGGATGGAAGAGTGATCTCTTTCTCTCTATCTCTAACTCTGCCTTCCAAATAAATGAAAGAATTTTTAAAAAAGAGATTTATTTATTTATTTGAAAGCCAGAGTTACACAGAAAGAGGAAGAGACAGAAAGACAAAGAGATCATCCGTTGGATTGTTTATTCCCCAAATGGCCATGATGACTGGGGCTGAGCCAGGCCGAAGTCAGGAGTTAGGAGCTTCTTTCAGATCTCCCATGTGGGTGCAGTGGCCCAAGGACTTGGTCATTTTCCGTTGCTTTCCCAAGCACTTTAGCAGGGAGCTAGATTGGAAGTGGAACAGCCAGGTCTTGAACCAGTGTCCATATGGGATGCTGGTGTTGCAGGCAGTGGCTTAATCTGCTACACCACAGCTCCAACCACTCCAAGTGGTATCTTAACTACTGTGCCAACCACCCATCCCATACAGCTCAAACTTACATATTAATACACGTTTCTATATGTTCTATTTGTAATGCTGTAACTCAATTCATTTTGAGAATATCTTTTTTACTACACAACAGTTCCATCTCCCCAAAAAGCTCCCATGTATTATTACTTTACAATGATACTTTCCCTCTACCTCAGATAGTTAATTTGGTCTCTGTTATTATAGCTTTATATTTTCAAGAGTATCCTAAAAATGGAGTCATTTAATATGCCTGATTTGTTGAACCTGGCTTCTTTCACTCAGCATAGTGCCTCTAAAATACATCCATGTCTGTATCATCAATAGTTTGCTCCTTTTGGTTGTTGTTGTTGTTGAGTAGCGTTAGTTACATTGTATGAATAAACCTCAATTTGTTCATCCATTCCCTCATTGAAGGACATTCAGGTTGTTTGGTTGTTTTCTTTTTTTTTTTTTTTTAATTATAAACAGAGTTGCTGCAAACACTTGTTCACATGTTGGATATTTGATTTGCAAATATCTCCTCTCAGTCTGTAGCTTGTATTTTTTTTTTAGTTTTTTTTTAATTTATTTAACAGATAGAGTTATAGACAGTGAGAGAGAGACAGAGAGAAAGGTCTTCCTTCTGTTGGTTCACTCCCCAAATGGCTGCTACGGCCGGCACTGCGCCAATCCGAAGCCAGGAGCCAGGTGCTTCCTCCTGGTCTCCCATGTGGGTGCAGGGTCCAAGCACTTGGGCCATCCTCCACTGCCATCCCAGGCCACAGCAGAGAGCTGGACTGGAAAAGGAGCAACCGGGACAAGAACCTGGCACCCATATGGGATGCTGGCACCACAAGGTGGAGGATTAACCAAGTGAGCCACGGTGCCAGCCCCCTGTAGCTTGTCTTTTAATTCTGTTGAAAACAGCCATTGTCAATCCAAGGTTTTTAATTTTGCTGAAATTCAATTTGTTATTTTTTGGATCGTGAATAAGAACCATTTGCCTAACCCCAGGTCAACAAGATTTTCCCCTATCTTTTGTTCAGAAAGATTTATAGACTTATATCAGTTAACTCTATGGCTCACTTTGAGTAAAATTCTGTGTAAGCTATGAGCTATAGGTTAAGGTTTACTTTTTGACTATCAGTGTCTGATTGCTCCAGTGCCACATGTTGAAAAGACTATGTTATTTTCCATCAAATCAGACTTGCATTTTTGTAAAAAGTCAATTGGCTCTATTTCTGTGGGTCTACTCCTGAATGCGCTATTCTCTTCCATTGGTCTATGTGAACATCCCTCTGTTAATATCCCACTGTCTTGATTACTTTCATTGTATTATAAGTCTAAAAACTGATGGTGCAAATCATCTTATTTAAATTTTTATTATTTATTTTCATCTACTTGAAAGGTAGAAAAGAGAGAGGGGTATGGGGAGAGAGAAGAGAGATCATCTATTGTTGGTTCACTCCTAAATACCTGCAACTGCCAGGGCTGAGTCAGGCCAATGCCAGAAGCCAGGAACTCCACCTAGGTCTCCTACATGGGTGGCAGAGGCCCAAGCACTTCAGCCATCATCCATTGCCTCCAAAGATGCATTAGGAGGATGCTGGGTTAGAAGTAGAGCAATCATGACTTGAACAGGCACTGGCATATGGAATGAGGGCATACAAAACGGCAGCATAACCTGCTGTGCCACAATCCCTCTCCCCAAATTTATTATTATTTTTCAAAACTGTTTAGGTTATTCTACTTGTTTTGCTTTACATATAATTCAGAAATAAGTTTTCTAAATCTACAAAGAATACCGCTGCTATTTTGATAGGAATTATATTAAACTGATGAGTTTGGGAGGAATCAACAGCTTTATCATGTTGAGTATTCCAAACCATGAAAATGTTATGCCTCTATATTTAGATTTTATTTGATTTATTTCCTCAGCTTTTTGAAAATTTAGCATAGTGTTCCTACATATATTTCATTACATTTATGTCTGAGCATAACATTTTTGGCATTATTATAAAATGTTATCATTTTATACTTCAGTTTCCAAATATTCATTGCTACTGTATGGAAATATGGTTGATTTTCATATGTTCACTTTGTATCCTGCAAGTGTACTAGGTTCAATGATAAGTTCTAGATGTTTTTTCTAGGTTGTAATTTTGTATATAGGCAATTGTATTGTCAGCAACTACTTTTATTTCTTTTTCTTGTGTTATTGCATACATAAGGACTTCTAGTAAACTCAACCAAGTTTCAATGTTCACTTTTTGGTCCAATATTATATATATATATATATATATATATATATATATATATATATAATGACTTCAAGGATTACAAATCTGTTTCTTAAAAATATCATCATACAAGATTTTTTCTTTTCTTCTTACCTAGGATTTTTCTTTAGTTTTTATTTCAATGAGTGAGACATAAAGGGGGGGTGGCATAAAACTGTTCATTCTTCATTAACTTTATACATTTTAAATGCCCCTATGTCCTATAAAAACTGAAACATTAAAATCCTTTCAGCAAACACAAGTGATCTTAATAAGTCAACAAAGATTCTAAAATTTCCACTAGTTTAGCAATTTTCTAATTATGAAGTTGCTTTATTTTCTAAGAAGTCTAGGGCATCTTTATGTTACAGAATATAGCTGGAAATGGTTAAATTTGTGGAATCACCTTGCAAGTATAGAAGGATATGAAGGAAACCACCATCTACCCCAAACTGGCAAATGTCTGGAAGCACAGAGAAAGTCCAAGATAGTTCAAAAGTGAGATAACTAGGGTAGACCTCAGAGATCCGATTTTAGCCTTTAATATGCCCCAAAGTCAAAAGCAATCAATCTTTGAGACTGGGTTAAAAAGATGGGTTACTAAGAGAGTAAGCTTCAGTGGAGTAAGTTGGAAGGTCAGTCTTCAAAAATGGAGAGCAGGGCTGGTGCTGTGGTGTAGTAGGTTAAGTATCTGCCTGTGGCTCTGGCATCTCAAATGGGCACTGGTTCAAGTCCCAGCAACTCCATATTTGATCCAGCTCCCTGCTGATGGCCTGGGAAATCAGTGGAAGATGGCCAAAGTGCTTGGGCCCCTGCACCCGCCTGGGAGACCCAGAAGAAGCTACTGGCTACTGGTTCCTGGCTTTGGATCAGCCCAGCTCTGGTTGTTGCGGCCATTTGGGGAGTGAAGCAGTGGATGGAAGTCCTCTCTCTTTGTCTCTCTCTCTCTGTCTGTAATTCTGCCTCTAAAGTAAATAAGTCTTAAAAAATAAAAATGGAGAGCCAACAATAGAAGGACTCCAGTGGCAATGTTGGATTTGAAGGAACTAGGCCAAAGCTTTTGCTCAAAGTTAAGTGAATTTAATTTAGTGAATTAAATTTAGTGGTGGGTTGGGGGAATGACTTCCGTTGTGAGAAAAGGAGGGATACATAGGCTATAAATCACAAAGATTTCAATAGTACCAAATATGAGTGAAAAGTTTCAGTCATCTTCCCCTGCCTCATCTGCTGATGGTGTAGAGAAATCTTTTTCTTATTTCCAAAGTAAATTTTTAAGTAGAAACCTTAATATTTGAAATAAATTTTAAACAGAGAAAATTATGGAATCAGTTCTATTGATTAAAGTAAGCAAATATTTGAGTAACTTGTATTTTGCTTCGAGAGAAAGATCTCTCATTATTAGACTTTCTATAGACACATTTCTCTCTCTCTCTTTTTTTTTGACAGGCAGAGTGGATAGTGAGAGAGAGAGACAGAAAGAAAGGTCTTCCTTTTTGCCGTTGGTTCACCCTCCAATGGCCGCTGCGGCCAGCGCATCTTGCTGATCCGAAGCCAGGAACCAGGTGCTTCTCCTGGTCTCCAATGCGGGTGCAGGGCCCAAGGACTTGGGCCATCCTCCATTGCCTTCCAGGGCCATAGCAGAGAGCTGGCCTGGAAGAGGGGCAACCGGGATAGAATCCAGCGCCCCAACCGGGACTAGAACCCGGTGTGCCAGTGCCGCAAGGCGGAGGACTAGCCTGTTGAGCCACGGCGCCGGCCAGACACATTTCTCTTAAGGAAGAAAATTATTTTATTACCCAGCAGGTATTTTAGAAACATATTAAGGGGCTTGCATTGTGGTATAGCAGGAAAACTGCTGCCTGTGATGCTGGCATCTCATATAGGAGCTGGTTTGTGTCCTGGCTGCTCTACTTGTAATCCAGCTTCCTGCTAAGGGCCTGGGAAAGGCAACGGAAGATGGCCCAAGTGCTTGGACCCCTGCTACTCACATGGGAGACTCAGATGAAGCTCCTGGCTCCTGGCATTGGCCTGGCCCAGCCCTGGTCATTGCGGTCATCTGGGGAGTGAACCAAGGATGGATGATCTCTCTCTCTCTCTTTTTCTGTCTTTCCTTTTTTCTCTCTTTCTCTCTCTCTCTCTCTGTCTCTCTTTGATTGTGACTTTCAAATAAATCAATCTTTTTTTTTAAAGAAACATATCAAAAACTAATCAGTATAAAATAGCATGGTACTGCAAAACAGAGACCTAGACATGTGGGGAAAAACAGCAATCCCAGAAATGAACCCATGCAGCTACATCCTGCTGATCTTTGACAAAGACATCAAATATGTACTGGATAAAAGGCAGTCGCTTTAGTAAATGCTGCTGGCAGAACTGGATATCCATATGCAAATGATTTAAACTAGACCTTTCCTTCGTCCTTCCACACTATAAAAAAATAAAATCAAAATAGATCACAGATCCAAAGGAAGACCTGAAACTATGAAATTACTAGAATAAACATTGGGTAAGTACTTAAAGAAATTGGCATGCTGAATGTTTTTTTGTAAAATACTTTAAAAAAGCAACAAAAGCAAACACAGATAGATGGGGTTACGTCAAATAAAGAAGCTTCAGTACAGCAAAGCAAAATATCAACAGTGAGAAGAGACAACTGATGGAATGGGAGAAACTAATTACAAAATATCCATCTGACAAAGGGTAAATATCCAGAATTACAAAAGGAACTTTAAAAACTCAGCGACAAATAAACAATCAAGTTGATAAATGGGCAAAGGATCTGAATAGACACTTCTCAAAAGAAGAAATAAAAATTATCAACAAATACATAAGGTACTCACTATCACCAGCCATCAGGGAAATGCAGACCATAGCCACCATGTGATATTAGCTCTCTCCAGTTAGAATGATTATTACTGAAAAAAACAAAAACAAAACAAAACAAAAAAAAACAAAAACTAACCCGCTGCTGATGATGTGGGGAAAAGGGAACCATTATAAACTCTTGGTGGGAATGCAAGTTAGTATAGCCATTATAGATAACACCATGGAGGCTTCTCAAAAAACGAAAAATAGATCTACCATATGACTCAGCTCTCTCAATTATGGTTATATATCAGAAAGAAATGAAATCACTATGTGAAGGGACATGTGCACTCTCATGTTAATTGCAGCATTATTTACAACAGTCAAGATACAGAATCAACCTCAGTGTCTATTCGTGGATGACTGAATAAAGAAAATGTGGTATATAGGCACAATGGAATATTAGTCATAAGAAAGAATGAAATCCTAAAATTTATAGCAGAATGGATGGAACTGTAGAGCATCATGTTTAGTGTAATAAATCAGATCCAGATTATGAAAGTTAGACAAATACAGATCTGAACTTAAAACAGTGAGTACTACAGGCTGGGAAGGTGAGGGGAAGGGAGATGGAAGTTCAACAATAGGTACCAAATCAGAGTCGGAAGTAACAGGTTCTAGTGATCTGACAAGCAGTGGGTGCCTAGCGTTCACCATAATGGATTAATCTACTGTATCAGGAACTGGAAAAGGTGGCCTAGTAGGATCCAAATACAAAGGAAAGGAAATAGAAAGGATAGTTTCCCAGCTTGATCAGCTTATATTATGTATATGTTGAAATATTGCAATCTACAAGAATCAAAAATTTTAAATTAATAATTTTTAAAAATATATAATCAGTAGCAAATGATTGGGTGTGTCATTCATCTGATTTCATTATTAGCTATAGCCAAAGCATTATTTTGTACAGAGTCTTGGAGACAATCTTCCAAAAAAACTATAAAAAATCTCAGATTATTATAAAAAATGTATTTCCATCATAGATTACTTTATATTAGGTCATGGCTCAGTTTAATGATGTTCTCATTTGAAGTATAGGTATAGACCTGCCAGGATAGAAAAGAATTTGATAAAATGAATTGAACAGATAATTACCCAAAACACTGACCCATTCTAGTGGTTCTATAACTCTTTAAGGATTTTCTTTTTTTCCTATCACTCATTTAGTGCAACAGTGTAGAAATACCTGATCATTGACAGATTGGCCCTCTCTATCCTCCCACACCACCTACTGGGTGATTAAACATTTTTCTTCCCTAGAGAAAAGGTCTTGGTAGAAATGTTAAAAGAGCTATCTATCAAAATCCCTTTCTGAATTCAAGTCACTCACATAACAGGTTTGGCTCTTGCAGCCTCCTAAAGGTCACCTGTGTGGTTATTTGCATGCATTGTGCCATCAACAAATATAAATTAAGCCACCTGCAAGAAGAGAAACTTTAAATTTAGGCAATGGGCATAGACTGGGCCCAGAGGATCCATTTCCACTAAATGAGGCTATAAAAACTAAACATGACCTAAGCATTCTTCTGCCCTCCAGAAAAAGGCTCAAGATGACAGTAAAGCCAAGAAAACATACTACTTAGATGAAAACAAAGGATGAGACACACACACGTTCACCTTTCCTCAGGACAACAAAGCGCAGATAAAATACATGCATGGAAGAACCACTGGTCTGATGTTGTGGCTTTTCTTACATTTCTCAGATGATAAAGCAGAAATTTACACACACACACACACACACTCCATTTTTCACAGTAGCATATCATCTCTGAGACATACTGGCAGTCAACCCAACCCCAAAAGACACAAAATAAGAGCTCATTATTTAGATATTGTACACCATGCATTTCTCTTCAGGTGCAGAATCGTGGTGTGAAAATGCATATGGTGGAGTCTCTCTAGTATCTTATCCTTATAATTTCATAAGAAATTACCTACATAGATCCCACTGGTCAGTGTTTGTAGGACAGGGTTTGAATTAGTGGAGGGGCAGCTTGATGGCATGGCAATGGAGGAGAAACTGAGGCAACACTAGATAGCTGTTTTTTTTTTGTTTTGTTTTGTTTTCGTTTCTGTTATTTTAGTGATAGTCTTCAGCTGGCAAGGTATTAACTGAGATCATTCTTTTTTAAAAAAATTATTTTTTATTTATTTGAAACTGTTACACTTAGTGGAGTAAAGAAAGCAAGAGAGACAAAGAAATCTTCCATCCACTGGTTTACTTCCCAAATGGCTGCAATGGCCAGGGCTTGGCTAGGCCAAAGCCAGGATCCTGGAGCATCTTCCAGGTCTCCCACATGGTTGCAGGGACCCAAAGACTTGGGCCATCTTCATTAGCAGGGAGCTGGTTTGGAAGTGGAAACAGCCAAGTCTTGAACTGATGTCCATATGGGATGCCGGTGTCACAGGCAGAGGCTTAACCTGCTACACCACAGCACCGGCGCAATAGCTGGTGTGTAGAACAATCTTTTGCTTCTCTTCTTTCAAGGGATTTCATAGACTATTGGTTATAACTTATTTCCCTAGGACTTTTTGAAAAGCTTTGTGCTTTTTCTTATATTAATTAGCCATGAAAAGGATAGTACCCTGGTGTTTTCCTATCATTGAAAAGCTAGATCAGTTTTTTTAGTGCAAGACCAAACAAAAATTCTGTTTACCATTTCCTAAAGGAATGTGACAAGGGAACATTTGAAGACCTACTTATGTAGAGAAATCTTGTTTGTAACCAAGTTAAACAGGTTGCTTTACTCTGGGAATTTGTAGTGCTCATAATAGGCTAAGGTATCTGAGGAATCTCCTAGAAGGAGGGGTAGTAGTCACTGTTTCCAAACTTGCTTGACCACAAAATCCTTTTCTTCTAAGCATCTCATTTGGCAAGTGTTGTTGCACAGCACACTTGGATTAAACACTGTTTCACTTGGGCTGCAACAGAAACCACATTAAAGCTAGGAGATGTTGTTGATCTAGATGACTGGTGCTAAGGACTACTCTGAATATATCTTTGTCCTTTTTGCTTTCTTCACAGCAAAAGGACCTGGTAGACCAGTTGCTCTGTTTTATAGAGGGTAACCTAATCACCCTGAACAAAATTAGACATTCATTACAGAGACACAATTTGGAGGATTCAAAATAGTCAGCTGCCATTTCTTGGTGGATTGTCAAAACAAAACCTCAGTAGTAATGATTGGTCTTTGTGTAAAATTTTAGTATGGGAAAATCTTGCAACTTTACAGTATACTCTTTTTTTTTTTTTTGACAGGCAGAGTGGATAGTGAGAGAGAGAGACAGAAAGAAAGGTCTTCCTTTTTGCTGTTGGTTCACCCTCCAACGGCCGCTGTGGCCGGTGCATCTTGCTGATCTGAAGCCAGGAGCCAGGTGCTTCTCTTGGTCTCCCATACGGGTGCAGGGCCCAAGGACTTGTGCCCTCCTCCACTGCCTTCCCGGGCCATAGCAGAGAGCTGGCCTAGAAGAGGGGCAACCGAGATAGAATCCGGCACCCCAACCAGGACTAGAACCCAGTGTGCCGGCACCGCAAGGTGGAGGATTAGCCTGTTAAGCCACGGCGCCGGCTATAGTATACTCTTACTACTAGTGGACTTAAAAAGTTTTACCACATAAGTGTATGTTTGTGTGAATAGGCCCTTGTATTAACACATGTAAGGGGCATTGATTACAGAAGATGTTCGGTACAAAAGAAATTCTAACTTACTTGACTAGACCACTCTGAAATCTCATTATGTAGAAGAGGAGTGTTTGTATATTTCTTCCAATATAACTAGAAAATGCACACACACACACACACAGCAAACAATTCTTTCTGAACCCTTCTCCTCAACAGTTAGTTATTCCATAGCAGTCATTCAATCAAGCTTGTAAATTCAGATCATTCTGCAGATAATTTTATTGACCTAAAATTTCACTTTCATTGAGTTAGTTGTTGATGACATAAACGTAGCCTGTGAGACCATTTTCTGAGAGTGTCTAATGAATATAGACTGGCGTGCTGGGCTGGGCTCTAGGAGAATGTAAATGGAGTGGCCCAAGCAGAAGTTTTTCTGTCATGGACACAGGTGATTCAGGTAAATGAAGATTTGGATTCATTTTTTTTCCTACTTAATGGATGAATTGTTTGGTATCTTCTAGCTTTAGTTGTAGTCCCTGCATTTTGAGGAAGCATAAATATTTAAGAACATACAAAAAGACAAATTAGAGAAATGCAAATGAGTTGTGCTCATTGGTGGCAGATATTTCTGGGAAAAGGAGACATGACACTTCTTTTCCATCTCCCTCTGTCTTTTTCCCTCATGCAAGTGCCTTTTGTTTAGACTTCAGAAAAAAGGTGAAGATAAGACAGTGCAAAGCTGGAGGGAGGCATGTTTAGTCTGCCAAGTGAAAATCAAATGACATGCCGGTAAGTTTGGATAGGGCAGGAAATAAACCCCAGAAAATGACTATGGTATGATAATTTCAAGATGGGAAAGTACATATTAATCCTTTTATATTTCATTTGATATATAATAGTAGAAATTTCAGGCTTCAGTATGTAAGTACATACTATATAGTTATGTATATCACTCTATAGATATATACATTATACATATACACATTGTAGATATATATATTACATATACATATATGAAGATTTATTGCATTTAAATTATAGATAGGTTAAGACAGATATACACATCATCTATGTATCTCTATGTTATATATAAATGTACTATATGTATGAATAAACAGATTTAGATAGAAGACATATTGTTTATAAATCAAATATTCTAACAGAATTCTAGGGGATTATCTACATTGCCATATAAAGGAGAAATAAGAACAAATTATATTTATGAAATTATTTTTGTTGTTAGAATAAGTTTCCTATGTAATGAAGTCATTTTGACTGATTGATATTTAAAAATTAATATTCTAGTAGTAATGCTTATTTGGTAAATTGTGGCCTCACAAAAATTCAGATTCTGTTATTTGGACATAGGGCCTATAAGGAAGGAATTACATTAAATGATCATAAGGATGGTGTCTTAATCCACTAGAACTAGTGTCCTCATAAGAAGAAAAACAGCCCCCAAACCCTCTTCCTGTCTTCCCCATGCACCCTCTCTTCCTCTCCATGCACAGAGAGGAGTCCACATGAGGACACACAGTGTAAAGATGGTTATCTACAGGCCAGGTAGAGAGGCCTCACCAGAGAGTAACGCTGATAGCTCCTTGACCTTGGGCTTCCAGCATCTAGAACTGTGAGAAAGATGTATTTCTATGGCTAAAGCAACCAGGTCTGTGATATTTAGTTATGGAAGCCTGAGCAGTCTAATGTATTTTATATGTACATACGTATATATAGTATTTTTATATAAATTATATAAGTATTATATATAATATTATTTATATAAATATGTAGTATCATGCTTTTCTCTCCCTTTCCCATATTATTCCTTATTTCATCTGATCCAGTTCACTTACCCATCTAACACAGGAGGAGGGACAGTAACTGAGGTGTTCATTAGTGGGGTGGGAGAGTTTCATTCACATTTAGAAGACTATATATTTGTGATGAGTGATGCCATTTCTAGAGTCATGCAGACATATGCACTATAAGAACATTATACATCCAAACAGGCCAAGGACAGTATCTTCTGAGTCACTTGAAACAGTTTATTTGCTAGGAAAACTTATTAAACATGGACATTCAGTTCTAAAGCACATTTTTTTGATATTTGTATTTACAAATATATTTTTACTTATGAACTGTAAAGCAGATGCTAAACCCAGCAGGTCTATTCCCATTGATGACCTACTGTGCCTTCCCTCTGTGGACATAGGTGTGTCTGGATGCCAAGGATAAGGTAGGCTCTTGTCCCACAAAACCCGGGTGTTTATCAGGTGCAGTGAACTAGCTGGGTGTCACCTTAATGAATGTGGTTTACTCCCTCTTTGCATTGAAGACCTTTTACACCAGCCTTTGATAGTCTTAATAGCTATATCCTGAAGAAATCCAGGGGACAGATTAAGTAGTACTATTTTTAGGGAAGTAGAATTGCTACAAGAATGAGGGGGAAATATCCAAGAATTCATTGGGCAGAATTTCCAGAATGGAGATAAGTATAGGGAAAGGCATCAAATACAAATACTAGTAGTTACAAACATTGGTATAAGTTTCTGGACACAGACAAAACTGATTTACCCTTTGGATAGTCCAACAGAACCTGACCTTAGACTAATGGCTATTGCCTCTTACAAAAATAAAACCACAGACATCAGCATCAGTGTTTACAAAAATAAGCCATGAAAATAGGTTCTACCATCATTGGTTTTACATGCTCTACATCTTTTCATGCATGTGCAGGAATACACACACACACACACACACGTATCCCTACAGGGTTTACAAAACTCAGGATGTTGGGACCATCATGGTTGCACAGAAGGTTAAGCCACTGCCTGCAAAGCTGGCATTCCATATGGGTGCTGGCTAGAGTCCTGACTGCTCTACTTCTGATCCAGCTCCCTACTAATGTCCCTAGGAAAGCAACAGCCCAAGTGCTAGTGCCCCTGACCATGTGGGAGACCTGAAAGAAGCTAGTGGCTCCTGGCTTCAGATCAGCCCATCTCAGGCCAATGTGTCTGTTTGGGGAGTGAACCAGTGGATGGAAGATCTTTTTCTCTGTCTTTTCCTATCCCTCTCTGTAACTCTTCCTTTCCAATAAATAAAAAATAAATCTTAAAAAAGAAAGAAGGGCTCAGGATGTTTAAACGGTTGTCCCTACTTTGAAAACTTCTAGTAAAATGTACAAATTTCTCCATGAATATAATCATTCATTCATAAAAATTTCTAAGTCCAGAGGATGTCAAGCTTTAGTGACAGAAATGAATTGGAACCCAACAGGAGCATCAGATGCAGGTACAGTAGGAAGTGGTGGTGAGTTGTTGTTTCTCAAAGTGTCACCTAAACTGCTCTTGGCATATCATGTGAGCTTCTGGTTAAAATTCAGATTCCAAATTCCTCAGTTCTTCATTTAACAAGCTCTCTTGTTGATTATTATACACATCGAAGCTCAAAGGCTCCATCCAAAGTGAGAACAGACATAGCCCTCTGCCACAACAGGAAGCACACAGGTGAGTTCCTATTGGTGCTCAAAAAATACTTGAGCTGAAATGATGACCTCTCAGGGTCCTTTGTGTCTTTCCATGAAATTGATCATCTATGTGAAGTAAGTCAGCTTTTCTCTACTTTGCAAAGTAACATTCCCACATCAGAACATAACTTTAAGCTTCTCATATCAAATGACTGGCCAACACAGATGTTTAACCCTTTCACTTTTGTAGAAATTGCTAGTCTTACAAGTGTAAAGAAAGATGTTCTGTTAGCATCCTCTTCTGCTGCTACCTTTTAAAGTCTAACCTACACCAGGCTATTTCTATCATCTTCCCTCTCTCTCCTAGCTAGAGCCACGTGTAGGAAAGGAATATTCCTAATCACTTCAGGCTATCTTGAGCTTTCATCTCTTCTGCAGTGGGGTCATTCAGACTGTCACCAAATATCACACACTTGTAAATGAGGAGAGAAAACTGCTTATCAGAGAGACCAAAAACTGGTTACCCAAGGAATATTTGCTTTGCACAATGTTTTTAGTAAAATTTAAGTGACCTTGTAAATCATATTCCCCCAGAAATCCAGAGTTCTTGCTTTTTTTTTTTTTTTTTTGACAGGCAGAGTGGATAGTGAGAGAGAGAGACAGAAAGAAAGGTCTTCCTTTTTGCCGTTGGTTCACCCTCCAATGGCCGCTGTGGACTGCGCATCTCACCGATCCGAAGCCAGGAGCCAGGTGCTTCTCCTGGTCTCCCATGCGGGTGCAGGGCCCAAGGACTTGGGCCATCCTGCACTGCCTTCCCGGGCCATAGCAGAGAGCTGGCCTGGAAGAGGGGCAACTGGGATAGAATCCGGTGCCCCAACCGGGACAGGAACCCGGTGTGCCGGCGCCACAAGGTGGAGGATTAGCCTGTTAAGCTATGGCGCCAGCCGAGTTCTTGCTTCTAAAAAAGCACTGAGCTATTCACCCCCACCTTGGCCCACACTCCCTCCCTGTGGCCTGCTGGTGTTGAGGGGGTAATTATCCTCCTTAGCCTTCCCCTAAACTCCATAGCTTGGCAGGCTGAGCATTTGTTGTAGGAATGCAGATGATGTCCAGATAGTCTATTTTCTTTCCTCATGCACACAACCTGTCCTGTCCCCGAGCACTGGGTCCACAGTGGATATCTTATGGGTTTGGCTTATGGGTTTGGCTACTGATAAATATGGGGGATAAATGCACTGGGGTGGGTGGAAGCCATTCCTTCCTTGGTATTGTTGGTCGTGATGAACAGGTGTCTGTTTCTCAGTGCAGACATTGAAGAAGCCCAGAACCCTCTTTCATACCTCATCTCTAACACTGGGCTCAAGGACAAGAAAGGAAGTGCCCTCTCTGAAGGTGCCTGGGAAGGAGAACGTGAAAGCATTAGCCTGCAGGACCTACACTGGCCTGCGCCTGCTACTGACCAGTCCTGTTTATGACCATAACCAGGCTACAGTTGTGTTGGGTTCCTTATGGAGCTTGAGGAAGAAGAAGGCAACTTCTAAAACGAGAAGAAACAGCTCTACATCTTTTTTATACTAGAGGAAGCATTGAGAGGTGCATAGGAAACCACAAAAAATTTGGCTGATTTTTAGAATTAGCTCCATTTACAAGTTTTAACAGTAACTTCATGTGTAGGGAGAAGAGAACTCTGTTAACCTCTGTTCCTTGGTATTTTAATTTGTCTGAAAGTGATAATCATCATATTTAGTGACCTCCCAGGCGCCCTGAGCATTAATGAGACAATGTGAGAAAATTATCAAGTGCTGTGGTAATGTTAGTCCTAATTCTACTTATTTTAAGCTTTTCGTTTCTCTTGAAAGAAAAATTGGTTAAATGGAAAACCTAGCACTACAGAAGGTAGAGGGGAAAAAAACAGTTATCGAAGCAGCTTTAGCAAAGGAAATAGTAGCTTCACCCAGCCATAGAGAAGGCCCTATTATGCCCAAATCTGAAAGACCATCTCCTGCTTGTCATTTCACCCAGCCCTTTTTTTGGGAACATCACTGTAGCTCAATTTTTAAACTGTTCATTCATTTCACATTCTAAATGATTATAGTTCATGAGAGAGATCTAAAATGTCCACAGATATTTACATATATGAGGTGCTTAAAGACATACTTGAGGGGCAGGTATTTAACCTAGCACTTAAGACACAAAGATGCCCACATCTCTGGGGCTGGCACCATGGCATAGCAGATAAAGCTGCCACCTGTAGTGCTGGCATTCCATATGGGCACTGATTCATCTCCTGACTGCTCTGCTTCTGATCCAGCTCCTTGCGACTGCACCTGAGAAAGCAGTGGAAGATGGCTCAAGTGCCTAGGCCCATGAACCCATGTGAGAAACTTAGAAGAAGCTCCTGGCTCCTGGCTTCAGAGTGTCCCAGCTCTGGCCATTATGGCCAATTGGGGAGTAAACAAGCAGATGGAAGGTTTCTCTGTCTTTGTCTCTCTGTCTCTCTCTGTCTCTCTCTCTCTCTCTCTCAACCTTTCAAATGAATAAATAAATCTTAAAAAAAAAAAAAAAAGCTGCCACATCCTTGTCAGAGTACCTGGGTTTGATGGTCAGCTCCAGTGTCTGGTATTGGCTTCCTGCTAATGAAGAGCCCTGGAGGCAGTGGTGATAGTTCAAGTCATCGGGTTCCTGCCACCCGTGGGGGAGACCAGGACTGAACTCCTAGCTACTGTCTTAAGCCCAGCCCAGACATGGAAGTTGCAGACTTTTAGAGAATGAACTATAACGAGAACACTCTCAGTCTTCTTCTTTTTCTCTTCCCACTTCTGTTCCCTTTCCCTCTCTGATAATCTGTCTGTCTGCCTCTCAAATAAGTAAAGAAAATATTTTTAAAACTACAGCTAACCTTTTAAAAAAGATATGTGTTGCAGCAGACTCATAGAATGGCAAATGCCCAAAATAGCACTCCTGCCTCAGAATCAACCCTTGGGACATTCGGATCTGGCTAAAAGGCCCATGAGAGTCTCACAGGCATGGAAAGCCATGACACGGTGGCAAAAAACAATCTAAATGAAAGATCCTGGTGAACAAGACCTCAGCAGAAGGAACAGGCCATCAAGGAGATAGGCACTTTTCTCTGAAGGGAGGAAGGAACCTCCACTGTGATATGGCCTTGACTAAACAAGTTCAGAGTCGGTGAACTCAAGGGACTTCCATAGCCTAGACAGCTCATAGCAAGAGTCTCGGGTGATTGCTGACATCATAAATAAGAGTGCCAATTGTTAAATCAACAACGGGAGTCACTGGGTACATGCTCCCCACGTAGGATCTCTGTCCTTAATGTGTTTTACTATGAAACTTAAAAACACTACTAGTCGAACAATACCCTATACCTTGTGCGGTTGTGTGAGTGCAGCCTGTTGAAATCCTTGCTTAGTATATACTAAGTTGATCTTCAGTATATGAAGGTAATTAAAAATGAAACTTGATAAAGGGCAGGATGGGAGAGAGAGAGGGGAGGGCCACGGGAGGGAGGGAGGTTGGTGGGGCGGGGGGAAGCCACAACAATACAAAAGTTGCACTTTGTAAATTCATATTTATGAAATAAAAAATTAAAAAAAAAGATATGTGTTGAATGGATGAATGCATACAGGAATAAATGAAGAAAAGAATGGAAGAATTCTTACTTGTTTGGTTTTAGAATAATATTATAGTAGAGATAGATAGGAAGAATGGAAACTAATTAGAAATACACCCTGAAGTACTATGGCACTCAGAAGCATTCCTCTCTACTTATCCACCAAGCCTTATTACATTCCCATTGTGTTCAGCACCAAGAGTTTCAAAAAAATATAAGACATAGTCCCTTATTTGAAAGAGTGTAAAAATCTAGCTAGAGAATCACAGCAAACAAATATGCAAACACAGTCAGGAGGCAATCAGATATGATACAGTTATAAACACTAGATTATGACTATATGCTCAACAGACCTTCAGGGAAGGGAGAGGTCATTAAGGATTGATATAGTTGGAGAAGTCTTGTGAAGGAAGTGGGCCTGGAATTGGACTTTAAAATACTCTCTGGATATAGTAATGAAAGAATGTCAGCTTGCAATATCACCATCTATTCCTCACATTAACCCTGTGAGGTTAATCTCTTTCCATAAATGAGGAAACAACTCAGGCAGATGAAGTCACTTGCCAAGGTCACACAGTTGAGGTCTTGCTAACTACAAAGGTCTCTGCTACACAGCACTGTCTTGTCTAATGTGTGGGCTGTTGCAACAACGAGAAGAAAGCCCATACTGGCCTTTTCTGTTCTGGCCCCTGGCCCATGTAAGCCCCACCTCCCACCTTCCTCCATCTGCCTTCTGCTTTGGCCACACCTTTGGCCTTTGGGAAGGGTCCTGGAAGGAAACACAAAGCACACTTAAAAGATACTGACCAAAAATAATTTAATTAGGAAATACTTTCAGAAAAGTGAACAGTTAAGGGAACCAACCAAAGGTGCTGAGGCACCTAGAGACTAGCAGTAGCAGGAAGCTATTACTACCCCAAACTGAAGAGGCAAGAGTTAAAAATGGCAGCACTGAAGCCTGTAGAACATTGAAACTGAGAGTGGGCTCCAGCAACAGGAGCACCAGCTTTCCACTGACACTCAAAACTGCAGTGAGAATCAACTCCCCATCTTCTCTCCCCACCTGCTCTTACATCTCTTACTGGTGTCCCCCTTGGGTTAATCCTTTGGAAGATGGAAGGCAAAGGGGTTTGAGTGATGCAGTCCACAGAGGTCTGCCTCCTGACATAGAGGAGGAAGGGATGAGGATTGTTTCTAGAGCAAAAAGAGAACCAAGTTCCCCATGCAAATGCAGCTTCCACCTAGAAGAGACTCCCTTGCCTGGCTAAGTTCTCTTCTTCAAGGAGCACCAAACCTGGGAGGCTATTTATTACCCACAGCTTTTGTTTCACAGTCTGGGCCGACCTTGATTGCTGCCCTATGGTCCTGTTGCAATGGACTCCGAGGGAGCCAGGTGCATCAGGGGCTGAGGGAAATCACTACCATAATTCAACCTAATGCACACAAAGGAGCTGATAAAATTGAGCACTCAGTGCCAACCAATACTTTCTAAATTTTAAGCTTTGTTTAACTTTAAACTTGGAGAAAAGTTGCAATGATAGGAGGAACTTCCATGTTCTCCCCCGACCCCACCCCAGTTCACCAGTGAACATTTGGTCCAATTTGTATTATCTTTGTCTCTTTCATTCCCTCTGGATGCACTCATATACATATATTAATTTTCCTCCTTATCATTTGAAACTTAAAACAATTGTATCCCTTTGTCCCTAAATATGTTAGTGTGCATTTCCTAAGAACAGGGACACTTTCTTATATACTTAAACACTCAAAATCAGGAAATTTAACTTTAATACAACACTTACATATCCATAGTCCATTTGAAAATTTTGTCAATGATGTCCTTAGTAGATATATTTCTTCCCTTCTACAGTCTAAACTCCATTACTGTATCACATGTAACAACTGGTTGTTACATATTTATCTCCTTCATTCTGGAACATTTCTTCTGCCATTCTGTATCTTGACCTTGACATTCTTGAAGAGTATGGGAGCCTAATTTTGTAAATGGTCCCACAGTATGGTTTTGTCTGGTGTTTCCATGTGATTAGTTTTAGCGTCTTCATTTTTGGCAGGAAGACCAGAAATGATGTTGTGTCCTTCTCAATGTCTTCTATCAATAGTCACACGATGCTGTCTGCCATGATAGTCTCAATCATTGGTAGAGATATGTCTGCCAGGTTTCTCTATTATGAAGTTACTATTTTCAATATATAAATAATTTGTGGAAGATACTTTGAAGCTGTATAAGTATGCTTTTCCTCATCAAACTCCAACCATTTCTGAACCAATAAAAGACAATTCATTGAAAATACTGAGTGGACCGAAAAAGAAATTACACTAACTCCAGTCACTTCTAATCTCTCTGGGACCAAGGCAGGTCAATGTCACTGTCCACAGTTCTTCCCCTTGTGCTGGGCCCCTGATAAACTGTTTTGTTGTTGTTGTTATTGTTGTTTTTAGGAGAAAATGGAAGGGATTGATTTGAACCTCAGTGAAAAGAAACAAACAAAACACCCCGCAAACTAATCCCAGCTGCGCTTCCTTGGGATCAGGAATCAGTCCTTTGAGAATTCTGTCCTTTCTTCTTATCGGCAGAAGGAGGGATCTTTCTGCCTAATCCAACTTCACCAAGTGCACATCAAAACCAAGCAGACTTTCTTCTGACTTATTTACTTCTGAGGTCTGAGCGGTAGAAGGATAGCCTAATTATTATTGACCCAAGTCATTTTTCTTGCTTAGGAAACGATTTAATAGTATTAGGAGCTGAAGTCTGGTAAAATTGAAAGCCAAAATAATCTTGTCCTCAGACCTTGAAGACTAATACAAGGTTAATGTCTCTGCCTTTTAAAAAATGTGGTATTTATAGGGTTCTAAAGTGGCACTTGCTTTCCTCTCCATACGTCTCATAATAAGATAATCACAATGAGAACTTGAAATCATTTGAAAAACACTGTGGTGCAGATATTGGTTTTGTCACCTGTCCTGCACTAGAATAGGATCTGCCTGAGACCAGGACTGTGCACCCTTAGTTACTTGTACATGTCCCTTCCCACATGGCACACAACAGGTAATCAGGCTAAACTGAATAAATCAATGAATTAAAGAGTCCCCAGTATTGTAAGTGTTCCTCTCAGCCATTTCTTTCTTTTATTAAAATATATCCATCTAGGAAAAAAGCAATTTAGTTAGAATCTGTTACCCCTCCCCTAATTTTTGGCAGTAGAAAAGTTTAAAACTTTATTGAGAATATCAAAGAACATCTAAAAAGACTGCCTGAAGTTTTAAATTGCATTTGCTCTAAAATAGTTTAAAACTTCCAAGAAGTTGCCAAAAATGGCACACGGAGTTCCTGGGCACCCTTCACCCAGATCTCCACTGATATCATCTTACAAACACAGCACATTGTCCAAACCCTGCAACCAACTTGGCTACAATCCATGCAATAATAGTATAATCTGTAGCTGAGTCATTTAAGATTCATCAGTTTTTATAGGCACTCTTTTTGTGTGCAAGAAATTTCATTCCACGTATAACTTTGAGCAGCCATCAGTGCAATCAGGATACATAACTTTTCCAACACCACAAAGAAACTCTGTCACGTTAACATTTTATGGTCATACCCCACCCCCACCCTGACCAAAACTAACATCTGGTGATCTTTGCTCCATCTACTATAACTATATGAATGAGGTATACAGTGTGTATGTTTTGTGATTCGCTTTTTCCACTTAGCACAATGCCCTTGAGGTCCAAATAGGGCTCTGCCCTAAGCCACTACTACTGCCTCCTCCTCCTCCCTCCTCCCCTTCCTCCTCCCACTACCCCTCCTCGCTCCCTTTCTCTCCTGTCTTTGTCAGCTTTTTCTTCTCCTAAGAAACTTTTGTCATTTTTAAAATGTATTTCAGGAATACACATGATGTTTTGATGCAGATATACATATTTAAATGACACCATAGTTACACAAATGAATATATCCATCATCTCATACAATGATCTTTTTTGTGTCTGCTGAAAGTACCTCAAATCTACTCTTAGCAAATTTACAGTATGTAATATATTATTAACTATAGTCCTTCTGCTATACCGTCAAACTCTAGAACTTGTTGATTCTATATAACTTTGTACATTCTGATGTCTTTCTCTCCATCTGCCCTCCCTTTAAGTGCCATTCTACTCTCTGTTTCTACATATTTCAGGTTTTAAAAAATGTATAGATTCCACAATAAGTGATATCATGCAGTATGTGTCTCTGTGCCTGGCTTACTTCATTTAGTATAACATCCTCTAGGTTTATCCATGTCTTCACAAATGGTAGGCTATCCTTCCTTTTTTTTTTTAAAAAAAAATTCTTGTCTATGTATACCTGCTGAAAACAGAAGCGAATGTCTTACATTTTTATTCATTTTCACTTTATTTGAGAGATAGCAAGAGAGATAAAAGGGTGGGGGAGAGAAAGGGAGAGAGAGGGAGAAAAGAGAGAGAGAGAGAAGGCAGAGATAGAGAGAACTCTCATTTGCTGGTTCACTCCCTGTATGCATGCATAGACTGGGGATGAGCAAGATCAAATCTGGGAGCAAGGAACCCATTCCAGTTCTTCTTTGTGGTTGACAGGGATCCAACCATTTGATTCATCACTACTGCCTCCCAGAGTCTGCATTAGTAGGAAGCTGAAATCAGAAAAAGAGCTGTAACCACAATCCAGCACTCCGATATGGGATGCAGACACCTTAACCATTTCTCCTCATTACTTTTTGGGTCAAATAACATTCTGTTGTGTATGTACACATACACTGCAATCTCATTCTTCTTCTAGCTGTTGATGGACACATAGGTTGTTTCCTTATCCCAGCTTTTGTGAATACTACTTTGATGAACATGGGGGCACAGATATGTTTCCAAGGTGGTGACTCTAGTTTTGAGTACATATCCAGAAGAGGGATTACTGGGTCATATGGTAGCTCTGTAATTAATTACTTTAGGAATCTCTATATTGTTCCCCACAAAGTTGCACTCCTTTGCTTCATCTCCATACCTCCTTTGGGTGATTGCTTAGAGCCTCATGATTTTATTATGATCATTTCCAAATCTATAGTTCTAGGTTCCTAGAAACCCAGTCTTGGATATTCAAATGTCTTCTTTATGACTTCATGGATATTTAATACATTTCTCAAAATAACCTGGCCAAACAACTTTTTCTTTGAAACCTCCAAACATTTTCATTTTAATACTACTTGACAATTACTTAAGACAAATAAGATAGAGGCACTCTCTTTGACTTTTGTTTCTTTTTCTTTCTCCCTAAATTCATGATTAATCCTGCTGATTCCACCTGCACCCATATCCTGAGTTTGAATACATTTCTTCTCTCTGGGGGTAGAGTATAGAGTAGAGGTTAAGATCCTAGGCTCTGGGTTCAAACCTTATCTTTGCTTCTTGCTAGAGGTGAGACATTTGTTCATTTGCTTTAACTTTCTATACCTCATTTCTTTAATTTATAAAATGGGAATAAAAATACCACCAACCTCATGAGCCTGCTGTGAGAATTGATCTAGTTAAAATATGAACATTTTAATAATTTCTAGTGCATAGTAAATGGTCAAAAGTGTTAGCTACTGTTAGTCATTTGCTCATTAGTGATACAGAATGGCTATTCTGCCAGGGACAGTGTTGAAGGAGCTGGGACTACAGCAGTAAATGGAAAAAGATTCTGTCCTTCAGGAACCTACATTCTAATGGTGTGAGGGTAGGTGGTGAAAGAAACAAGTATTTACTGATAACATCAGGTGACGGTCACCATGAAGGTCAATCCACTGTGGAGTTTCCTTTAAGAGAACCTGCTATGGGAAGAATAGTTGGATAATAGACTCCACATGGTACATCTTCAGATCCCCTACTGTGTTCTCCCTGAGTCCTCTCTTCCTAGACGTTGATCCTAGACAGTGATAGCGCAGAGAGTGCTAGAGCCAGGTCATTTCTGATCAGAGACACCTCAGCAGGCCATCTTTGTTTGGGGGCTCCCCATCAGCCTGGCCAAGCCTTCTCAGAACTGCACTGTCATTGGAGCCTCCCTATATTCTCTTCCTGCCAGATCCACATTCTTCTCTCTGCCTTTACAGGTGTCAGACCTGCATTGCTGTCTGAAGGGAACTGCCCACCTATCCCTCCTCCCTCTCCACTTTATTTTTCTAGGCATTTCTTCCAGTTAATCTCTCACACATCCAAATGAATCTTGGCATATGCTTCTTGGAGGACCCAAACTGGATGAGTACAAAACAGGACCAAGAAGACAAATAGGGACTCAGAGGTATATGGGGTTTTCACCAAATGCCTTTCTAACACAATGAGTAGAATATACTAATTCATGAAGGAGCTAAGTGAACTAGGTTTGGAGGGAAGAGTGGAAAGTGCAGAGAGCTGGAGAGGAGAACATACTTGCTGTGCAATGGACCAGGAAGAAGACAAATTCTCTGCAGAGACTCGAGCAGGGGGTTGAATGGGAGGAGACAAGGGCAGACAAGCATTGAAGAACTTGATCACTTGGAGACTTTTTGACTGAGACAAAGACTGGACTTTTCCTTTTACTGAGAGGAAAGCCATTGGAATGTTTGAGCAGAGGATCCATAGGATCTTACTTTGTTTCCTTAAAAATAAAAAAAACAAACCCTTGATTATTCTATCTTGCTCTTTGGAGAAGCGAGATGAAAGTAAGCCTGGTTGATAGGAGATCTGGATGGTGTCCAAGAATCTTGCTGCCTGGTATCCACATCCTCTGTAATTCCTTCCCGTGGAGTGTGGGTGGGACTTGTGAATATGATGCACTATTTTTCTTGTGGTTAGAATTCCAATCTTCAATTCAATAAGCTGAATTTCATTTTTTTTTTTTGACAGGCAGAGTGGATAGTGAGAGAGAGAGACAGAGAGAAAGGTCTTCCTTTTTGCCGTTGGTTCACCCTCCAATGGCTGCTGCAGCCGGTGCATCTCGCTGATCTGAAGCCAGGAGCCAGGTGCTTCTCCTGGTCTCCCATGCGGGTGCAGGGCCCAAGGACTTGGGCCATCCTCCACTGCCTTCCCGGGCCATAGCAGAGAGCTGGACTGGAAGAGGGGCAACCGGGATAGAATCCGGTGCCCAACAGGGACTAGAACCCGGTGTGCCAGCGCCTGTTAAGCCACGGCACCGGCCTGAATTTCATCTTATCTATTAAGCCCTTAGAGAAAAGAAGTAGCAGCAGGTGTACCTCTGCTGGCCTGGAAGAAAGCAAAGAACTATGTTGTGAAAGGACTGCAGGGCCAAAGGTAAAGTGTGCAGGCAGCCTCTAGGAGCGGAGAGTAGCTCCTACCCAACAGCTTGCAAGGAACATGGACAGCTGTCACAGAACCCTAAGGAACCAAATGCACCCAACAACCTGTGAGTTTAAAAGAAGACCATGTACCATGGGTGGGATTTCAGTTGGTAGAAGATCCAGCTAACTTTTATCCAGATGACTCACCCACAAGCTAGTGAGATAACAATTTGTTATTTAAAAAATAAATAATAAGCAAATATACTAAGTTTGTGTTGTTTCCAACACATCAGTGTGTAACAAGTTGTTATGCAGCAATAGAAAACAGAGTTGGTAATAGTGGAAACAGGCAGAGAGACCTGTTGGGAAGCAATGCAAGTAATCCTCAGGGCAGATGACAATGGCTTGGATCAGGGTGGTCATGACACATAATGTGACAGTCAAGTCAGCAGGGTTTGCTCATGGATTTTATGACATCAAACATGACCATAAGGTGCCTTACTTGAGCGACTAAAAGTCTGTGATGGTCAGTGACAGAATGGGAGGACTGGAAGAGGAGGACTGATACCTTTTTGGCAGGCAGAACCATAGGAATAATTTCTTCTGAAAATCGGCAATGTGATTTAGATATCAAAATGTGGAATGTCCAGAAGACTCAAGGGGATGTGGGAGTCACACATCATGGATAAGATCCAGGATGTTTGAATTTTGGAGTCATCAGCAAATACTTGATATTTAAAACCTTGGTACTGGATAAGATCATAGCAATTAGTACTAATATTTCCAGACTTGTTACCTGCTCCTTCCCAGGAAGTGCATTAGCAGAGAACTGGAATCTGGAATTAGAGCTGGAACTCCAAACCAGGCACTCCACTGTGGGATGCAGTTATCCCAAGCAACATCTTAGCTGTTGCTCTAAAGATCCACCCTTCCCCACTTTCTAATCATTCTATCTTACTCTCTGACTGAATTTTCTTCATATCATATATTATCATCTGATATTGTTCTAGTGTGATTACTTACTTATGTGCATGTCTCCCTGCAAAAGAATGTAAATTCTGTGAGAGCAGAGATTTTTTCATCCCAAGAGTGGTACCATTGTATGTTGAATTTTAAAAAAATTCTTTCTATAACAATCATTAAATAAAATTCTCAAATTCCAAGTGAAGAATTTTTCCTATTACGGAAAATTCAGAGATGACTACAATTGAATGACCCCATTTAAGCTAAAGTTTTTAATAACTAAAGTTGATAAAAGAATAGAAAACCATTTTTTAAAAAAATGGGAGACAAATCTGTCTTTTAGACACTCTGGTAACATTTACTGTCTTTTTAAGGAATTTACAATGTCACATTTCTTTTTAAAGGATTTCTTTCTCAGTGGTGTGACTCAGATATAACAAATGGTGCCCAGATCCCTGGATTAGTATCCTGCCAGCTGCTCATCTTGAACTTCCCTGTTCTGATTAATAACATGTAGTCAAATATCCTATAATGGATAGGAAAGTCCTTAGTGTTTACTTCCTGTCCTTTTTGCTATGTTTTCCAAAAAGCCACTCAATAAATTTTATTTCTCAGTTGATCCATTGTTAAGGATTGAATGCTTGTTATCACCCCCGAAATTCACACTTTGAAGCCCTAACTTCCAATGTGATGGTATAAGGGGGGAGTACCTACAGCAGATAATCAGGTGCAGATGATGTAATGAGACTATGGCCCTTGTGATAGCATTAGTGTGCTTATGAGAGCTTCCTCTGTCCTCCATGTGAGGACAAAGCAAGAAAGTGACCATTGGAAGCTGGGAAGAGGATCCTCTCAAAAACCCACCAGGCTAGCACCCTGATCTCAGATTTCTAGACCCGTGAGTTGTCAATTTCTGTTGTTTAAATCAGCCAGTATATGGTCTTTTGTTATGACATCCTGGACTGAGATACCACTTTTCCTTCCTTTTCCTTATTTTCTTTCTCATTTTCATTGGGTTCATCTTTTCTGGGTCAACTAGTTTCAGTGGTTCTAATTTCCAGGGGATCTTTGTACTTGTTTCATTTGTACTTTCTGATTAGTCTTTGCATTAGATTCATTTGTCTGCTCTAGAGCCATTTAGGTTTCTTAAATGAAACAATTCTTGTCTCCTTTATTCTAGTCTGGCATTCATCAACTTACTCTCATCTACCCCAGGGAAATTCCACTGTCTTGGCAACAAGCAGAACACTTTCCAGGCACCGCATTGGGTATCTTCAATCTTGTTCTAAAAGTCAATGTGCAAATAAAGATGAGTGCTGCTGATTGAGTGGGATAGGAGTGAGGTGGCGGAAGAATAATATTCCAAGGATTCTAGAATATTGAAATTGGCCATTGACCAAAGTCACTGTGTGGAGACAATGCTATGTGTTTACTTGATATGTTATTCTCATTCTAGGCATAGAAAACACTCATTTACCGGCCTGCTTTTCATCTAAGTGAGGCCATGTGAGTAATTCTGTACAATGATACATTTGCAGGAATAATTAACAAAAAGATATGGCATCAAGATGAGGGCAGCACGGTGGGGAACAGCTTAATGCAACTGATGAAGACTCTCAGGGATTATCCTCAAGATGAAGGCACTGGGAATAGGTGACTGGCTGAAGGGCAACTGAACAGAATTTCGCTCCCATGGGGTGAGGGCCGAAGTAAGGAAACATGTGATGCATAGTAACTCCTGGTGACATCCACACCCAAGTTCATTTGGGATTTGTAAGATATAGAAGATCTTTATTAAAAGCAAACATAATCATAGAAGCAAAGTAAGAAATGGGGGAAAACAGAGAAAAAGCCACCGAGAAACTTGTAAACCAAGAGGAAAAAGATGGTCCGTGAATAGGAACAATTCCCGTCACTACTGGCTGCAGTGAAAAATGCAGCATTTCCCACAATGTTCCTGGCTTGGGGGTCTTGGTACCCCATCACTTATGGAGAGAGAGCCTCCCGTCATGCTGAGGCATCTTATAACTTCAACCTGGCTTTAGGTATCACCTCCAGAGATAGAACAATCAAGAACCACCTTCACAAGACCTTTGGCAACAATCAAAAAGAACCTGAGAACAGTGCCTATAAAGCTTTATTCCAACGAGGCTTCTTGTTTGAGAGACAAAAATAAATGACTGCTTCCAACAACAATTTCTCAGACGTTTTACAGATCAGCTAAAGATGGTGCGGTTAAAGAACTGTTTGAACACCACAACGGGATTGCAAAGTGCCCCCCCCCCCCTCAAAAGTCCTTCATGTGACATCTATCTCCACACGGCCCCTGATTTTAAAACTTGCACATGTATGACATATAATACAACATTTATAAATTAAGGGAGCCCACCTCTTTTAAGTAATATTCTTTAAATCTCCATTTCTGACAGTCCTACTATTTGCACAGTAACTGTAATAGGCGTATTTTTTGGAAAATAGTGAATAAAATCTGACAAGCTATCTGGGGAATCTGAATGTATAATTGATAGGGGCATAAATTAATATGATTAGGCCTTTATTGGGTGCAGAGGCTGCCAAACCTACAAAAGGGGCCTGGAATGAATCATGGCTGTGGGCTCGGCATTGATAGACATCAATATGTAATGTGGATTATCTCAGGCTTTCTCATGTGTTCTGCCGATGACAGCACTGAGCCTAATTGAAATTTTTATCTTTTTGTTGCATACAGACAGTTTTGGCTGGTCACTTCCTTTGGAAGGAGCATAAACCAGGTGATAAAAAAAAATCAAAGTTTTCAGTGAAGGTTTTAATAAAATCATTTTATAAAGGTTTAAGAAATTAACATGTTGTAAAGCCACTTTGGAGAACCTGATTTCTGGAAATAATTTTACACTGTGATTTTTTTTAAAATATGAAGCGGGCATGTCCAAACCAAAGTAACTGAGATGCAAAGACTCAGTGACTTCTATGGAAATGCTTGGGTTCTTCATAACATCATGGCTTTTTGACATTGCATAAGACCAGTTAGGTCTTAGCTACCAATATCATACGATGCATCTTTGCAGAATAACACCTAAATTTCTTTTTAAAAAACATGCATATTTTTATATTAGAAAAGCAAAGTGACAGAAAGAGAGGGAGAGATACAGAGAAAGAGATTTTTCATTCACTGGTTCACTCTCTAAATGGCCACAATGGCCAAGATTGGGTCGAGACAAGAACTCCATCCGTCTTGCATGTGGGTGGCAGGGGTCCAAGTACCTGAACCATTTTCCAATGCCTTCCCAGGCACAATAGCAGGGAGCTAGATTGGAAGCAGAGCAGCAGGGATTCCAACTGGTGCTATGATATGGGATACTGGTGTTGCAGGCAGCAGTTTAATCCTCTGTGCCAAAATGCTGGCCCTATATTTCTATAAGTAACCAAATTAAAGCATTTTCCCTCTGATTCTACAAACATTCATGCTGCATTTAAACAGTGATCATCCCTTAGTAGGATTCTTGCTTGTATACAGGTTCCCACTGTATGTTTTAGGCTGCAATTCTCTAATCAAAAGCAAGAGGTTGGAGTTGTGATATTTACAGAATGACATATTAAATTTCAGAGATCAAAGCGCTTTCGTCTGTAATTTTCCAGAACTGCATTATTGTATAGTATATGGGATAATAGTCACATTTTACATCTGCCCTTGGCAGTAATAAGTTTCAGATGTGAAGCAAGCGCAATATGATTTTTGGGGAACATTCGTGTACTGCAACCAGAAGGGTCAGTATGTTTTATGTACTTTGTGATAAAAGTGAGTGTTGATAGCTGGAGACTGGACATGAAAACTAATGGAGCATTAGAACTTTCTTGGTGACCTCATGAAGCAATTTACAATCTTTTTATCACCCTTAATATGATATTGTCATAAAAATGATCCTTTAATTAAATGTAACAGACAAACTCTGCACCCTCATTGGGGTGTTTCTGGTCCTGGTGAGTTAACATTTTTAATGGAACACCATCAGCAGTCAGCAACTTTGGATTTATAAAAAGCTGTTCCTGTTGAACACGTTTGAATCTATGCTCTCTGTAGTTATAACTATCCAAGATATGGAAGAGCTGAAAGAAAGCAGGTGGAAGACTTTCTCCTACAGACAGGCCATGGAGTATTGTGGAAAGACAACTGGGCTTAGAAGATAAATTGCCTACTAAGCTCCTATTGTGTGCTAGGCATTCAGCTAAGAACTTTACCATAATGTTTATTTCATTCAGGCCTTGGTTTGAATTTCTATAGATGTAAAAGTATGAGGGCAGAAAAGTGAGTGAAATTCTAAACAGAGACGTTATTGAAGGTTACCACAGTCTTGGGTTTTGGAGACGTGGATGAGCAATATATGGTTTCTGCTATTAAAGAACTGGTACTCTGGTGGAAGAATATCATGTTCATATAAAAGATAAGAGCCCTGAGAAAGGCAAGAACATGGGGCTATGAAAAGAGAGGAGGCAGCTCAATTCACACAAATTCAAACAGATTCCAGAAAGAGATGATGCTTTGCTAAGCCTTAACTAATGAAGAATGTGACCTGGGTGAAGAAAGGTGGGATTGCTATCCCAAGCAGATGGAAACCTTAGAGGAGTGAAATAGACTAATAGATGCAAGCAACTGCAAGCAAATAGTGGTTTGCTGGAAATGGGGCATGACACACAAAGAGGGTAGGAGAAGGAGCAAAAGTTGAAGAGAAAGATGAGAGCCAGTTCATGAAATTTCTTACAAGTTGGGTTAAGGAGCATGCACTTTATCCTACTGGAAATACAAAGCCATAGAGTCGGAGTGAGTTTCAGAAACATCTTTCCTGTGGTAAGAGAAAAAAATTTAAATAGGACAAAAATGGAGGAGGGAGATCAATCAAAAAGCTACCATGGTATATTTTTTGAAGGATGATGAGCATTGAACCAGGGAAATGGATTGGGTGTTGTGGAGATGGGAGAAATGGGGTTGAACTTGAATGGATATAGAATCAACTCTTTCAGAGTTCCTGGGCAATGCCTTCAATTCAGGGAAACTAAAAGTCAATTAATCCAGGGGTAAAAAACCTCAAAAGTCCTTTTTTTCTATGATGACGTATGAAAGAAAAATACTGATGAATTGAAATCATTGGTTTTTCCCAAATGTTTGGCATAAGTCTATCACTTATTTTCCCCACAAGCCAGTGATAAAGTCATTTTTACCTGCACCCTGTAGCTGATAAAACAGAACCCCTGATATACATATGAGGTAAAGAGGCGGAAGCTACTTCTCCCAGTTGCCAGTCCATAAGATTGCTTATCTCACAGCTTACCTCTTCCATTACAGAGGTATTTGAAGCAATTTTTTCGATTATTATTACTATTAGCATTCAGAATTCTAAAAATATTTAAATTCTTTTCCCTGATAACAAAGACTTATAATCAATAGCTTTCCATAGCAAAAGGAATTGTTCTATTTAAAATCTGCCTAAGTTACCAAATATTTGCCTAAACAGTAAGAAACAGCTATAATACTATTGAAAAACTGACACATTTAAAATATCAGCACTCTTAAATGTGAAAACATGGCCCAAACAATCCACTGTAATATTCATTTATATGATATATGTGTCATTCATAGAATTCTTTTCCTAAGAAGATTATTTGAGAGTCTCAGAGAGGTAGAGTGAGAAAGAAATAGAGAGAGTTCCCATCTTTTTGTCCATTCCTTGAATGCCTATAAGAGCCAGTTTTGGGCCAGGCCAATGCTATGATCTGGGAACCCAATCCAGGTCTCCCAAGTGAATGGCAAGGATCAAACCACTTACGCCATTACCAGGAGCAGCCTCCCAGGGGCTGCATTATCAGGACTCAAAACTAGGTATTGTAATGTCATAAAATGCATCTTTGCTGAATAACACCATGTTAAGGGCCATGGGCACCTTAAGAACCAGGCCAAATGTCTTTACCGCCATGGGAGACTCTTGATGGTGAGTAATGCCATTGAGTAAAATGCAAGCCTGGATAGTTAGAAGAAATAAATAATCCCATCTCATTTTAACTAATCTTTTCAATCTACTCATATACCAAGCCTTATTACCAGAGTTTTGATCAAGCAGTAAAATTAACCTACTGGAATTTTGTCTTTTTCCCACTTCAAGACCTATGGAGAAATTAACCCTGGAGTCTCTTGGAAAAACAAAATTCAAAGACCTTACATTTTAGCTACTATGATGGTTAATTTTATTGTTCAACTTGACTGGGCTGAGGACTGCCCAGATAACTAGTAAAGCATTATTTTTGAGGATAACTGTGATGGCATTTCTGGAAGAGATTAGCATATAAATGAATAGGCTGGGTAAAGATCACCTTCACTAATTCCGTATGAGCCAGAGTAGGACAACAAGGCAGAAAGGGTGAATTTTCTGTCTTTGCTTGAGTTGGGACATCCATTTCTTCCTCTCTTTGGACATTGTTACTCCTGGTTCTTGGGCCTTAGGACTCACCCAGGACTTATACAGTTATCTTCTTTGGTTCCCAGACCTTTTTTGCCTTTTACTGAAATTATACCATTGGCTTTCCTAGGCCTCCAACTTGAAGATGATAGAATTTCTTGGCCTTCATAGTCACATAGACCAATTTATAAAAGGACATCTTATAAATGTTATAAATGTTTCTCTGCAGAACCTTGGCTAGCACACACATTAGCAAACAAGGTGATATTTAGCAAAGACCATGCATTGCATTTAGAAAATCATCAACAAATCCATTAACTGTACTATATCTTTCAATCATCTGAGTTTTAAAACCCTAATAACTCAATTCAACATTCTCTCAGCCCTATGATAATAAAGAAATTGCTCAAACACTGGAGTCAAGGCCCAAGAATTAAAATCAGGTAGGAAACAGAAACACATGGTTGTGGCCACAGTGTTGGAATATGAATGTTAATAACACAGTGTATCAGTACAATTTTATCACCTTGCTCTCTGAATTTGAGAGGGCAAACAGTTTTCATACTGGCACTCTCTCCATTTTTACTGCTCCAAACCCCTTTTACGTTTTGACTAGACTCTTTAAACATCTTCCTAACTCATCTCTTTGCCTTCTGAATATTTTTAGAACACCTTGCCTTTCGTGCTGCTAGAATGACTGTCCTTCAGTTTTCTCATAGTTCAATGTCTCCCCATAATTTACATGATAAAATACAAATTCCTTTATTGGCATATAACTCATTTATAGTTCAGCCAGTGCTGATGTGTACAGACTCATGTCTAGAAGCTTTCCCTCCCTGAGATCCAGCTGAATGAAACCACCTGCAGGCTTTCAAAAATACTACTTCCTTTTATGCTTCCCCCAATTGGTATTGTGCTAGCCTACTCATCAATCAAGGGCAAGCTAAATGCTCAACATCTAAGGCCAGGGTGTTGTATGGCTCCTAAAAAGTCAAAGACGTGGGGCAAGACAGACGTGGGTTGGAATCCAGGCTCCATAACTGACTGGCTGTATGATCTTGAGGAATTACTTATGTTTCTAACCATCAGAATCCTCATCAGAAAAAATAGGATTAACAATAACCTCTACATTCTAGGAATAATGGAAGAATAAAAGAGTGAATACATGTCAAACTCAGGACAGCACTTGGCACTTAGTAAGGACTTCAAGTATTAGCTGTTACAGTATTATTAGTTGCGATTTTCAATAATTCTCCCATACCTCCTCCAAGTCCAGAGAAGTCTGTCAGTCATCTCCCCAGACAGCTACTGTAACTGTTGAATCTCCATCTCTTCTACCAGGCTCTGCAGGATCTTTGTATCTCACATGGAAGTTCAGGACCTGTCTTTGAATGAATTAATGAGGAAATGGAAACCTTCATTCTACTGTTTCTATAAATGGAGAGTAAGTTACATTTTTTTGATACCCATTTCAACTCAGGAAGAATTCTTTATGATAGTTAATAGTGCATTATCAATCTCACTTTTATTGGAAAATGGACTTTAAATTTTTTTCAAGAATATGTGAAGGATAGCTAATGAGTCCATGTTTCATTGATTTGAATCATATACATTCATTTATATAAAACAATTAGTTTTACAGCACATTTAAAAAACTATCTGGTATCTTATTAGTGGAAGTGATGTGCTATTTTGTTTTTATTTAGTCATCACCTCTAATTCTCCTTCCTGTTGCTCATTTACAACATTCTAGTTAATACTACTGTTTGCTTTAGCAAGGTAAGGGTGGGAATTTGGCATAGCAATTAAGGTGCCTCTTGGGATCTTAAGCCCCATATTGGAGTACCTGCATTTGAGTCCTGGCTCTGCTTCTGACTCCAACTTCCTGCTAATGTGTGCACCTGGGGAAGCAGCAGATGATGGGTCAAATATCTTGGTCCTTGTCATGGCTCAAGCATTTGGGTCTCTGCCATCCACATGGGAGATCTGGATTGAATTCCAAGCTCCTGGTTTCAGCCTGGCCCAGCATTAGGTGTTTTGGGCATTTGAAAAGTGGCCGGTGCCGTGGCTCACTAGGCTAATCCTCCGCCTGTGGCGCCGGCACACTGGGTTCTAGTCCCGGTTGGGGCACTGGATTCTGTCCCGGTTGCTCCTCTAACAGTCCAGCTCTCTGCTGTGGCCCGGGAGGGCAGTGGAGGATGGCCCAAGCGCTTGGGCCCTGCACCTGCATGGGAGACCAGGAGGAAGCACCTGGCTCCTGGCTTCAGTGCGCCGGCTGTAGCAGCCACTTTGGGGGTGAACCAACAGAAAAAGGAAGACCTTTCTCTCTCTCTCACTGTCTAACTCTGCCTGTCAAAAAAATAAATAAATAAGTGAACCAGCAGAGTGAATTGAGAGAGAGAGAGAGAGAGAGAGAGAGAGAGAGAGAGAATATATTCCATTTGCTGCTTCACTCCACAAATGTCCATAACTAGGGCTAGGGCTTGGACTGTTCCAGGCAGAAGCTAGGAGACAAGAACTTAACCCGGTCTCCCAAGGAGGTAGTAGAAAGCCAAGTACTTGGATTATTACCTGCTGCTCCCAAGTGCATTAACAGGAAGCTGGATCAGAAGCATGCAGTAACTAGACTCCAACCAGGCACTCTGATATAGGATTCAGGAGTCCCCTGAGTCTGTGGTACCACCATGCCCATGTCTGCATCTGTTATTTTTAGCACTTTGATCCCCCAAATTGTAATATGCTTAACCACCTACTATTTGCTATTTATTAATTAATTATCTTAGAGACACTGTCATATTTCACTAAATAGTCTATGCAATGTTTCACATTCAATCTTACATATATTTTCAAATAATCTTATAAAGAGTTATCAGTCTTTAAAAAGATTTGTTTACTTATTTGAAAGGCAAAGTTAGAGAGAGAGAAGGAGAGATAGAGAGAGATAGAGATATAGAGATAGCTAGCTAGCTATAATAATACAATAATATTATAATTAATAGCTAGCTATAATAATACTTAGTATTATATAGCTAGCTATATAATATCTAGCTAGCTAGCTGGCTAGCAAGCTAAAGTCTTTCATCCACTGGTTCATTCCTCAAATTGCTGCAATGGCCGTGGCTGGGCCAAGCCAAGCCAGGAGCCAGGATCTTCTTCAGGGTCTCCAAAATGGATGCAGGGGCTCAGGGACTTGGGCCATCCTCCACTGCTTTCCCAGGCACATTAGCAAAGAGCTGAATTGTAAGTGGAACATCTAGGGCTTAAAAAGGTGCCTATATGGGATGCAAGCACTGCAGGCTGTGGCTTAACCTGTTGCACCACACTGCCAGCCCCATTATCAGTGGTTTTAATAGCTGCATATTACTCTATTGTATGGATGCAACATAATTTGTCTAATGTTTCCTCTTGGTGCTCATTTAGCTTTTTCCCCATTATATTGCTCTTACAAAAAATGCTAGAATGAATACATTTCTGAATTAAAATACACAAACATCTATACTTTTTAGAGATCGCCAGATTTTCTTTTAGGCAAATTGGGTTGGGTAAAAGGTAATTACAAATTCTTTGCCATTCTTACCATCCAGAGACAGAGTCTATATCTCCTGCCTTTGAATTTGTCCTGATCCTGTGAATTGTACTGACCACTAGTAACTGAAGAAAGGACGCTCCCAAATTTCTGAAGCTGAACCTTCAGAAATTTTCAGCTTCTGCTTTCTCAAGCTTGGAACACTCACTCTTATAGAACCCAGACAATAAGGAACCTAAGAAATGTGGAGCAACACCAAGATGCTCCAGTCAATAGCCCCAGATGAAACGCCAGATGACTGCTACAACCAACTACTAGCCACAGGAGTGAGTCATCTTGGATGTTCCAGCTCTGTCAGAGCTCCAGATGACTATACCTAGCGCCAGCCTCCTGACGATGCACCTGACTGAGCCCAGTCAACTCACAGAATCATGAGAGGTAATAAATCATCATTATTTTGCACCACTACATTTTATTTATTTATTTTAAAGTTAAATGTGATTTTTTTTACTTAAAATATTTTAACAGACTATAAAAACTGTGTGTATTTATGAGATACCATGTGAGGTTTCATTACATGCATATGTTGTGTGCCACTAGGTTTTAGTGATTGCTTATTGCAATAATACATTTTTCTAGGCATTTGGCCTAGCATTTAACAGCCAGTTAAGACACCTACCACCCACTTCAGAGTACCTGGCTTTGAGTTCCAGCTCTGGCTCCTGATTCGAGTTTCCTACTAATGCAAACCCTGGGAGGTGGCAGGTAATGGCTCAAGTAACTGGGCTTCTGCCACCTACTTGGGAGACCTGGATTGAGTTCTTGGCTCCCTGTTTCAGCCTGGCCCAGCCTCAGCCATTTCTGGCATTTGGGGAATGAATCAGCAGATGGGAACTTTTTCTGTCTGTCTCTCTCTGTCCATCTCTCTGCCTCTTAAACAATAAAACAAATATTATCTTAGCTTCATTTTAATTCTCATTTTTATTATGGAGTTTAGCAAGTTTTTGTATTTATTTTAAAATAAACATATATTAAATACTTGAGCCACCACAGGCCTGATTACTACAAATATCTCTCCTCCCCACTTCCCATGAAGTATACCCCAGCATATCTCAGCTATTTCTTCAAGTCTCCAAAAGACCGCCCTCTCCCCACCAAGACTTGAACTCTGTGCCTTGCAGTCACCGGGCAGTGTCCTCTCTGGCTACTCTGTCTTGCTCTTATCTTTCCTCTCACACTGTGAAAACTCATGAAGAAGTCTCAGCATTGCCACTACGTTGCCCTTTCTCACCCTACCCAGACCCAAACTTTTCTATCTCTTCTAAAATAAAACCAGTGCTAATCTGTAGCTGATAACACTGTAGAAGACTTGGAGGAGGTTGTTAGCAACTAACAGTTGAAGGACTCTAACTCTGCCAGCCATGAAGTCCCTGTGGCATTTAGAGAGTTCAAAGTGGGTTAATTCAATACTCTCATTTTAGACATAAGACAGCTGTGCCTAGAGAAGCTGAGATTTTGATTCAGTGTTACTAAGTCAGTGGGAGTGAGGCTCTTGACTTCAATACTTAACATATCAGCTGTCTATAATTTTGAGTAAGCTTTCCTACATTTCAGTTTTAATTCTGTATTATAAAGTCTTCTGTGTTCTTTGTTTTGTATGCATTGGCATTCTTTTGGTTGTGTGTGATAGAAACTCAGACTCACTTAAACGTATTGGCTCTGATTTCAGATATGGAAAGCCAAGACACTGTGGCAAAAAAATGTCCTACATGAAGGATCCCTGTGAGAGAGGCCCCAGTGGAAAGAAGGGGCCATCAAAGAAGGATGTACTTTTCTCTGAAGAGAGGAGAGAATTTCCACTTTGCTTATGGCCTTGTCTAAGTACTGACAGAGACTGTAGACTCAAAAGGCTTCCATAGCCTGGGCTGCTCATGTCAAGAGCCTTGGGTGATCACTGACATCATACCTATGAGTGTTAATTGTTAAATTAACAACAGGACACTGTGCACTTAATTCTCATGCAGGACTTCTGTCCTCAATGAGTTATGAGAATTAACTGTAAAACTTGTTCTCACACAGTGTTTGTTTGTGTGTATGTGTACAAATTGTTGAAATCTTTACTTAGTATAGAGCTGGTCTTCTGTGTATAAAGTTAATTGAAAATTAATCTTAATGGAGAATGGGACTGGGAATGGGAGAGGGAGGAGGAGGTGGGATGGGAGTTGGGGGTGGGAGGGTGGGTATGGTGGGAAGAATCACTGTATTCCTAAAGTTGTACTTATGAAATTTCTACTCGTTAAATAAAAGGTTTCTTTGGGGGAAAAATATTGGCTCTGGTAATGGGGAAGTCAATGCGTGGTGGATTCCAATGCCCAGAAAGTATTGTCAGGGCTGTGTTTGTTTTTCTCTCTCAGTTTTGCTTTCAGCTTTTGGCTCCAGTCCCAGACAGGCTCTTTCTAGGAGGCATAAAGTAGACAAGCAAAGCTTTGGTTTTATATGGTCTTTTTACTTTGCAATCCTGAGGTGTGCGTCTCCTGATGTCCTGTTTGGGTGACATGACCTTCCATGGATCAAATATTGTCACTAATGGGATGAAATACTTTGGCTGAGGCTTGGTTATTATCCCACCCTGAGACCTGAAGCAGGGAACAGGCAGCATTAGCTCCACATAATTTACATGGAATCAACTGGGTAATTACAGCACATGTGTGCATGTGTTGGGAGGGTGGGGTGAGGGAAGAGGGCAGTGTGCCCACATGAAAGATATTGAACAGATGAAAATATTTATATCTGGATAAATACATGTATTACTATATATCCTGTCCTTTGCTCTACCACATGTGGTAATGTCTGGTAGTTTGTTGAGATTTCTGAATTTTGTAAATACAGTTTTCTAACTAAAGCTTAAGAAGGCAATTTAATTACTAATTCAGGTTTGGGCTGGTCTCTACCCTTGTTTGGGTGAAACACAGCAGGTACACAATACCTGCTGGTGGGAAATTAGTACCACTGGCATATATGGGAGTGAGGCTCTGTTTTTAGCAGGCAGTTATATAAGCACCAGTTTACTGCATAACCATTTGCAATAGCCCCAATGATTACTGAACAGCATTCTGAAGAGTTAAATAATCTGAGGAGCAAAATTATAATCTTTACAGCATTAAAAAATAATCAGCTTCATGGAGGTATAATGAATGTAAAATAGAATTCCCTCATTTTAAGCATCACTCTCAAGAGCTACAACATGTAACAGTCACCATAATCAAGACAGAGAACATACCCATAATCCCCCAAATTTCCTTCATGCTCCCGGTCAGTTGACCTCCTTTTCCAACCACAAGTTTCCAGCTACTTTTAATTTGATTCATGTAGATATAGTTTTACCTATTGAGAATTTTATTTTTAAATACTTAAAAATGTAACACACATTTAAAATATTTATGTATTTGAAAGGGAGAGTGACAGAGATGGAAACGAAGTAACAGAAAGAGATCTTCCATTAGCTGGTTTCCTCTCTAAATATCCACAACAGCAAGAGGCTGAGCCAGACTGAAGACAGGTGCTCAGAACTCCATTTGGGTCTCCCATGTAGGTGGCAGGTATCCAAGTACTTGAGCCATTATCTTCTGCCTTCCCAGGCGCACTAGGAGAAAGCTGGGCTGGAGATGGAGTAGCCAGGACTCAATCCTGCACTCCAGGATTGGGACTCTGGTGTTCCAAATGGCAGGTTGAATCCACTGCCCCACAAATCCTGCCCTTAACTCTACATTTCTTATAGGTACTGTGATACATCAATAAATGTACAGCGTGTAATGACCAAATCAGGGTACTTGGATTTCTATCTCTTTAGACATATATTCAAATTTTCAATTAACCCATATCAGATGTATGTGTTTCTGAGGTGCAGAGTAATATTTCAGTCCATGTACCTAAGGTGTCCTGATCAAGTCAGGGTCACAAACATTTCCATCTGCTGATCATTACTTTATGTTTGGAGACTTTGTGCTTCTCTTTTAGTTATTCATAAGATGTCTAATAGTTTATTGTGAGCTATAGTCAGCCCCTTGTGCTATAGGACACCAGAATTTATCCCTTCCATCTAACTGTATTTTGGTACTGTTATCCAACTAGCTTCCATCCTGCAGTCTCTAGTAATCACTATTGAGAATTTAATGTATGATAAAACAAATAGTCATTTAGAAATGGATTCTTTCACCTAATGAAATACTTTTGATAGTCAAACATATTGATATTACTAGTTTGTTCCCACTAATTTCTGAGTGGTATTATCTTTTATGAATATATCATAATTTGCTTATGTATTAATACCAGTAGACACTCTTTGGAATTATTTTCAGCTTTTAGCTATTATGAGTAAGGCTGCTATGAACATTCATGTACAACTTTCTGTGTGAAACATACATTTTCATAAGTACATACATTTTCTTCAAAACATACATTTTTATCTAGGAGCAGAATTATTGAATTGTAATATAAATACATATTTAACTTTATAAGAAACTGCCAAATTTTTTTCCAACATGTTGTACCATTTTGCATCCAGTCAGTCACACATAAGAGTTCTACTTGGTACACATCTCTGCCAACACTTGGTGCTATCACACTTTTAAATTTTAGTTATTCTAGTGAGTGTGTGTTGGTATCTCATTGTATTTTCAGTTTTTACTGCTTTAAGTCCTAAGGAAACTAGTCCTCATGTTTAATGATATGAACGTATTTAAGTGGTTTGTTGGCCATTTTTTAAAATCTTCTTTGGTGAGCTGTCCAAATCTTTTGCTTATTTTAAAGTCAGGTTGTTTGAAAGAATTCTTTATATTGTCACTTGGCTCTTTCACTGGATACAATACAAGTATGTTTCAGTCAGTGAGACTGAAAAAACAGAAAGTTGATTGAATATTCCCAGTTCTCTGCTGGAAGGAGACTTGTTTTCCTCTGCCTTCATAGCGTCAGATAGAGGCAGTTCCCTTGGAGTTACTTTACTGCCTCTTCCCCCCTTCTTACCAGAGGCTGGGAGGAAGCAGGTAGCTGGTGATTCGGAGAGAGTTAGTGACCAGTTCTACTGAACCCTCACTTTCTCTGCCCTCATCTCCCACTTCCCCCTGTGATGATGTCACAGCCTGTGGTTCCCAGCACTGCCAGCGACCAGGAGTCTTCATTCAATTCAGAAGTTTTGAGTAAGTCCACTGACTCTTATAGTAAACTTCTCAAAAATTAGCTTCTCCAGGGGCAGGCATTTGGCACAGCAGTTAGGATGGTATCTGGGGCACCCACATCTCCTGGAGTGCCTGAGCTGGCCACCCAGCTCCACTTCCAATTCCAGCTTTCTGCTGACATGTACCCTGGGTGGAGGAGGGGGCAGCAGGTGATGGCTCAGGTGAGTTCCTGCCACTCAAGTGGGAGACCTGAATTGAGTTCTTGGTTCCAGGCTGGCCTGGATATTGAGGGCATTTGGGGAGTGAACCAAAGGATGGAAGAGCTCTGTCTTTCTCAGCCTTTGAAATAAAGAGGGAAAAAAATGCACTTTTTAAGAAAGCAGCTTTTCCAGTAAAGTCATCATGAGACTGTGTCATCACCATTGTTATATAACATTCCCCAGTCAAGGGAGCAACCTTATACCATGAGGATAAGGAACCATCTGGAACCAAGATAGAAAGGCACATATATAGGGTCTGTTCTCTAGGGAGTTTTAAATGAGTAAGAAAAAATGATGATTAATTTTTTTTTTAAAGAGAGAGAGAGCTCCCATTCACTAATCCACCTTCCAAATGGCTGCAAGAGCCAGGACTCGACCAGGTCAATCCAAAGCCAGGAGTCAGGAACTTAATCCAGGTCTTCTACATGAGTGACAGAAACTCTATCTCTTGAGTAGTTACCACTGCCTACCTGGGCCAGGAGCAGGAGGTGGGTATTGAACTCAGGCACTCCAGTATTGAACTTAGGTATCTTAAGTGCTAGGCCAAATATTGTCCCAGAGGGTGGATGCATAAAGAACTCCAGTGTAACATAGATCCCACTGAAACTACTGATTTTGAAAATAACCACAACATTAAATATCAAAACAGTGACAGGGCCAGCGCTGTGGTGCAGCTGGTTAACACCCTGGCCTGAAACGCCGGCATCCCATATGGGCACTGGTTCTAGACCCGGCTGCTCCACTTCCAATCCAGCTCTCTGCTATGGCCTGGGAAAGCAGTAGAAGATGGCCCAAGTCCTTGGGCCCCTTCACCCACGTGGGAGACCAGGAAGAAACGCCTGGCTCCTGGCTTCAGATCAGCGCAGCTCCAGTCATTGTGGTCAATTGGGGAGTGAACCACTGAATGGAAGACCTCTCTCTCTCTGCCTCTCCTCTCTCTGTGTAACTCTGACTTTCAAATAAATAAATAAATTGAAAAAAAAAAAAAAAAACCAGGGGCAGAAGACTTCTTTTGGAACCTAAATTTCCAATGTAATCAGTAATAGCTCACATAGCAATTAGCTACCTCTGCAATTTTTGCCCTCTCTGCCAACATTTCTAATATCCATTGGCCTCCTTCTCATTATTCCAGTACTTCTATGTGTGAAATTCTATTCTTCATTTCTGTTTTCTGGAAATCTTGTATCCTTTGCCCTGGAATTTATGAAAACTATTTTTGTCCCAAACAATCCAAGATGAATAATTTCTGAGGGTCCATGTGTTCAACCTGGGGCTTGGCAGATCTCTATGAAACAGACTACAAAACACTGTGAACGTCCAAATTGAAACCCAATTTCTTCCAGACTGATGACTCACAATCTGGATGAAAGTGTGTCACCTGCTGACCGGAGTTTCACAGGTGCAGGTTCTCACGCAGGTTGCCTTCAGGTGTCTGTCAGTTCTGTTTAAATGAGTCCCAGTGACTTATTGGGGGTGACCATCCATCCCAGTTTTCCCAGAACTGTCTCAGTTTATGCCTGTTATTTGCTATCATTATTTATAACTCCTTTTACTTGCAAATGTGCCCTAATTTGGACAATAAATTACATGGTCACTCTATGATGCAATGCAGAATACTTTCCAAATTATAATAGAACTACACACACACTCTTTGATATTTATTAAATTTAAACCTAGTTTGTATGCAAAATTCAAATTTACTTCTTTTGCTATATTCCATTGTTTAGCACCATAGTTAATAAAGTTAAAAATTTATTTTATTTTTTATTTTTTTTCTCGCTGAATGAAGTAGTTTATTTTTTTTATTTTTTTTATTAAACTTTTATTTAATGAATATAAATTTCCAAAGTATAGCTTATGGGTTACAATGGCTTCCCCCCTCCCATAACTTCCCTCCCGCCCGCAACCCTCCCCCCTCCCGCTCCCTTTCCCCTTCCATTCATGTAAAGATTCATTTTCAATTCTCTTTGTATACAGAAGATCAGTTTAGTATATATTAGGTAAAGATTTCAACATTTTGCCCATATATATTGGATTACTAATTATAGCATTAAATAGCAATGTACAGCACATTAAAGACAGAGATCCTACATAATTTTTTTTCAAATTAATTAATTTTCTATGCCATTTCCATTTTAACACCAGGTTGTTTTTTTTTTTTTTCATTTCCAATTCTCTTTATATACAGAAGATCACTTCAGTATATAATTAGTAAAGACCTCATCAGTTTGTGCCCACACAGAAACGCAAAGTATAAAAATACTGTTTCAGTACTAGTTATAGCATCACTTCACTTTAGACGACACATTAGGGACAGATCCCACATGGGGTGTAAGTACACAGTTTTTAAAAGCCACAATAAGTATTTATGACTATTCAAACTAAAGTCATCAAGTCATACATTCTAAAACAAAAGAATGTATAAATAATATATATTGTTGGAGTCACAGTCTCTAATTCTGTTGTATTGCATAAAATCAAAAATACTGTTTCATGGTCTGGAATCCTAAAGACAATTTGGATCAGAATCAGATTGAGCTGAGAGACAGGGAGAGAGGGAGAGACAGGTTGATCCAGGTGGAAGACACGTGCACTTCCGGATCAACGAAAACTGTGACCCCAAAGAAAGCTTGGACATACCTAAGTAAGACAGAATGCCCTTAAAGATAAGATGGAAGGTCACTTAAGAAAATCCCATAGAAAAGATAAAGATTCAGGCATCAGTGTGGGTTTTTAGCACAGCGGTTAAGATGTTGTGTGGGCTTCTGCATCCCCTATCAGAATGCCTGGGTGCACATCCCAGCCTCTCACCTGACCCCAGCTTCCTGCTGATGCACACTGTGCGAGGCAGCAGGTGAGGGCTCAAGTGGCTGGTCATTGCCACCCACGTGGGAGACTCATACTGAGTTCTGGATTCCTGTTTTCCATCTGACCCAGCCCTGACTGTTATAAGCATTTGGGATACAGAACAGCAGATGGGAGATTCTCTCTCTGGTTCTCTCAAGAAAGAATAATAAAAAAAGATTCAGACACCAAGAATATAGGGATATTATAGGAATCAGGTAAGATCTAAAAACTAAAACACTCTATTTTCCACATCAAATTGATTATTTCCTTGATTGTTACAGAACGGAATACCTGCCAGAAAAGTTAGCTGAAGATAGATGACAAGGTCAGAATCATAGGATCAGGGTTCTGTTTTTTTACTAGACACAGTGTCTGGAAGGAATTTATTTATTATTGAATACCCATTTAAGAAATATGTGAATACTTGTTATACTCCAGGCATTCTGCTAAGTGTTACATATAAATGGGGAGAAAAAGGAAAGAAACTACAGTAAATGTCAAAAAAAAGGATAAGGTTCCCATAAGGAACCTATAGCTCTTTAACTGCATAATTCATTGTGTTGCACATTTGTATTTTATGTGTTCTGTATTGATTGACTAGGCACGATACCCTTCTTATGATTTGCTTGTCCACTTAATTTTTTAGAAAAAAATATTGGGGGATTCAGATATGTTTTGGTCACTGTCCTTGGTGCTGGGGCCAATATTTGAGAATCTCTCATTACAAGCTAAAGCTATAACTTAATATTTTAAGCATTTTCTAAATATAAGCACAATGTGATATTATTTGGTGAAAATGTTCATTTTCAAGAGCTCTTTTCCTTCCAAAAGCTCCAGACAATTATGCATTCATTGCTTTCCTTAAGTGCTATCAGTTACATAGCCTCCACATAGTATTTCAACATGAGGTTAATTGCAGCTAAAGAAAAGTTTATGATTAGTCCAGACAGGTATTTTTCTTCATTGTCTAATACCATAAATCCATTAAATTCCTATCCATCTTGTCATCCTCTCCTTGAAGGCTTGGTTATATGACCTGCAATACTAGTTCAGTTTCATGATTATAATTGTGATTGGCAGAGAGCTTTCAGACTTGCAATAAATTTTGCTACAGCAGAGAAGGATTTTGTACCACCCCAATTCCATTGTGAAATCTGAATTTTTAACTACCTTATTACTGGTGAACAGTCTCATTTGGAAGAAAGTACAAAAGCAATGAATGTGTAATTGTCTGGATCTTTTCAGAAAAAAAGAGGTTTTGAAAATGGACATTTTCACCAAATACCATAATCTTGTGCTTATATTTAGAATGCGGTTAAAAATATTATTTTAGTGCTTAAGCTTACAATGAGAGATTCTTAAGTGTTTGTTCCAAGAACTGTGACTTAAACATCTGTTTTACAAAAAATTTTGCTAACAAATTAGTAGATGTATAAATCTTAAGAAATGCATCATAGTAGTTCAGTTCTTCTGGCTTATTCTCGTGATTTGTGTAACTTCAGTCATTCACCTCAGAGAATTAGGTTTGAAGTCAGGTTTTTGGCATTTCTGTTTTACAGTTGGCCATTGAAACATACCATATTTAACCCTATATTCTGGAATTATCCTGTATCTCTAGATTATTTTCGCAGCACAGATAATCTTGCATAATAGGAGGGGTGGTAGGGATCTTCTTAGTGGAAGTGGATAATATTCTTTCTTTCTTTCTAGAATAAGCCGTTTTCAGGGATTTTCTGGTATATGTATATATGTGTGTGTGTATATGTGTGCATGTATAAGCAAGTAGCCCCTATACCCATGATACATGTATTCCTCCTTGAAATTTCAGTTGTTGACATGCTGGAAAAATTGGGCACGTAAATTATTTCTGCCCCAGGCACTTTAACTTGAACGGCCAGCACTTACTCAGCTGGCCACCATAGGTCTCCATGTCCTTGGCAGCATTACAGGGGTAATATTTTTTAACATGGATGAACAGCTCTCGAAAATTTCTCCAATGTATTAAGTAGGAACAAGCCTTTCTTCAACATCAGACTTGCATGTCTTCCCATCACATTTATTTCCCTACCACAAACATATTTATTGGGGCCATTATGAGAAAAATCTCCCTCTCCATAAATGTTTGTCTTCCCCTTTGTCCCTTTTATAGGATCGTGAAGAAATGATGGAGGGGCTTGTTGGGCAGAAGTATGTATGTGTGTTTGGTTTTTTTCTTAGCAACTCCCTTTCAATGGACTCTTGCCATAGAGTCTTCTTTAAAAAACCAGATATTAGATTTTTATAGTTTGCTTTAGAGTGAGAAGTGGGCAACGTGTCAAAATAGGTGACATGTGGGACTTAAAAGGTGAATGATAAATGGAATGCTCTCTGTCTCAGCATTTACAAATTTACTATATCCATTGGCATCATGAACCTGTACCTAGGATTAGTATTTTAACTGATCACCTACAACCAAATAGCTACTTATGAACAGTTTAAATTGTTGGGTTAAGATAGCTAAATGTTCAGTAGTAATTTTTCAAAAGTTTTATAGCTGTAGACACAGTCAAGAAAAAAAATCTTCAAATTTTCTGAAAATCACCATGAACAATTATCTCTGGGGTACAGGACAGCATTGTTTGGGTGGTCTGTTACAGACGCTTTGTTCCTAATTAAAATAAAATTCAGAGTATATTTGAATTCTGCTAAGGCAAATGGGTATCATTTAAGATTCTGTAGAATCTAGAGTGACAATTGGAGAGTACAAAGACAAGTGTTCTACTGTGCCTTTAGACAGATAATGGAGCAGGCTCAACTATTTGAGTCAATCCTTGATCCCTGTTTTAGGGTATTAATTTACTGCTTAATAGTAGACAGGGGAGTAAGGCAGCGAATATGCATCATGATATCAAGTCCTATAACAAGACTTCATCCAGTTTCCTAGCAGTCTGCTGGGGACATGGCAATACAGATCAGAGAATGAAAACACATCATTATGGTTAATTGGGTGAATTCAAGGCATACTTCCCCTTTAAATTCTCATGTTTACAACCCTGTTCTATCTGGTTCATTTAGGGTGCAGACAATCTGAGCATGCTTCTTGGTAGATGTTTCTCAGAAAGCCAATGACCTGACTAGCCCTCCTATTGGCAGCTTCTGTGAAAACCATAGAGACCAAATGACCTACTTATGTCTTCAAAGCAAGGCTTAGGGAAGGTGGGAATGGAGAGCAGTTCTGGGCTCCAGTTATTGCTGCTGCTGCTGCTGCTGCTTCAACAGCAGGTCTATTTCCAGGGAAATTTAGAAGGTTCTATTTTTAATCCTCTCACTTTTAACATAAAACTACACTGTTGTATTTGAAGACCTGAGGTTAATTCCTGAGCCCTAAAGAGAATTCATATGTTATATTTTAAAATATCTTGAGGGGACAGCATTTGGTGCAGTGGGATAAAACACCACTTGAGACACCTATATCCCATGTGAATGGCCTGGGTTCAAGCGCTGATTCTGCTTGTGATTCCAGCTTCCTGCTAATGTGCACCTTGAGAGACAGCAGATAATGGCTCAAATACTAGGGTCCCAGCCACCCACATGAGAGACCCTGATGGAGTTCCTGGCTTCAGCCTAGCCTGGGCCCCGCTGTTGCTGTTGCGGGTATTTGGGGGAGTAAGCCAGTAAATGGAAGCGCGCGCTCTCTCTCTCTCTGTATGTGTGGTTTTCTCTTTCAGATAAATAACACAAAAATGACACACACACAAATTTTGATCTAGGCACATATCCTAGAATATTCTCTATTTTCTAGAACTACCAGTCACCAGTAGAGTTATTTGGATGAAAGATCTATTTATGAATGTATTTTATTTATCTTTCAAAACCTCAACTCTTTTTTAATTGAGGCAAAACTTTGGCATGTAAAATGCATAGCTCTTAAGTTTAAAATTCAATGACATTACAAATATATGCCTTGTATAACCAATAGCCTAATCGAGATAAAGAACACTTCCATTAACCCAGAAAATACCCTATGTCTCCTTCCAATTTTTTCTCCATTGTTAACAACTATTACTGTCACTTCTATCACCAGAGATTACTTTTGCCTGATGTTGAATTTCAGATAACTGTAGTCATATGATATCTGTCTCTATTTCTCTATCTGTCTATCTATCTACTCTCTGTCAGGCTTTTTTCTTCAACACAATGTTTTGGAAATTTATCTATATTGTTGAATTACCAGTAGTTCAAATTTTCTTATGGGTAAGTAATATTCCCCTATATAACACAATTTTTTTATTCATTCTCTTATTGATGGCCATTTGCGTGTTTTTGTTTTATACAATGTTTGTCTCTTCTGAAGAAAGATAGCAAATTTACTCTTGTGGAAGACTTTTTTGGATGTATATTTTCATCTAAATAGAATTTTGAGTAGATACATCTTAGTTTATAAAGAACTATGAACTGATTTCCTGAATTAGCTGTGCTATTGATTCTGGTTTTCCACACCCTTGCCAATATTTGACATTTCATTTTCAATCTTTTTAATTCTAGCTGTTCTTGTGGGTGTGAAGAGATGGATCATTATGAGTTTTATTTTGGATTTCCCTAATAATTTATTTTTAACTTACAACATTTCATGTGCCTATTGGCCAGTTATATAACTTTTCTGGTAGTGTTCAAGATTTTGTCATATATTTTATTGAGTACTTGTTCTTTTGCAATTGAGTTGTAGAATTTTTATCTTCTAGATAAATCTTTTGTTACATGTGTGATGCAAACATTTTCTTCCAATATGTGGCTTGCCTTTTCATTTTCTTATTATGTCTGCTGATGAAGTCTTAATTTTGATAAGGAACATGACAATTTTTTTGTAGTTAGTGCTTCTGTATTCTCACTAAGCAATATTTGCCCATCTCAAGGTTACAACCTTAGTCTTTTTTCTTCTAGAAGCTTTATAATTACAGCTTTTAAGTGTACCACTCATGTCAAGTTAAAATCTGTTTATATTGTGAAGGAGACTTTGAAGTTCATGTATTTCCTCACATTTTTCTAATTGTATAAATGGGATAGCAATATTGTTCTTCCTGCATTACAAAGCTGTAAAACATTGGTTAAAATATGCTTAGGTGTATTTTTGAACTCTATTATGTACCAATGACCTATTTGTCTTTACTTACATTAATAGCACCCTGTCTTGATTACTGTTGCTTTATTCTAAGTTGGGATGTCAGGCAGAGTTGAGGCTTCCAGTTTTGTTCTTGTTTCAGATTATTTGGGTCATGTCAAGTCCTTTGACTTTCCACATAACTTTTAGAATCAATTTGCCAAGTTTTAGCCCAAAAATGCCTGGTGGAAAATTTTGATTGGTATTGTGTTGAATCCATGGATCAATTTGGAAAGACATGGCATCTTATAACATTGACTTTTCCAAGTTACAGACATTTTCTAGCTCTCCATCTATTAAAGCCATTGTAAACTTTTCTTTTGTGCTTGGTAGCGTCAATTGGAGAAATACTATACATCTTTAACAAGATTTATTTATTTATTTTATATAAAAGAGGGAGGGACAGAAAGGGAGAGAGGGAGAAGGAAAGAAAAAGAGATCCTTCATTCTCTGGGTTCACTCTCCAAATGCCTGCAAAAGCCAGGAACCAGGCACTCTATCCAAATCTCCTATGTGAATAGCAGGAATCCAAGTACCTAGACCATCATATACTGCCTTCCAGAAACGTTTTCAGGAATCTGGATCCAGAAGTGGGGACTCAAATCCAGGCACTCCAATATGGGATGTGGGCATCCCAACTGACATCTTAACCTGTTGCACCACAAATGCCCACAGCTGCATATATTTTTAAAATTTTATTGCTAAATACTTTGTATTTTTGTGATGCTCTTATACATGGAAACAAAATTTCATTGACTTGCTATTAATGTATGAAAATACCCTTGGTTTTTGTATATTCACCTTGTTTACTAAAACTTTGCTTAATTCATTATTAGTTTAATAAAGCAGGTTTTTAAAAGAGTTGCAATTGTATATATAAATGATTATGTTTTCTGCAAATAAATACTGTTTTGCTTCTACCTTTTTATTCTATATGTTCTTTATTTTTTTTTCCTGCTTTATTGCATGGGTTTGAAACTTCAATACAATAATGAAAAGCAGTGTGACTTTCTTCCCTTGTTTATATTTTTATGGAGACAATGTTTAATATTTCACCATTATATGTTGCTGTCCAAATAATTTTCATAAAGGTATTTCTATCATACTGGTAAAGTTCCCTTCTACTCTCAGATTCCTCAGAGTTTTCCTTTTCTATAATTATGAATATGTGTATCTTATTTAGTCAAATATTTTTCTGCATCTGTTGAGATGATCATGTACAACATATATTATCCTCCTTTTTATGTTTGGTGGTAACTTATATGGGTAATTTTCAAATGCTAAAATGACTTTGTGTTACTGGAATAAAACCTAGTTGATTATAACTTATAAATTATAATAGTTTATGTAATTTCATTTTCAATTTATTAATAATTTACTAAGGATTTTTATCTGTGTCCATGAGAGAAATAAACCTGTAATTCTCTTTTGTTGTGATGTCTTAAGCAAATTTAGTGTCAGGGTTTTTGTGCCCTATTAAAATGTGTTGCAAAGTATTTCCTTCTCTACCTCCTTCAAACCACTTACATATATGATAATATAAATATATACATGGATTATTTCCTTCTTAAATGTTTGACAGCATAAAAATATTATAAATATAACCAAAAAAGCCTGGGCTTTTTTATGTAAGGTTATTTATCACATTCATTTTCTTTGGTAGATATTAATCTATTTGGAATTTGATAAATCGTGTCTTTAAAAATATCTATTTCATCTAAGTTGTAGCATTTACAGGTATTCAATTATTTTTAATATTGCCTTATTCTCATTTGAATATCTCCAGGACCTCTACTTATAACACATATTTTTAAAGCTAAATAACATTCCATTGTACAAATGTAATTATTTATATGTAGTCATAAATATTAACTATGATATATGTCTCACAGTTTATTTATCTATGTGAGTTGTTTATATAGATAGTAAATAATGTTGCCATGAACATGTGAGTGTAGATATATTTATAAGGTCATTATTTCATCTCTTTGGGGCATATACCTAGAAGAAGGATTGCTATATGGTGTTGCAGTTCTATTTTAGTTTCTTTCCACACTCTTTTCTAAAGGGGCCCAACCAACCTACATTATCACTAAGAGTGTGCAAGGGCTCCCTTTTCCACACGCCCTCACCAGCACAGCTTATCATTTGTCTTTATAAAAATAGCCATTCTAGCATGTGTGAGATATCTCCTAGTGATTTTGATTTGCATTTTTCCTGTGGTTAGTGATGTTGGGTACATTTTCAATTTCTCTGGAGAAGTTTCTATTTGGACAATTTGGCCACTTTTTAATTGAGTTGTTTTTCTGATACTGAGTGTGTGAGTTCTTTATAAATTTGAGGTATTAGTCCATTTTTAGCTATATGGATTAATTATTTTCTCCTAATTGATAGAATTACCTTTTTATTTTGTTGATCATTCCCTTTGCTGTACAGAAGCTTTTTAGTTTGTGGTAGTCTCATTTACTTATTTTGTCTCATAGACTGAAATTTTAGTGTTATATACAAAATATGATTGTCAAGGCCAATGTCAAGGAGCTGTTTTTTAGGTACATACTTTGATATTTTTTAGAAATATTCAGTCACTATTTCTTCAAATATGTTTTTTTTTATATCTACCCAATTTATTCACTCTTCTTCTACAGGTACTCCAATTATCCAAATGCCAGTCTGATTGATATGACTCACGTTCAGGTCTCCCACTGGGTAGCAGGGACTCAAGTATTTGAGCCACCATCTGCTCCATCCCAGGTACATTGGCAGGAAGCTGTATTAGAATTGGAGATAGGATGCCATCCCAGGCACTCTGATATGGGATGTGGGCATCCCAAGTGGTGGCTTAACCCACAATATCCATTCTTCTGTTTTCTTTAGTGTGGGTCATTTTGATTGTTCTACCCAACAAGTCATTATTCCTTTATTTTATAATTTTCAATTTGCTCTTCAGTATATATAGTGAATTTTTTTTAAAATACTTTTTAAATTGCATGTTTACATTTGATTCTTTTTTATAGTTTTCATTTCTTTTAGAGTCCTTATCTGTTACTTATTATGTCCATCTTTTTTTCTTTGGGTATGTTTATAATATTTGCTCTGTATATCTATTCTGGTAATGATAACATCTGGTTCATCTCAGCAATGGTTTTTATTCTCAACTATGGGTCACATTTTCATTTCTTCATATATTCAGTAATTGTTCTTAAATGTTGGACAATGTAAATGGCATAATTTTGAGATTCTTCATTATTCATGATTCTTTAAAGATATTATATACTGATCTGTGACACTTTTGGTTCTCTCCAGTTCACTCATACCTTTTCCTTTCCTCCCTCCCTCCCTCCCTCCCCCCTCCCTTTTTTCCTTTCTCTTCTTCCCTTCTTTCCTTTCCTCCATTCCTTCCTTTCCCTTCCCTTCTGTTTTTCTTGTCTTGTCTTGTTTTGTCTTTTCTGTCTTTCATGCAATTCTAGTTCCATTTGGAAAATAGTCCTCTGGTGAGGCTCTTTTTTTTTTTTTTAAATCTATTTATTTGTTTGAAAGGCAAAGTTGTAAAGAGAGAGAAGGACACACACACACACACACAGATCTGATGAGGCTCTTATTCTCGGATTTAATACTTCTAGATTGTGATCTTTAGGGGTTTCTGCTGAATGCCCAATGTGCAGTCTTTTCACTCAGACTTGACCTGAAGTTTAATTTTTCACACATAGCCTGACCTCTGGTATTGTGCTTCAGCTCCAGACCCATAGGAAATACTCCCTAGTAGGCTTAACAGTGTCTTACTCTCTGATTTAGTATTCTAACACTCAGCCAAAGAGGTGCAGGGAACCCCAATCTAGGTTTCTAATTTCCCTTCTCTATACAACTACCTTTCTTGTGATCTCTATTGTGAAAATTCCAGCTGCTTTAAAAGCCAGGAATTCTAACTTTTTACTCACTCAGTTCAGGTGGACCTCTGCTCCACTTGGGTACTAACTCATTGCCATGGCAGATCAACAATGCAGAAAGAAGGCCAAAGCAATCATAGGGCTCCATTTGTGTCCTTTGATTCTCTCAAGGGTCCTGGTCCCGCTATGCTTGTTGCTCAATGCCTGAAAGCAGTTGTTTCGTACATGCATTGTACAATTTTGCTGTTTTTTCGCTGGAAGGAAAGCCCAATAGTAGTAACCAGGTCATTGCTAGAAGCGGAAGCTCTATTCTGGTTTGCAAACACATGTAAGGCCATGATCTTACTTTTTTTATATTATGTGAAACATATATCTGTGTTTATAGGGAAAACACCTTTTTTCCTCCTAATATTCAGTGCTTCAAAGACTCTTAAAACCTTAGTCTCTTTGTTAGAAACAATGGCCAAAAGAAACAGTACTAGAGTCTAGGACTTCATCCATAAAAAGAGAAAGTATTTGTTTAGACATAAATCAATGAATAAATCCTGCGTCTTAAATGTAAACTTACAATGCTTGTAGCTATTTTGATTACAGATAGCTTAAAATTGATTTTACTCATAATGCACATTTTAAATTTATTATATAAAATATGGTGTGAGTATAATTAAATATTATACAGCCATTAACTCTGCAAAATATGCCTATAGACATGGAAAATATTCATGATATAGTAAATGAAAAATTTATGGTCAGTTTTATAAGAAAAAAATGTGTATGCATTTGTGGTCCAAATCTTGTGGCCAATTAGTATCATATTTCTTTTAACAATTACATTAAATAGGATGTGTGTTTGGCCTGGCAGTTAAAATACTGCTTGAAGTGCCCACATCTCATATTGGAGTATGTGGCCTGAAATCCCAGCTCTTCTGATTTCAGCTTCTTGCTATGTATACTCTGGGAGCCAGCAGGTGATGTCTCAAGTAGTTGGGTCTTTGCTACTCCTGTGAGAGATCTGACTTTGGCCTGACTCATCCCTGGATTTTGCAGGCATTTAGGGAGTGAATGAGCAGATGGGGGATCTCTGCCTTGCAAATAAATAAAATAATTAATTTTAAAAAATAATTCAATACTTAAAATGGCTTTTATATTGAGCGGAAGTGACAATGATCGGAAAAGGGATTGAGGTAAACTTTTAGGCTTCTTGATTTGTCTATATACTGATTTTTTAAAAATTTTATTTGAAGGACAAAGAGATATGCATACATGCACACATACACACACATGCACATCTTTCATTTGCTGGCTCACTCCCCAAATGCCTAAAACAGTGAGGGCTCAGTCAGGCTAAAGATGGGAGTGACCTCAATTCAGGTCTCCTACGTGGATGGCAGGGAACCAAGTACGGAGCCATTATCTACTGCCTCCAAGAATGTGCACAGCAGGAAGCCAGACAGGAAGCACTGTAGCCAGGGCTCAGACCAGACACCCTCACATGGGATGTGGGTTTACCAAGCAGCATCTTCACTGCCACAGCAAACACCCACCCTTCTATCTTGATGTAAATGGCTATTTTACAGTGTATGCTTAAGTAAAAATTTAGTAAGCTTTATAATTTAGTTCACTTTACCTACTTTATTGTATTTAAGTTATACCAGAAAATGTCAAAAAATGGATATGACTTTAACCATATTCTCGCCACCACAAAAGTGTCCTATTCACTCAGACTGGGATAAATCCCATCCCCCACGAAGTCTCATGTACGCCAGTCCCCTATAGCTCACCTTGGGTACTAAGAATTCAACATTCATCTTCAGTTTAAAGGAAATCTGCCACCGTTATCCAAAGCTAGTTGCTTTGCTGTGGATTATTAGATTGTGATAGGGACTGAGACTGAATACCTATTGGAGAGAAATCCAGAACGATTTGCTAGTCTCACTATTCTTACAAATACCCCTTCACAAATACTTCTCACCATGCCTAGAATAAAATATAATCTACATCAAAATTTATAAGACCTGACCCCATCCTTCCTCTCTGCCTCCATCTCCTGCCATGTGCCATCATTCCCCTTGGCCAGCCAGCACTAGCCAGGTGGCCCTGCCCTCCTATCTCCCCCTTGAAGTTATTTGGGTTCCATTCTCAGGGAGTTTGCATTCAATTGATCTCTTGCTTAGAGCACTTTCCCCCAGATGTTGCCTTCTTTGCAACTCAAAAATAACGTTTATTTCTACTCCCCACACTTGAAAACCCAGCTACAGCAATTGTATTAGTCAGCTTTTGCTTACGGTAATGTAACCAAGACAAGATACTCAGGAAGGAAAGAGGCTTATTTTGGCTCACGATTCTATTGATTCACAGTTCAATATTGGGCAGCTCTATTAGTTTGGCCTCTGATGAGGGCAAGGGATGGCAATGGTTAGAGCATCTATGAAGTATAGATCACATGGCAAGCTAGGAGGCAGAGAGAATGGCTGGGTCCAACTCATGCTTTTTTTTTAACCAGTCCTCCTCTCAAAAGAACTAACTGCCTTCCAAGAGCATGATATTCCAAGACATCCCACTAGGCCTAGCTCCCAAACTCCATCATTAGATTACATTTCCACCCTCTTTATGCCATTAATTATCACTTTGAGGTCTAAAGTCCTGCATGAGTTCAGGAGTTAAGTCGTGTTCAAACATAGTAGCAACCTCGTTCAGTCCCACGTTATTCTGTTTGTATCACCCCACTTTATCTCACTCATTCATAATCCATGTGAACATATCAAGTGATTTGTATAGTTGTGTACATGTATTTATTGGGGAGGGGTCTGTCTCCTCCCCACCAGAATACTGTACACAATACTTGAGGACAAGGCCTCTGTCTTGTACAATGCCATATCCCCAGTTACTTGTGTTTAGAAACTGGTAGTGTTCAGTAGATGTTTTTGACAGGTTTTGTGAACCTGCCATGAATACTTATCATCACCACCATTGAGCATATTACAGAATCAATTCTGGCTTCCAAATACCTCTGGGGAAGTGAAGGGAAGAACTGGAGAATCTGGAGTTCCTGCCACGTGGAGTGACCATTGAAAACACACGGTTTCTCACGGTGCCAGGTCATCCCCATTCACTGCTGTCAGCCTCTTAGCTGTCCAGCACTAACCCTGTGTGAGTGGTAAGGGTTGGGGTGGGGTGAGCGCCAGGAGGAAACCTAGGGGCAAGTCAAGCTCAGTCACTTGCACGTTACCTTCAGCTAGGATTGTACCTACCCATTTGCATACTTAAGTTTCCAATGTTAAAGTTCTTTATTACTTACTCATAGCTTTAAATCCAAAAGCATCACCACAGCGCTAGGGCTGCTGGGTCAAGAAATTTTACAGTCATAGTCACATACTATGCCATAAATTATCCTTGCCTAAGGCACACTGAGTCTCAAAATCCAACCACTTTATTTCTTTTTGGTAGATAGTTTGGTCGATAGTTTGGTCCTTGTTACTCAACAGGGATGGGTTCAGTACTTCAGCTAAGTGAGGTTTTTTTTGGAGTGGATGGCAGAGAGGTGCTCTTTACATAAGGGTGTATATGATGCCACAGGATAAAATATTGATAAATTTCCCTTCATGAGGTGTTAGATAGAAAAACAAAAGAATTGGGGCAGAGGGGTCAAGGAAAATGCCAGATTATCATGTTTCAGCCAGCTATAACAAAAAGAAAGTTTTCCTTTATTCCCCTGGTGTGAGGACAAAGGGTCAAATTAGCGAAGCTCTGAATGCCAGGACAGCTGTTTCAGTGTCTTCACATTCCACCAGTGAAGTAAAGAAACCTTGAAGTGAATCCTGTCGCTTTCCAAAGTGGGGCCGACATCCCTTTAATGTTAAAATGTAAAACAAGCAAACAAAAAAACCCAAAGAGAAGGAAAACAAGCCGGTTTTCTGGTGTGCCTGCCAGGACAAACTGGTGCCTTATTTGGAATGCCAGTTGAATTATTTGGATGTCACCATTTCTGTAGCTTTCCGTTAGGCCTCCATTCTTTATATTACATTTTCACAGCTCAATTACCAGACCAATTATAGTTTTTTTTCTTTTTATTTGTTCTTTTTTATTGCTCCTGGGACAGGAGAAAAGAACATTGGTGACAGTCATCTCATTTATGGAAGGCTTTCAACATTACTGATTAGAATGCTCTCAGCAAGTCGACTTGCCAATGACATACTATAAAGACAGCTTTTTGGATTAGAATCTTCATGGCAATGGAAATATTTCCCACTAATGGAAATCTACAAATGTGAGCTGACTCACTGAGTGAGGAACAAGAGTGGTCCTTCAGAGAGGGCCTTAGATTTCCTGCTTCTGTTCTGATTTTTATCATTGATACAGAAAATGGCACATGTTCTGTGTATTATGGAAAAGCAATTGAAATTCAAACTTACATAGGTTTTTAACACTCAGTTAAACAATAACAGTTAACAAAATTTAAAACTTCAAGGCTTTTAAACTTTAACATCTGAGTTAGATTGCAATATGGTTAATCATATTGAATTTGTTCTGGAAATGACCTGAATGTTAAAAATATATATTTAGGTATAGAACTGGTTCTATTCAGTGGTTATTGGCAGGTACAGCATGAGTGAATTGAGAAATCAGAAACCATAAAACAGAATGAGGGTTTTGGTAGCACAGAGAGAAAAGCATCCACACATGGCTGGAAAGAGAAGGATCATAGTCACTACCAGGCTAATACTATGGTGAAAACGTTCCAGGGTGTGATAAAAACAGGATAAAGCCATGTCTGAAAGTCTGCTCAAAATGTTACATCAATATTGTTAAAGGCATTGGGTATAGTCTAAGAAGGTATTTGTACGTAGAGCTTTGCCTATTAGATTTCCAGATATTCACATTCTTTTCTTTTTAATATATATATTTTTCATATATTTCTTTTTTTTTTTTGACAGGCAGAGTGGACAGTGAGAGAGAGAGAGAGAGAGACAGAGACAGAGAAAAAGGTCTTCCTTTGCCGTTGGTTCACCCTCCAATGGCTGCCGCGGCTGACGTGCTGTGGCAGGTGCACCACGCTGATCTGATGGCAGGAGCCAGGTGCTTCTCCTGGTCTCCCGTGGGGTGCAGGACCCAAGGACTTAGGCCATCCTCCACTGCACTCCCTGGCCACAGCAGAGAGCTGACCTGGAAGAGGGGCAACTGGGACAGAATCCGGCACCCCGACCGGGACTAGAACCCGGTGTGCCAGCGCCGCAAAAGGAGGATTAGCCTAGTGAGCCGCGGCACCGGCCCACATTCTTTTCTTAAAACAAGGATTTTCTGATTCCTTCACCTGTAAATTTAATCTGATTCCAGCTTTTAGGAAAATCCTAATGTTGTGATGGTTCATCCCTAAAATTAGGAGAAGTCAGATAGGATTTCAGATCTTGAGGACAAGCTGGTGATGGGTTGGCCATGGCAAAAATACCCCTGATGGAAAAGAAGTAAGGAGAACCAATTAGGAGACCTAACCTGGGATTGAGGATTGGAACAGACAAGGGGAAGACAAGAGCATGAGTAAGGTAAGCACACAAGAGACAGGCACCTGGGGGCTAGAATGCCAAGAAGAGTTGAGAAAGTCTTTGGCTACTGCCTCATCACTTTTGTGGAAGATGGGAATTTGAGGCAGGCTTAACAGTAAAGAAAGACAGTGTCTGACATTCACCATTGTCCATTTTGCTGCTAAGTCTGATTTTGACCCCCAATGCTCCAAATCAAATAACTGGGTATCTGCCATCATCTTGATTTAATTCCTGCCCCTCAGCTTCATCTTGGTATCTGGGAACTTGCTACCAGAGATATTGCTGATGCCATCTGCTATTCTACCTTCCTTAATTCTGCCTGATTTTTCCATTGCTGCCTTTTATCTGTCTGAACTTCTTGGTTAGTTTCTTGGACCAGGGCTTTTCACCTATATTCACACCACTCAAGCCTTCTTCTCTCAAGGGTTATTTTTGGATGGTTTCTCAGAGGCATATGAGTTGGGGCAGTGTAGGTGCCCATCAACTGATAAGGATGCTAGGGAGCAGGAAGGTGCCAACTGTGGTGGAATGAGAAGGCCATGCCAAGATGGCTGCTGGCAAGCCAGCATCAGTTACTCAGGGATGGCTTTGGAAACCCCCGGGGAAACCACTGGGCAACGGAGCCTGCCTGGCAACAGGCTGTGATTGGTTAGGGCATAAACTGCCCCTTGACCGGATTGGCTGCCTCTGCTATATAAGCTGCTGTACCAACTGAAATAAACGAATCTGCGGGCTGCTCACCTCTGGTCCACTTTCACCTGACTCCCAGGGTCTGTGTGGTGACTCCACGCCTCTTGCTCCCACCACACTTCTCCTCTCAGAACGAATCCACAGCAATAGCCAATGCCTCCCTGGAATCTTTCTTATATAACTGAGAGTTGATACAGAGAACTCCAGTAGTTTCCATGGAAGCATTAGTTATAATCAGGGCCATTGTACCTTGATTGGAATGAGGGAGCTGAGAAATTTTCATAGAGAAGAAGGGGAAGGGAAAAGTATATCAACAACCCAATGACACTATTATGAAGGATGCTTTAAAAAAAATCCCTGAGGATGATTTTATCACTTTGCCAAATACTAGCTCTGAATATTCTTATTAATCTGACTATAACAATCAACTACAGACAATGAAGCAACCGGGCCAAAATTTGAGACCTACATTCAGTGTACATAGTTTCACACAGTGCTCTGGACAATAAAGCAAAATCCCTTGTCTCTATCAGCCAATTGTTCAAATTTCATTATTAAAGATATTTCCCAGCCCATGATCCCCTACTGTTATCCCTCAAGCCATATTTTTATTTATTACACATCCATCAAGACAGTCAGCTGCTGTTATGTAGCAGTAACTTAGTATTTCAACTGGGATTTCCATTTTTACTTTCATCATAGCACTTGGAGACATGGAAGGCAAAAATGAGTAAAGAAGAATAACTTTTGGAACCAGCACTGTGGCATAGTGAGTTAAGCCGCAACCTTCAATGCCAGCATCCCATATGGGTGCTGGTTTGATTCCTGGCTGTTCCACTTCTAATCCAGCTCCCTGCTAATGCACCTAGGAAAGCAGCAGAAGGCCCAAGCATTTGGGTCCCTGTACCTACGTGGAAGACCTAGAAGAAGTTCCTGGCTCCTGGCTTCATCTGGCCCAGCTCTAGCCATTTTGGCCATTAGGAGATGAACAGCAAATGGAAGATCTCTCTCTCTCTCTCTGTGACTCTGCTGTTCAAATAAAATAAATCTCTTTAAAAAAGGAAGAAGAACTTTCACGATAGTAGATGGGTCCACAATAACAAAACAAACAACTCATTAAGAAATGGGCAAAGGACTTAAACAGACATTTCTCAAAAGAGGAAATCCAAATGGCCAACAGACACATGAAAAAATGTTCAGGATTACTAGCTGTCAGGGAAATGCAAATCAAAACTACAATGAGATTTCACCTCATCCCATTTAGATAGGCTTTCATACAGAAATCAACAAACAACAAATGCTGGCAAGGATGTGGTGAAAAAGGTACCCTAATCCACTTTTGGTGGGAATGTAAACTGGTAAAACTACTATGGAAAACAGTTTGGAGATACCTCAGAAATCTGAATATAGACTTACCATATGACCCAGCCATCCCACTTCTGAGAATTTACCCAAGGGAAATGAAATCAGCAAATAAAAGAGTTATCTTCACCCCCATTTTCATTGCAGCTCAATTCACAAGAGCTAAGACATGGAATCAACTAAATGCCAATCAACTGAAGACTGGATAAATAAATTATGGGATATATACTCTGTGGAAACTGAACAGTGGTTAAAAAGAAAGAAAGAAATCTAGTCATTTGCAACAAAATGGATGAATCTGGAAAACATCATACTTATTGAAATAAGCCAGTCCCAAAGGGACAAGTACTATATGTTCTCCCTGATCTGTGATAACTAATAAAACACCTAAAAGGAAATCTGTAGAGATGAAATTGACACTTTGAGAAGCAATCACTTGAACAGCCCTTGTCTTGACTGTCAAGGAACAGTTTTTTTTCTCTTCTTCATACTATTCATTGATTTCTTTACTTAACATAGTTAATAATATGTGTATAGAGTCAACTGAGGATGGATCTCAGTAAAAAATAAGAGTGGAAATAAGAGAGGGAGGAGGAAGTTTGTAACTGTAAAGCTCTACAGTTCTGCATATATTCCTATGGACTTACATCTAAGGGTACTGTTTAAACTTGCTATGGGACCCCAAATCCCATTAAGCTGGGTAGTAAAAATTCCATCTTAAGTGTTAAAGTGATCATATTAAGTGTTACATTGATCATATAGATATGATTAAGTGTTAAAGGAATCATATAAATAAGGTCAAGTGTCTGGTAATAATAATAGATAGAATTAAAAAGGAGAAAATGTTCAAACATGGGAAGCAGTCCACATAGAATGACAATTTCTCTAAATAGCACTCTGACCTCAGAATCAGCCCTTAAGGCATTCTGGTCTGGCTGAAAAGCCCATGAGAGGATTTCAGACATGGGAAGCCAAGACACTATGGTAAAAAATGTCCTACATGAAGGATCTCTGTGAGAGAGACCCCAGTGGAAAGAAGTGGCCATCAAAGAAGGATGTATTTTTCTCTGAAGGGAAGAGAGAACTTTCATTTTGCATATGGCCTTGTCTAAATACTGACAGAGATTGTGAACTCAAAAGGCGTCCATAGCCTTGGCAGCTCATGTCAAGAGCCTTGGGTGATTATGGACATCATACATAAGAGTGTTAATTGTTAAATTAACAACAGGAGGCACTGTGCACTTATTTCCCATGCAGGACCTCTGTTGTCAATTAGTTGTATCATGTGAATTAATTGTAAAACTTGTTCTCAGTTATTTTTTTTTGTGCATGTGTGTTCAGATTGTTGAAATCTTTATTTAGTATAGAGCTGGTCTTCTGTGTATAGTTAATTGAAAATGAATCTTAATGGAGAATGGGATTGAGAATGGGAGAAGGAGGAGAGGTGGGGTGGGCGTGGAGGTGGGAGGGTGGGTAGGGTGGGAAGAATCACTATATTCCTAAAGTTGCACTTATGAAGTTTGTACTCATTAAATAAAAGGTTTCTTTGGGAAGAAAAAGATAGTAGATAGGAAAATCAAGACACATTACCACATGGAAGTCAAAGAGTTTAGGTCCACTTGCAGATAGCAAGTATTTTGAGTAGCCTTCTATGGAGAGGTTAAGAGGTAAATTTGGTACATGGTAGATCCCGTAAGTTGATTGTAAATCCAATTCTCTAGGTTTCACATAACTACCTATTTATAAAAATTGAAATTCCATGAGAATGAAATACTTTTGGTACTCCAAATTTGTTAACTGCTTTTTCATATTTATTCTTTTGCATGTATTTTTTTAAGTATCCCCCTTTCCCTAAAGTATTAACACTTAGGGAGTAGCAGAGTAACTTGTCTCTACTACTTCCATCCCTATTTAATAATAAACAGTGATTGTCATTTCTAATAAAGAATTTTCCTTGAATTCTTAAGTCTGGGTTAAGAATCTCTCATATGTTCCTATTACATCCTCTTCTTATACCTAAAATAGCATGTAAACATTGTAATACTTTTTTCCTTGCCCAATTCTCCAATGATTCTATACACATTTTTGTTGATATTTCTGTGTCTGGCTTACCATAAGATTCCTTCCGTTTAGCACCCTGCCTGCAGCATGGTAGCACTTTGAAATATTTGAACCACATTTTACCATGTCAAACATCTATAACAAATTTCTTTCTACCTCTTGTTTTTTTTTGCTAACTTTAGAAGCAAAGGAGCAGTATTTATAATATTTTCATCAAATGTCAGTACAAATACTTGTTATAACTTTTTAGATTTTTATCCCAATAGTACCTAGGAAATTAAAACAAGTCAACAGAATAGTACATTTTTATGAGGATAAGGAACTTGGGGGCATCTAGCTTGATTAGGTGGCTAGTGCTACAATTGTTACCTCTAGTGTAGCAAATATAGGTCCTTCTGCAGGTTACGGTCCAAAGGGTTCAATCTGGTATAAGGCAGTCTCTGAAGAGTATGTCTCCATGATCACTATTCTAGGGTATTTTATTAAATTGGAATAGATCAATAGATCACCAGGAAGTACTAAGGTCTACTTTTCTGAGAGAGAAGAATGAAGTAAGAACTGGGCAGGGGACCAGGTCTTCAGACAAATGTGCTGAGGTTCAGGGCAGGAATATTTATTCACTGGAACACAACCCAACAACTAATATAGAAAGTCCATTAAGTGGTGTAGGTCCTCAGGGTTAGGTTTGGGAGTGGAAGTTGTAACTTTATCAGCATGTGGACACCCAGTGGCTCAACCAAGGCACTTTAGACACCATTCAAAAGGCAGTAGTCAAATGCAGCCCCCCTAAGAAAAGATCAACAGGAGCTTAGGACTATTATAATGAGGCTTTTGGCAAATACCTTTTTCTTATAAGCTCTAAGATTGCACTCAAATGGAATTCAAATTAAAATTACTTTGCAGCAAGTGATCTGTTACCAGTGTGCATACCAAGGAAGATTGGGGACAATTTCTGAACAACATAGGGTACTGAATTGAAATGAAGTCAATTTCTTAGCCATCTGAAAATAGGCCAATTTTAAACCATCAACCTTTTGGTTGTCTATAATCCAACATGCTCAGAGGTATCAAAGTACACACTAAAATTGCCATAAAAATCTTGCCAAGATGATTAGGACAAGTTCATAAAATTTTTAGACCTGCTTGTTTTGCAGACTTCCTTTTAAATTCACAATTACAAAAATATAAATGCTTTCTACATTGACAACTGGAAAGAAGGCCCCGTGCAGTAGAGGTTATAAAAGTACATCGCTACAATTGAACCTTTGTATTGATTCTGTGTTGTCTCCCTAATAGATTGTGAGGTCCTTGAGGAACTAACCCTATTTTCAGATCATATACAGTGGCCCACACTTAGCTTATGTGGTATCAACCAATATTTCTCCTCCAAAATCTGTTTTATCTTTTCTATGACAATGTAGCTAGATTTCAGCTACCATGAGTAATTTGGCAGCACTCTAAGTTAAGTGTGAATATGCTTTGGTCTTAAGACAGGAAAAGAAAATCTTACCATTGTATTATTTAAAAATGACATCAACAAAACCTGTTAAATTCTCAAGGATTTGACTCTGTGTGATGTCATTATAGAACCAGGCCAGCCACAGTCACTTGTGAATATATTCAAAGACATTTCCCTCTGGCAGTTTACATGAATAAATACTGAAATACAGATTTTTCAATCACCTGCTATTCTGAGCTGATTTTTCTGGTAGGAAATTATATCTTTGGGAGAGTTATAATATGAAATATGTTGATTTTAACAATCAACTTTTATTAACAAACCTTGCTTTTCTCTTATGAAATACTACATAAAATATGTGTTACCTTCATGTTTTCTAGTCTTTTTCCCTCCCTCCTTCTTCCTTTCTTTCTTAAGATTTCTTATTTATTTGAAAGGCAGAGTTACAGGGAGAAGGGGAGAGACAGAGCAACAGAGAGTTCTCCCATCTGCTGGTTCACTTTCCAAATGGCCTCAAAATCCGGGGTTGGGCCAGGCTGAAGCTGGGAGCCTGGAGCTTCTTCCATGTCCCACACTGATGCATGGGCCCAAGGACTTGGGCCATCTCCTGCTGCTTTCCAAGGTGCATTAGCAGGGAGCTGAATTGCAAGTGGAACAGCTGGGTCTTGAACCAGCACCCATATAGGATGACAACATCATAGGTGGGATGCTTAACCTGTTATGCCACAATGCAGGTTCCCATTTCCCCCATTTTTGTTTCTGCCCCTTTTCTTTACATACATTTCTTTAAAATTTTATTATTAATTAAAATATAACTGTACTAATTATAGGGTAAGCTGTGTTTCAATATAGGTATACAATATCTAATGATCAGATCAGGGTTTCTGGTGTATTTATCACCTGAAACATTAATCATTTCTTTATATTGGGAACATTCAAAATTCTTTATTTCAGCTATTTTAAGATATACAATGAAATATTGTTACTGTACTTTTTAAATTCGGCTTATTTATGTACATTATCTCTCCTTCCAGAATCATGTTGCTAGTTCATGCTCTTTCCCTTCAACCTTCTACTCAATATTCATTTCTGGTAGTAAGAATAGACTAGGCTAAGGAGAGTGTATTTGTCAGTATAAATCACATTTGATATTCCCAATTTTTTCATTTGTTCTGAGACTCTTATAGACCTTCGGTGTATATGTAATACTCTTGTTATGAGATCAGTTTGTTTGAAAATTGGACAAATAAAAGACCAACAGAAAATGTTCTAAGTATAGGAAAAAATCAAATTCAGGGACTGAAATAAATGATGACATTAATGTAAAAGTCTATTTTTCTTCAATCCAAACAATTAACTTAATTAACAAACACTTATTGAGTTGACATACAGGTTCAAAAATAATAACAATAAAAAAGCTTTAATTTAGCTTCAAGTCAATGATATTAATTCAATCAATCCTGAATTCATTATTTCTGAATTCAATACTTTAAAAATTCAAAATTTTAACATCATAAAGTCATAAATCTTCTGTTTTCAAGTGGTAAATAAAATTTCTGTACTTTGCTAGGTCATTCCTCTTAATTTGCAAATGAGTCATTTTCTGCTTTTGATTACAGCTTATATTCAGATTAAATTATACTGCAATAAATCTTATTGCAGTGAAATCTCCTTTTAATGCCAGAGACTTTCAATTATTTCCCCTATTTTAAATAAGATCTTACGCAATGAAATCCAAAAATAAGGTAAATTTGACCAAGCCCTGGGAGTTCTGTAAAAGTGGTTTACCTAGATTTATATAGTTCTTAAAAATTAAAAATTTAATAAACACAAAAATTATACATATTTATTAGGGCATCATGTGATGTTTTGACATAGGTATGTATTGCATTCTATCTATCTCTTCAAACATTTTGTTTTGTTTTTTGTTTCATTTTTAAGCATTTAACATTTCCTTGTGGTTAAAACATTCTGAAAGCTATAATAAGAATGGCTCTTGGGCTAAAAGTATGGGGCATATGTGGAAAGGAATAAGTTAAAGTCAGATATCAGAACTACGAAACAGTTGGACTTGAGATTTAAATATAGATAAAAGATCAAGCACATACTTAAGCTTTTCATTTTTAGCTGGATGTTTGTTTTGTGAGTAAATAGTCACGCCAGGAATGTTTAGATAGGTTGATACTTGGGAGATCTACAATTATCTTCAATGGCCAGCCAGTGTTCTAGGACCCCAATCCTAATGGAACTTGCTCCTATCTTTAGTGAGAAAAGCATTGAATGATTAGCAATCTCTATGCCTTTGTTCCTGCAGGCTTTTCTACAATAGGCCACATGATCAGACATCCATGTGTGCAGGCTACATGAATTATTCGCTGATAGCAATGCTGAAACATAACTTTTTGGCTTTACAAGATGATTCACTAAAAGAAAAAATTATTAGCAATAATACAAATTTAAAAAATATATCTAATGGTATCACGCATACTCATTGGAATGCATATTTATAGTCCTGATGTACTCAATTATCATGCTGATTCAAATGTTGGTATACAGTATACTTATGAGAAAACCTCACCAGCACATCACAGTGAGGGAGGTTGGACAGATACATGCCTGATGGTCCATTTTTATCCAGGGAGGCAGAAATCTGGGTCATCAGCTGGAGATGTGTAGAAAAGTGTGAGGACACTGACAGAGTTTTGGAGTAATCTCTGATGAAAACAAGAGAAAGACCTGTTCAAATGCAAGAGAAAAAAATCCAGAGTTTTGAGCCCACCTCAAATGAATTCCATAAATATATAAACACATGCTACATGCTACATGGGTCTAGGTTCCACGGATACAGCCAAGGGCTCATGCAGCTTGCTCTCTGGAGGGATTGTGGTTATGATTTTCTGTGGTATGGAAAAGAAAATGTAAAAGTCTAGTTTAATTGCTCCGGATTGGTAAACCTAAGGAACAACTGTGGAGGAAGGTCAGAAGATGCGATCATTTCATTTCAAAAAATAGTTAGTAAGCACCTTAGTATCCAGCTACTCTGATAGGAGGCAAGGATTGAAGAAACAAAGTTTCTCTTCCAAGCAAATTCATAGTTTACTAGAAAGACAAGAATTCTGACATAGGTTGTCACTACTACATATACAGTTTCACAATGGCTGTGAGAGCAGAGTGTGCAGGGGCACAGGCCCTTTTGGTTAGGCTGGAAAGGCCCTGGAGACTGGGTTAGGGGATGTAAGATGTGAGACAATGCCTGAGACAAACCTGCAGACAGCCCAGCAAGCCTGAAGCCAGAACAGCCTTGTGAAATGTTCACAGAGAGCTCTAGGTAAGTTGATACGCTTCCTGCCTGGAGTGTGAGGTGGGCAGGGACTGGTAATGAGGTTGGAGGGGCAGTGATATCATGGACAACCATGGTGGTGAGCACAGGAAAGGAAATAGACCAGGTCATCTATTATGGGTCCAAGCTGGATAACAAAGACCTAGAATATCAAAGGACTGATCTCTTCACAGGGTTGAACAGAAGTAACAGGGAGTCAGCCCAAGAAGAGCATGGGATTTGAGCTTAAGAGGTTGATATGGAGTTCTCTAGGGGAAGAGAAGGTCCAGCCTATCCCTAGATACAAGGGGACTTGAAGGGAAGCAGAAATCATTGAAGCCAAGAAAATCCAAAAATTCATTTAACCCCTGGCTTGTCCCCACGGATATTGCAGTAGCTAAGAATGGTATCAGGAGATAAAGAAGAAAATTGTCAGAAGGACACATACTGCATGCTCTCTCTTATATGTGGAATTTAAAAATACAGACCTGGCTGGCCAAGACCTGAAGGACCGCTTCATGAAAATCCTCATGGAACACAACTACAGCAGCTTTACACCACGGCCGACTGGGGAGCTAGTAGGCAATATCTAGGAGAAGCTGTGCCATGTTGCCTTGAACTTCGAGCAGAGATGGCCACCACTGTGTCCCCCTCCTCTCCCTGGAGAGTAGCCATGAGCTGCCCGATGGTCAGCTGATCTCCACTGTGCTCTTCCAGCCCTCCTTCAGAGGCATGTGGTCCTGTGGCATCCAGAAGACCACCGCTTTGGAGCCCATCCTGAAGTGTGATGTTGGCACCTGCATGGACCCACACACCAACACTGCACTGTCTGTTGGTACTGCCATGTATCCAGGCATCACCCTAATAGGATGTAGAAAGAGATCACTGCCCTGGTGCTCAGCACCGTAAAGAGCAAGATCTTTGCAGCCCAGAGCGTAAATTCTCCACGTGGGTTAGCAGCTCCATCCTGGCCTCCTTGTCCACCTTCCAGCAGAAGTGAATCAGCAAGCCGAAGTACAAGGAGTCAAGCCCCTCCACCATCTCCCGCAAATACTAAATTCATGGTCAGGTAGCAATGGCTGTGTGAGTTGGCTGATTCAGGAGTGTAAATTTTCCCACAAATGCATACACTTCATGCTAGCCTCACAAAACTGGAAAAAGACTTAAAGAAATTTGTTCTTGAAGCTTATATCTGATGTCAGCATTGGATTGATAGAACAGCTTGCTGATTTTTGACTTTGCATTCAGGTTAACAGTGCTTTTGGCATATGGTTAATACCCTGCATACATCCTTGATTTAAATCCTTAGTTCACATAGCTTGGTCACTTGGTAGCCTAGGTGAGAAGTCCAGGTGAGCCTTGCTGAATCTCCACGGCCACTGTCTTGTGGTCTATGCAGGGCATGAATGTGTTGGAGCTGACATTCCAGTATTTTGCAGAGGCTGGCAACAGTTTCTAAAGCGGTTGTCATTTCTGTCTTGCTGGACTTGACAGTGTGTGTGTGTAGTGGTGGTGGTGGAGGGGGTTGGTGGTGGAGGCCTATGCCTTGGGACCTAGTTTCCTTTCTCACCTGGTTTTCCTGCCAGAACACTGTTGTGTGGACCTGCCTTGAGTTGGATTTACACCTGTATTGGGTTTTCGTTTGTACCTGTAGATTTATTCGTCTTCTTAATTTATGTAAGGTTTTTGTACAACTATCAATTCTCTAAGATATGACAACGAATTCCAGTTTTGTACCATTACAAGAGGACATTAGGCCCCAGTACCTCTCATGTATGGAGAAATAAAACTGATGCCTTATACACACACACACAAAGTTGATCTGAACTTAGAATAGTGAAAAGACGGTGACTGAAGTGTGTTACACAGATTTCACTAAGTTTTTTAAAAATCTGATTTCTTGTTCAGTTAATGTTTTTTCAATAAAAGATTATTCCTTTTCAGATAGTACTGAAGATTATATTCTTAGAGGTTTAATTATGCAACTTAATGAAGCCTTGAGGATAAATGAAAGAATTCTCTCGGCTCTGGAATTTTTCCTGGGCGCCTCACACTGGTGGCAGGATGCTGGAATAATTCATGGCCCTGAACACTAATGATGCCAGTCTACTCTAACCTTCCTTTTATGTGAGGCAGCCTTTAAGAACGTACAAACAAACAAACAAACAAAAACCTTAAATTTGAGAAGATTTTCACACAGAGATGGAAATTTTGCTCAGTGTAGAACTGAGCCCCACATCCAGGACAAATTCCCCAGTGCTAAATATCTGGATCCAAAGCAACAGAAATGTTCAATCTGCTACAAATTTCTAGAAATTGACTGCTTATCTTTGCAGAGATAAAGCAGGTAGTTGATTGATTATTCATCTTAATTTAAATCTTTTGATATCCTGTAGTTACATATTCTCCTTTCTTAGCCTTCTCCAATTGAATCTAATCTTACAATATGGAAAGTTTCTGACAACCGTCTTGATCCAGATCTTTCAGGGGGTTTCCCCAGAACTCCTTCTGTTTGCTGGTGTAATTGGAAGGTATCCATCATTTGCTTAGAGATGTTACCTGTAATGCAGTTGTTTTTTTAATGGGAGGTACTGATTGGTTTTAGTATCTAATGCTATCTTACATAATGCTTTTTATTCACTCTGAACAGTTTCTCTTCCTGCAATAGGGTTTGGGGCCTTGTCTACTCTCTGTATGACATCACACCTGCTATGAAATTCAGTAGTCCTACATCTTCATATTTATTCAAGAGTATTATTAGTAGTAGCATCATCTCATTTTCAAACAATGTTCTGACACAGAACAAATGCCTTCTTCCCTAGTTTACTCTGAATAAAACCAACACTGGTGAGAAAACCATTACCCAAGTCCATAGGCAGTATTGGCAAGAACCAAGGACCTTCTGCTCTTATTTAATGCAATAAGGGTGAAGATTTAGTTCTCATACATCATTAATTGAATATCTGGGTGATTTTAAATATAATTTTGAGGGGCTAACATTGTGGTGGAGCAGATTGGGCCATTGCAATGTCAGCATCCCATATGGGCGCCAGTTCAAGTCTTAGTTGCTCCACTTCTGATCCAGCTCCCTGCTAATGTGCCTGGGAAAGCAGTGGAAGATGGCCCAAGTGCTTGGTCCCCTGCCACCTGTATGGGAGACCTGGATGAATCTTCTGGCTCTTAACTTTGGCCTGCCTCAGCCCTAACTGTTACAATAATTTGGGGAGTGAACCAGAGAATGGGAGATATTCTCTCTCTCTCTCTCTCTCTCTCTCTCATTCTTTCCTTCTCTGTCACTCTGCTTTTCAAATAAATAAATCTTTTAAAAATAAATAAATCTAATTTTGATCCATTATCATGTTGTCTTTCAAGGTCAGTAAAAAACTAAACTATGGATGATTAAAAACATCTTAATTATGATCTTGAATCCAAGAGAGAAGGTGCATCTCTGTACTCAGAAAACATGTCTAAATATATTTCTAAGATGGATGCAATTAAAAAAAACAAATAAAATAAAGACCATAGAAGAAGACTTTACATCTTGATAGAGACTGCAAAAGTCTTCATGTACCAGAGTGTGGTGAGATTTCTTGATACTGAACATCTATCAAAGAGCCACAAAAAGTCAGCAACCTCAACATTCATTTTTAAAAGCTAATTTTAAGATTTTGCTTCAAGACATATAAAATATTCATATTTATACTCATTTTTCATAAACTGGTATCTCCCTTCCAGAGATGCCTATGAGGGGATTCACATAGATACCTGTAATCATTAACAAATGGAATATCAATTACTTGTCATCTTTAACGACTTCATACACACTTTCAATGATTATGCCAAGGCATTGCTACATATATCAATTAAATATGTGATTTTTTTAAAAGCTCCTACCCACCCCCTCTTGCCATTGGCAAGAAGAAGCCACTCAGATGCACGTTTTACTTCCCTTACAGTGTTTATTTTATTTTTCTCCAGCTTTTCCCTAAAATACCATTTATTGTCAGCTGTGGCAAATTTGTTATTCCTCATTAAAAATCAACTTTATTGAGCTGAAAATCTCATCCTCTTACTATTTATTAATACAGTTTTAAAGGAATCTCCCAGTTTGGCGAGTAGCTGCTCAGTTGGGTTTAAATGTGATGCACTTGTTGGCTGTTTAGCCCCGAGGGGACAGTGCTGAGACAGACTTACTCAGGCTTCCTTTGAACACAGAAATGAAAATCAATAAACAATTTGAACTTCTTCGAGGAGAATTTTTCTCCTCTAATGAATATACAAGCTTGGTTACAGCTTAATTCAAAGATTGAATTTAGTGAGTGTTTTTGCCTGCACTATAAGCATGACAAACAGAAGCCTCAAATGACATTCCCCACAGGGAGACTCAGTGTTTAAAAAAGATCATCCAACCTCACCATTAGAAGTTCACATAAAAATGAGACAATTTGGAGGTGGTGTTTGGCCTGATGGTTAAGATGCTGGTTAGTACAGCAGTGTCCCAGCCAGAATGGCTGGGTTTAACTCCAGCTCCTCACTCCAGCTTCCTGCTAACACAGACCCTCGCAGGAGGCAGCTGAGGGTTCAATATCTGGGGATCTGCTCTCCATGTGGATGGCATTCCTGGCTTTCAATTTTGACTCCAGCCGCACACATTATGGGCATTTGAGGGAATGGACCAGTGAAGGAGCTCACACACGTGCATTCTCTGTGCCCATCTCCAAAAAGCAAATAAATAACTTTTTAATGAGACTATTCAAGTATAATAATACTTACTCAAACCAGAGTCATAAAAAATGGCCCAGTGAGTGCCCAGTGATATCATATGTACTGTCTATGCACAATGCGTTTTAAAAGCAAATATGCAAACAAACAAAAAAGAGCTCAATTCACTTAGACCACTAAATGTTTTGTCAGGGTGTTATTGTATTTCAAATGATAGAAAAGTCAACTCTGGCTTTGTTAAGCTCAACCCTGAGGCTCCTGTAATGCTACCAGTTCCCCTCCTTTGCTTCCTCCTGCTCACCCCTTCATCCTATTCTCCATGTAGGAGCAGGACATTCCCATGTGACAGTAAAACAGCTTTCTAGGAAAGGAGTTAAGCTTTTTTCCCCAAAAAATAGTTGAAAAAGAAGCCAAGGTCCTGGCCCTTCCAAAGGGTCCTAAATAAGGTCACACAGTCATTCCTATCTCTGTGGCCAGAGGGGTAGGATGCACAGATGGACTTAAGGCCACAGAGATACCATTTTTAATGTCAGACAGTTATCAGTCCCAGGCAAGGATCTGCTGGGGATAGCTTTTCAGAATAAATTTGAAGTATAATTTTACCAAAAGAGCAGTAACAGGGTACTATTTGACCAAAATCATGGAGCCGACCAAATCAAACATATCTTAGCGACAGTTGAATAAATTAGAGAATGCTACTAAAGGCTGTGTAACCATAATTTGAAAATCTGAAATGCTCTAAAACTTGAATCTTTATGAGCACTCATGAGATGACACAAGTGGAAAATTTCACAATAGGAAACTGTTTAATGCACAAAATTATCAAAAATATTATATAAAATTACCTTTAAGCTATGTGTGCAAGGTGTATATGACACACTAATGAATATTTATTTAAAACTGGGTTCCATCCCCAAAATATCTCATTATGTATTTGTGAATGTGCATTCCAAAACCTAAGAAAACCCAAATTCTAAAATCTTCTGGTTCCAGGTATTTGGGATAAAGGATATTCAACCTGTATTAGAATCATCTGTAAAAGCATGGTAATAAGTTTGCACCTGTATCTAACATTTATGACCAGAAGCCTGTAATATTAAGCATATATTAATGGCTGATGACATTTAAGAAATATATAATAACAACACACTTGTATAAACACTAAAGCAACACCACAGATGAAACTAAAGTGACTACTTACTATAATTAAATCTATTAAATTCCTTGAAAACAAAATTTTCCACTTCCTGCTGTAACTCTAGAGACTTAGTTTCCTTTTTCTTTATAACAGTTTATCACTAAGCTTCTGATTTTTCTGCATGATTTATTAATATACTCATGAGAGTCATATAAAGGCAAAAATGCACTGATTGTACTCCCCTGCCTCCCTGTATTTTTTCCCAGTAAAGGAGAAGGGGCAGATGGAGAGAGCCTGTAGCTCTGATTTCTCTATCCCGTGTAAATCAAGAGAAAACACCTTTCTGCTGGCTAATGACAAGGCTAGTTGAAAGAACCCACAAGTGAAATCCTTCAGTTGATTAATGATGAACAGTGGTTTTCAGGTAGAAACAAAGCACATGTCTTCTTGGCCTGTAGAAAATTTTAATTTCTTATTCTACTCCCAGACGCTTGCTTTGGTACACATCTACTGTTAGTAACTGTGCTGGCTTTAAAACACGTCCACAAAATCTTCAACACCTCTCCCTCAAAATGCTGCAATCTAATTCCCATCCCTTTGCATATGGACTGGATTTCCTTACTCACCTCAGCAAATATGGCAGATACTATGCAGTTCTGCCTTCGACCATAAAAGGCACTACAGCTTCCTCTGTGTCTCTCCTCTGTGTCTCTCTGCAGGAAACCACTTACCATGTCATGTGGACAGTTCTACAGCCACCTGAAGAGGTCCTTGTGGGAAGGAACAAAACCTTTCTGCCCTTAACTGGCAGGACACTGAGGCTTCCAGCTTAGGTTCCTGTGAGAGAGCCACATGGGAAACGGCTCCTCAGCCCTACCCAATCTTTCATTTGATTGCAAATTTGCCTCCATCTTGATAGCAACCTCATGAGAAATCCTTAACCAGTAGCACCTCACTGACCTATTCCCAGATTCATAACCCTCAGCAAACACGTGAGATAACAAATGTTGTTTTAAGGCACTAAGTTTGGAGGGAAGTTGCCTGGCAGCAACTAATTTAGTATCCAACTGTATTTCTCATTGCTTATTGAGATACAAACTACTGACACGCATCAACCAGTAAATCGGTCAATCAATCAGTCAACCCCTGGGAGTTTGTTAGTACTCATTCCTTCCAGGAGCAGCATCACCTCACACCTAACCTCATCACCTTCCTTAGCTCATCTTGCCCCTATTTGAACTCATCTCTCCCTTCTTTAAATATCTGATTTCCTAGCAGTACCATACAGTTTTGCACATAATTTTATTTTAATTGGCTTATATAGGTTGCATTTGGCAATCTGCCTAAAGGACAAGGGTCTCCATATTTTAAAATATTTTTAAATGCATTTTTGGTCTCAATATATCTTGATTAATTGAAGGAGCAAATTAGTTCCTTGAAATTTCTGGACTCCAAGGGAATTTAAATAAGTGGATCAGTTTGTTGCAGAGTAAGTACTATGCTGCAATTCTATGCAGAGTGCAATCTGTTTTGCCCATGCTTCACTTCTAGTTTTACTCCTGTCCAGGACAGAGGTCAACAAAATTTTTATATAAAGGACCAGTGAGTAAATTTCTTGGCTTTTTTGGTCATATTCAGCTATTCAACTTTACTGCTACAGCACAGATACAGTGATAAACAGTAACTAAATGAATGAATGTGGCTGCGTTCTAATAAAACTTTATTTACAAAATAAGTGGCAGCCAGCTTTAGCCCATGAGTGGTAGTTTGTGAACCTTTGCAAAAGATGGATTTTCCCAATCTTCCTACATCAAAAGAATCATTCAGGAAGCTTGTTTCAAAATAAACACACCTGTCTGAAAATGTATGTTTTTAAAAGTACATCTGACAATCTTTATAATCTGATAAATTTGGAATTTTGGGGACAAGTTCATTTCACTGTCTCTTTTGTAAAAAGGGGGATGTTTTCATTGCAATGTGAGGCAGACATCAAAAATCACATTTTCGGTGATGAGGATTTCTGTGAGTTTGTTTCATAGAAGAACTGACAATTGGGTTTCTCAGAGTACTCTGCCACATTTATTATGGTAATAAAAGACAAATAATGGGTAAAATGATCACTTCCTTATTTCATTAAAGACAAACTTTTGGACTTTCCACTTGGCTCCACTGCTTTAAAGGATGCAGCCATCCTAATTACTTTTCAATACAATGTGCAATTTTTCTAAAAGATAGTTTCTTGGCAAAATTAAAATTCTGAAAATATGAAATTAAGATTCATAGTATGAAACAGTGTACATGAGACACACTTACATCTGACCAAAGCTTGATAAAAAGTGTGGCTGATGTTGATAATGCTATGCTAGGATTTCAAATCGTGGTTTAGCTACTAGAAACAAAATTATAAATGCAATCTTTGAATGAGTTTCCTAAATGCATTCTGGGTTCCTGTCTGAGTCAATGTAGTAGACTCTGTAGAACTCTAAGACTGCCTCTCTTTTCCTTTTGGCATGAGTAACTGTTTAATAATGTCAATAAATGTGATAGAAGAAAACTAACTCTGTTAGTTGGTCCCAATTCATCCACAGAAATCTTTGGGTCTAAGTATCATAGACAAAGAGATGTACAGAGCATGATTTAGTTTCTTAACCTTAATGATATTTGGATTTTACACTGAAAACATTTTTGTTGTGGTTGCGGCATCCTGTGCATTGTGAAACATGGAACAACATCCCTGGCCTCTATTCCTGGCTACATTTGAATACCAGCTTCAGGTCCTGATGACCAAAAATGTCTCCAGACACTGCCGAATGTCCCCATGGGTGCTGAAGAGGACAAGACTGTCCCAGGTGGAGAACCACTGATACAGAGAGAACGTGGAAGATAAGGGCCATGTTTTAAAGTCACTTTTTAAGCTCCTAAAATAAATACAAGGACTCATTCAAGTCATCATTTTTTTTTTCAGGTAATTAACTCAATTCTCCTGTTTTTTGAACACTAACAGCAATATTTAGGTCTCCTTGGAAAATTCGACCTGAAATAAATTCTTCAGGAACACGTGGAGAACATCATTTATTGGACCTCTCAGTTATGGCTTTCTAACACCTAGATGTCAGAAAAACCACTGGGTATTCTGACCTAGGTTCACTGTGTTGATAAGTGCACTCAGAGAATTTGAGGGAGTGTGCAAGAGTTCGGTAGCCCATACCATCTGATGCTTTAAAAATATATATTCCAAATGCCCCATTAGGAACTTATATTCATATTCTTTATGAAAGGGATTATTTTGAAGAAATGAGAAAAACCCAACCAAAAGTTAAATGAAGTGACTTGAAATTTTCTCTTAAATTAAATTTTGTAACATAATATTTCAAGACAATGGGATTTTAAAATACATCTAAGACTCTGTTATGGGCTGAATTATGTCCTTCCAAAGTATGTATATTGAATTCCTCATCTCCAGTACCTAAGAATGTAATCAGCTTTGGAAATATAGTTTTTAAAGAGGTAATTGAATTAGATGAGAGGGGACTAATCTAAATGGACTGGGATCCTTATTTTTTTTAAGGAGATTTGGACACATACATGCACATACATGCACACAGGGAAGACCATATGAAGACACAGAGAGCAATGACTATCTGCAAGCCAAGGAGAGAGCCTCAAAATACACCAAATCTGCTGACACTATAGTCTTGGACTTCTAGTACTGTGAAAAATGAACTACTGTTGCTTAAACCACCCAGTCTATGATATTGTTATGGCAGATCTAGACACTAAGCACAGACACTATGTATAGCATTTAGCATGTAGTAGGATCACAGTATATGGTCATAGTTACTGATATTATTACTTCTAGTTAATTTCCCCAAACATTTACTGAGAGTCTACTCCATTTCATATTTTTTTTTGCCATAGTCTGTGGATACAAAGAAACGTGGAAGTGTTTACACTACAGTAGGCAAAATAGGGCAAGCCATGTTAGAATGCAAAATACAAAATAGTCAATTAAAAGTACAAAATGAGGAAAGTACCATGAGAGAAGTCCATGTTCATAGCCCCAATCTGCAATGTCAAAGTTTAAAATCAGAAGGTTTCTTTTTCTTAACTTCTTTGAGAGTAAACTGATCTAAACTGAACTTCTTTGATAATGAGACTTGATCTTAAACTGTTAATGTCTTACTTGATGCCACTTAGTGTGAACATGTTTGTGTTTCCATTGATTGGCAGCTTCTATGCAGCTCCTCATGAAGCAGTGGCTTTACAGGAATCTGTCACAGACTGACTTCCTTTCCTTGCCTGTCTCAGAGCCCCTTTCCTTTGTTCTCAACATCCTGGGATTTTACCTCCACAACAAAGCATCAAAGCTTAATTCCCATGTTAGCCTCCATTTTCTAAGGGACCAAGTTAAAGACAATTACTATTAGGATTTCAAAAGTGTATCTGCGAGCCAGCACTGTGGCACAATTGGTTAAGCTGCTTTTTGGGACACCAGCATCCCATGTCAGAGCTCCAGTTCGAGTCCCAGCTGCTCTGCTTATGATTCTGTTCCCTGCTAATGTGCCTGGGAAATGTGGCCCAAGTACTTGGGCCCCTGCCACCCAAGTAGGAGACTCAGATAGAGTTCCTGGCTTTGGTCTGGCCCAGCCCCAGCTATTGTGGCCATTTGGGGAGTGAATCAAAGTATGGAAGTTCTCTCTCTGTCTCTGTTCTCTTTCTGTTCTCTGTCTCTCTCCCTCTCTCTCTCTCTCTCTCTCTGTCAATATGCCTTTGAAATAATTTTTTTAAAAAAATCTTTAAAAGAAATTAAAAAGCCATACATGAAGGACTGGATTTTGGAATAGGACACCCAGATTGTCTGAAAACAGTAAGGAACCAAGTATGGAAGGTGAGTAAGACAGAAAACCCGGTAAGCAACATCATCACAATGGATACAGCTGTGATTACTGAGATGAGCTGTAAGTGTGGTGAAGGACGTTGGAACATCCATTCACTAGCTGAAGCACTTAATGTTGTGGGAACAATTATAAGGACTAGGGAGGGCACCATTTCAATGGAATTGGAAATTTGCTTGAAAAAAAGAAACAAATCTAAGGCTCAAGGTGCTCAGCTAGTAACATAAGGCACTCACTCAAAGCCAGAGAGTGTCTATGGAAAATTTAAAAGACTCATCTTGTGTTTCTACAGTCAGATTATGTTGCAAATCACATGCATGATTTGAGTTATAAAGTGACAGGACTTCAGAAGACTAAATGCAAACAGCTATGACAGGACTCCTACGACAAAGCCTTCCCTCTGACACAAGAAAAATGGACCCTTTCTCACCCTAGGATGAGAATATTTGAGATTAGTCTGAGAATCTCGAGCCATCAGATTTTTGTAATCATCCTGACCAGCAGAAGCAGACCATCCCTATTTTGCTGAGAGAAAATACCACACACTGCTTCTCTCTGGGAGACCACATAATGGCCTCACTTGAAGTTGTAGCCTTGCATGATGCTGTCTGCTATCCTCAAGACCCAACTCTTCCACCCATTATGGCTTCTGGGCTGATGAACAGTCTTATCTGAGTGTCCCCAAGCAAGAAAGTCCAAGTCCTCCTCTGGGAAGAAATAGTCCATGTGTGAAAGGAATTACAGGAATTGCAGGAACATGTGATAACTGAAGGGATGTATCTTGAGAGTGTTAGACCAGAGAGGGGAGGAAAGAATAAATGGCTGAATGGGAAAGAATTTGTTGACATGGGAACATTCAACCATTATTCAAGGTTCAATATCTTGTAAAGGATACCTGGCACTGGACCTAGTGGCTTATCAAGGGAGCTCCTTAATAACAACTCACAGAAAGCCTACATCAAGTGAATTAGAAGAAAAAAATTCCTTGGTTAACATGGAGGAAAGGTTGGAGTATCAGAGAAATGGGAATGTTGGAAAACGATTTGTATGTATGGCCTGAGAGCTTCCAGCCTATATTCTCCCATGGATAATGTAGAATGCCCCAGCTATAAAGGTCTGAGGTCACCAGTGTTTTTGAAAAACTCAGTAGTGACTACCCACTGAAGGCCAAGTTTGACAGAGAGAAACATCACTATAAAACTGAGCTCTCTAATATAAATGAGCTTAAATAAGACCCTAGAACGACAAAGGCCAAGTGGCAACTGTTAATCACCAGAGACTATGTGTAATTTCCATAATTGTATCCAGGCCAGAGTGGCAATCAGCGTGCCTGATCCACAGGGACCATGGTAGTCCTAGAGGGAAGCAGGAAGAAGTCAGCTCAGTTTGCGTAATAACATTGTGAGCTATGCAGAAGGCTGATCCCAATCCCCACAAAGGAAAACTTTCTTCTCTCATTCAGTTTCCAAATTTAAGTTAATTTACTGATGGAGCCTCTTGATTGAAGAGGAGGCCAGCTCCCCAGAAGAAGGAACTTTTACATTCTGGTGTAAGTATATATACAAAAAAAAAATGCATTCTTTCAAACCTTTTCCCAATGGGCTCTGAAGCCATTTACTGGGCAGAGAGGAATACCTAGATGCTTTAAGGACTCTTTAAAAAGGGACTAAGCTGTCTTTGACCCCAGAGTAACTACAGTGCCACTGTTGTTCTTTGGCTAGAGTGGGGACTCATGGAAGCCAGGTGACTGATAAAAATGTCTAAGTTCATTTCACATTGACACCAGTTTCCATTACCATTTTGTTTTCCAGATGCATAGTTGGATTAACTGTATTTAGTAGCCATCAGAATTCTCACATTTGTTACTTGACATAGAAATTATGGTCATTATTAGAAGAAAATGACCAAGTGGAAGCTTCAAAAACTAATACTCCCAACTCCCTACCCAACCCAAGATAGTAAATCAGAAGCAAAATTTCATTCTTGCAGCAATGACAGATATTACTACTGTCTTTAATACCTGAAGTACACAGCCACAGTGGTCTCTCATCTAATCATTCAATTGATCTGTTTGGTCTCTACAAAACCTATTGGATCTTAGCAAATGATAGTGACCTTCTATTAGCTAGTTGATAGACACAGTTGCAACTACAGTGCTGGTTAAGGTATTTTCACTGAAGGTGAACACAGCATCTCGCACTTGGTGTGTTGGTATTGATCTAACAAGTCCTTTCTTCTCAAAACTCAGTATTAGGGAGGGTCAAAAGCTACTTCCATTTACATGACAAGGACAGAAGAATACCTTCATTAGCTCTTCTTGAGTTGTGTTAACTCTCCTGCTATTTGACATAATATAATCCACAGGGACCTCAACCATCTGTATATGGCACCATATATCATACTGATCCACTCTAATGATGATATCACAGTAGCTGGCCTTGAGAAGTAGGAAATACTAAGTATGCTACCGTCCCAGTAAAACACCTGCCAGAGAATGGGAGAAAGTCATCATGATTCATGAAACTTCACTGGAGAAGTAGTTTAATTTAGTTGCCTTCACCATGCTGAGACATCCCTTCTGAAATAAAGAACAATTTACTGTACCTTGTTTCTTCTATAACTAAGGAAGAATCTGAGCATCTGTGGAACTCCTTTGAATTCTGGAAGCACATTTGGGAATAATGTTGTGACTCACCTATGAAGTGACTCAGAGGGAACTGCATTGGGTCTAGGCTATTGTGCAAGTTTCTCTGATGTTTGGACATATAAGCAAATCCTAGAGTACTAGAACTTTCTAGTATGGATATGATTGATGTAGAACATCTCTGGCAAGTTCCTATAGGATCATGAAAACTTAAAACTTAATGTGCTGGGGCAAGCCTACATAGTATGTCTCAGAGTACCATTTTACATTTGTAAAACAGTCCCATATTTACAATATGGCCGTAGAGGGTCTCACTGCAGCAACTCTTCAACCCGAGCTACCCATCATGAACTCAGCAATACTGTATTCATTTACATAGCCACTATTCATTATAGAACAGAAGTGGTAAATTCTGGACAAAACTTAAGCAGATCCAGAAGAAAAGCAAAGCATATGGAGAGGCAGCCTATATTCCCTTGTCACCTACCTGTGCTGTTCCACAATGACAGTTCTCTCAATGCACACCATGGCCTCACTGGAGGTGAGTGTGTGTGTCTTTGGGGTGAAGGTGGAGCTCGATTTTCTGTGAGCAACCAACAGAAGAGGACATAGGCCTAGTTTACAGATGAATTGGCACTACATTGGCTCTCAATAGCATTGGACTATTACTGCAATTTAGCCCCACCTAAAGGATTACTGAGGGAAAGCAGGGGAGGGAAATCCTTCCAGGGGACAGAGCTTTGAGATGCACCCTTGGTGGCCAAGTTAGATGAAAGGTAATTACCCAAAGGTTAAAACACAGATATGAATTGATTCCTATGCAGAAATAAAGGTTTACCTGATTGTTCAGGGTTCTAGAAAGAATAACCTGGAAGATTAGTGACAAGGAAGCCTAGAGAAGAGGTATGTGATTGGACATATGGAGGTGTGATCAAAACATGAAAAAGGTCCTTGTGTCTCATGTTCATGCCCACAGAGGAACATACACATAGTACAGATTTGCCTTGTGCTGCCAGGTGGCCAGAAGAGCCTCCCCAAGGGATATTGTCAGGAAGTCTCTTTGCAGTCACCTGAGTGCCATGGGCCAATGAACAGAAGCAAGATGAAGATCATTCTGAGCTCAGCACGGGCTCTTTTTCACCGAGACCTGTCCATTATTGCTGACTGAGTGCTCATCCTGCTGGCAGCACACAGCAGTTCTGAGCCCTGATACAGCAACACTGACTGACCAGCTGTCTGTTAGTAGGACAAATCCAGTAGACTCTTCTACCCAGGAAAGACCGAGAGTCATCATATACATGATTATGTTTGGTTTCCTCTACTTTCAGTCCTCTGTCCACCTGATACTTAAAGAATCTAGGGGTTTACAGAATACCTTAGCAATCAAAATGATAACCCACTACCTCAGAATAAGACTGCTTTTGTAACAAAGATGTGATAGTGGGCTCATGACCATGAGATTTACTAGTTTTACCATGTACCCCATCAATCAAAAGCAGCCAGTTGTTGAAAGCTTAGCTAAGGTTCACCTGGGGAATATCATGTGGGATTACTTACTGTCTCATAGCATGCAATATAGTCATTGAACTGCATCATGACATGTGGAATTGTAGGTTGAAATGAAAGTTGGAATGAAAGAATGAAAGTTAGAATTAGCCCTCTCACCATCACACCCATTGACTCACATGTGTAATTTGTACTTCACACTCTTATAGCCTAAGGCTCTACTAGGGCAGAGATGTGGTTGTCAGAGGTGGAACACTTCCTCCAGAGAAAATAGTAAGAATTCCTCTGAACTGAAAGCTTTGACTAGCACTTGGCTGCCTTAGGCTTCTCATGACAGCACACAAGTAGGAGTTGTTGGAATAATTGTAGCTAATTGTCATGAAGAACAATTGATTCTGATGACCATAAGAAGTTCTGCCTACTACTACACAATGCAGTTAGAAAGGAGGAGCATGTCCACATTCCTGGAGAATCATTTGTAAAATCTCTAGATGCAATAATGTTGTTAATGGACAATTACGGCAATTGCAGTACAATAGAGAAGAGCAACTAGTGTCTCAAACTCCTTGGAGATAAAGGTCTAGATCATCCTGTCAGGCCCTAGTTCTTTCAGGAACTTGAGACGGAGCATCACTTTGAAAGGAACTAAGAAACTGACTGGGTTTGCAACTCTCCTCTCAGGAAGTAGTAAGTGTTTCTTTAGTTACGTATCCACACACATACACAAAATGGATGCTCTCTGTAAGTTTGGGAACTGGACATAACTTTGGAGGGTGTAAGTGTTACTGAGCAACATGAAGCATAATTGTTTCCTCAGCCTCCTCTGCTTCCTAGACCCTCAGCTGCTTATTCTACCTGAGCCACCGCTTTGATTCTGTAACCCTAATAATGACACTCAGAATTTCTGACTTCTTTTCTACTTCCAGATTGGACAAAATTGCACATCAGAAAATGAAGACTCTGGCTTCTGAAGTAGCTTTCAAAGGGACCAAAAGGTATGCCTTGAAGTACAAGGTCAGGATCTTATTGGGTGAAATCTGTCCAGTGGAAGAAGATGAGACAAAGTAGATAAATTCCTTCTATTTTGAAAGAACTTATTATAAGCATGCTTTCTCAATTGTCTTCAGAAATGTATCTGTCTAGCCATTTGTCTCATAAACATGGCTATTATGGCTTTTTCAGAGCCAATTGTGCTTCTCTTTTCAAATCTGCATTCAGTGGAGTCACATTGGTAGCTTAAAATCAGCCATGGGAGGAGTATTTACACCACAGAAATTGGCAAACACTTACTCCCTGAAGAACTGGTTGTTAAATATTTACTTGGCAAGCCAGTGAGCCTAGTGGACACTCTTACTGAATGACTGGCCAAGTCTCTTCAGGGTTCATCATGAAGCAGTGGCCATAACCATAATGTATCCCCTTTCACTGCTTCCCATCCTTCCTGCCTCATTTCCCTTTTGTCTTATTCTCTTTGCCATGCTACATCTCTTCCTAAATACACCATCAGTATTTAATCATTGCTGCAGCCTGTGTTTACTAGGAAACCCAGACTAAAACAGAAGTTAAATGAATTGGAATAGAAGGATGTCAGGCCTCTGAAGAGACTAGGAAGCTGAGCGTGTCATGGAACCCATTTATCTGCTATGGCAATTTTCTCTAGTAACCATATTCCAAGTTGTTGGCAAGAGTGAAGATGATTGAGGCACAGTGTGAAAGAGCTGCTATCTAGGCTTCTAGTGTTTCTCTGGTTGAGCTGATTGTTCTAGATGTAAGGGTGCTGAAAGAAGTAAATACAGGAGAAGCCAAAGGTCTGGGATCATAACCAAAACACAGCAGAGGCATTGACAAGGGCAGAAAGCATATGTGCGCTTCACATATGCTCACCACATCTATATACTCAACACAAACAGAACAAGAAAAATTTTGGAAACTAGAGTTGTCTGAGTTTTTCTCCAAAACAAATCAAAACACACATTTGGTTTTACATACATTTACCCACTATTTTCTTTTACATGTGTTCTCTTCTAGCCACGGGAGTCTTCTTGACATTCCTTAAGCCAGTCAACCTCAAGTGCCTAGCAGACTCTATGCGCCAGTATTCATACAGCTTCCCCACATTATATCGGGTTGCTGCTCAAACATCACTTCTTCAGAGAGGTTGCCTGAGAGTTCCCCATCTATAGAAGAGCCCAATTCTCTCTCTTCCTTCACCAGCTTCATTTTTCTTTCTAATCTTTATTTCACAACATGGCGTTAACTACTTGTTTCATTAATTTTTTCTTCTTGCCTTCCTGACTAGAAGACATATCCTGCTAGAGCCAAGACATTACACGTGTTGAATCCCTAACATTTACACTAGTGTGAAGAACATAGTAAGTAGATCTTCTATAAAAATGTAATATATATTCATAATTATTAACTCATAATTAATCAAATAGTTATAATTAAGCAGAGTAAATATAATTCAATACATTTAATTAATAATAATCAATTAAGTAAGACCTTGTTTTTCTGTTAGGTAGGGAGACACAGAGTTTAAGGCAGAATTCCAAAGTTGGAGCAGTGTGAACACATACATTTGTAACATAACCATGTGGCAGTTTTGCGCATGATAACATGTCAAAGCAATTATGAGCACAGCATTTAGCAAGTGTTACAAAATTTCAGGAGAGAGAGAATACTGCATTGGAGGAGGCAGAGAGAGGTTTTAATCAAGGTGTTAGTACTGTAGAGGTTAAAGGATAGTTAGGAAGAAGTATTGTGTCGGTACCTCTCCCATGACCTTACGAATCTTGACTGTGTTAGGATCCAAGCAAGCTACCCATTAAAACCCCCAAGAGCCATCTATACAATTACTTCGTCTACACAACACACACAAGTCATCTAGGAGATTAGATATGAGTTTCAGTTAATGATTAAGCGGCTATGTGTTTTATTTTGAGCTCTGTTATAATGAGATGAATAAATATTGATTGGCTTAAGTGATGTAAGGAACTCCATTCCAGTGCTGAATGATTTCTACATCCACTTTAAGAAGGGAAAAAAATAAGATTGAATTCTGTTTGTCAGGGCTGACTGATGTCCAGTCCAATGTCCTCATTTGGTGTCAGACTCTGAGAAAAATGAAACCAGTTGATTTATTCGAATATTTTTTTTGCTCTATTTCACAAAAACCCATTTAAATTGCCCTCATCAATTGTACTCTTTTATCCTGGCTTCAGCTCTTTCTTGGCTGTCTTATCATTTTATCATTGGTTTGAATTTTCCAGGTTTTAAATGTAGTTTCTTGAATCCAAAAATTTATCAACTCTGATTATTAATTCATCTTGGTTTTTCAAAACTAATGACTTAAAAAACATCTAACTTTCCTATCCCAAAGATTGCTTACCAGCTGCCAAGGGTTTACACAAGAAGCAGTTCATACACGGCCACCCACATCCAAGACTTCATCCCCTTGAGTTGATTTCCTGATTTGTCTAAATCTAGGCACTTTCCTTTCAGTGCCAGTGGTGGGATCATGTTCATCAGAAGCTCCTGCAGGAAAACTGCTCTTGTTAGTTGCATGAGAACAGAAGAAGCAAGAAAGAACTTTTATTTCTAAAACTACTGCTTCTTAACCCATAACCCTTTGCTAGATTTGAAACTCTACACCAGACATTAGAGCAACATGTGCTCAGACATTAAGGGATTTGCATTAGTTTGCAAGGAAGACCAGGCATGGTAGACCAATTTTGCTCTGACTAATATTTACTAAGACCACTTTGGAATTATGCAAGGTGAGGACTGTGGGGGAAAAAGGAAATTTCTCCTCTTAGTTTAGGAAAGTGTCTTATGGGCACTAAATAAGCAGTATCCAAAAGTTTGATAATGAGTAGTTCCCAGATAAATGAGTTGGACCAAACAGGTAAATCATGATAAACTGTAGCTACTCATGGAAGAGAAATCAATCCGCTTATTACTAGTAAGAACTTTAAGCAACTTGCACTCAGCATGAAAGGAAGATGAATAAGCATGCATTGAGTGTTGAATGAAAAAAAAATCTAAGTAAATGAATCAATACGTTTTAAACAATTTTTGTTAGTCATTGGTTAATGTACAAACATTTGTGAGAACCTAAATTTATAGCAGCAAGATTTATAGATCTGTTTTCCTGAGTGATGTAATTCCTCTGCTATATTTGCTAAAAAAGTATTCCAACTTAAGACCCGAGGATTAATGTTACTTTCTTGGTAACAAACCAAGAAACAGTCTGATGCCTTTTAAAACAAAGCAATACAACACTCTAAATGTACAAGCAACATTGCTCCAGGAAACACATCTGTCTGTCAAAGCCAAAGAGTAATCTTAATTTAATGAACATCCTCAGTTTGCTAAGACCATTGGGAAATGAAAGAGTCTTCAGGGAAAGCCTGAAAGTGAATGCACCGATTTATTAGGCAGCTTTTTATTTAGGGTGAAATTGAAGTGCCTGGAATATTTGACCAAGAGATTAAAGAATGCCCTAAAACTCAGTTTGTCATCCAAGATTTTCCTTAGATGTTGAGGGGAGAGAAAATAGTCATCTGTACATTAAAGATACTTGTGCTGCTCCCAGACAAGTTACTTGTATCTTGGTATCTTTAATAACTCCTTAAGATGCACTCATTTCAAGGAACAAAACTCTTGTGAACAATCGAAAAAGGAACAATATCAGATTCATCCATTCATTCATTCATCATTACTATCTATCATGACAGTTGGGTACTCCAGGGACAGTGCATATGTAACTTACACAGTGAGATTAGGCCTATATGGCTGCAATGAACAAAGGACTGTGAGAACATTGAGAAGACTGTGCTTAAATCTGCCTGAGGTATTGGAAATGTTTGACAGATAGTCCTTTATAGGGCCCTTTTACATAGAATTGCATTCCACCAGGCAAAATCAAGAAAATTTAAAACAACAAGTATTTCCTGGAATATCTTGTTTTTCATGGTAATGGCAGCCATGGGGCTCACTGAGCAGGCCTTAGTCAGGAGCCTGTATTGAGCCGTGTGTCATTATTCAAACAGCCCCGCCAACCTCTCAGGTGCCAGCAGCCATGTTTTCTCCTTCTGACGCCCTTTCACTGGCAGTCATTTTTGGTGTCAGCAAAACTCTTTCAAAACTGCAATAGGCTGTCCCTGCCCAGCTTGGGAAGATGAGTTTTGTAGTCAGCCTGCCTTAGACCATTCTCTACATCCTAGTTCTCCCTGGACAATACTTTGTTCCCTGAAATTTGACATCTTATTTTACACAGTGCTGTCCTGTGGTAGCTGCAACCCCCTTTGTATGGAACTTACAATAGTAGTGCAGTTTTGTTTGCCTTCATGTGGTATGTATGATTTCTATATTTCCATATCTGCCTTATCACGGGGCTGGGTACTATGCAGTCAAGATGTTGAAGGTGCCCAGATCTACCTGCAAACTTGTCCAGTGCTTTTGAGCTGGCACCACCTTCCCATGATGCCAAGTGCTCATCATCTGAATGGGATCTGAAAGCTAAGATCACAGCTGCAAGTTTATTTCTTCCAGATCTTCTAACGAATCATCTATTGCATATTCTGGAATGTGAGTGATTATGGTGATTGGAGGGTGGGACGAATTGTGAAAAATTATATAACATGAACAGGGACAGAAACTATGTAAGTCGTTATGAGAAGTCTTCCTGGAAACTAAACCTGTGATTTTTTTGGTGCATGCTCCCAAGATGCCAATAGGCATCATGAGATCAATAACATTTCCTAAGATTCAATGAGCCAAATGGCTCTCTCTCTGCACTACATTACCCTGGATCCCAGGGTGGCCATGGTGGTGAGCAAGGGTCCTGGTAACTCTGGCTGTAATTTACTTAAAACAACAAGTGATCTGTGAACACCCTTCTGCAGAAACAAGAAGTGAGAAGAATAAGAGTTCTGGAACAGTTTCCTGTGGTTGCTGTAACATATTGCCATGAACTTGGAGGCTTAATGCAACAGGAATTGATTCTCTGATGGTTCTGGAGCCCAGAAGGCTAAAGGTCACTCTGGGACAGAATCTGTTCTATGACTTTCCTAGCTGCTGGTGTTTGCTGGCATTCCTGATGACTGCATCACTCGAATTTCGGCCTCTGTGTTCCTGTAGCCTTCTCTATTCTGTTCATGTCGTCTCTTTTTCTACTACAGAAACACTCGTCAATGAATTTAAACCCACTTTGGTAGTTGAGGTGATCCCATCTGAAGATCCTTCACTTAGTTACCTCTGAGGATATTTAATTTCCAAATAAGGCAATAGTCACAGGTGCCAGGGTTGCAGACATGGAGCTAACGTGGGGGCGAAGTCATTATGAAGTTTGTGTGTCGGGTTATCACGTAGATCATTTATAGTTATTTTGACTCTGCATTTCAGTAATTTGTATTCTGCCCCCAGCTAGTGTGAGTACCTCGGACCAGTCATTTCACCTGTGTGGTCACAGCTTTCTCATTTGTGAAATGAAGAGGGTCAGATTAGATGATGGCTTTTGCTTCTTCCAGACCTTAACTGTTAGTGCTTCTAGACAGAGAGTGATTCTAGGAGGGGTGCAGAGGAAGCTCTCTTCGATACTCCACATGTTCCAGTTGCCTCTGGAGTTGGGCAATGTTTCCTTTCTATGTGCTCTCTGTTGACAAGGAACTCCCATAGCTGCTCCTCTCCCTGAGGTCCATATTTGAAAGCGCGAGATCCGAATCCACTCTTCAAACATTTTCCCTCCACCTCCTAAATGTGACCTCACCAATCATATCTTTATTTAATGTTTTTATTCTTTTGTGCCTCTGGCAACATAGACTCATGGCCTCATTATCAATTTTGAACATTTTTTTTTTAGCAGTGTCTTCATTAGTTTATGCTCCTGTAACAAAATATCCAAGTCTGGGTAATTTACAAATAATAGAAATGTATTTCTTACAGATCTGGAGGTTAGAAGCCCAAGATCAGCTGTTGGAAGTTTCATTATCTGGCAAACACCAGGACTCTGCATTAAGGATGTCATTTTGCTGTCTCACAAGGCGGAAGGAATGGAAGCAACAAAAGACATTAATCCCATCCAGGAGAGCAGGCCCACTCTTGGGGTTAAGTTTTAACATGAATTTTGGTGGGGACATAAACATTCAAACAGCAGCAAGCAGAAAAACTACATTTATACATTTCTTTCTAGAGATGCCACCTACTTTCTATTCAGGCCAGCTCTCCTCACAGGCCAGCTGGGTAATGGAAGTCAACAGGGTGTCTTCCCTAAGGAGGTTCACACTTCCCTTATGATGTCTCTTCCAGTACCCCATGTGAAGAGATAGATAGGTCTGGGCCTCATACCTGGCCAGGCCTTAAAGCCCACCTCATTACTATCAACCCCTTCTGTCAGTTTCTATTTGCCTCTCAATGGGGAAACTTGCTCGTGGTTTAGACAGCATCTTTCTTAGGTCCTCTAATAACAACTCTGTCCTTTGTTTTAGACCTTGAGTATTTACTATTTCTCCAGACTTGAAATAGTGAAATTCTAGATGGCCATGCCCATGAAACCTCGGATGGAAGCAGTTTCTGCAGCTGGCACTGTGTCTCCCTCGAGAGGCCGTCTCCTGCTGGAACCCTCTCTTGACTGCCACTCCCAACAATGCCCCTTTTCACCTTGTGGCAGCCAGAATGGTCATCATCCAGTTTCCCTAACAGAAGTTAGAGTCTATTCTTCTGGGGGAGGGAATGTGAGGAGTCCACCTCCCTCCTTGTGGGTTAATAGGCAGAAGGTTGGCCCCAGCGGAATTTAGGGTGCAAAATGATTGCTTTCCCCCAAAAGTTACCTTTAGCAAGATTAAAAATGCCTGCCTCATTCCTTAGGAGCTTCCAATCTTATCATGAGAATAGCAAGGGAGTGATGACTCCACCCTGCTGAGCTCCCAGTTTACTGTAAAATGAATCAGGTATCCCACCCTTCTGATGGCTCTGATGTTTTATCATGAGCAATCCAGACAGTAAAAAGATTTCATATCAGGTCTTTTGATGGGTTTTGTCCCTGCCTTGTAATTAAATGTAATTAAATCAAGCTGATAGGTTTTTTTTCTTCCCCCAAATTGTGCTTTAAAACCCCAGTATCACCAGCTCCTTTGGGTTTTGCTTCTCTTGGAGCTCCCCCTCCATGCCCCTCTGGCTGGAGGTCTCTGACTCCAATAAATCTTGCTTTTAAATACTAAAAAAAAAAAATTCTATCAAAAATGACCAGTACAATATCCAAGAAAACGATATCAAGATACTAGAGATTATTGTTGTTTAATTTCCTATTAAAGGAACAGAAAAAATACAATAGTGAAATACCAAGCCTTAATTTTAGAAGATTTAAAAGAATTTGATTTAACTCTATATATGTTCTTATTATTCATACTTTTCCAGGTGCTGCACTAGATATTAGGAATACAGGAGAATATAAGACCCAGTCTTCTTGTATGCACTTCTAAAGCAGGCAAAAGGGTTATGCTTGGACCCAAGCATCCACACTCACGTGGGTGAAGCCAAAGAACATTCTCATGAAAAAACTTAACAAATTGTACCAGGGCTAAAAATGTGGAAAACAACCAAGATGCAGAAAAGCCCAAGATTGTTGGCTTCATTGCTAAATCATGAGAAAGTAGATGCTTGTTGCCCTGCCACTGAAACCCCACAGGGCACAACTACTCGTGACCATCAAGGGATTAATGGTGCATTTAAATTGTTCTCACCAGAGGTTATATATGCACTGAGCCACAGGGGAGGCCAGAGTTGCACATGACCTAATGGCAAACTCCAAAATCCCCCTGCATTTTTCTGAAGGCAGGGTTGATAACTTCCAAAGATACTGTGGCAATGAGTCAGTTCACTCATCTGGACTCTAAGAAGGCCTCAGGTCCCATGAGACTGACTGCCCAGGTTCTGTAAACGTTGCATGGAGAAATGTATCCCCTGGCCAGATGTAGGGCGTGAGCATGCAATTTGGTTCAGTGAACTCCACCCTGCAAGGAAGGAATTAATCATCAGACTAACTAAAGCAGGAGGGGGACTGGAATAGTGTGCTAAGTATACTGAATGTCCCCACTAAATGTCAGGGTGAGCTGTGAATTTGGCAAACTCATACTCAGCCCCAGTTAACATTTTTCTCAAATTCCCCAGCAGACAGTTTGGCCTGGTTGGCAACTTACTTATAAGAGACCAAGAAATACATAATCGGCTCAGTTAAGCAAGCCCCAGACAAGAGATTCACAGTGGAAATCAGGCCCAGGTTCGGTGTAACGTAGATTGACAGCAACTTTTCATTTGCAATTGGAGAAGCATTGACATCTAGAAGCAGCTTGGATGGAGAAAATGCCAGTAAGGCTCGAGTCCATTGATGGTGACCACAGTTCATCTGGACATCCTGAGAAACAGGTTGTGTGAGGCCAAACTCAGCATGGAGAGAAGTGCTCAGGCAGCTCAGGCACATGGCGAATCCAAGAGCTGCAGGTGCATGGTGAGAGGAAGCTACAGTCCTGTTGGGTGCCAACCTCAAAAACCACCAGAAAAGGTCAGGGCCCTTGAAAAGCCTAATCACTTGGAATAATGGCTTTCGTGTCACACATGGGGCTGTTCCGGGTGTGCGCCCACCTCAAATTTTCATGCTTCTTTTCCTCTAATACCCTCCCCATCTAAATAGAAATAAAAGTAGTAACAATAATAAACAGGTAACTCTCTTGCTCTTACAGTGTGGTCAAGTCATAGGTACCTTTAAATTGTAACACATGGGTATGTGAGATCACTCTGTGTTACATTTTAAACAGAAGAGGCACGTGAGCCTATGAGAGCAAGTAAGAGTGGGATCTGACCATGGGAGGCCAAAGGTTCCCCTGGGAGATCATGACAACTGAGCTGACACTGAGTGGGTGTGAACTTGTGGTGTACCAATAACTGCCAAGGAAGGTAAGAGACAGGTAAGCAGCCAGAGGGACCCTTGGGGTGAGTCCCGGAGGAGTGTGTGTATGTGTGTGTTGAGTGTGTGTGTGATTTTAAGGAAGAGACTTAAGTCTAACAGAGTGATGTATCTGGAGTTCTTAGAGTCACACAAGGTATTTCACGGTCACGGAGTCCCAAGCTCTTCACACATGAAGGTGAAAAGTTTCCTTCTTATTGTTGAGGAAATTATAGACACGTCCTTTCTCTGCTTTAGTGAGGCTTTGTCCCCTGTCACGTATTTTACAACCAGACTCAGTCCTACCTCTGTGCCCTTTTCCACACTTCTACTACCGTCTTTATACAGACCCCTGAAAACCCGCATCTCATTCAAGTGGTGGAGCCCGAGGCTGTGTCTCTACTTCTAAGTCCCTGTCATCAGAATTACAGAGAATTCAGGGCTTTTGTATTAAAAATGGTCTGTAACATTTCCCAAATTACTAAAAATTGAACAAATGTTCCATAGAAGGCAAATTATCTTAAAGCAAATTTGGTTATTTTGTTTTTTGACTGGATGGGGTCTGCTCAATATTCTTATAGACAAAATATGCAACTAATTCTGTAAAATATACATCATTTTTAAAAAGTCTACTTAAATTCAAGATAGAGTCTCACCAATTGATCTTCTAAAATGATTCCACAGGAAGATTTGTCACAGGTATTCAGCTTTTACAGAGGATTTATTTAAAATGGGTACTACCTGCTAGATACTGAGATCAGTATCAAAAATTCATCAGACAATACCTGGCCATCTAAGGGTTTATAATATAGGCAAAAAAAATCACAAGACTGATTTTTCATAAATATTGTTGAGCACCTAGTATATGCCAGTGATGATCCCAAAAACTATTATCCTTGTATTGTAGAGGTTTGAGTCTAACTAGAAGGACACATAGAAAAAGACAAAAATATTCAACCATCATGTTCAGCCAACTTGAACATGTCAGCTTGAACTTATCAGCAGAGAAGCAAAAACAGTACTTTTCTAACTTTGAAATTGTGGAGACAAATCACCAACTTAATCTGTGTAAAATACAACCCTAAAAACACACTAATGACAACCATTTAGAAATAGTTCAATAACCAGGATATGATGTTCGGAATACCAAATACAAATGACTATGCAAACACATGCCAGTGTCTAGGAAATGCACACACTCAGTTCAGATAAGCAAGCCCCAGAAAAGAGATCGACAGTGGAAATCATGTCCAGGTTCATTGTTGATTGACAGTGACTTCTCATCTGGAAATGGGCAAAGCATTGCTATCAAGAAGCAGCTTACAGGGAGGAAAGCCAGCAAGGCTCAGGTCCACTTATGGTGAGCACAGTTCATCCGGTCATGGTGAAACATAGGCTGTGGAAGGCAAAGCTCAGCACACAGAGAAGTAGGTGTTCACCCATTGTTCTAGAGCCAGGGAAGTCAAGTGATTTACTTAAGGCTTCATAGGCAATAAATAGTAACCGCAGTATGAATTGGGATTTTGGCATTCCAAGTGCAGGTTTGTTCACAATTAACTATGAGATGATTTAAAAGTACCCTCTAACTCAGCATATGATTTATGAATGAACTAGTTTCTACATAAAAGAAGACATCAAGGATGCAAGCTGAATGGTGACGACTGATCTAAACATACAGTAATAATTTTTATACTTGATCTACATCTTGTTTCTTTTATAATTTGAATTTCGCTCACTGACTACTATTCCATGATGTGACTATATCATTGCTTACTAAATCTCCAATCACTGTATGCTTAAAATGTTTTCATTCTATTTCACTGACGTTATAAACCACATTGCATTAAACCCAATTGTGCATAAATACTTATATGGGATGCATAATTTGATAGTTATATACATTTTAAAGTCTGTTGATTGTCTTTAGCAATATTACCAAATTGCTGCCTGAAAGGACTCACTAACATTTGCTTCTGTCATAAATGCATGAGGCTAAAAGTTAAGGTCTCAGTTTGGATTCTCTAGAAACAAATCTTGCTGTCGATTTGTTTATTTATGCTAGTGATTTATTGAGGAAATGGTGCCTTGGAAAACCAGCCAGGGAGTGAGGGACACAGGAGCTAACAGAGAACAAAGGTGTGCTCAGACAAGGTGCTCCACAGAGGCAATGGAGCTGCGCTTTCGTAACCTGCTGCCTGACAGTCATTGTCGAGGGCTACCTTGAGGGAGAGGCTCAGCTCAAGCATGAACATTCACTTCTGGGTCATCATAAAGCAGTTCCGGTGGCCTCAGGGCAGTGCTCTAGGAAGAGTTTCACATTCCAGCCTGTGAAAGCATAGGGAAGCCCAGTGCGCAGGAGAGGATGGCAGAAGTTGTGTACAGAAAGTATCATTGAAAACTCTGAGAGGCTTTAGGCAAAACATCAATATATTCTGCTACAGTCCATCCCTTGCCCTAATCAAGCTCTTTTACATGTCAATTTTTCTTTTTCTTTCTTCCTTTGTTCCTGCCTTTCCTTCTTTTTCTTTCAAGATTTTATTTATTTGAAATTCAGAGTTACAGAGAGACAGAGAGAGAGCCTCCCCAAATAGATCAACAGCCAGGGCTGGGCCCAGCCAAAGTCAGGAGCCTGGAACTCCATCCGGGTCTCTCACATGGATGGCAGGGCCCAAGTACTTGGGCCATCTTCCTCTGCCTTCCCAGGCACATTAGCAGGGAGCTGGATCAGAAGTGAAGCAGCCAGGACCTGAATTGGTGGTCTTATTGGATGCTGGCATTGCAGGATGTGGCTTAACCTGCTGTACCACAAGCTGGCCCCACATTTCAATTTTTCAAGGTAGTGGTTGCTAAAATTTCAGAGGGGAAATTTTCAGTGGAAGGTTGATCAAACAAGGGGTAGTGCCTATTGCTGCAATGGTCCTGAAGCAGCCAACACTCTGGATTCCTCTCAGTCACTAAGGAATTTAACAATAATGGCCTACAGCACTCACTGGCATGTTCTTCATTTGCCGGGTGAGGGAACATCCCTCTGGGCCTTCATGAGGATTATGGTTATGTATATGCCTAAAAATCTTTTGAGCCCTTTCTTTTTTTTAAGATTTATTTATTTATTAGAAAGGCCGAGTTACAGACAGGCAGAGGCAGAGAGAGCTCTTCCATCCACTGGTTCACTTCCCAAATGGCTGCAATGATTGAGGCTGGGCTGGTCTCAAGGCAGAAGCCAACAGCTTCTTCTGGGTCTCCCATGTGGGCTTAATGACTTGAGGCCTAAGGACTTGGGAGATCCTCTACTGTTTTCCTAGGCCATAGCAGAGAGTTGGATTGGAAGTGCAGCAGCCAGGACTCGAACTGACATCCTTATGGGATGCCGGCACTGCAGGTGGCAGCTTTACCTGCTGCACCAAAGCACCAGCCCCTTATCCCTTTTTTGTTCCTCTCCTAGGTCATTGTTCTGTCCAAGCTTCAGGAGCTATTCCAGTAGTATATTAGGAACAGATGCATTTGTGAGAATTTTAAATACTGAGTTAGAGGGACGTGCCACCATCAACCCATATCTTTGATATCTACTTCCAGGCTTGCTTTCCCAGTATCCAAGGGACATATTACTCAATTTCTACAGATATTTTGATAAGTAATTCCTTCCTCCCTTAAGAAGATCAACATATTCCTAGTTAAGCAATGCTGAGGCTTGACCCTAGATATATCTGTGTAGTAGTCAGAAAGACAGGTGGGAGTAGATCACGTGCCTTTCAATGCACCTGCTTCAACGAGACTTCTAAGTGATCTCTATGCATGAAGGAGACTGATCAACTCTGCAAAAGGAGAATTTGGGAATTTTTCAGGCCCAGAAGGTTTAGTAAATTCAGAGAATTTCAGGATCCCCTCTTTAATTATTAGGACCTTGATTTTTGGAGCTAAAGATTGGGTGTGGTTGTTAAGTTCAGTCTTCTCTGAATTTTTGTTATTCTTATAACTAAGTTCCCTGCTTTGTCTCTGCTTGGTCTTTCCTGTGGCTGAAGGAGGCATTTGAGGTATCTTTATACGCTCTTAAAACTCTACTGTGTTTCACACTGTGCCTTAAGTTGGTAAATGATCTAAATCTGTGTTTTTCTCTTCGATGCATGAATAAATAGCACTCAGTAACAGCCAACCAATTTCACCATTTTTGTAATTATGATTTTTCTCATTTCTCTCAAATGCAAACAATGTTGTATAAGCCAGAGCATCCCTTCCATTTGTCTTTCAGCTCAAATTTAATAGAGACTGGAGTCTTAGTAAGCATTTGTCACTGTCAGGAAGAGTCACCATTCCACTTTGAAAGGGGCCTTTGTTTTCAGGTGACCATCAAACATCCCACAGGATGATGCTGTAGCATTTTCTGTTTCCTGGGACCACTATGGTACCAACTTTGTTAAGGGAGTTCTGCAGAAGCCTTCCCTGAGATGAGGATTCCTATGCAAATAACTTCAGAAAATTCTGCTGAGAAGACGAGTAAAAAGTGGGGAAGGCAGCATGGAGACAGAGTTGGATCCCAGCATGGGTAGGCCTTAGGCAACTGTCCTGCAGAAGGTTAGATATCAGCCCAAGTTCTGAACAAAACCAACTGGACTGTTAACTCCTACATAGTTCCAGCCTTCAATACAGTGTGGGCAAATTGACTCTAATGACACAAAGGCCATCCTCCAGGGAAGAGCTGCAGATGCTGGGCTGTGGAGCCAAGCTCGAGAAGTGGGCACAAGATAGCCAGAGGACAGCAAGAGGGTATGGAGGGGTCCTGGGCATTTGGATAGATGGATATTGTCTGCGACAGTTACAGTTGTCCTTCTTTGTTCATTTGTTTTGTTTCTCTGAATTATTTTTGATTTTTTAAGATGCAAGTTTAATTTGCTTGAGGAATATGTTTAGTTTGTATACAGTATAAAATTCAAAATTTCAGAAACAATATTCAGTGAGAAATCTCCCTCCTATGTATACTTTCAGAAATATCCTTTGAGGACAGATTTTGCATGATAGGAAAATCACTAAATTCCTTGTTTCATGTACATGTAGTTCCTTTTTATACTTCTATCTTCTCATTTAGCGGGACCAGTTGTTTCCTACATGGGACCCAGAGAAAGGATGGCAATGCGTAAGAGAATGAGAAACCAACAAAAAGGCACTGAGTTCTTCAGTGCTACCTACTATGCAGAAAAAGAGAACCAACAGTGAGGAATAATTCCCCAAGTATTAGTTAGCAAATAATTGTGTAAGGGGGAAATGGTGATGGTCATAAGTTTAGGGGAAAAATCTCTTGAATGAACAAAATTATTTGGTTTTATCAAAATAAATATACTGCAAACAAAAGAGAAGTCTTGATAGGGTGGACTAGTAAAACATTGTTCTATGATGAAAGTGATGGGTGAGTTTTAGGGTCAACCATCTAACTGTACCTTTAAAGAACAGTGAGGATTTCACTTATGTGAAAAAGAAATCAAAGTGTCAAAGTGAGGAGAATGGTGAGTAGAAATAAGGAAACCTGATATTAACCCTCACTCCCCCTGTTTTGCCAGGGACTTGCTTTCTTCACTTGGTCAATTCATTTAACTTTTCTGTATTTCCATTGTCATCTGTAATCTATATCCAAGGTTCTTTCTAAACATTTTTATTGATTGATTGATTTCATTGTTTTTATTTGAAAGGAGAGAAAGATGGAGAAAGAGACAAAGAGATAGAGAGGTGTATCTGCCAATTCTCTCCCCAAATACCTGCAACAGCCAGGGCTGTGCCAGCCGGAAACCTGGGGCCCAGAACTCCCTCTGGATCTCCCACATGGATGACAGAGACCCAAGTACTGAGCCACCATTACATTGTCACAACGGCAATGTAACTGCTTCACTAAATGCCTGCCCTCACACAGGGCTATTCTGAGGATGAATTAAAATAAGTACTCTCCAAGAAAAATATTTGGAATATTTGATATACAACTATATAATTAACTGTAAAGCCAACATTTAGAGATAAAGAAGGCAGGCAAATGTTTTTTCTTTTCCATTCAATTTACTTGTAGATTGTGGCTATCATTTAGCCATCTGATTGAACAAGGTATTTTCGGTTTTAATTCATTCTCTGAGGGCAGGTTCTCCTGGACATGAAATTTTCAGGTTCACTGTTTACAACCCTGTTGGAAATTCATAGGTTCACCATCAACAACACTGTTGATGAAATCCAGACATCAAGTGAAGACAGAGTGTGTGGTCAGCTCCTAGTCCTTACTTTTGTCTAACAGCCTACCTTTATCAGCCAGTTGATATGGCTGCAAACAGAGAAGGAAGCATTATTGAAGGTAACATTGTGACTTTAAACTTTGCACACCAACAAGGAAAACCAGGCCTGCAATGAAAGTGTTCGAATTTACCAAGTGAATGGGAAACCTTACCAGTTGCTTTGATTTATCTTGTTCCCTAATCACACAAAGATGACGTAAAGTGCCAGATCTTCAAGTCTAACATACAACATGATACTTCCTGCAGGAGTCGGTCCATCAACTGTCTGCATAGCACAGGCTGAGCAGAACAGGACCTGAGAATAGTCATTGTTGACAACTAGGCTCAGAAGTGGATTTCGTTTTCCTGTAGTAATTTTCTCCTGCTACTGGAATGGACTACCATAAACTACGCAGATTAAAATGGCACAAATTTGTCACCTCAACATTTGGTAAATCAGAAGTCCATATCCAGTGAGCTAATGCTGTGCTGTGAATGTCACATGGCAGATATGAAAGTGTCAGTAGAATATAGCCCTTCCTGGGCTCTCTTAAGAATCCACTCTCAGTCTCCCTCTAGTTATTGCCAGAATTCAGTTCCAAGTGACTGCAGGGTTGAGGTTCTATTTCCTTACTGGCTATTGCTAGAGGCTGCCTTAGCTCCTGAAGCCCTTGCTTGGGCTTCCCTGCACCCAGAGCCAGCAACTATGTGTGGAATCCTTCTCACCCTGCTGTGTCTTGCCTCCCGTCTCTCCTTGGGTGGCATCACACTTACTGTCTGATCTGCCTTCCTCACCCCAAAGCTCAAGTGATTAGATTGGTGCCACCGTATAGTCCAAGATAATCTCCCTGTTTCAAGGTCTGTAATTTAATTATATCTGCAAAGATGCTTTTCCCATATAGTGTCATGTTGGGGAAGTGGTTACATTGGATTCACAGACTCTATGGATTATAGCATGGAAATCATTGAAGGTCATCAGTCTGCCTCCACAATCCCAAACACCAAAATATAGGTAAGTGTGGGATGAATCGTCCTCATGTTATCTTCCTTCTATAATTTTATATTGTGATTATTAGTTCCTGCCTGGTTTCCCTAGCAGAGAAGATTTTCTGTGGATACTCTTCCATATGGAGAGAGATTCTCTAGTGCACACTCCCTCTTTCTTCCCCACCATTATGGGCCTTTGGTAGGAGAAACTGGAAACTGAGGGTCATCTTTGGGAAGTCTTTTGGGGACATGAGCACTGGTCTGCTTTTGGCCATGTGCTAAGCCCAGGAGTAAGTACACTGCTTCTAAAGCAAAAGGCCTGAAATTGTCCATTGCTGCCTACATCTGAGTGGATACACTCAACTGGATCACCAGAAACAGGTCAAGCTTAGTGTTTCAGATAAATTAACTGCTATGTGCAGAAAAATGTCAATTAGTACTATGGAGTAGGGAAAGATGAATTAGTACTTCTGATTATAAGACAGAAGCATAAAGTTATCTTTTCTCTCTTCCTCACTGCAATCAGTCCAATAGGAATAATGTAATACAATAAATAATAGTGAGGTAGGAAAAGATGACAAGGAGGAAAGAATGATATGTGCAGCCTTATTTCCTCACCTTTTACCCTGGGGAAGGGGAAAGATGGGTGTTCAAACATAAATCTGGCCGGTGCTGCAGTTCACTAGGCTAATCCACCTGCGGTGCTGGCATCCCGGGTTCTAGTCTCAGTCAGGGCTCCGGATTCTGTCCCAGTTGCTCCTCTTCCAGTCCAGCTCTCTGCTGTGGCCCAGGAGTGCAGTGGAGGATGGCCCAGGTCCTTGGGCCCTGCACCCACATGGGATACCAGGAGGAAGCACCTGGCTCCTGACTTCAGATCGGCGCAGTGCGCTGGCTGCAACACGCCAGCCGTAGCGGCCACTCTGGGGGTGAACCAATGGAAAAAGGAAGACCTTTCTCTCTGTCTCTCTCTCTCACTGTCTAACTCTGCCTGTTAAACAAACAAACAAACATATAAATCTAAAAAATCAAACAGTATATTGTTATGGTTTAGAAGCTGAATGTCTCTCTAAGGCCCATGTGTTAGAGATTTGATTTCTTAGGTCATGTTAATGATACTAGCAGGGTGGAAAATCTGAAAATGTTTCCAGTTATGGTGTCTGAAAGTGGAGTCTTTGGAACATGATTAAATTGGATTAGGTTGTTGGGGATCCCCATGGTAGAATCATTGGAGCTTTATAAGGAGAGACACAGACACATGTGTTCTTTCTTGCCCTGTGGTGGTTTGCACTGAACTGAGACTCTGCCAGCAAGAATGCCATCACAAGGGGCCAAACCAGTGGCACCTGTCCGATCTCAGAAACCATGAGCCAAACTGACTAAAACACATGTTTAAATATATTAAAAGAAACACAAGAAGGCTCAAGAAACTAATAATAATAAGATCAATTAAAATCAAGTGGTCAAGAATGGCAGTTGGGAAGAAATATAAATACAGAAAATTTGCCAATGTTTGAGGTAGGAAGATAGTAGAAATTATCTAAATAAGCAGGGTATATGTTCATAATTTCTAAAACTATATTACTAGAAGATTAAAAACAGAATACAAACTTTCAAAATAAAATCTATTTCAAAAGTATGAAGAGAATATGAATCACAGAGTGAAAGATTGAAACAAACTATAAAAATAAGAAATTACAAAAATAGATAATAGGAGCCGACTCTGTGGCATAGTAGGCTAAGCCTCTGCCTCTGGTGCCAGCAACCCATAATGGCACTGGTTCATGTCCCGGCTACTCCTCTTCTGATCCAGCTCTCTGCTAACAGCCTGGAAAAGCAGTAAAGATGGCCCAAGTGCCTGGGCTCCTGAAATGATGTGGGAGACCTGGAAGAAGCTCCTGGCTTCAGATTGGCTCAGCTGTGGCCATTGGGGCCATTTGGGGAATGAACCAGTAGATGGAAGACTTTGCTCTATATCCTCCTCTCAAATAAATAAATAATAAATCTTTTTTTTTAAAGTAACAGTACTATAGCTAAAAGGCACATTATGTATCAACAGAGTGAGATACACTTTCCTGTGAAATGATAGCCTCTCAGATTGAATCAAAATATGATATATACAACCAAATGATAATATATAATAAATGTATAGTTAAAACAATTGTCAAAGAAAGGTTGAAAATGAAATGGTATATAAAGATTGAACATAAAAGAAAGTTCACCAGAAAGGACAAAAATTGGCCTTTAAATATATGACAAGATCCTTCCCTTGTAAGACTAGTTCAAAGTAAAGCTATTTTAGAAGGAAGGGATGTTCACCAATCAAATAATAAAGATCAAAGAGTGAAGAAACACACTGTTTGTTAGAGGTGAAAATAAACAGGCTCTGTCCTGTACATCTAGTGGGGCTTTGAATTAGCCCAACATTTATGGAGAGCAACTTGACACATTTCAAAATCACGAACGTGTCTGCTCTCTGGTGAAGCAATCCTAGTTTGAGGAACTTACTCTAGAACAATTCATACATGTATGCATAAAAGGATGGTCAGTGCTGTATTGTCTGTAAGAGAAAATATGTGAAAGAAATGACTACATCTAACAACTAAATTTATGATATTATAAAAATTAAAAATGTAGTTCTCTATTGTATTAGTATGAAATTAACTCCAAGATGAAGAGAAGAAAAGGTATCTCCATCAAGGGCCACATGGCATTTTCTGACAAATTGGAAAAAGCTGACTCCTTCATCATGGCCGCAGTCTTTGTTGAATCTGTTGTGGCAGAGCCATGTATGGCTGTTAGAGCTCACAGCCTACACCTGCATTACATTTTAGGATAGAATTTAAGAAACTAAACCATCTACTTTTTTGATTCCTAGGAATTCTACCCAGCAATTATCTCTCTTTGAGCAGAAATAATAGAATGAAGATATCTTAATGTAACCCACAAGGAAAATAATAATTGGTGGATCATTTAGGTTTAATCTTCCAGTAGAGAGAGTTGTGTTTTATTTACCAATCTTAATTTGCTCTCTGAATTGAATTAATTGATTAGTTGATTTAGTGCTTAATACCACTTGTTATCTTTGAATAGCATCACTAGACTTTAAATTAGTAAAGTTTGTAAACAATGAGTTATGAGAGAGACTGTATTATCTAGATTTGTGTCAAATAAATGTGATAATTTATGTTTCTATGATGTCAACACACCTATATATATTAAACTTTATTTATTTAAAGACATTTATTTCGAATGTCAGAGTGACAGACAGGGTAGGGAGCAGGGGAGGGAGAGATCATCTATCCACTGGTTCATTCCCCAACTGGCAGCAACAGCCAGGTCTAGGCCGAGACAAAGCCAGGAGCCAGGAACTCCATCCCAGTCTCTCATATGGGTGTGGGGCCCAAGCACTAGGGTCATCTTCCACTGCTTTCCCACATGCATTATCAGGGAGCTGGACTGAAAGCAGAATAACCAATCAGAACTCTGAAATTAAATGCCAGCATCTCAAGTGTCAGTTTAATCTACTGCACCAGAATGCCAGCCACCTTAAAAAAAATTAAGCTGTAAGTTAATCATCTAAAAATTTAGTCTATATCATGTTCACGCATAATTTGTATTAAATCTCTTGAAGCAAATAAATTCCAACATTTTGATTACCCAGTGCAGATGTTCCTGCGGGGCTGGTGGCTTTCCTCTTGAATGCTCTAGATGCAGACTTCTACCACACCATTCTCTGCCACAACCTTGGACTTAGGAGTTCTTGGCATATCAGTGAGAAAAAGGGGAAGGAAGAACCTGTTTCTTAAAAACCTCAGATAGGAATGGAAATTATTTGCAGGACCACCTTAAAAAACAAAAGATTCTGGAACATCTGTGGTTGCACAGCTGTCAGAGACAATCCTACATCCTGAAAGGAATATGAATTTTTGGTAAACAGCTGACTATCTTTGCCATTAATTTGAACCCAGTATGGCAGGAACTGACAACATGGTTACCTTGAATTCGAATGCTTGGCATTTTCTGAACCCAGGCTTGGACTATACATGAGACAGAAAATTTGAACTAAATGGAATGTCTGGTAATTTTTTAAAATAATCATCTGCATATGTAGTCTTTTCATTGCCTCTTCAACCTACTTCTACACAAAGTCCCTACTCAAAATTTCACCTTGCAATTTTGGGCAAAAATAGATTGAGCTCTTCTGTAAACTCAACTTTCACTTTTTAGTTTTATTTTCATGGACTTTCACTGTACCTGAGAATGGTGACTGCTCCCTATTTGATAGTGCTCTCATCTCCCTTGTCTCCACTCATTCCTTCTTCTACTTCTTCTAGACATTTCATCTCAGACCCCTTCCCAGGCTCTTTCTCCCAATGGTCTTTAGATTTAGTGATCCTGAAGGTCCAATCCTTCCTTTTTCTGTGAATGATCTTAGCCATTGTATGATTAGAATCACTACCTGTAGCACTAGTTCTCAGATTTGTATCTTTAGATATCTTTAACCTGAGCTTCAGATCATGCTTCCTTGCTAAGCATTTTTCCTGGACATCAAACAAAAAGCTTTACCATTAAGTCCAAACATACCTCTTTTCAAATCTGTCAATTCTCCAGTGTTTCTCTGTTTTAGCAATAGAACCACTATTTATCCAATAGTATAAGCTTAAATCCAAAGTTCATGCTTCATCCTATTGATTCCAATCTCATTAAATTAATAATACGCATGGCCAATTTATTTTATACCTTAAATACATTTCACACCTTTCCTAGTCGCAGCCTATTATTATTGCCTTATTTTGAAACTTCGAACTATGTCCTCTGAATTACTGTAATCACCTCCCCCCACAAACTATAGTCCTCCTCTCTTCAGATTCTATGCGTTTGCTTGCTATTACTGATCCCATCCCATATCTAGTGACTCAAAATATCCTAGAAGTGGTAAGGGAATCCAATCTGAGTTTGTACAGAGGATCCTAGGTCATTTTGATTATGATCCAGGTTTGGAAGTTACTGCCCTAAAATAAGCTCTGTAAGCAAGGCCCAAAAAGTAGGTTATATGCAACCAATCCTGTGTGTATTTGGTCTGGCTTTTATAGATTAAGTCTTGGTTTTCTAGACCATGAAAATAATGAGTGAAAGATACTGAGGCTCTCACATGATAAGTCTAGTTACTTAAATGGTTTCAAGTTCAATTAAATTATCACCACTACAATGTGATTGTGAATTAGAGAAATCCCTGGTGACACTGTAAATTTTATATGCACCAGTATTCAGTATATTAATCTGGTCACAGAAGTCTGTTATCAGGTCATATCAAGCACATTTTAAGGGGCGAATTAAGGCATTGCCAAACCAGGGTAACTGGCTTTTGTACTCATGTAACTCCAACTACTGAGCTATGAATGCACCACTTAATAGAGAGCAAAGCAGGGATTAGATGAATCTATCGCTGTTTCTTAGATTTTAGCTATTTTATGCTAAAGGGAATTTGTTGGAAGGATATCGGGAGTTCATTAAGTTGGCATTAGCTAGAAGAAATGCTTGTCAATAAGTAGAAAATGATACTTAGAGATCTAGGAAGGAAAGAACAATTATTTTATTAGCATGAATGGACAGGTCAGGATGCTACCATGGCTACTGGACGGAACACCTCCAAGAGCTCATTTTGGCATGGTCCACCTTGTTTATCATTCTAAAATCTCAGAGAGAACACCTACTTGGTCAAGTTTGGTTCTTTGCCAACTCCCTCGATTATGTCAGTGCCAGAGAGGGGAGATATAATATTCCGTACTTCTTACTAAGGGGAAAGAACAATCACAATAAGGAAAAGCTCATTGTCCAAAAAGAAATAGGATGCTATTAAGAAGAGAGAATAAATGCTAAGCAGACAATAAAAAATAAACATGCATTCTAGCTCAGATTAGGAAAAAAACATAGAGGAGGAAATAAAAGAGGGAGAAATAATATGGAAAATAAGAAAAATGTTAGGTTCAAACTTCACACAAACAGCCACATAGGAATTTTATTTTGCTTTGCTTTGTTTTTTATTACTTTTTAAATTAATCAAAAGAAAATCTCTTATGGACTTGATAATAATATATCTGGTCTTAATAATCCTAGAAATCTCGATTTATAGATATTGAATGTGTTGTTGAAATTAAATATAATGCATGAACAAAAATTTCAAGATACATTTAGGATTTGCTTTCTCAATAAAGTATACCACAAAGGGAATAAAGAAATTCTTTACTCAAATTAATGGTGAATTATTTTGTCATGAGAATAGGAGTTTATATTCATTTCACTGAAAGCACATAAATTGTTCTAGACAAGAAAAACAAAACTCGCCCAAGGCAGTATTTTCATTATAGAAAAAGGCACATGTCCATGAATATCTAGTTTAATATTAACAAAAGTCATTCAATTAGCTATGCATGTGCCATTGTTATGAATATTTATTCTTGTCTCAGCTAAGTAACATTGATATCTTTTATTCACTGGTTCAGAGATTCAGATGTTATAAACATTACCCTTCTTGTCCTAGTTAGGCATAGGGGATTTGAGTCCAAAAAAGACCTGACACTTCCCAGCACTGCAAATGCAAATTTCTTTAGAACTTTCAACTTTATGTTAAGGAAATTGCCTTTGTTGTTTGCTGGGTTTTATTTTCTCTCTAAAATCATTAAAAGAAAAAAAAATCCTTGTGAGTTGATATCACTTCTGTAACAATGATAATTGTTAAAGATCTGAAAAATGGTTTCCTATTTGTCCTTTTCCTTTTCTGTTAGAATAGCTCTAGATGGCCAAAGAAAAGAGAATAATACGTGAATTGCAGGTGAAAGGGACTACAGAGAAGGGCACTGTTTAGGCAAGCTTTATTCCCTTGCAGTTCAGGGACTCTAACCTCCTAAACCCAGATACAGGTTTCTATATCCCAACCTCAACACTCTTAAATATGTGCTTCCCATCTCTAGGACATGGCATGTCAGTGAAGCTTATTTGCTAGTATAATTTAGATCAATTCAACTCATTCATGAACAAAACTAAGTCTTTGCATGCTACCCTCTTCAGAAGATGCTTAGCAGACCCAGGGGTTTAATGGCCTCAGTATCCACCATTTGGAGAGTGTCAGTCATTATTGGCTTGGAAGCTCATTCAAGTATTTTTTCCTTCTCCTCTGAACCTTGATTTCTTCTACTACCTTGAGAAATGAATTATCTAAATCTTCACATCCTTTATCTTTTCTTTTATCCTCTCCTCAATGAGCCATTTATTTTAGCAGCTTCCATAGTACAAATGAAACATGCACATGCAAGTATATGCACACACTAATTATCTATGCATACTTCAGAAAAAACTGAGTCAGAGAAAGAAAATAGTTTCCTAAAAATAAGTAGGCATATCAGGGAAATGCAAATCAAAACCACCATGAGATTTCACCTCACCCCAGTTAGAATGGCTTTCATACAAAAATCAACAAACAACAGATGCTGGTGAGGATTTGGGGGAAAAGGCACACTAATCCACTATTGGTGGGAATGCAAACTGGTAAAGCCACTATGGAAGACAGTTTGGAGATACGTCAGAAATCTGAATATAGCCCTACCATACAACCCAGCCATCCCACTCCTCAGAATTAACCTAAGGGAAATTAAATTGTCAAACAAAAGAGATATCTGCACCTTCATGTTTATTGCAGTTCACTTCACAATAGCTAAGACATGGAATCAACCTAAATGCCCATCAACAGAAGACAGGATAAAGAAATTATGGGATATGTACTCTATGGAATACTTACTACATAGTGGTAAAAAAAAAAAAATAAAGAAATCAGATCATTTGTGACAAAACTGAGGAATCTGGAAAACATCATGCTGAGTGAAATAAGCCAGTCCCAAAGGGACAAATATATGTTCTCCCTGACCTGTGACAACTAACTGAGCACCAAAGGGGAAACCTGTAGAAGTGAAACTGACACTATGAGAAGCAATGATTTGATCAGCCCTTGTCCTGACTGTTGAGGAACAGTTTGCTACTTTATTCTTTTTTAATGCTTTCTTTTTCTACTTAATACCATTGGTTGAACTCTTTAATTAACACAGAATTCTTCTTAGGTGTTTAAATTTAACTGAAAATTGATCCCTGTTAAAAATAAGAGTGGGACGGGCATCAGATGGTGAACTGACTGCTACCTGGTTGCTATGTGTTGAATAGAAGGGAAGAAGAGTCTTTGGGAGCAGGTAAGGTCATGTTGAGGGCAACTCTGAGTTGGTCCTTCAGTGCAGACCCATGACAATAAGAGAATATACACTCAGAATCAGAGTCCATGAGGGATGAATTTCTCCACATCTTAGTGGAATGAACGCAAGTTAGAGAATAACGTTTGCCACTTATCTGTATGTACATTGCTAAAATGGATTTTCATAACTCAGATTTTAAGCCAAACAACCATTTAACACTAACATCTGATAAATAGGCTATTTTTCTGCATTTGTATGTTTCATTATAATAAGGAAAATGAGGACAATGAGCATTGAAAATATTTTGAACAATACTCATTTGAGAGAGAGAGAGAGAGAGAGAGGAGCTAGAGAGATCTAGATATTTCAAAAATTAAAGTTGTACTGTTGATATTGTGTATTGTATGGACAAATATTGCCTTAATAAAAATTTTATATACAAAAATATAAGACTGGGAATAAGAGAGGGAGGAGATGTACAGTTCGGCACATGCTCCCTCAGACTTAACTCAAAGGGTAAAGCTAAAAACTGGCCATGGGAATCCAAACCCCATTAAGTTGGCAGGTACCAATGCCACCTTACTAGTTAAAGTGCTCAGTTTAAGTTCATAACTGATCATAAAGATAGGATTAAGTGTCAAAAGGATCACATAAATAAGACCAAGTGTCTGCTAATAACAATTGATAGAATTAAAAAGGAGAGAATGATCCAACATGGGAAGCAGGACACACAGCAGACTCATAGAGTGACAAAGCCCTAAACAGCAGTCTGGCCTCAGAATCAGCCCTTAAGGCATTCAGATCCATCTAAAAGGCCCATGAGAGTTTCTCAGGCATGGAAAGCCAGGATACTGTGGCAAAAATTGACCTAAATGAAAGATCTCTGTGAGTGAGATCCTGTTGGAAAGAAGGGGCCATCAAAAAAGGAGGTACTTTTTTCTGAAGTGAGGCGGGAACTTCCACTTTGATTATGGCCTTGTCTAAATAATGTTGGAGTTTGTGAACTCAAGAGGCTTCCATAGCCTTGGCAGCTCATTACAAGAGCCTTAGGTGATCACTGATGTCATAAATAAGAGTGTCATTGTTAAATCAACAACAGGAGTCACTGTGCACTTGCTCCCCATGTGGGACCTTTGTCCTTAATGTGTTGTACTATGAGAATTAATGGTAAAACTAGTACTCAAACAGTACTTTATACTTTGTGTTTCTGTGTGGGTGCAAACTGTTGAAATCTTTACTTAGTATAGAGTTCATCTTCTGTATATAAAGATAATTAAAAATGAATCTTAATGAAGAATGGGATAGGAGAGGGAGTAGGCGGTGGGATGGTTTGGGGGTGGGAGGGCAGGTATCGGGGAAGAACTGCTTTAATCCAAAAGTTGTACTTAGGAAATTTGTATTTATTTAAAAGCTTTCTATAAAAATAAGTAGGCAGGTTACTTGTACATTTCAATTGAAGTGACTTAGCTACTCTCTGCCCCTTTAAATACATTCTACATATTACTTAAACCACTGTTTTACAATATGTACACTTTCATTTCATAAATACTTCAGAAATAATCTATCAGATATTTTCCTGTTCTGGAAGATTCAGTATCCTCTATGATTTGTCAATACTAAATTCTGGGGCTAGCGCTGTGGTTTAGTAGGTAAAGCCACCACCTGCAGTGCTTGCATCCCATATGGGTGCTGGTTTGAGTCCCAGCTGCTCCACTTCTGATCCAGCTCTCTGCTATAGCTTGAGAATGCAGTGGAAGATGGCCTGAATGCTTGGGCCCCTTCACCCACAAGGGAGGCCCGGAGGAGGCTCCTGGCTCTTGGTTTTGGATCGGCCCAGCTCCAGCCACTGTGACACCTGGGGAGTGAACCAGTAGATGAAAGATCTCTCTGCCTCTGCCTCTGCCTCTCTGTAACTCTGCCTTTTAAAAATATTAAATTCTACCAAGTTAGATCTGTCTTTAGGAGGGAAGAAACCTATTCTAGGTAGCCTCAAATCCTGTCTTCTCTCTTTCTTTATCTAGTAAATTCCTACTTGCTTTTATTCTTATTTTAGATATATTTCAAGGATCACATCCTCAAAGAATGTTTCTTTTTTTTTTTTTTTTTGGCCTCCAACTTTACTTTCAAATCTTTATGTTACTAGAGACTAATAACTACTATTATACTTTTACACTGTGACCTTTTTTTATTTTGCTTCAATTTATGATCAGGCATTAATTGGTGCAGCTTTTTTTTTTAAACTTTTATTTAATGAATATAAGTTTCCAAAGTACAGCTTATGGATTACAATGGCTCCCCCCCCACCATAACTTCCCTCCCACCTGCAACCCTCTCCTTTCCCGCTCCCTCTCCCCTTCCATTCACATCAAGATGCATTTTCAATTCTCTTTATATACAGAAGATCAGTTTAGTATATATTAAGTAAAGTGAAAAATACACAGTATTTTTTATCAGCTCATGTAACACAAAGTGAAAAATACTGTTGGAGTACTAGTTATAGCATTAAATCAAAATGTACAGCACATTAAGGACAGAGATCCTATATGATATTTTTTAAAAATTGATTAATTTTCTATGCAATTTCCAATTTAACATCAGGGTTTTTTTTTTTCATTTTCAATTATCTTTATATACAGAAGATTGATTCAGTATATACTAAGTAAGGATTTCATCAGTTTGCACCCACACAGAAACACAAAGTGTAAAAATACTGTTTCAGTACTAGTTATAGCATTACTTCACATTGGACAACACATTAAGGACAGATGCCACATGAGACGAAAGTACACAGTGACTCCTGTTGTTGATTTAACAATTTGACACTCTTGTTTATGGCATCAGTAATCTCCCTAGGCTCTAGTCATGAGTTGCCAAGGCTATGGAAGCCTTTAGAGTTCACTGACTTTGATCTTATTCCGATAGGGTCATAGTCAAAATGGAAGTTCTCTCCTCCCTTCAGAGAAAGGTACCTCCTTCTTTGATGGCACCATTCTTTCTGCTGGGATCTCACTCGTAGAGATCTTTCATTTAGGTCTTCTTCTTTTTTTTTTTTTTTTTTTTTTCCCCAGAGTGTCTTGGCTTTCCATGCCTAAAATACTCTCATGGGATCTTGAGCCAGATCCAAATGCCTTAAATGCTGATTCTGAGGCCAGAGTGCTGTTTAGGACATCTGCCATTATATGGGTCTGCTGTGTCTCCCACTTTCCATGTTGGATCATTCTCTCCCTTTTTGATTCTATCAGTTAGTATTCGCAGACACTGGTCTGGTTTGTGTGATCCCTTTGACTCTTAGACCTATCAGTGTGATCAATTGTGAACTGAAGTTGATCACTTGGACTAGTGAGATGGCATTGGTACATGCCACCTTGATGGGATTGTATTGGAATCCCCTGGTACGTTTCTAACTCCACCATTTGGGGCAAGTCCGATTGAGTATGTCCCGAATTGTACATCTCCTCCCTCTCTTTTTCCCACTCTTATATTTAACAGGGATCACTTTTCAGTTAAAATTTAAACACCTAAGAATAATTGTGTGTTAATTACAGAGTTCAACCACCAGTACTACTACAAAAAAAAATACTAAAATGGATAAAGTATTGCATTGTACATCAACAGTCAGGACAAGAGCTGATCAAGTAACTTTTTAAATATCCATTTCCATGACTAAACTGTAAATCCTATGAACACCTGTTTCTCCTTTGCGTCCCATTATACTCCCAGTGCTTAGTGTAGTATGTGATCTATCTGGTGGCTCAGTATATAGCTGTTGAATTTATTATGAAATATTTAACTGTGAGGTGTGGTCCACTAATGATAGTTTAATATGGCATATTTACGCAGTGCATTTTTAGGATAAAGAAGGGAATGTCTTAACCCAAAGTAATATTCAATGGAAAATTCCAATCACCTGCAAGAAGACAAAGAGAAAAGTACTTCTGGAAAGGGGGTGCTGCTTCTTTCTCTCACATAAGGGGCCTTGAAGTCCTCTCAAGGAGATATCTAGGATAGTTGCTTGCATTCTCAGAGTGCTTCACATCCCAGCTCCATTTTTCTGAATGTGAACTCTCATCTTCCTCCAGATGGCCCCTTAGAGACCTCAGCAGGTTGATGGGTCTACATCAAACAGCCAGGATAGAGGTAGGAGATAACTTAAGCAACGGGATGGTAATGTTCTCCTGGCCTAGGGCTGAAAGTGACCTGGATAACACAGGATCCTCAGTACTGTCAGGCTTTTTTCTCCATTTTTTTGGTACAATGTGGGTTAACATTATAAAAGTGATTGAAATTGCTATCCTCAGTTGGCATGGAATTAGAAACTATGGTCCTTATAACCATTAAAGTCTTAATTAAGTCAAAAATGGGAACTCATTACCTCCCATGCAGCTTGTGATCTAGCTTACAAATTATATCAGTGCCATAGGGTTAGGCCTACAGTCTCTGCTTCTAAGCAAGAGGTGCTTTGCCTTCCAGAGTGGTCATTATACAATCTTGTCTCTTCACAAAGGTGGTATCCATAGAATCATCCACTCCTCACTGAACAATGCTTCCTTTCCAATTATTTACATTAGCAGAAGGGATACAAAATTTGATCATCAGGCAAATGCTGAAACTCACAGTGCACTGTAAAAGGCAATTTAAAAATTCCATAAGAAAAGGAGAGTCTTACCATTTCTTTTGACCTATTCAGTGACCAGCAATAACTGGTTCAGGGTTAAAATTGTTCATTGGTTACCTGGTAGCACCATGGATAGACTGAATTGGTCCCACCCATCAGGGTACATACAATGTGTTAAACAAGACTTGAGATCAGAGGTGCTTGAGATGATGGTTCTAGGACAAGAGAGAACTGCCCAGCTGTACCACCCACATATTATGGCTCATTGTATATTGGACGAACCCTGAAAGCTATATTTTATAAAAATTCTCTACATGATAGACCATGTTGCATCAAGTCTAAAATGTGATCAATTATAGATGAGACCATTATTTTACCTATTGCTAAGAAAAACATGTTGTCATTTAAACTGCCGTAATGTTTATGGTGCCACTGAGTGGGAATCACATCTTGATGAAAGAGTTACTAAAATGTGAAAAAAAAAATTGCAGAAGCACTGATATTCTCTAAAAATACTATCCAAATTACTTTTCTACACTGGAATTCCTTGTGTGTGAAGCAGTATGAAATAAGTGAGATATTAGATAGCTATTATGTATCCTTTTTACAGGAGAGAATTTCCATTGTAACAAGTTCATGTAATAAGGTGACCTGCAAGCTTATTGAACATCAATGTTGATGCCAGAGAATTTTGAATCCTCAAAGGATTTGAAACCAACTCATGATACTACTAAAACAGCTTTTGCTCATATCATCTTAGTTTTTATAATGGTTGTTAACAAAGTATATTTGTTTGCCCTGGGAAATGACACAACTGCAAAAATACAGATTGACTATAGTTGTAAAACACAAATGAAATCAAAGCTATTACCAGAAATCATTGAAGCCAAGCTATATTCTACATCAACATGTCCTAACTATAATTTTTTCCTTCAGAAGAATTACCCAAAAAATCAGACTCCATGCTCTATGAGACCATGTTTTCAGGCACTACAATAGGCAGGTACTGGCTGCTGCTTAGTTCTTCCTTTGCCACCCCAACCTGGTTACTGCTTGATATGTGGGTTCATAGTCATTTGCAGGTGCCTCAAAAAGCCCCTGAATAAGAAAAAAGTAAATTCCCTGTTCACTTAATTATTTCAATTTAATACCAGGTTAAGAAATCCTGCTTGTGACTGAAATCCTGCTTTCAAAGCTGAACATTCAAAAAATTTGGAGTATGAGAAACCAAATGGAGAAATGCAGTGATAAAATAGCAAAGATGAACAGCCCATTTTATTTGAGCTCTTTTGAATCCACTTTTGCTCATTAGCCTCTTATTTTATTCCTTCTCCAAAATTGTTTGATGTCTGATGATTCTAAGGAGAAAATAGAAAAGGTTCTTGGCATCTTATCAGAAGCCAAATTATTGAGTAGATTTACATCCTCCTATAATGCTGGCTTAGAGATATGTATGTCTCCCATCAAGCTCATATAACCTTCCCTCTGACTTAAACTACAGGTAATCAATTCCATGGCAAAAGAAAAAGACTTACCTATTCCTTGGAAGGGAATAGAGCAAACAAATGTTGGGACAACCACAGCTATATTAATATACATGAGGAAGCAACAGCTAGTGTTATTCTACAGAAATGAATGAATGAATAAATAAATAGACTCTAAGCACTTTATTCTTCTCACATAATTTCTTCCCAGTGACATTATTGAACAGGCTGTTGAAAACAAACATCGTTAAATGAGAAAAGAAGAGCAGCGGCCTTTCTTATTCCCCACTGCAACATTTTCCAATGACGAATGCTCCCTAAATGGATTTAGCTTTTTGAAAAGGAGTCAGAGAGAAATTTGATGTGGCCCCCTGACCCCTGGTAAGCACATGTATCTTCACCTGTCACATAACACACTGGCACTTGCTTACTTTTCAGCAAAAACTATTGATTTTGCTTATTGGCTGCAGGCGAGTCCATAAAGAACAAATTACAAAGTCAGAGGTCCACAGTTAGCAATTGCTTGCATGATAACAGGGGCCTCACTCCACCCCCACCATTCTCCATTGACATCCTCACCACCCCAGCCATGGGAGAAAGCAAGGCAGGAAACCTAGGATGTGTTTTCAACTGCCATAGAGTCAGTGTTGTATACAAAGGTTTTTATGAAGGATAAAACTTCAGGAAATGCACTACAATTATGGTGTAAGTGGTGAATGCCTGTGTGTACTTCTGTGTATCTGCAAAGGTTTGTTTGGAGTCCTCATATGCAACTGTGAAATATTTTTTAGAGGTTTAACATAAAATAAAATTACGGAGACTGCTTAAGGTATATTTTTGCCTGAAAGCAGTTTATGGCAGTTCAACATTAATTTCCAGGCTGAGAAAGGCATGATTTTCTTAGAAAAGATTTGAATGTTAGAACATGTTTTCCCTATAACTAAACAAAGCCTTTAAACAGGACTTAACAGCAAATAAACTAAAATAAGATGGAAAGCAATGCAACAAAGCAAGTTAAAGCCATTAAATTGACTGCTCTTCCATCAATTCATTTCTATCAGCATTTTAAGTAGTTTTATCAATGGGCCCAAGCCAGCACTGAGCTGGCTTTGTTGTGTAAACTCCTCAAAATTGTTTTCCATGTGACAGTTTTCATCAGGGCCATAGTCCAAGATATGCTCATTACTATAGTCAATAGCCTGAAAAACTAGAAAAAAATTAGTGGATGTTACTTATAACAATTAGATTATCTGATGCTTATTTTGGCCTGGAGACTAAAATTGACCTGCCAAAGCTTAAACATCAAGATGCTCAATAATTGAAGAGACATAGGATTAAAAAATGCATGTCATAAAATGCATGGGTCATTTACATAAATGAATCTCACATTTCTAATTCTTCAGAGGGCAGATGCTGGTAATATAAGTCATACAGTGGAGGCATAAAATTATGGTTGAGTTTTAAAGTGGAAAGTAGCTCCTCTCAGAGCTTCTGTAGAGTTTTATCAGGAAAATAAATATTTCAAGATCTTAAAGTTATCACCAGATCACATGGACCACATCAATAAAAAATAGCAGGTTTCCTGCAGTTCCTGAAGTCCATTGTTTGCCTCTTCATCATCCTGTAGCATGAAAATGAAGACTGACTTTGACTTTGGCACTTATTTGCTAACAATCATTTCTTATATTTGAGGAGATGCCATGCTAAAGAGACTGACCCACAAGCCTTAAAGAATGGCATGGAAAGAAAAACTTCTAAATCTACCTTCCCACAAGGCGTGGGCTCTTCTGAATATCACGATGCATTAACATCACTCTGATGGAACTGCTGAGCTAGATTGCAGTTTTATATGAAAACTAGAATCCTGGTCACTTTATTTCAGATGACACCATAGAGATTCCCAGGTAAGCTCCCCCCAGAGAGAGTTTTCAAGAAATGTTTGGCTATGCAAATTACCTGCTAAAATGGAGTTAGATGCTAAGGCTTGCTGGTGGGAGGATTATGTGAGTTTGGAATGAAAATGACAAGTCCAGCTTGAAACACAGCTGAGGGTTATTGGCTGCTCTCTTAGGCCCTATAAAGTAGACAGAATGTCGAGCAAGGAAAAGTCTCTGACTTGAAAGCCAAACTTTTTGCATTCCCATCATGTTCCCCTCCACCTCCCTCCTATTTATCCCCTTTGGAACCTCACAGCCCTCAAGCACATGGACTTTTTGCACTGTCAGGTGGATGGAATAAGTTTGTCATCATCTTCAGCTAGAAGTAGTTGTGAACTGGTTTGGGGATTGAGAGAGGAGTTGGGACATTTATGATCTTCTGCAATGATTGCTATTGCTAATTCTGCTGTGAAATATGTAGAGCATCTGGAGAGGGAATTTAATAAAGTGTGGCCAAAATAGCACTCACTTTATGCCCTCGCTTCTGGTAACCGTTTAAGACAGCACTGAGACAGATCATATGACCTCAGCCCTTGCAAGACCTCATCACTTTTCATGGGAGAACTGAAAAGTGCTGATCCTGAAGCGTTTATGCTGATGGAACACAGATAAAAATCTGCAGGTGTAACTTTTTAAAAATTTAGTACATGAAGCATAAAAAATATATCAGTACCACTATACATCATCTAGACCCAACTTCAACACTGTCTTGTAGATGTAAAAGCACCCATCACCTTTACCATACACAAGAATGCATGTATGGAATTAGGCTATAACAAATAAATGCTCCCTTTGTAAGGGACATAAAAAATAGTAACTGCGTATTACAACCCTAAGAGGACACATATACTCAGTGTGAAGATATCAAATGTAACTGAAACATTTTCTTCACCTATGTTTTCATTGAGTGAGAGCTTGTTCTAGACATTGCTTGAAGGGATGTGGAAGGAGAGGGAAAAGAAAAGGATATGGACTATGAGCCATTTTGTAAGAGCTAGTAGAAGAGGAATAGCTCAGCTGGAGAAAAGTGCAGAAAAGAGGACAGTGGGAAGCCCTGGGGGTGAGGGGGGATGACTTTTCAGAGGGATGCTGAACATAGGTCCCTATTCTCTCACCTACAAAATAAAATGAACTCACTTTTGAGTCTGCTTCAAAATTCACTACTAAAAATTCCATCAAGACAGTGAAGGTTGGGCATGCAAAGATAGTTGTTTGCTTGGAAGGAGCACAAATTCATTCTCCCTAATACAGGGGTCTTACATAGATATATAATGAAATTAATTTGGAAAATAATGGACATGTTTAACTTGGTTCCTGTGGCCTGAAGGAAGCAAAAGCAATTTACCAAATTTATACCATTCCATCCTGGGTGAAAACATTAAAGTTGCTTCTTGCTTAGAAAAAGAGAAACAATGTTGACTTAGAGTGGGAGAAGGTACGATTCCACCCAGGTATTGGAGATTATCTGCCACCAAATTTAGATCTCAAATATAAATCCTCAGCTCTTTCCAACTGCCTCCTCAAATTTAAGTTGTCCAAAATTCATACAAGTTTCTACTCCACCTCACCCTGCTAACTTATTTTTCTACTCTCAATTCCACACTTAAAGTGAATGGTACCGGCATTACTTGAGATTGAAAGCTTGAAGTCTTTGTATGACCTTCCTTTCCCTTCTTTCCCCCACATCCTTAGTCATGGGATTCCACATGTCTTATGCCTAAAATAATATGTCCTATCTTCTCCCCTTCCAGTTCTTCATTTAAATCCTCTTTATGCCTTCTCTAGATTATTGTACTTCCTACCTGTCTAGTGCTATAACTCAAATATCACTTACTTTTCTTAATAAACTCTCCTCACTGCTGCCAGAAAATCTCTCCTAAAGGTAAGCTTGATTATGTGACTCTCCAGTGCTAAATCATTCAACAAGTCCCTGTTGCCCTTTGGAATCAAATCCAAATTTCAGAGAATGGCGTGAAGGATTCTGTCATCTCACCTTTGACTCTCTATTCAGCCTCATCTTCCAAAGCCCTACATTTTCCCAAGTTCATAGTCTACTGCCTTGAGCTAAGAGAAGCCACAGACCATTGCTCCAATTCCCTTCCCCTGCCTGCCTCTGCCCATTCACCAAACTGGGCCTCAACAATGAGCAATGAAAAAAATATACATCCATAGACCAAAGACTCCCAGATTGGTTTTAACGTATATATGTGTCTCTTTCATGTGCTCCACGTTTACAAATCCAAAAAGCCCTTTGTGCTTCCAGGTCACTTTCTCTGCATGGGATCTGAAAAACTCATTTTGAAACTCACAGGTTGACACGAGTTCTCTTGTGAAAGCATGGATCTTCCTTCTCTTTGAAGCTATGAATGAGTTTGATGAGTGGAAATCTATGTATATATGGCTACCTAGGAAACTCTGGGAGCTACTGAAAATTTAAAAAGACATCAGGTAGTATTTTCTGAATTTTTTTCTACCACAGGATCTTATCAGGAAAAGCATAGGCTTAGTCTAGGTTATCTGACCCCTTAGGAAAACCACTGAATCATTTCAAAACAGTGAAAAAAAATCCCTAAAAGTTCCAATGACTGTCTGTGACAAACTCTCTAGCAAGCACTGACTTGTATAATACCAAGAAATAATGTTTATGTGGATTCAGAATGTATAAAAAAAGTATCTCAGCCCAACACAGATTTGAACAGCACACATTCATTGGTTGACACTGAAAGGATTATGAATGTATCTATCCATGTGATACTTGGGGGAAGCTGCTGATTGGAAGGTTCCTGAGGGGAAGCACCACCAAATATACACAGGGGAGGACTTTATTTCTCTCTGCAGGAACCGTGGTGATGTCTTTGCCTCCATGGCTCCAGAAAAAGCTCTATTATGCTGGAGTGGAGGGGGAATTGACAGGGAGCAGCCCAAAAGATAGAACAAGATGATAGGATGGAGGTCTTGAAACGGCCAAAGCCAAAGGAAACAGAGCAATACATATTTGTGGGTGATTTTAAACAAATCTCTTGTAGATGCTTAGTTCAATCCTGAAGAAAAGTCAGAAAAAAGAATTCTACAAGTAACAGATTAGCACCTAAGGGAACTATGTAATTTGTGTTTTTTTAAAAGGCACTTTAAGAAACAATTCTTTTATCTTCAAATCTACTTTGAGTTAATTCAAATTCATTTATTTCATTAATCATTACTATGCATGTACATTCAACTGAGATTACATGAATGTTATTTTGCTGCTTGATCCCTGATTCAAACTGAGAATATTGGTTTTATCTCTCTTGTTACCAAATGCACGATAGTATTTCTTAAGTAGTTGTTTCCTGTAAACATGCTTTCACAACTCTCAAGACAAATGTAAATCAAACTTTATATTCTGAAGTTAAACGTTTTGTTGTACCAAATTACTTGCTTTTGTGAATTTCCAGAAGCAAATCCCATGTGATGAATCGACTGTCCAGATGATATACAAGGAAAAAATGTGGTTTCATTACATTGATCTCTGGCATAATCACAGGTACTCTTTTAACATGAAAGGAAATCTACTTCTTTCTTAGGGCTGGTTCCTTGGTTGCATACCAGAAGTAGGCAAAAACTCTCTCCCCTTTTTGTGATAATTCTTTCCTTATGGTTTGGCCTACCTCTGGGTCAAAGAAGGCCAACCTGGAGCCAGTGTCGCTCTATCTTGTGCTACGATTCATGTAGTAGAGCCTAAGAGACTTTTGCATGAAATTCATTTCTCTGACAGTACCCAGTACCACAGTCTTCCCTTATTTTATTTCTTTCCAGTCTATGAATACTTAAAGAAGAATTTTGAAAGCTTATGTTGCACTGAGAATATTCTTAATTCTAAAATTCACACAGAATCTCTCTAAATGGCAGATTGCCTTAAATCCATACTTTGGTATTTACCAAAATACTCTAATTTGGTTGGAGATGGTAAATATCCTTTTTAGACTCCTGGATATGCCATCTTTTGGCACCCTGGATTTCTTGGAAGTTTCATCCTTGATACAATGCTATCATTACTAATAACAGCTTACATTTATTGAATTCTTATGTGTAAAGTGCATCTTACTTAATCCTTATAGCAATCCTACAAAGTATATACTCTTACTATTACTTATTTTCCAGATAAAAGTAGGCTTCCAGTGCACTGCCAAGCACATTATTACCAAGATTGCAAGTACCTATTAGCAAGTCATCATGTCTCCAGAATGCTGAAACTGAAATAGGTCCTCCAGAGTTTCACAAGTGGCTGAGTTCTACCACCCACACAGCTTTTAAATAGCACAGCATTTTCCCTCATAGTCCCTAAGATGTGTAGATCTAATGTTTCAGAAAACGTGGTCTCTCTTGAAGACATCTTCATCCTGCGTAAATCAACATTCACTTTCTGTGTCAAATACTGTACCTTAAAGAATAAACATTGTGTTTTGTGTGTATAGTGGTTATCATATGTATTCAGTATTGAGTATTATTGATGTTTACATATTATCTATGAATATTATTGATTATTATGGTAAAATAGCATAGCCCTACTATTAAGTCTTAAGTTTTAGAATTTGATGTCATTCATGTCAAGTTTTTTGTTGCAAATATCTATTAGCAATCATAGTGGCTGATTTCAATTTTCTACAAAAAAACTTCTCTTCCTTTTCTGCATGTGTTTCAAATTCTCTGTACTGATAAGAAGTCATAATTGATCTGTAACAATCTCTCTCTTCAAACACTCATTTCTACTTTTACTACAGGTCTGTTCTGTGTGCCATTTGATGAATCTTCTCTTTGACTATAGAATTCTTTCATCAACTATGTCTATTTCACAAACTAGGCATTAACTATCTTGTATTGGCATGTTAACACGTAACCATGGGATAAAATCACAGCAAATCAGAGCTGCAAGGAACCTTATGGATGGTCTCCAGTTTTCAAACACTGGAGATAAAATGGAATTCCTGGGAGATCAAATGACTCATTTTTGGACAAATGTGATTAATAGTTCTGACCAATGGTTTATGGTCTGTGTCACTTTTCCATACAATTTATGATTGACACACTAAAAAGAGGGATAAAGTGTTGATTGAATTGAATAAATATGATACATAGAGAGAAGAATCCTGCTTGTAAATCTATAAAAGGCAAGGTAACAAGAAACCAGGTTAAGAATAGTCCCCACTCATTCGTTGACTCCACAGTCATTGTGTGAGGCAGTTTTCAAATCACCCAGTAACTGCAAAGTTTAATATACAAACACAACTGACTTGACTGATGTCACAGAACTAGTAAATGGCCCATCTAGATTTTGTTTCTTTGTTTTTCTGATGGCAAACTACCTTTCTTTCAGTACAATACACTGCTTAGCCATCACAAAAGGGTGAGTCATTGTTTAAAATAGTGATATGTTGGAGTACAAAACCAAAAACTTGCTTTCCAGCTCCTTGGAGGGATTACAGGGTGAACAGGCTGCTGGATGAGAGTTGTTTGCTCACTTACAGTGTGAACATTCTCTAATTTTCATTGTAGCTGTTTGATATTTTTGGTCTATTGATCAGGTGGTTTTTCTGACTAGGTACTTTATTTTATGCTTGTTTCAGTGTCTAATTGCAACTCATTTTAGCAAAATGACATGTCTCTTCTCTGCCAAAGAGTATGTAATATAACATGACTCATCAGAAAAGTAACATGACACATCAAAAATAAATGCTCATGACTAGTGATTTAGGTAGCTAATAAAGGCAAGAACATTGTATTATTCATGTCTAGATAATATTCATGGATAATTCAGTATGCCCAAACCCCTGGAGATGAGTCTTCTAAGGCAAATATGCTGTTTCTGTGGACTTTGCTAAATCAAACCAGATGTGCTGCAAGATACATTTTTATCAAAAGCTTTATTTTATAAATAGGTCTGCCAGCTAGACTCATCTTTGGGTCTTAAAGCAGAACTCTGAGTTCATCCTGTACCCTGGAGTCGGTATTAAAAGAAACTATTTGTTTCAGGAATTTAAACCTCCTATCAGATTTCTCATTCTAGACCAACACCAACACTGTTTAAGCCCTCACTCTCACGGTACTCTTCAAACCACCAGGTAAAAGAGATTGCCACAAAATAGAGGAACCACTGGTCCCAGTCTGGCTTTGTCTTGCTACAGATTAACGTGTATTTCAATAAAATGACAATCAGTTTCTACACATACACATACTATGGAGGCCTCCTATTTGTGTTTTTCGTTTCTCACAATTTAAGTAGTATCAACTTACTACCTCCTACAAATCACATTCCTTTTTTAAAATTTTCTCATTTCTCAGAAATGCAGAAAAGGAGATGGTAGTCCCTATACAATCAACCTGGTAGTGAAGAGCAGAGGTTTTAGGCCAAGAGTGACTTTGGTTCAGATCCTCACTCTGCCATTTACTTGTCTTGGAGTGATGAAAAAGGTGAAAGTTAATCCCTATGTACCTCAGGCATCTCACCTAAAACCTACCATTTATTGTTGCTATGAGGTGTAAATAAGGTAATATGTGTGTATTGACTTACATATAATAACTTCTCAGTCATTGTAAGGTATTTCTAATAATAAAAATAATGTTATAAAATAAAATTAGAATCTTCTAGAAAGCACTACTCCCCAAAGATCCCATCTACAGAACCATTAGTAAGATGCCTATCATTTTCCACCCTTTTATAGATCCTTGAAAAACACCAAACTAAGGAGAAAAAAATTATCCCATGGAGAAGATTCTGTAGTCCACACGACTGTGCACTTACTCCCCATGTAGGATCTCTGTCCTTAATGTGTTGTACAATGTGAATTAATGCTATAACTAGTACTCAAACAGTTCTTTACACTTTGTGTTAGTATGAAGCATACAGCACAAATTAGATAAAACTGTTTTGTGAATTTATAAGTCTTTCCAAACACGCTTGCTATCCCTGCAGACTAGAAACCTGTTTTACTTCGTATCTGACCTAGTCAACACATTACATAAATGTTGGAAAAAGGTGAGTGGAGTAATTAATCCCTTTATTTTTGAAAAGAGTGAAAAAGTGATGGTACTTGTCAGATGATGAGTAATATGGCTTAGAATTTGTGACCACATAATTACATGATTTGAACAGAATCATTTGGGAAGTTTATGCAGCATTGAGTCCTAAACAGTCTTTAAAAGCAATATCCATTGATATTTTTCCTCAAAATAGGATTTCTTTACTTCTTACCTTTATTATGATTTCTCTTTTTCGTACTTATCCTGTAGTGTGTGAGACACAAAAGCAGGAAAGGTTTGTTTGCCTCCTCCCTGGTTTCTTGGAGCCAACATCCTGTTGCATCATACAGGGTCTTTTACTGAGGCTGGAATGTATATACACATTTCTTGCTCTACTTAAATTGTTGTACTTCACAGACTGGAAACCCAAAGGGAGATAAAATACAATCAGAGAACTCTATATCAGAAGTCAGGCTAGTTTCAGTTTCAGTCTGAAATAAAGAAAATGTACTGAAACAAAAAATGTAAAAGGCAAAAAAAAAAAAAAAACCGAATTTAAAAAGATTTTGTCACATACTAAAGCTTTTAATCCCCAAAGTACCCATTTGGGAGGATTTCTTCTCATCTGCCCTTAGGCACTGATCTCTAGCCATTGAATAGTAGAAATTATTCAGATACATAAGTTGTTGTTTGTATGGAGTAGAAAACAAAACTCTAAGAAGATGAGAATATTTTTAGAATGTCAACAAATATAGCTGATTGAGAAGCAACCATTTACTTGATTGAGAAAATAGAAAATGTACATTTGTTTCTGGTCTAGCAATGAGTGTGGCGCATAACAAGCACTAAGTGAATGAACTGAACAATGGAATGGAATGGACACAGTCACGGTCATTTCTGGCATTGAGCAACGTGGTGGCTCTTTTGTAATCTCCATGAACAGATAGGATCAGCTGTACAGAAATCCCACCCAGGGACTAATAATTCAAAAACAACTATGTGGTGTGCACTATTGGCCCAAGGCTTATGACACTGATTAGGATGCTCCTGTCCTACACTGAAGTTCCTAGGTTTGATTCCTGGCTTCTGATTCCAGTTTTCTGCCAAATCTGGCATAGCAGTAATGGCTCAAGTAATTGGGCTCCTGACATTCATCAGGAGACCAGGATTGAGTTCCAAGCTCACAGCTTATTCCATTCCAGGCATTGCACACATTTGGGGATGAACCAGCAGACGGCAACTCTGTTGGTCTTCCTCTCTGTCTCTCTCTGTGCCTTCCAAATAAATACATGATTAAAAAGAAAAGCAACTATGTGAATCAATATCTTGTATAAAACATTCACTAGGTCCCATTTATAACAATTAACAAGCCAAAAGAATGGACATAGACAGTGTATATTGTTAGAGCTATCTAATGAATTGGAGAGCAAAACAGAGCTGAAGGTGAAATCAACCTCTGTATGTGGACATAGATTCACCATGCTGATCGAAGGAACACCAACATTAGCATTCAGGAAAAAATTCAAGATCTGTAGCCAAGAGGAAAAATCATTCTATTTTACTGAAAGTAGCTCTTAAATGACTTCAAATGGGACGAAATATCCTGAATAGTGAATTAAACATTCTTAGTCAGATTATCTATGGATCGTTGCCTATACTCACTACTAAAATAACGAATTTCTTGCTCTTTTCTTCTTTAAACTCTGTCTTTGGATATAAGTAAAATTTTCAAACTATCTCAGTTACTGATAACAGTATTGACAGACGAAGCTTCTATTTATTCTCTCTGGCAATTGCTATAGTTAGAGATGCAACAAGAAGAGCTCTTGCTGCAAAATGAATTTTAAAGAAAAATTTAAAATCTGCCCTGCAGAAATGCAGTGCATCGAATGTGATACACTGAAGAGATTCTATGGATAATGCTTGGAAAATTCATGGAAGATGAGCTGGATTGAGAACTGCATGTTTACCACTCTGCACAAAGTATCACAGCACGTGAGACCCACTCTGGGAATTGGGTTCTGTGCAAGTACAGGATATTTCTTACATAGCACATTTCTTAAAAGTATTTTACAAATGGATCTTTTGTTTCTGATCCCACAAGAGGAAAACAACAAACACAATAAAACAAAGAGAATGGTTGAGCGATGTTGCTACTGATGAAAAAAGAAAATAATAAATAGCATTTCTCTTGTCTCCATGAATTCTGAACCAATGGAGGAATAAGACAAGAGACAGCTGATAAAACCAAAATGTCACTTTTATTGCTGATAAAAGTTGGACAAGGCACATACAGTATTTTGAGCCAAATTGGCCAGCTAAGTGCACAAGAGAATCTGGTAGACTTACCTCTTCATTCTCAGGCAACACTGGAGGAGGGCAGCTCTGTCTCTTGCCCCACTACCCTCAACTTGATGAAGAATTTGTCAGTGTGGAGCTGTGGAAAATGCCTGTGCAGAAGTTGGAGCTATCCTGAGCATCCTCAGTTCATTCTTTGTGAAGTTACCCCACTTCCCTAAAAAATGAACAAAAAGAATCATGTGTTACACTAATTTTTATGTCACTAATAATAAATGCAATATTAGGAGTGGGAAGAAGCAGTCCCTTCATCACAAAATAAACTAGTAGAAAATTAAGGATAATTTCCTTTCAATCCAACTCAATTTAGACTTCCAATAGTTATTTATTTTTTTTTTTTTACAGGCAGAGTGGATAGTGAGAGAGAGAGAGAGACAGAGAGAAAGGTCTTCCTTTGCCGTTGGTTCACCCTCCAATGGCCGCCGCGGTTGGCACGCTGTGGCGGGCGCACCACGCTGATCCGATGGCAGGAGCCAGGGGCTTCTCCTGGTCTCCCATAGGGTGCAGGGCCCAAGCACTTGGGCCATCCTCCACTGCACACCCTGGCCACAGCAGAGAGCTGGCCTGGAAGAGGGGCAACCGGGACAGAATCCGGCACCCCAACCGGGACTAGAACCCGGTGTGCTGGCGCCGCAAGGCGGAGGATTAGCCTAGTGAGCCGCGGCGCCGGCATGTTTTGATTTTTATTCCCAAGAGGAATATTTTCTCCTGTATGCTCCCCAAGCCTATCAGTGATATAAATACCTTAATCTGGAATGTATTGATATTTTTAATCTGCTATCTGTAATTCTTTCACATAGGCAATACATTCTGATTTATGTCACATATGTCTAGTTTCTGGGAGCAGAATCATACATATATATCATATATATATTTATATGATATGGTACTCAGTACACTACATGCAGAGGAATACAGACCTTGTGCTCTGACCACAACTCAGATCTCCTTGCACTTATCTTCCTTTCCCAGTAGCTATAATTTCTCCATCTATTTTTATATTTACAATTAAAAAATGTAGTTATGAGGGTATGGAAAGTACAGAGCTTGTAGCTAGAGTAAAGCTGTGGGAAGAGCAAGAAAACATTACCTTTACAGTCAGCACATATATAACCCATCATTTTTATTTGAATCTACAGTATAACTTCTGTCTTTCTACTTATTTGGGGGTTATTCACCCTATGTGTAAAAAATGCAACAATCTAAGCTAGCTGTAAGAGGAAAACAATCATGATCTAAATAGAAGTATAGCTCAAATTTTCTTTTTTTTAACTTTTATTTAATAAATATAATTTCCAAAGTACAGCTTATGGATTACAATGGCTTTCCCCTCCACCATAACTTCCCTCCCACCCCCCGCTCTCTCAAATTTTCAAAGATACTGTACCCTAATCATTTGAAATATGTCACATGGGATTTGCTAACAGATGGATTCAAGAAGAGCCTTTCAAAATCTAAACTATTTCTACAAAGATGTGCTTCTCAATCACATCAGGTAAGTTTTATGTTTTAATTCAGGTGGAAATAAGTTGTTTGTAACTGTTTCAATATACATCATATCAGGCAGAAATGGATCTTATTAGCATTCCACATACTAACTAGAATGCTTTAATGTTTATTTATTTATTTACAGCTACCCAAAAAGCAGTGTAAGGGAAAGAGAGAATGAGAAAGAGAGACAGACAGACAGACAGAGATAATCTTCCATCTGTTGGCTCACTTCCCAGACACCCTAACAGCCAGGACTGGGCCAGGGAGGAACCAGAACCCCAGAACTCCACTCAGATCTGGCATGTGAGTGGCAGAGGCCCAAGAACTTGTGCCACCATTTTCTGTCTCCCATACACATTAGCAGGAAGGTGGATCTTAAGTGGAGTAGCTGGAGCTCAAACTTTCACTGAGATATGCATTGTGGGCATTCAAAGCAGTAGCTTAACATGCTTCCACAAGGATCATCCGTAGAATTTTTAGTCTTTTTAAATTAATATTTGAAAGGCAGAGTTAGGGGGAGAGAGAGAGAGAGAGAGAGAGAGATCGATCTTCCATTCACTGGTTAATTTCCCAAATGTCCTCAATGGCTAGACTGAGCTGGCCAAGCCAAAACCAGAAGCCAGGAGCCAGGAGCTTCTTCTGGGTTTCTCACATGAGTGAAAGTGCCTAAGGACTTGAGTCATCTTCCACTGTTTTTCCAGATGCATTAGCAGGGAGCTCGATCAGAAGTGGGGCAGCCAAGATTCGAACCTGTGCTCATGTGAGAGGCCGGCATCCTGGGTGGCAGTTTAAGCTGCTATTCCATAACACTGGATATCAATATTTTTGTTCTTATTTTTACATTCAGTAACATATATATATATATACATATATATATATAACATAAATATTATATAAAGTTTTCCATTTTTAAGAGTTTGGTATACCGAGCAGATCTGGGGGAACTTCCTGCTATAAAATGTACTTGTCCATGCCCATTTGTACTTAGAAGAAGGGAAGACTTCCAAACCTCTCCTCTAACCTCACTCCACAAAAGGGGGCACCAACCAGGAAGACAAACCACGAACAGGCCCGAGGAATCACTCTCCTGACAGCAATGCCAAAGACAGCACTGCAGTCCACCAGAAAAATGCAATGCTTTGGGCCAAAGGTAAGGAGTGGAAGCGGACCCAAACACTTCATCATTAAGGCAGAACTGTACAGGAGCTAATGGATTTTTAGATGATGACATCATATACTCAAAAAGAAGCAAATATAAATTGTATCTGGAGAAAAGCATCCCTAATTTAATACCATGGAATCTTCACAGATAGTATAGTTTGGAGTCCACAAAAATCATCATACTTAAAAATGAGCAAGTCTCCACAGGAGAGAGTTTAAAAATATAAAAAGAAAATGAAAAGACAATAGATTTAGATGGTGATGTACTTGATATTCTTGGACCATCTTAAATAGGCTTATGAAGTACATGGAGAACTGAAGAATAGAATTATAAGCAAGCTACAAGAGGTCATCAGGAACCACCACATAGATCTGCGGAAAAGAACAAAATGAAGGTCTACAGTGAAAATATAATTGTTGAAAGAAAGCTCTCAAGCTAGAAATGTGCCATGGGATCCCAAATCAATCCCACTAAGGTGGAATGTACCAATGCCATCATACTAGTCAAAATGATCAGTTTAAGTTCATAATTGATCAAAAATATAGGATTAATTGTCAAAGGGATTACATAAATAAGACTAGCATTTGCAAATAATAATTGAAAGAATTAAAAAAAAGAGAGAATGATCCAACATGGGAAGTGGGATACACAGCAGACTCATAGAATGGCGATGCCCTAAACAGCACTCTGGCCTCAAAATCAGACCTTAAGGCATTCAGATCCATCTAAAAGGCCCATGAGAGTTTCTCAGGCATAGAAAGTTGAGACACTCTGGCAAATAAAAAAATTACCTAAATGAAAGATCTCTGTGGGTGAGATCCCAGAGAAAGAATGGGCCATCAGAGGAGGTACCTTTCTCTGAAGGAAGGAGAGAACTTCTATTTTGATTATGGCCTTGTCTAAATAAGGTTGGAGTCTGTGAACTCAAGAGGCTTCCATAGCCTTGGCAGCTCATAACAAGAGCCTAGGGTGATTATTGACATCAGACATAAGAGTGTCAATTGTTAAATCAACAACAGGGGTCACTGTGCACTTACTCCCCATGTAGGATCTCTGTCCTTATTGTGTTGTATTATGCGAATTAACGGTACTATGGGAATTAATGGTAAAACTAGTACTCAAACAGTACTTTATACTTTGTGTTTCTGTGTGGGTGCAAACTGTTGAAATCTTTACTTAGTATATACTAAGTTGATCTTTTGTATATAAAGATAATTGAAAATGAATCTTAATGAAGAATGGGATGAGAGAGGGAGTAGGAGATGGGATGGTTGTGGGTGGGAGGGAGGTTATGGGGGGAAAAACCACCATAATCCAAAAGTTGTACTTTCGAAATTTATATTTATTAAATAAAAGTTTTAAAAAAAGAAAGAAAGCTCTCAATTAATGTTTCAAACAGATTATATAAAAATGGCTAATTCCCTAAATTATATAATTGAAAAATAAAGCTGTAACACAAATATGAATATACAAAACATGAAATAGAAATTGGAAGAGATAGAGGATAAACTAAGATATAAAATACAAGTAATTAGTATATCAAAAGGAGATAAGCTGAGGTCATAACTGATGAAACATATCCACAAATGACAAAAGAAATCATCCCACATTCAGGAAGCTTCACATTTTTCAAGCAGAATGAGTAAAAAGAAGCCCACATCTGGACTTGTAAAATAAACTGCAGAACAACAAAGACAAAGGCTGTTTTTGAAAAGTAGCTAGAGAGACAAGAAAGGTCACCTACAGAGGAACTGAAAGTAAACTGACAACAGTTTATAGCAGAATAATAATTTCAGAGTGCTGTTAGAAAGCAACTATCAACCAAGGATTAAGCAACCAGAAACAGTAGCATTAAGAATGAGGGTAAAGCAACCACATTTTATTTTATAATCAAAGCATTTTATTTCAAATTTGTACTAAAAACACTCTGTTATTAGGCCCTAGCCAATGGAACTTTTATTTTTTGATAATAATTTTTAAGTCATGTAACTCTCTAATAATACATTTCAGAGAAAACAATAATTTACACAACGATAATCTGGCCTACAAAAAAAAATGGACATATCATAATAAATAAAAAGCAACCAAATATATACATTTAAACAGTGAATAAAAAATAATGTTTAATTTGTGTAGATTAATTAAGATTAGGACTACTCTTAGTACAGAAATAGCCATAATCCCAAAGAGAGAGGTTGGAGTTAAATCTTTTAAGGTTCTTCTACAGGGCAGCAAAATATACAAATGCTCATATATTTTAATATGATAAATATTTTTAAAAAAGAATGTAAAATTTCCAAACTAATACTGGAAAATAATGGATAGGAAAAATAATAAATCAAAACAGTCAATAAATCAAAAGAAAAAAATGAAGACATGGCAAAAAAGAGGTATAAATAGAAATAGAGGATGGTTAGTAGAAAAATTCCTTTCACTTAAACTATAATTAATCTTAATAAATTAAAAAGATTGAAATCATTGAGATATATCATCACAGGAGAAGTAGACAGAAATATATGACATGTTGTTTACAAGGGATATATTAAAAATAAAAGAACCAATAAAGAATAAAATTAAAAGGAAGGAAAATTTTATCATTCAGAAGTAATAGAAACTAGTTTGGCTATATCACTGCTAGAAAATATAGAGGCAGAAAGCATCCCTGGGGAGCAATTAATTATTAAAAGTTTAGTTCACTAGGGAAATATAACAATTTTAAATGTGTACACTTCTATAAAAATATTCTAAAAGACATTACAGTAAAAATTGATAGAACCTGACAAAGAATTTTGTAATATCTCCATTATACTGAGAGATTTCACTGCAATTTTCTCAACAGTGATGGAATAATTAGAAAAAGATGATAGTGGAAGATATGGAAATTTGTAAAATAATTTAGGCAAATCATATTCTTTCAATAAGTTTATGATCAGATAGGATTCTAGGAATGCAAGGATAGCTCAGTATAGAACAAAAAGATGACTCAATGAACGGTGAAAGGGATATAATAAAATTCACAATAATTTTAATTAAAATAACATATTAGAAATTCATTAAATGGCAATACTTTTTTCAAACAGAGAAAATGATACATCATGATAATACTTTAAATTGGTTGAGAAGGTGTATTCTATAGTTGATCTTCCTCAAGTTCAAGAGTAGCCTTACCACTTACTACTTAATCTTGGGCAAATTAACCTATAAAACCTAGTTTGTTCACCTATAAAATGGGGAAAATTGAAACTATCCAGAAGATTTATTTTTATTATTACCTTAAATAATATATGCCAGAAAAAAGGTAAGAGTCCATTTAATGGTAACTATCATTATTAGAAGTAGTCCAATGAGAGTTACAAAGGCAAGAATATAAACTATGATCACTATTATATGATTCTGTTCAGGAAGTTCCAGCCAATAGAAAATCAAACAAGAATAAAAAAGGCTAAGATAAAAGATATCAAAATACTAAAAGAAATCATTATTTGTAGACGATTCATTTATATATTAGAAAACAAAAAACCCAATGGAAAGCAATTAGAACTAACAAGATTTTGTAAATTTATGATGGCTATTAGGAAAATAAGTGTATATACTTACTAGATAGAAATAAAATGCAAAAAAAATCATCATTCAAAATATTAAAATATACATTTAAGAATAATCTCTATGAGAAAAGTGTAGGATCTATGTCTTGTCCAATATATATAACATACATGACAATATGGAGGGACATGTAAAAATATTCCTGACAAAATAAATTCCTGACAAAATAAATATCATAAAAATATCAATTGTGTTGCTTCTATAATAACAAAGAAAATCTATAAATTGATGTTTCAATTAATCTAGAGGAACATGCTTTTCAAATGACAACAGAAAAAAAACAAGATAATAAAAATGTACTGTAGAGCTTATTAATTAACATCAAATTATAATTGGTATAAAGACAAGCAGAAATAGAAGAAAAAGTCAGGAAACACACCTTAGTATTGTAGGGTTTTTGAATCAATGGGAAAAATTTCTGGATTTTTTTTATATGGGTATCAAGCAATTGGTAAATTACTTAGACAAAAGAAATAGCTTTACCTTATACAGAATATGCAGGATAAAATTATAATATATTAAGTAATTAAATACAAAAAATGAAACAATCTGCTTTGGAAGGCATTAATGACATTAAAATAAAGGAATATGCTATAAATAAAAGATCATCATGAAACATATTAAAGCACCTATGAAAATTAGGGAAATCATTTGCAACATATAAGACATAATATTAATTTATATTAATATAAAATTATAGTTCTTATAAATCAAGGAGAGAAATAGTTAATTTCCCAGTATAAAATATTCAAAGGTTTTCTTCAAAATAAGTTATAAAAGAAGAAATATACATTGCTAGTAAACACAAAGTGTCAATCTATTACAATAAAATTAACAAAATAACTTTTTTCACATGAAAAATTCTTAAGTGCATACTTTTTGATAGTAGTTTGTGAGGACGTGGATTGGTAGTTGGCAGGTAGAAGTTAAACTCTTGATAACAGTTTGCTGTTGTTAAGCCACTATAAGCTTTCCAGTATGTAATTTTGAAATACGAATAAAGCACCTCAAAGACATTTCAGTCCTTTTAGCCCAGCAATTATAGAACCAGGAATTTTTCCCAAGAAAATACTTGAAGATGTGCATTTTTTTTAAAGATTTGACTTTTTTTTTTTAATGTTATATGTATCTGCTTTGATTTTTTTCTCTTAATGATTGAATACATTCCTACTGAGTGACATCTTTACAGGCTTATTATTTTTTCCTGAATTAACCTTTAATTTAATGAATACAGATTTCATAAGTACAACTTTGCAAATATAGTGATTCTTTACACCAAACCCACCCTCCCACCCCCACTTCCACCCCACCTCCTCCTCTCTCCACCATTCCCAGTCTCATTCTCCATTGATTCATTTTCAATTAACTTTATACACAGAAGACCAATTCTATACTAAGTAAAAATTTCAACAATTTGCACACACACATACATACACACACACAAAAAAAACTGAGAACAAGTTTTACAGTTAATTCTCATAGTACAACTCATTAGGGACAGAGGTCTGGCATGGGGAATAAGTGCACCATGACTCCTGTTGTTGATTTAAAAATAAAGACTATGAGAAACAGTGACTTGATCAGCCCTTGTCCTGACTGTTGATGTACAATTTAATACTTTATCCCTTTTAGTATTTTTTTTGTTCTAGTTAATACTATTGGTTGAATTCTGTAATCAACACACATTTATTCTTAGGTGTTTAAATTTTAACTGAAAAGTGATCCCTGTTAAATATAAGAGTGGGAATAAGAGAGGAGGTGATGTACAGTTTGGGACATGCTCAAGCTGACTTGACCCAAATGGTAGAGTTAGAAATGTGCCAGGGGATTCCAATACAATTCCATCAAGATTGCATGTACCAATGCCATCTCACTAGTCCAAGTGATCAATTTCAGTTCACAATTGATCACACTGAGAGGTCTAAGAGTCAAAGGGATCACACAAACAAGACCAGTGTCTGCGAATACTAACTGCTAGAATCAAAAAGGGAGAGAACAATCCAACATGGGAAGTGGGAGACACAGCAGACTCGTAGAATGGCAGATGTCCTAAACAGCACTCTGGCCTCAGAATCAGCCCTTAAGGCATTTGGATCTGGCTCAAGAGCCCAAGAGAGTATTTTAGGCATGGAAAGCCAAGACACTCTGAAAAAAAAAAAAAAAGACCTAAATGAAAGGTCTCTGTGAGTGAGATCCCAGTAGAAAGAATGGGCCATCAAAGAAGGAGGTACCTTTCTCAGAAGGGAGGAGAGAACTTCCACTTTGACCATGACCTTGTCTAAATAAGATCGAAGTCAGTGAACTCAAGAGGCTTCCACAGCCTTGGAAACTCATGACTATAGCCTAGGGAGATTTCTGACGCCATAAACAAGAGTGTCAAATTGTTAAGTCAACAACAGGAGTCACTGTGTACTTATTCCTCATGTGAGATCTCTGTCCTTAATGTGTTGTCCAATGTGAATTAATGCTATAACTAGTACTCAAATAGTATTTTACACTTTATGTGTTGTGTGGGTGCAAACTGATAAAATCTTTATTTAATATATACTAAATTGATCTTCTGTATATAAAAAGAATTGAAAATGAATCTTGATGTTAATGGAATGGGAGAGGGGCAGGAGATAGGAGGGGTGCGGGTGGTAGGGAAGTTATGGGGGGGAAAGCCATTGTAATCCATAAACTGTACTTTGGAAAATTATATTTACTAAATAAAAGTTAAAAAAATTAAATGAAGGTAAAAAAATAAAAAATAAACACTCTTATTTTGATGTCAGTGATCACCTGAGGCCCTTGACATGAGTTGCCAAGGCTATGGAAGGCTTTTGAGTCCACAAACTCTGTTAGCTTTAGACTAGGCCATAAGCAAAATGGTTGTTCTTTCCTCCCTTCAGAGAAAAGTACTTTTTTCTTTTATGGCCCCTTCTTTCCACTGGGGTCTCTCTCACAGAGATCCTTTATGTAGGGCATTTTTTTTTTTTTTGCCACAGTATCTTGGTTTTCCATGTCTGAAATGCTCTCATTGGCTTTTCAGCCAGATCAGAATGCCTTAAGGGCTGATTCTAAGGTCAGAGTGTTATTTAGAGTGATTGTGATTCTATGAATCTGCTGTGGACTGCTTCCCATGTTTGAACATTCTCTCCTTTTTAATTCTATTATTATTTCCAGACACTTGATCTTATTTATATAACCCCTTTCACACTTAATCCTATCTATATGATCAATATAACAGTTAATAGGATCACTTTAACACTTAAGATGGAATTTTTACCACCAGGCTTAATGGGATTTGGGGTCCCATGGCAAGTTTTTAAACTATACTCATAGAACTAATTTTGTGTTTCATTTTTGGTTGTTTTTCTAGGTCCTTGAGATGCATTGAAAGCTCATTTATTTGGAACCTTTCCAATTTCTTCATGTAGGCACCAATTGCTATAAACTTCCCTCTTAACACTGCTTTTGCTGAATCTTATAATTTTTTTTTTTTGCTAAACCAATTTTATTCAACAAAAACAAAGCCAGATACATCACAATACCAGATTTCAAGATGTACTAATGGCAATTATAATCAAAACAGCCTGGTACAAGCACAAAAATAGACTTGTAGACCAATGGAACAGAATAGAAATTCCAAAAATCAACCCACATATCTACAACCAACTTATCTTTGACAAAGGAGCTAAAATCAATCCCTAGATTGAGGATAGTCTCTTCAACAAATGGTGCTGGGAAAAATGAATCTCCCATAAGTTTGGATATGAGGTACCCAGAATATATATATGTTTCCAGAAATTTTATTTCTGTTTTGATTTCTTCTATGACCCACTGTTCACTCAGGAACACATTGTTTAGTTTCCTTGTGTTCGCATATGTTCTAGAGATTCTTGAGTTGTTGATTTCCAGCTTCATTCCATTGAGGTCAGGGAAGATGCATGGTGCCATTTCAGTTTTTTTGAATTTGCTGAGTCTTGCTTTATGGCCTAGTATATGGTCTATCCTAGAGAAAGTTCCATGCACTGATTAGAAGAATGTCTATTCTGCAACTGTGGAATGAAAAGTTCTATAGATATCAGTTAGGTCCATTTGGCCCATAGTGTCAATTAGCTCTGTTGTTTCTTTGTTGATTTTCTGTCTAGTTGATCAGTCCATTGATGAAAGTGGAGTGTTAAAGTTACCCATTACTATTGTATTGGAGTCTATGTCTCCCTTTATATCCATTAACATTTCTTTTAAATAGCCAGGCGCCCTGTAATTGGGTGCATAGACATTTATTATAGTCACATCTTCCTGTTGAATTGATCCCTTAATCATTAAATGGTGCCTTTCTTTGTCTCTTTTAACAGTTTTTATGTTAAAATCTCTTTTGTCTGATATTAGAATGACAACATCTGCCCTTTTTTGCTTTCCATTAGTATAGAATATCTTTTTTCATGCTTTCACTTTCAGTCCATGTATATCTTTGTTGGTGAGATGTGTTTCTTATAGGCAGCAAATATAGGGTCTTGTTTTTTAACCCATTGAGCCAGTGTGTATCTTTGAACTGGAGAGTCGAGGTCATTTACATTCAAGGTGACTATTGATAAGTAATGACTTGGTCATGCCATGTTTCCATAAGTATTCCTATTGTTTACTCTGGATTTCTTTTGTACTTTTACTGGAGAATTTTCTGCCTGCACATTCTTTCATAATGATGGCTATCTTTCTGTGTTTCTGTGTGTAGCACATCCTTAAGCATCTTTTGTAAAGCTGGACAAGTGGTGACAAATTCTTTCAGTTTCTGTCTGTTATAGAAGGTCTTTATTTCCCTGTCATTCATAAATGAGAGCTTTCCAGGGTACAGTAATATGGGTTGACTTTTTTTCATTTAAAACCTGGACTCTACCTCACCTATATCTTCTAGTCTTCTCCGATGAGAAGTCAGCTGTGAGTCTAATTGGAGATCCTCTGAAAGTAATCTGGCATTTCTATCATGTGCATTTTTTTACTGTGGAAAGTTTTGACTACAATGTGTCATGGTGAAGATCCTTTCGGTCATGTCAGGAGTTCTATGTGCTTCCTGTACTTGGATGTCCCTTTCTTTCTCCAAATTAGGGGAGTTTTCTGTCATTGTTTCAGTTACTAGGCCTTCTAGTCCATTCTCTCTTTCCACACCTTCAGGAACTCCTGAGACCTGCATGTTGGGTTATTTGATAGTATTCCATAAATCTCCAACATTAAGTTTTCTATTTTCTTCTTGTTCTTTGTGGTTTGACTAAGATTTCCAAAGATTTATCTTCTAGTGCAGATATTCTTTCTTCTCCCTTGCCATGTCTGCTATTAATGCTTTCCTCTGTATTTTTTATTTGATCTATTGAATTCATTTCTCATGTTTCATTTTGATTTCTCTTTAAAATCTCAATTTCATGGGAAAAATGCTCATTCATGTCATGTATGGTTTTCTTTAGTTTGTGGATTTGCTTCTGATTGCTTTTGAGTAATCCCATGAATAATTTTTAATTCCATTTCCAGCACTTCCTCAATCTCCTCATCTTTACATTCTAATATTGCAATGTTGTCATGTTCCTTTGGGGGGGGGGTCATGATGTCTTCTTTATTCTTGTTTCTTGAATTTCTGGTTTGTTTTTAGGCATTTGTGGAGCTCTTTTTTGTTTTTTTCCTCTGATGGCTTTTATCTTTGAGCTATGCGTTTTTGGCTTAGTGGAATGCCTGCACTTTCAGTGAATACCAAGAGATGTGTGGTAGGTGTGGCCATGGAGCAATGGTCAGTGCTCCAGGGTGAGACAAATACCCAGCATAACACTCAAGCTTGGTGTGTTAGAGCTCAACACCCGAGTGTGTGTTCCACACCACTGTATGAACAGTCCTCACTGTGAGCACATTTCCCACTGTAATGACATGCCCTAGGAAACCAAGGAGCTCTGAGTGTGTGGAGCAACACCCAGTGATTGCCCAGAGACCCAGTTACACCCTGTACCTTCTCATGTAACCATCGATTCCCCATGGTCTCAGTCACTGGGAGCCCTGCCAGCCTGTCCAATCAACAGAGAGGCAGATGTTCCCCAAGACATCTCTGCCTAGGCATCTTGATACTGGCAGACTGTGAGCCCCTCCCTGTCCTACATGGTTGCTCAGCCTTCTCCCAGCCAAGCTCAAAGCCAGTGGGGACTGCAGAATGTTTGCAGAATCTTTGGATAACATGCATACACAAGCACCACTGACCGAATGTTGCTCTATCCCATTACTGCCCCAGAACTGCCAACACAATGGTGTCCTGCGTCAGCCAGTTGTTTTGCACATGCACAAAGTCTCCTGCAGCTCTTGGCCAACCCAAAATAGCACCCGCCCTTCTCAAGCTGGCAGCAGGCGTTATTGTGAGGAAGTTGGGGCAAGGTAAACATGTCTGTCCCCTCTACTTCGCTAGGTCTGCAGGCAACTGCTAGCAACCACTAGCTGCCAGATCTCCAGTCCAGAATCACGCCATGCTCCTCCAGCAATACTACCGCAGGTTTCTGTAGTCAGTCTCACCTGTCTCCAAGATGCCACCTGTTCCAGCCCTTGGCTGTTGCAGTTGTGCATTCTATTCACATTTGTGCTGCATGCTGGCACCCTCCACACAGGCCCATGGTGATCCCTTTCTCTTGTAGGATTTCTAGTTTGTTGTTTTCTCTCCAAGGCCCCCCCACCGAGAGCACACTTCCTACACTTTTTTATTTATTTATTTTTTTACTTTTATCCTTAGCACAGTCTGTCATTCCATAATCTGCCATCTTGGAATGACTCTGACCTGAATTTTCTTTTAAAAACATAATCTAAAATCATTTTAAACTAGGAATTGGCAAACTTTTTTCTGCATTTGGCCAGACAGTAAATGTTTCATACTTTGTAGGACAGATATGGTCCCTACTGCATATTCTTCTCTATTAGTAATTCCTTAAAAATATAAACACTGTTGCCCCCTTGGACAACAACAATCTTTGACAACAAAAGCAAGAGCCAAAGTTGAATCTATTTTGCTAGACGACAATGTGATCTTTGAGAATTTTATTTTAAAAGGTAAATGTGGGGCCAGCGTGTTGTGTAGCAAGTAAAGCCACTGCCTGTGACACTGGCATCCCCTATGGGCACCAGTTGGATTCCTGGTTGTTCTACCTTCAACCTAGCTCCTTACCAGTGGCCTGGGAAACACAGCAGAAGATGGCGCAAGTGCTGGGCCTCTGCCACCATGGGGGAACTTGAAAGAAGCTCCTGGCTACTGACTTCCGCTTGGCCCAGCACTGGCTAATGTGGCCTTCTGGGGGGTGAACCAGCAACTGAAGATCTGTCTCTCCCGCTCTCTGTAACTCTGAGTTTCAAATAAATAAAATAAAAACCTAAAAAAGATTTATTTTATTTCTTTTTATAAATGCCAGTGACAATTAGCTATTTTAATTTTTGTTAAAAACAGTATGTTCATTTCGAGATCTGTTTATGAGCTACCATAAATATGGTGAAAGTCTTCCATTTCTGTGTTGTGATTGCAATATGAGTAAACACAAATCATATGTAAACTGAGAAAAATCAAAGAACTGAACCAAAGGTTAACTTTCTAGTTTATTAGTATTGCATTTCATTTTATTTCTATTAAGGTATGCTTAAGAATATATCATTTTGCTGTGTGGTTGCAAAGTACTTAATTCTTTAAGTACGATATTATATTTAATTTATTGTGCAGGAATATGACAAAGTATTCTTTGTGTTATTGGACTACTATTTTATTATTATGAGTAAGTGGGTATTTACCATTTTAGGATTACTTCAATAGTACCAGTGAGATACATGTGGAGATAGGACTGTATCTCCTCTAATCTCCAGCACTACTAACACTCCCCCTCCTCACATCCACATCTTAAACTTATTTAATATATCCTTGTTGGTCTAAGTCCACCCATTTTCCTTAGCATTAGGCAAAAGACCTTCAAATCTAGCTTTGTCTAGCTCTAGAGTCACTTCTCCAGACACCAAATTCACTTGGTGCTCCCACATTATCAAATAATGCATAGTTGTGGGGCAATTCCTATACCTATCTCCTCTACATCTAATTTCCATTTCCAAAATTACTATTTCTTTCCTGCCCCCTTGTTGCCCTTTCCGCACTATGCCTATTTGGAAAAATCCTCATTCATCCTTTAAAATTGTTCAGATACCTATTCATAAAACTTTCCCTGCTTTGTATGCAAAGAAATTAAATACATTGCTTGCTTTGCTTTTTTAAAAAATACTATTTCTGAACAAAGTACAGAGTTCTATTATTTAACATTCACCTGTGTGTCATAATAATTTATTTACATGTCTGTCTCCCCTAAGAAACTTGAGCTACATGATGTTAGGAACCATTCCTTCTTAACCTCCGCCTAGCCCCTGCCTGGCCCCTAAGCCCGGCACATGCTTAGTAAATGTAAACCTTTTAAATTTGGAAGGCATGCATAATTAATTATATATTTTCAAAATATATAAAAAACTCAGTTTACATATGATTTGTATTTCCTTATATTGTTACCCAACACAGAAGTGGAAGAGTTTTACCATCTGCTCACCAAATTGGGCATTAACTTCTTCTCACGGTAACACATGACCAGTCATGAGGCATAGAATATGCTGGAAAATATGACTGTATACTGGAAATATGAAAATCATCACCTTATGTTTCTCAGGTACCAGGTTGGGGACAGACAGTAGAGATTACAGAAATTGGTGCCTGGAGTGCTTCTGGCTGAGTCTCTTTATAACTGGAAAATTCATTCATAGAGTGTATTTCCCAAGATGAATTTGCGAAGTGAGCAGTTAGCTGTTAATGCTTGTTTGGGGCCAAGTGAGAGTTTTTATCCCCTTAATTATTCACAGTTGATTACATGATTGTGGATTTCAAAAATTATACTCTTCTTTTTATACATTTACATATGTAATTGAAGTCAATATTATATTTATGTTCACTTCTCCTTTGGAAGCAAGGCACATAAATAGGGAGACCATGTGTCATTTTTGTGCTCAGTTTCTTGGAAAGCTAGATAATTCTCTCCCTTATCCAGAGCGTGACTATTTTCTAAAGATATTCCTTGTTTTACCCCTAAGAGTAATCACAGGGGACTCATTCCCCCACCCAAGGTGTAATTTTGATCGTGGGAATTAAGCTCTAATCGAGCAGCTGAGAAAGATCTTGCTGTAAATATTAATAATGAAACCAACTTTTCTAATAAACTCCAGCTGATCAGAGAGCAGGAAGGAGGAAAAAGGAAGAGTAAATGAGCACCATACGCTACTGTGAGGATATAAGAAGAAGAGTAGAGTTTGAGGGTGCGGAAAGTTTTGTCTCAAAGTAGACAAACTATTGGGAGGAGCATCCACATGTGGAGGATTTTCCAGGTGAATGGGGAGGACGATGCAGACCATTACAGGAGGGAAAAACTGCAAACTCGAAGGAGCAAATGTAAACTCTGAGACATGAAAGAGCTTGGTCGAGCAAGCTGAGAAAGCATATCTGGGTCACAGTGATGGGAAGATCCGTGACACAAGATGATGCAGAACATGCAAGGTGCCTTCAGGTAAGACCTTGTAGTTTACATTGAATATTGGAGATTTCTTTCTAATAGTAATCACAAGTCTTCTGAAAGGGTGCAATGTGCTCATGTTTTAGGAGTTCACTGTGTTTACTCTGTCAAGAAAGAATTAGAGGAAGGCAAGAGTAGGTGCAAGATCACTATATTGGAGGCCAGGACAGTGGTCTTGGCCCTCAATAGTGAGAAAACTTTTTGGGAAAGACATTATAGGACATGAGTTCCAGGGAAAGGAGTGAAGTAGACAGATACCAAGAATACACTGTGTGCTGAATGGGATGTGTTTTGTGGGAATGATGTGCCTAAACTTACTTTTGGATTTGTTCTTAGAAATATCTTTGAGACATCTAAGTAGAAATGTAATGTTTGTGATCAAATATGCAGGTACAAAGTCAAAAACACTCTCTGGTCAAAGGTGTAAGCCATAAAAATGTGATTGTATTTGAAACAATGAAAATGAAAGTATTCACATAAGAAGAAAATGGAGAGAGAGAGAACTTGAGCAAACTCAGCGGGCCTAAAAGATGAGAAAAAAAAATAAAGGGGAGGGGAGTGGAGAGGTGGAAAAAAGGAAGAGAAGGGAAGAGAAAAGCAAGGAAAGGGAGAAGGAAGGGAGGGAGGGAAGGGGAGGGAGAGAGAGAAGGAAGGAAGGAGCTAGAAAGGGCAGGTGAAACTTACAAGAGAAGTGCCTTAATTCCTTCTAAGGGTATGGTCCTAACAACGTCCCACTAGGTCCCACCTATGTTTAAATTTTTTTTATGTATTTGAAAGCAGGAAGGCCGGCACCATGGCTCAATAGGCTAATCCTCCACCTGCGGCGCCGGCACACCGGGTTCTAGTCCCAGTTGGGGCGCCAGATTCTGTCCCGGTTGTTCGGTTGTTCCTCTTCCAGGCCAGCTCTCTACTGTGGCCCGGGAAGGCAGTGGAGGATGGCCCAGGTGCTTGGGCCCTGCACCCGCATGGGAGACCAGGAGATGCACCTGGCTCCTGGCTTCAGATCAGCGGGGCGTGCCGGCTGCAGCGGCCATTGGGGGGGTGAACCAACAGAAAAGAAAGACCTTTCTCTCTGCCTCTCTCACTGTCCACTCTGCCTATCGAGAGGAGAGGGGAGGGGAGGGGAGGGGACAGGAGGGGAGGGGAGGGGAAGAGAGGAGAGGAAGAAAAGAAAAGAAAAGAAAAGAAAAGAAAAGAAAAGAAAAGAAAAGAAAAAGAGTGGGTGGGGAGAGAGAAGAGAGAGGGAACTCCCACCATCTGCTGGTTTACTCCCCAGATGTCTATAACAGGTGCTGGGCAAAGCCAAATCCAGGATCTCAGAACTCAGTATGGGTCTCCTAAGTGGATGGCAAGGACATAACAATTAAGCCATCACCTCCTACAACGTGACTATTAACAGGAAGCTGGAATTTGCAGAGTTGGGACTCCAAACTAGGCATTCAGATATGGGATTCAGACATCCCAAGTGGCATCTTAACCTCTGTGCCAAACACCATTCCAAGAACCCACTTCTTAAAGACACCACCTCCCAGCACTACCACCTTGAGGATCAAGCCTTCAACAGATGAATCCTTGGAACATAAGCTACATCCAAACTACAGGGTATATTATTCTTTTTTCCATCTTGCAGTCTTCAACGGACTGGAAGATCAATGCCATTTCCTCACCAGCAAATTATATTCCACTTCTGTACATTGCAGCACTTTTTTTTATAGTTGATAAATAAGGAAAAAAGTACTGATGGTCATTTAACTTAGTAGGATTTACTTAAACTGAAAGAACTTAGCTCCTAAAATAATTGATTTTTTCTCTACATCAGATGAAAAATGTACAATCAAGTAAATGAAAATCTTTTAAACAGAAGTAATTTTCTGTTCATTAAAGGAAACAGAAAATACACTATTAGATTGAATTATCCAAGACTGAAAAAAAATTACTTGCAGGTTATTAACCTATTTTTAAAGTAAGAAGCTTTAAGCAGTGTTCCGAGCATTTCCTAACTTGTATGCATTGAAATGAAGAAATTTGAAAACAGATGATTCTTACCACCCCAATGTTTTCACTAAATCCCAGTGCAGTAAGACAGCTGCATGCATGTAAGTGATTTGAAAATGACAACTCCTGTGACAGGCAGTGGCAGCAGGAAGACCTAGAAAAAAAATCCATACTGACCTCACCACTGTTCAACTCCTATCGGCAGTTGTCACTCAAAAGGTGATATCACATAAAAGCTTTCCGATCTGTAGCTTAAGTTTCTATAGTGGGGTAAAATCCTATTACCTTCTAACCCACTTCTCAGACTTCTCTTCTTTTCTCTTCGTGTTTGCAAACCACTGACAGTTTCTCTTAGGCAAACTGTTTTCTCTTGGCTTGGTTCATGTTATCGTTCTGTCCCCAGATCTTCTTATTAAAAAGAATCACAAAAAATGTTCAGATTATATTTTTCTTAAATTATGTAGTGCCCAACTCCATGCAGTTTTAATGTCTTACCCTCACTGGCTTAACAAAATTTTTCAAAACCAAAACCTTCACATTGTGTTTTTGGATTTAATTTTAATGTACTTTGAACACTTTGCTTAAATTTTCTTTACATGTGGTGATAGTAAAAGATTAGTTGTGGATTCTATGAGTATTAGTCATAATTTAGAAAATGCATAGAATATATAGACATGAGCCTATTGTTTTCTATTCCAAAGTAGGTCAAAAATTATTAAAAGAAAACATTTAGCTTAATCTTGCCTATTTATATGATATGGCTACCATTTCCTTCCAGACTTTGTGGCTATATTTTGTAGACATTGCCTAGGAGAAAAGTAGCAGCAATACATTCTACTCATCATAGAGATCAGTCCAGTTAGACTTAGAGAAAAAAAATTCAAGATTTTTATATCAGAGAAAATGAGTAAGACCAAAACTTTTGATTGTATAATCTGCCAAAACATAGTGGTCCCAACTCTGTTTGATCTCATTGTATGAGCATGTCCCTAACTACCTTGGCACTTGGCGCTCAGGACCTTATCAAAGCACATATTTCTCCAAAATCATTAATTTATTCAAAATATTTACTCAGTATTCATTAGGCCCTTGTGTTGCCCCTTATTCTGATGTCCTTTGCTGTTCCCCTCATGAAGTTTTGTCCTACTCTTCCTGGAATTTTTAAGTCAGATGTTCATGCCTTTATGAAGTTCTTCCCCACCTTTTTTAAAATCTGTCTTTCTAGAGGAATGAATCACATTCCTCTGGGAATTTCTTTTTCTTAATAACATTTTAACTGAGATATAACTCATATATCATACCTTTCACTCAAGTAGAATTCCATGGTTGTAGTGTATTCATAATGTTGTACATTGACCACTGCATAGAATTCTATCGAAAGACCATTTTTATCACCCTAAAAAGAAGCCCCATTTCACCATCATTACCTTTCTCTGACTCCCTGCTCCTGGAAACCACTCATTTATTTTCTGCCTTTCTGGATTTGTCTTGTCTGGATATTTCCTATAATGGAATCAAAATATGTGCCTTTTTGTGCTTGGCATCTTTCGCTTGGCATAGTATTTTTAAGGATTATCTATGTTATAGCAGATTGTTCCTTTTGATTGACAAATAATATTCCTTTGTATAGATGGACCACATTTTGTTTAATCACTCATCAGTTGATAGTCATCTGAGGTGTTTCCATGTTTGGTTACTACAAATAACATTGTTATGAGAATTCATGTGCACCTTTTGTGTGGATGTATGTTTTCAGTGCCTTTGTGTCTATGCCTAGGAGCTGAATGTCTGGGTCAAAAGGTAACTCTATTTTAAACATTTTGAGAAACCGTCAATCTGTTCTTCAAAGTGGTTACAACATTTACAATCTCACCAATAATAAATGGATGTTCCAATTTTTCCACATACTTGGTAACATTTTTTTATTGTCCAATCTTTTTTTATTATAGTCATCCTAGTGAGTGTTAAGTGGCTTCTCATTGTGATTTTGATTTGATTACCCTAATGATGAGTCTCTCAACATGATTAATCATGATTTTTTTCATGTATTACTGGGAGGCTCTTCAGTATGAGTTCCAAATATTATTTATTTTACATGGAACATAGTATGAACCCAGTAATAGTTATAAAAATAATAACCACATATTTAATTTTTAATAATACTATGGTTTGAACTCATCATATGAAAGCTCCTATGCAGCTAATGTATATTATAAATCTTCTCTTTAAATAGTCCAGACACATTGACAAGTATACATGAATGCAAAAATACTGATTCTTCAAATACATCTTTAAAAACCAGCAAAAAAAAACTGGTTTGTTGAACAATAGTCTATTTACCCATATTTTTCTCCTTGGAAATCAATTTTAGACAAGCAGCATCTCAGAGTTCTTTATAGGAACAAAGTTTAACAAAATCAGGTTGTGGTTAGGTTTCAGCCAAGTTGATTACAGGGCCAGAAAACTAAGACTTGGTGTTTGTTGAAGGCAAAGGCAGATATGGATCTAGCATGAGAGCCTGTTCCCTGAAATTAGAGATGGATGACAGATATGGATTTATTTTTCAGGATATGTTCCTTCCTGGATGTCAGATGCCATTTGTCACACCACAGATTTCGCTGTCTATCAGGATCTAGGTAAAAAGGTATTTCAGAGCTTAAAGAGTTTCTCCATACTGGCACTTTATCCAAAGGAGCAGACTCAGTTCCTCCAAGAAATTTAGAAATCTGGAGAACAGTACAACAGTGTGTATACCATGATATTAGATAACTGAGTTCGTATTTCATCTACTTCCTAACTTTAGAATCTTCATTAATTATTCTCTCAGGATTATTTCAATAAATCCCTGTGTTTGTGGTCTAAACATGACCCATATAGCTGTAAAAACTTTCCATAGGTGGTAAATGTATTACCAGTGAGTAAATGAGAAACTGGAAGAATCACTTCATTAAAAGCTACAGATAAGAACACGGTTTTACAACATGCTTTTTAAAAACGGAGCACACCTAGTATTGCAGGAATTTTCTTTGTAGGGTCATAACTTTAGAAAATATTTAGATAATTACACAATTATTTATGAACATAGAAGTTTATCACATGATTATTTATGAGAGAACCTTAAAAACAATCTAAAAAGCCAACAATAGGAGGTTGACATTATGTATGATACATACATTTCTACATATGATAAAATATAATTCAGACATTAAAGATCATAATGTAGAAGACCATGATACAGAAAATTTACCAAGATATTTGAAGCTGAAAATCAGATAATAAAAATATATGTAGATTACAATTGTCTGTTTAAATGCACATATATATATATATATATGCATTTAGGAAAATGTTGAACTCTTGAATAATGATATAACAAGTGGCTTTTGTATTCTTTTTTGTGCTTTTTTTGTATTTTCCACATTTTATGATTAATACTTTATTATCAAATGGTATGTTACTTAAAAACAAAATGAAACAAACAAAAACCAGAAGTCCTAGTGATGTATTATGAATATAAGAGGCCTAGACCCTAGGAGACAGTATTTGAAATAGGATTGATTTCACAGAGATTTGATATGTATGATATAAGGAATGCATACATATCTGAAAGTTACTTGTTTGGGACCGCCGTTTGCTTTTGATTTCTGTCTTGATTTTTTTTCCCCATCTTTTCAAACTAAAAGAGTGATGAGCAATGTTGGAGGGAATTTCTATTCCTTGGGTTCACGTTTCATTCTTGCTAGATTAGGTCCCTAACCTGGATGCACTTGTCCCTGTTGTTGCCCATGAGGGAAGCAGTAATTTTTTTAAAGACTTAGTTATTTATTTGAAAGTCAGAGTTACACAGAGAGAGGAGAAGCAGAGAGAGAGAGAGAGAGAGAGGGGTCTTCCACCCAATGGTTCATTCCCCCAATGGCCGCAACAGCCAGAGGTGCACCAATCCGAAGTCAGGAGTCAGGAGCTTCTTCTGGGTCTCCCACACACATGCAGGGGCCCAAGGATTTGGGCCATCTTCTTACTGCTTTTCCTCCCAGGCCATAGCAGAGAGCTAGATTGGGAGTGGAGCATCCCGGTCTCAAACCGGCACGCAAATGGGATGCTGGTGCTTTAGGCCAGGCATTAACCCGCTGCACCACAGCGCCAGCCCTGAGAAACAGTAATTTATTTAAAAGCAACCATAGCTTTGCTCCTCCTGTGTCTCTCCTTGTCTTTTTTGAGTTACCTGTCTTAAGACACATTCTCAAGACCTCTCTCAGGTCCTGATCTCCCTGGAACAATCCTGGAGATGTGTGTGGCTATTCTGCTATGTATACAGTAGGTAGGCTGACCAGACTAGTCTACTATATGGCATTAAAAAACCATAATTCACTGGCGCTGTGGCTCACTAGGCTAATCCTCTGCCTGCAGTGCCGGCATCCCGGGTTCTAGTCCCGGTTGGGGCACCGGATTCTGTCCTGGTTGCACCTCTTCCAGTCCCGCTCTCTGCTGTGGCCCGGGAGGGCAGTGGAGGATGGCCCAGGTCCTTGGGCCCTGCAACTGCATGGGAGACCAGGAGGAAGCACCTGGCTCCTGGCTTCAGATCGGTGCAGTGTGTCCGCCCTAGCAGCCACTTGGGGGGTGAACCAACGGAAAAAGGAAGACCTCTCTCTCTCTCTCTCTCACTGTCTAACTCAGCCTGTCAAAAAAGAAAAAAAAAAGAACTATAATTCTATCAATACCTTCAAACCCAGTTTTGTTAGTAATAAATATGATTTTAAAAATCTATATTAATCCTACAGATATCAACTGCTTTCTTATGTGCCACCAATGAACGATTGGTATTTGGAATTTAAAGGAAAATATTTACATTAGCACACACAGAAATAAACACAAACAAATAAAGCTCAGGGATAAATCTAGAAAAATGTATGTAAAATCTTTATGAGGAAAAGTACCAAATTCTGATAAAAAGAAATAAAAGATGATCAAAATAAAGAGATATTTTATGTATCTGATAAGAGTTAGCATCATCATGAAGTTAGTTCTTCCCAGCTTAATCTACAGATTCAATGCAATCTATTTTGCAGATACTGACATTTTGATTTTAAAGTTTATATGGAGAGGCAGAAGACTCAGAATATCATATATAATATTAAGAAGAAAAACAAAGTCAGAGAACTAATACTACTTTACTAAAAGCTATAGTAATTGACACAATGCAGCATTGGTGAAAGAACAGATGAATAGATAAATGAAATGAATAGGAAACTCAGAAATAGACCATCATTAAAAATGCCCTCATTTTATCTTTGAAGAGGAACAAATGTAACGCAAAGGAGAATGAAGATTCTTTGCAATTAATGGTGCTGGAACAACCGGACATCCACATGCCAAAGTCAACCAGAACTGACATGTTTCATAAAAATACACTCAAAATGAGGGGCTGCTTGTAGCATAGCAGGTAAAGCTACCACCTGCAATACCAGCATCCCATATGAACAATGGTTTATGTCCCAGCTGCTCCACGTCTGAGCAGCTTCCTGCTAATGACCTAGGAAAAGCAGAGGATGATGGCCCAAGTGTTTGGGTCCCTGCCATCCATATGGGAGAGCTGGGAGAAACTCCTGGCTCCTGACTTTGTCCTGGTCCATCCCAGGCTGTTATGGCCTTCTGGGAAGTGAACAAGCAGATGGAAGATTACTCTCTCTGTAACTCTTTCAAATAAACTAAAATAAATCTTTTTAAAAACTCACTCAAAATGAGTCATCCATCAACAGGTAAAATGCAGAATTTTAAAAGTATAGGATAACATAGAGGAAAAATCTAGGTGGCCTTGGGCATGGCAATGACTTTTTAAATATAACTCCAGAGACCAACTACAGATGGCGGAATAGTGAGGGCGTGCACTGATAGTCCAGGAAAAGATAGTTCAATAAAAGTGGAGTTACTGTAGTCTCAGGAAAAGGCTCGGGAAAAAATTGCAGAGGAAACTCTTCTGGATCTAGTGGATGTGACACGGAGGACCTTCGGGGAGAACAAGGATGCCCATGGTGTGAAAGACCAGCCACAGAGTCTGTACGCCAACGCTGGAAGGAGAGGTGAGACAAAAACCTCGGTAACCCAAGACATTGGCGGGGAAAGGCAGAAAGAGCCTATAGGGAAAGTGGCTTGAAGCCCTGCTGGGGAAAGTTCACCAGCCTGACTGGAAGAGAGAAAAAAAAAAAACGAATAAGGAGAAGCAGCACAGACACAAGCCTCTCTCTCCACTCACCTTACAAAGCCAAGCAAGACAAAGAGTAGGCACCATTTTGGACATACGTAAAGCGGCACCCACCATCAGCCAAGCAGAAAAACCTGACTCTGGTGGGGAGAAATAACAGGAGGTTAGGACCTAGTGAAAGTGTGGAGCTAACAAACTGAGACTGTGAAAATCTGAGGGTGGGTGAGAGAATTCACCGAGTACACAAACTCAGTAACCTTGGCAACCAGGTGAGAGACTGCATAGAAATTTGAGACCACACTGAGGGCTGCATAAACCCTTTGTGTGGTCCCTGGGGTAGAGCAGACGATTACCCACAGGGGCCAGATTTCATACATCAACTACCCTCAATTCCACTCAGCTGTGCAGAATTATTTCCCTACTGCGTCAAAAAAAAAAAAAGAGAGAGAGAGAGAGAGCTAGCAAGCGAGAGAACAACTTGGGTGAGTCACCTTTGGCACACCCTTAACCCTGAAGGACCAAACAGAGCTCTCTGGCCACACCCATCACAGCCTTTAAGGCTCCATCAAAAGTAGACAGTCCATTTAATCTAGAGTCATAGTACAAAGAGAAAAAAAAAACACCACAGTAAAGAAACCAAAGAATATCTCCAATATGCCAAACAACAAACACAGAAACCGAGGTAACAAGAACAAGGAAGACAATATGATGCCCCCAAATGAACAACACACCCCAATTCAGGATTATGAAGATGATGAGATAGAAGAAATGCAAGAAGAGAATCTCAAAAAATTGATAAGAACATTGAGAAGTTCTCAAAAACAAATTCTTCAACTACAGAAATCCTTACTGGACAGGATAGAAAATCTCTCTCACAAAAATGAATATTAAGGAGGAATCAAAATGAAATGAAGCAACCAGTAGAACATGAAACTGTGATAGTGACAAGAAATCATAATGAAATGAAGAATTCAATAGATCAAATGACAAACACATTAGAGAGCCTTAAAAACAGAGTCAGTGAAACAGAAGAGAGAATATCAGACTTAGAAGACAGAGAACAGGAAAGTATACAGTCAAACCAAAGAAAAGAAGAGGAAATTAGAAATCTAAAAAATATTGTTGGGAATCTACAGGATACTATTAAAAAACTCAACATTCGGGTTCTAGGAGTTCCTGAAGGCATGGAGAGGGAGAAAGGATTAGAAGGCCTTTTTAGTGAGATACTAGCAGAAAATTTCCCAGGTTTGGAGAAGGACAGAGACATCCTAGTACAGGAAGCTCACAGAACCCCTAATAAACATGACCAAAAGAGATCCTCATCACTACACATTGTAATCAAACTCACCACAGTGGAACATAAAGAAAAGATCCTAAAATGTGCAAGAGAGAAACGTCAGATTACTCTCAGAGGATCTCCAATTAGACTCACAGCAGACTTCTCATCAGAAACCCTACAGGCTAGGAGGGAATGGCGAGATATAGCCCAGGTACTAAGAGAGAAAAACTGCCAGCCCAGAATATTATATCCTGCAAAGCTCTCATTTGTGAATGAAGGTGAAATAAAGACCTTTCATAGCAAACAGAAATTGAAAGAATTTGTCGCCACTCGTCCAGCCCTGCAAAAAATGCTTAAAGATGTGCTACACACAGAAACACAGAACACGGTCATCAATATAAAAGAAGGTAAAGGAAGAAAACCTACCAGTAAAAGATAATAGGAAGCTCAAAGCATATACTAGAATATATCTTTGGGAAAATGGCAGGGCAAAGTCACTACTTATCAATAGTCACATTGAACATTAATGGACTTAACTCTCCAGTTAAAAGGCACAGACTGGCTGAACGAATTAAGGAACAAAACCCACCTCTTTGCTGCCTACAAGAAACACATCTTTCCAACAATGATGCGTGCAGACTGAAAGTGAAAGATTGGAAAAAGATATACCATGCCAACAGAAACCAAAAAAAGCAGGTGTAGCCATATTAATATCAGACAAAATAAACTTTAACACAAAAACGGTTAAGAGAGACAAATAGGGATACTGATGGTCCTCTTCCCCACTTAATGCTGTATAATTGTTCAGACCTGGTTAAGGCCACTCTTAGGATCATTGGTTACTATCCTCAACCTGTCTTTTATGACCTTGTCTAAATATGATCAGAGTCGGGGAACTTGGAAGGCTTCCATAGCCTTGGCAACTCATGACGACAGCCTAGGTTGGTTACTGGCGCCATAAACTAGAGTGTCAGTTTGTTGGGTCAACAACAGGAGCCACTGTGCGCTTGCTCCTGATGTGGGATCTCTGTCCTTAATGTACTGTACATTTTGATTTAATGCTATAACTAGTACTCAAACAGTATGTTTCACTTTGTGTTTCTATGTGGGTGCAAACTGTTGAAATCTTTATACTAAATTGATCTTCTGTATATAAATAGAATTGAAAATGAATCTTGATGTGAATGGAAAGGGAGAGGGAGCAGGAGAGGGGAGGGTTGCGGGTGGGAGGGAAATTATGGGAAGGGGAAGCCATTGTAATCCATAAGCTGTATACTGGAAATTTATATTCATTAAATAAAAGTTAAAAAAAAAATGGGAACAACGCAAAAAAAAAAAAGAGAGACAAATAGGGATACTATATAATGATTAAGGGTTCAATTCAACAGGAAGATGTAACTATTATAAATGTATATGCACCTAATTGCAGGGCACCAGTTTATTTAAAAGATATGTTAAGGGACTTAAAGGGAGACTTAGATTCCAACACAATCATACTGGGGGACTTCAATACTCCACTCTCAGAAACAGACAGATCATCCGGACAGAAGATCAATGAGGAAACAGCAGATTTAATCGACAATATTGCCCAAATGGATCTAACAGATATCTCCAGAACTTTCAATCATACATCTAAAGATTTTATATTCTTCTCAGCAGTGCACAGGACCTTCTCTAGGATTGACCACGTACTAGGCCATAAAGCAAGTCTCAGACAATTTAAAATTATTAGAATCATACCATGCAGCTTCTCAGACCACAGCAGAATGGAGGTGGAAATTAGCAACTCAGGAATCCCTAGAGAGTATGCAAACACATGGAGATTGAAAAACATGCTCCTGAATGAACAATGGGTCATAGAAGAAATCAAAAAAGAAATCAAAAACTTTCTGGAAGTAAATGAGGATAACAGCACAACATATCAAAACTTATGGGATATGGCAAAAGCAGTGTTGAGAGGAAAGTTTATAGCAATAGGTGCCTACATTAAGAAATTGGAAAGGCACCAAATAAACGAGCTTTCAGCACATCTCAAGGAGCTAGAAAAACTGCAGTAAACCAGACCCAAATCCAGTAGGAGAAGAGAAATAATTAAAATCAGAGAAGAAATCAATAGGATTGAATCCAAAAAAACATTACAAAAAATCAGCCAAACGAGGAGCTGGTTTTTTGAAAAAATAAACAAAATCGACACACCATTGGCTTAACTAACTAAAAAAAGAAGAGAAAAACCCAAATCAATAAAATCAGAGATGCAAAAGGAAATGTAACAACAGACACCACAGAAATAAAAAGAATCATCAGAAATTACTACAAAGACTTGTATGCCAGCAAACAGGGAAATCTATTAGAAATGGGTGGATTCCTGGACACGTGCAATCTACCTAAATTGAACCATGAAGACATAGAAAACCTAAACAGACCCATAACTGACACAGAAATTGAAACAGTAATAAAGGCCCTCCCAACAAAGAAAAGCCCAGGACCAGATGGATTCACTGCTGAATTCTACCAGACATTTAAAGAAGAACTAACTCCAATTCTTCTCAAACTATTCAGAACAATCGTAAAAGAGGGAATCCTCCCAAATTCTTTCTGTGAAGTCAGCATCACCTTAATTCCTAAGCCTGAAAAAGATGCAATATTGAAAGAGAATTACAGACCAATATCACTGATGAACATAGATGCAAAAATCCTCAATAAAATTCTTGTCAATAGAATACAGCAACACATCAGAAAAATCATCTACCCACACCAAGTGGGATTTATCCCTGGTATGCAGGGATGGTTCATTGTTCGCAAAACAATCAATGTGATACACCACATTAACAGACTGCAGAAGAAAAACCATATGATTCTCTCAATAGATGCAGAGAAAACATTCGATAAAATACAACACCCTTTCATGATGAAAACCCAAAGCAAATTGGGTATAGAAGGAACATTCCTCAATACAATCAAAGCAATTTATGAAAAATCCATGGCCAGCATCCTATTGAATGGGGAAAAGTTGAAAGCATTTCCACTGAGATCTGGCACCAGACAGGGATGCCCACTCTCACCACTGCTATTCAACATAGTTCTGGAAGTTTTAGCCAGAGCCATTAGGCTAGAAAAAGAAATTAAAGGGATACAAATTAGGAAGGAAGAAGTCAAACCATCTCTCTTTGCAGATGACATGATTCTTTATTTATGGGACCCAAAGAACTCTACTAAGAGACTATTGGAACTCATCAAAGAGTTTGGCAAAGTAGCAGGATATAAAATCAATGCACAAAAATCAACAGCCTTTGTATACACAGGCAATGCCACGGTTGAGAAAGAACTTCTACGATCAATCCCATTCACAATAGCTACAAAAACAATTAAATACCTTGGAATAAACTTAACCAAGGATGTTAAAGAACTCTACCATGAGAATTACAAAATCTTAAAGAAAGAAATAGAAGAGGATACCAAAAAATGGAAAAATCTTCCCTGCTCATGGATTGGAAGAATCAACATCATCAAAATGTCCATTCTCCCAAAAGCAATTTATAGATTAAACGCGATACTAATCAAGATACCAAAGACATTCTTCTCAGATCTAGAAAAAATGATGCTGAAATTCATATGGAGATGCAGGAGACCTCGAATAGCTAAATCAATTTTGTACAACAAAAACAATACCAGATGTCAGGACATACTACAGGGCAGTTGTAATCAAAACAGCATGGTACTGGTACAGAAACAGATGGATAGACCAATGGAACAGAATAGAAACACCAGAAATCAACCCAAACATCTACAGCCAACTTATATTTGATCAAGGATCTAAAACCAATTCCTGGAACAAGGACAGTCTATTCAATAAATGGTACTGGGAAAACTGGATTTCCACGTGCAGAATCATGAAGCAAGACCCCTACCTTACACCTTGTAGAAAAATCCACTCAACGTGGATTAAAGACCTAAATCTACAACCCGACACCATCAAATTATTAGAGAATATTGGAGAAATCCTGCAAGATATTGGCACCGGCAAAGACTTCTTGGAAAAGACCCTCGAGGCGCAAGCAGTAAAAGCCAAAATTAACTATTGGGATTGCATCAAATTAAGAAGTTTCTGTACTTCAAAAGAAACAGTCAGGAGAGTGAAGAGGCAACCAACAGAATGGGAAAAAAATATTTGCAAACTATGCTACAGATAAAAGGTTAATAACCAGAATCTACAAAGAGATCAAGAAACACCACAACAACAAAACAAACAACCCACTTAAGAGATGGGCCAAGGACCTCAATAGACATTTTTCAAAAGAGGAAATCCAAATGGCCAACAGGCACATGAAAAAATGTTCAAGATCACTAGCAATCAGAGAAATGCAAATCAAAACCGCAATGAGGTTTCACCTCACCCTGGTTAGAATGGCTCACATGCAGGAATACACCAACAATAGATGCTGGAGAGGATGTGGGGAAAAAGGGACACTAACCCACTGTTGATGGGAATGCAAACTGGTCAAGCCACTATGGAAGTCAGTCTGGAGATTCCTCAGAAACCTGAATATAACCCTAGCATACAACCCAGCCACCCCACTCCTTGGAATTTACCCAAAGGGAATTAAATTGGCAAGCAAAAAAGCGGTTTGCACATTAATGTTTATTGCTGCTCAATTCACAATAGCTAAGACCTGGAATCAACCTAAATGCCCATCAACAGTAGATTGGATAAAGAAATTATGGGATATGTACTCTATAGAATACTATACAGCAGTCAAAAACAATGAAATCTAGTCATTTGCAACAAAATGGAGGAATCTGGAAAACATTATGCTGAGTGAAATAAGCCAGTCCCAAAGGGACAAATATCATGTGTTCTCCCTGATCGGTGACAACTAACTGAGCACCAAAAAGGAAACCTGCTGAAGTGAAATGGACACTATGAGAAACGGTGACTTGATCAGTCCTTGCCCTGACTGTTGATGAACAACTTAATATGTTATCCCTCTTAGTATTCTTTTTCATCTGTTCTACTTAATACTATTGGTTGAATTCTGTAATTAATACACAGTTATTCTTAAGTGTTGAAACTTTACTGAAAAGTGATCCCTGTTAAAAATAATAGTGGGAATAAGAGAGGGAATAGATGTACAATTTGGGACATGCTCAAGCTGACTTGACCCAAATGGTAGAGTTAGAAACGAGCCAGGGGATTCCAATACAATCCCATCAAGGTGGCATGTACTAATGCCATCTCACTAGTCCAAGTGATCAATTTCAGTTCACAATTGATCACACTGATAGGTCTAAGAGTCAAAGGGATCACACAAACAAGACTAGTGTCTGCTAATACTAACTGATAGAATCAAAAAGGGAGAGAACAATCCAACATGGGAAGCAGATACACAGCAGACTCATAGAATGGCAGATGTCCTAAACAGCACTCTGGCCTCAGAATCAGCCCTTAAGGCATTTGGATCCAGCTGAAAAGCCCATGAGAGTATTTCAGGCATGGAAAACCAAGACACTCTTTCAAAAAAAAAAAAAAAGTGACCTAAATGAAAGATCTTCACGAGTGAGATCCCAGTGGAAAGAACAGGTCATCAAATGAGAAGGTACCTTTCTCTGAAGGGAGGAGAAAACTTCCACTTTGACTATGACTTTGTCTAAATATGATAAGAGTCGGTGAACTCAAAAGGCTTCCATAGCTTTGGCAACCCATGACAAGAGCCTAGGGTGATTTCTGATGCCATAAACAAGAATGTCAATTTGTTAAGTCAACAATAGGAGTCACTGTGCACTTACTCCTCATGTAGGATCTCTGTCCTTAATATGCTGTACAATGTGATTTAATGCTATAACTAGTACTCAACAGTATTTTTCACTTTGTGTTTCTATGTGGGTGCAAACTGTTGAAATCTTTACTTAATATATACTAACTTATCTTCTGTATATAAAGAGAATTGAAAATGAATCGATGTGAATGGAAGGGGAGAGGGAGCGGGAAAGGGGAGGGTTGTGGTGGGAGGGAAGTTATGGGGGGGGAAGCCATTGTAATCCATAAGCTGTACTTTGGAAATTTATATTCATTAAATAAAAGTTAAAAAATATATAACTCCAGAAGCTTGATCCACAAAAGAAAGAAAATACCTGATAGATTGTGTGTCATTAAAATTAAACACATCTTCTTTGCAAGAGGCACTGCTAAGATAAGGAACAGAGAAGCCACAATCTGGAGAATGAAAATATTTGAAGGATACATATTTGATAAAGATTTGGTGTCCAATATATACAAAGAACACTTAAAACTTAACTCGGCTGAAATCTCTGTCTGTCTTCCATATCCATATCACAATTGGTTATTAACTTGGAAGAGTAAGAAGCGTGTGTTGTCTATACAACCCTCACCCACACGGATCACTGAGGAAAGGACTTTATGAAGCGCATTAATTTGTGAGAATATAAATTCGTAAGGACATATAGTTTGTAAGCACAAAATATAGTTCTCAGGAAATTCATCAGTAACCTGTAGTGAATCGAGCCTGAGTGAGATGCTTATTGTTAAGAGGCAGGACAGATTGACCGGAATATACTAATTTGTCCCTATGGGATACTTTGAAGAAACAAGACAGAATCTCAAGTGAGGAAGTCAAACAAAAGCGGCTGAAATGCTTGCTTTGATTAGAGAGGCAGACAAGACAGACAAAAATTTACAAACTCAAGCTTAAGAGGCAATATCCCCTGTGAGATCCTTTGCCCTGTCCTTTCCAAGCTGTATGAACTTGGACAAGTCAGTCAGTTTTGTCATTAGTAAAATGAGACTTATCATATTCTTACATATTATATAAGTTTAGCTAGTAAACCAGAGAATACCCAAGTAAGTAGGCCATTTTCTTTGGCTTCTTACCTTATCATTCAAACTCCAGTCTAGATTTGTCGGCTAATTCTTGGGTTAAACTGTTTTTATCGAATGTCTGCAAAAAGAGGAACAAATTCAACAATGATTCAACTGGATTAAGGCAGAGTGTGAAGTGGAAGAAAAGGAAGACATTATAGAATGAATCATAGGCTGAATCATCGAAGTTGAAATATCTTCCCTGTTTAGAATCGTCTGCAGAAAGGGCGCTGCTTACAAAGAGGTAATATTGATATTCTATGCAATGCAATAAATCATCTACCTTGGACCACCAGGGACACCCTGATCTCTTACTAAGTTCACCAAGTTTTGCATTTCAGACTCCATGAGGTGGGAAAATCTGTTGCCCACACTTTGTTGTGATGTAATGCGACCGTGTATAGAGCTAAGGTATGTAACCAGGGTCATCTGATTCATTTTATGCAAAAACTTCCAATCCATTGAAATGACTGACACATACCATGTTGAAAGGTGCTAAAACATTTAGCTCAAGAAGTATAGTTGTTATTTTGGGTGTTATCCCAATTCATATTTTTAAAGAGGTTAAATGCTTGTTCACACAGCAAGGAAGTGAAGAGCCAATATTAAAATGAGGGCTGTCTGCCATCCAAACCTAGACATTTTGAACTGCATCTACTGTAGAGCAAATTCAAATTCTTGTTATAGAGCTAGAGCCAAAAGCACTAGTTAGGTGAATGACTAATTTGAAATATTTTAGAATCAGCACTGGAGGATATTTAAATTGGGCATCTGTCTTTGGAGTTCACATTACCAAAAGTAAGCCAACAAAGTATTTTTAAGTGAGATCTGCCAATTTCAGTTTTAAATATACAAGAATCATTCTCAATTTGCACATTAATTGTAGTATATAGAGGAAGCTTGCTAAAATATTTGGAAATAATTTGTTCCCATTGATGAGTAAATCAATCCCCCATAGCATTAACTTTATAATATTTACTTGCAGAGCAAACTTTGCTTATAAGACCTTGTGAAGTTAAATGCCTGGTCGCCCCACTTTTTAATTTAATTAAAATCTATATGTTCAGGCACTTCAGAAGGAATGTAAATATGGGATGGGAGCTGAATAATTCCAAAAGTTCCTGTGAAATCTCTAATTCCTGCTTAACATAGTACAAATAACCTCATTGTTACTACCTACTCCTTTTGCAGAGCGCTGGAACTCCAGTAGGGCACAGAACACTTTAATTTGGAGATGAAGAAGGGATTTTTTTTCTTTTCCTAAGTAGAAAGTGTACCATTGTGAATATGAATCACTAAGGGTGGCATTAAATCTTGCAAAGAGATAATATATGTCCCTGTGGTGGCTCAAGAGACTAACAATAAATGTTAAATATTAATAAGATTGTGGAAATCCTCGTGGATACTGTCATAAAGTAGTAGCAGGAAAGGGGGAAAGAGAGAGAAAAGCAGCAGCAAGGACCTCTGTCATAGTCTCTTCTGCAGTGCAGTGTGCATTTTAAATTTGGGGAAAAGTAAATAGAGAAAGGACAATGGAACCCCCAGGAGGGTATAAAGAACCTAAAAATAGACACCCTCCAGAGGCAAAGGGCAGCGGGCTCCCCTCCTGTGCTATGAGAGGCAAAGAAAAATTAGTCTCCATTTTGAGAAAGAATCCCCTTCTGGAATTTTGAGAGTGAGTGTATTCGCCTTCCAGTTCATGGTTTTCTTAGCTTCCACGCTTGCTTTGCCCTCTCGGGATGACAGAAACTCTAGTGCTGACGGAGCACAACAGTGTCAACCCATCACTCAGAGAGCGGCGGCGGGCTGGCCACAATGCAGCCCTACCTTGTGGCTCCTCTTCAAAGCCTGAGGTCTTCCAAGTCTCTGGGTATATCTGCAGACCAATTATGAGGGAGAGAGCTTCTGTCGATAACACTGGCTCACCCTGCACTTAATTCTGAAATGAGCCCTACTTTTAGACTTCCTTTCTTGTGCCCAGGCTACAACAAGCCTGATGGATGGGGGCACTTGGGCTGGTGGTCTCAACTGAGGAGAAAATGCATCTTCACACACCAAAAAGGGGGAGAGCAAGCAGTAGAATCAGAAGATAAAAAGGCCAGAAATCACCATGCTAATATGTTTTGGGGTGTTCAGCCCTGTGTCTGGTGTGCATAGCTACAGTTAACAACAACGTGGATATCCTGGAGACGGCAGGCAGAATGGCGAAGTAGCGAAGGAAAGCAGCCAAACCTACTTGAAAGATGAGAGGGGTGTGTGGGGGCCAACGGGAAACACTTGGAGGATCTCTGTGAAGTGCATTTCCTTTCCATCAGAGGCTCGGGGGACTAGGCTGGTGATGGGTGGAGGAGGGGGCACATACTGACAGGTGAGTGGGTGTGTGTGGTCTGAGACTATATTTAACCACATACTGAAACCTCTTCTCTAGATGTGATCTGACTTTTTGACCACCATTTTATCATTCTTCGGCCATTGTCTCACTCTAAAACCAAAGTATACTTCCTTAGTTAATAGAAATTTCATACTGACATTAAGTCAACACTGAAATGGTAGGAGGTCAGAGGCTTGTCTAATTTGAGTGAAGCTGGTCTTTTTCTTGGTGCTCTGGGTTTTACTTGGAGTCTCTTCTCCTTTTTGAGATTTGGTAGTCACCCAACAAACTTTGACTACACAGCCATCCAGAACTTGATCTCCTCCTTGATAAAATGGGTGAATGTGGCATGTGTTCTATAAGATTACTGTGTGAACTAAATGAAACAACATGTGTAAAGTGACAGAACTTGTGCCCAGTACTTGTGAATTCATAGTCAATGCTGAATTTCAGTGCTCACCAAACAACTACTGCATTTATAACTTAATGAAAATGTAATGTGAAGTAGGTTAAAGGAGTATAAAATCAAATACTGAGTAAGGGATTATGTTCTTACAAAATTAAGTCAAACAAGTGTCAATTTCAAAAAATAGTGGGACTCAATTGCCACAATACTGTGGAGGCCAAGAGCCAAAGAAGATTGTAAACAGCAACAATTAAGCTTGATAGCAGAAACCCGGAGCAATCTGAAGATTTTTACAGCTTTTTGTGTTGTTGTTGGCACCTAAAAAGTTACCAGTGTGGGGTTTTCTCAAAGCTACAATTTCCTAATAATAAAAAAAAATCTGGCTAATAAAACTAATTTATCGTCATTTATTTAAACAAAGTATATCACATACTTATTGTAGAGCCTGAATTAATAACTTTTTAGTAACTATAGCTAATTATTGTTTAAAAAAATAATTCTATGAAGGAGAAAAGCCTTGAGACCTTCAGTTTGGGAACCCAAGTCCTTTATCTCTCTGAGTTTCCAAGAACGGAAGCAGATAACTGCTGACTCTCAGTCTTTCATTCCAGCCTTTCCTGTGATTTGTTATGACCAGGGTTGAGAAACAGGCAGGGTTCCCGCCCTCACTTCCAACTCAGGTGAGGGCCTGCTGGGTCTTTCCCTCTCCGAGGTGTTGTACCACCTTAGAAAATGTTGCACAAGCCATGCGGAAAATGTATTTTTGAGGACTGTGATATCAGAGACACCTAGGTTTGAATCTTGGCTCTACCCAAATTTACCAATCTGACCCTGAATAATATTTCCAAACTCTTTGAGCCTCAGTTTCTGTATGGGAATATAATTGACACTCATATTGCGGGGTTATTATGAGAAACAGAGTATAAATCATGGGATGAGAAAATCAACATTTCATAAACAATACTTTATTTTGGTTATACCATATGTGTGGTTATGATTTTAGTATTTCTAGATCTAAGAAAAATATTGAAATAGGAATTTGTTCTCTAACTTTTCCTTCGCCCAAGAGTTACTCTCTTCTCCCCGCGTTCATGTGGGTCTCCTTCTCTTTTACTTCCTCACTCTCATCTTTTATGGGCACCACATCCAGTCTCAGAACTATTCATCTCCATTTCTCTCAGTATTGTCTTGGTTCCCTTCATAATAGTGAAATGTTCTCTGCATGTTTCTTAACCCTGCAGATTTTCCTCTTATATTGCATACTCTTCTGTGTCCTCAAACTATTGCTACTGGGCTAAAGAGGAACCATTATGTTTCACAATGCATTTCTATCAAGGTCACTGGGAGCATAACCTTCATTCATTTCACTGAAATTATGTTATGCCTTCATTTCTCCTTCCCTCTTGGTTTAGAAATTAGAAAGTTCACAGGGAAGAGTGATGAACGCATGGATTCTGAATTTATGTACTGAAATCAATTTATCTTGTAATTCCATTTTCCATAAACTTTTTGAAATACCTTCATGACATGTCTACGTGTTGCAGTCACAGCTCTTGTGAACACACATATAAGGGTAGGAATACCTCTTTTCCCTTCTGTCATAGGGTCATGTGACTATAATCTGATAGTGTATTACTTCATCACACAGGCAGAATAAAGCTTCAGAGAAAGGCAGCGATGAGAGACAGCAGAGACGAGCCTGAGAGTGTCATTTCAACTGCCTTGCTGTGGGAGTTTTTCCTTTCCTTCTCTGAAGTTTATTAGAGTCTGTTCATGACTTTTTTTTGCTTATACTGGCTTTTGTGTTTAACATTTATTTATTTCAAAACCACAGTGAACAGAGAGAAGGAGAGAAAGAGATCTTCTGTCCACTGGTTCAGTCCCCAGACGGCCACAAAGGCTGGGAATAGGCCAGGCCAAAGCCAGAAACTCCATACTGGGTAGCAGGTACTTGGGCCATCTTGCCTTCATTTCTAACTGAAACCAGTGTTTGAATAAAAACACACAAACTCAATCAGATACTAATTTCTGAAAGCAATAACAATAAGAACATAAAATCAGCAAGTTCACTTCCCACATATAGAGCAAGTGTGATAACCATGCATGCAAGGAACAATTCCAATTAACTGATTCAACTTTGCACATTTGTGCTTCCACCCTCCCTTCTAACCAGTCAGCCTTTGCCCAGGGGGCACAGAAATCAGAAAGCCCTGAGGAAGTGAGCAGAGAAGTGAGAGTTCCTAAGACGCTCAGCTGCTGAGATGAGAGGCTCACATATTTCAAAGACTGAGGGGAAAAGGTGAGAAGCCAGCCTACCAGGAAGATATCAGCAGAGCTGAACCTATGATTTCAACTTAGATATGCAACTTACTTGCCAAGAGAGCAGTGTCGGAGATATCTTGGGAGGAAACAACATCCTGGATTGATGGGTTCGACCTGGGGGAGTTTGTGGATTTAAAGGCAGCCCATCTAGCCTGTCTGTTCCAGACCTTGGTAAACATGCCTTTAACTGTACCACTCAGACAGGAGATAAAAGCAGCCCATGGTAGCACAAAAACGTTCCAATTTGGAAGGTAGATGCTGCCTACGTTTTTGCTTAGCACTTCATTCTCTTGTCTACAGCTAACTTTGTACTCCATTTTGATTTTTTTTTTAGGAAATTTCTTTTTGTTATTGTTGTTTTAGATTTTTTATTTATTTCCATTTTATTTGAAAGGCAGAAACACATAAGGAGAGGGGCGGAAGAGACAGACAAAGATCTTCATCTGCTGGTTTAGTAAAGTGCCTACAACAGGTAAGGTTGGGCAGGAACTCATTATGGGTCCCCATATGGCTGGCAGGAACTGCAGTACTTGAGCCATCACCTGCTGCCTCCTTCAGTACACTTTAGCAGGAAGCTGGAATTGGAAGTGGAGCAGGGACTCGAACCCAGGCACTCCAATATGAGCTGCAGTTATCCCAAGTGGTATCTTAACTGCTGCACCAAACAGCTGCCCCTTGATTTCTTTTTTACACTTTTCATTATTAGTTACTTTTTTAAGATTTATTTATTTATTTGAAAGTTAGAGAGAAACAGAGGCAGAGAGAGAGAGAGAAGGAGAAAGAGAGAGGGAGGGGGAGAGAAAGGGAGGGGGGGGAGAGGGAGAGAGAGGGGGAGAGAGAGAGATGTTCCATCCGCTGGTTCACTCCACTTCCAATCCAGCTCTCTGCTATGGCCTGGGAAAGCAGTAGAAAATGGCCCAAGTCCTTGGGCCCCTGCACTGGCGTGGAAAACCCAGAAGAAGCTCCTAGTTCCTGGCTTCAGATCAGCTCAGCTCTGGCAATTGCAGCCATTTGGGGAGTGAACCAGGGGGTAGACGATTTCTCACTCTCTGTCTCTCCCTCTCTCTTTGTAACTCTGCCTCTCAAAATAAGTCAATCTTAAAACAGAGTTGGATGCATGTGACACATCCAACTTTCACAACAAACAATGACTTCTTGAAGAGTAGGTGCTCCATGCCAGGAGATCATCTCATTTATCTTCATCTCCCTGCTTCTCTGATCGTGTCCCTCCTTGTTCCTTTAGCCATTCTTCACACTATTCCTTCCTTCAATGAACACACATGAGGTGTAGTTACGGTATACCAGAACAAGTGCTTGGGCAAACATTCTCCACCATTTTAACTATCCTTAGCCCTTCTCTGGAGTCTGCTGAGTTTGGAAGACTGGGATATGAAGAAAGCTGTACCTTTGGCACATAGGTTTGAAGGAATGTGAGTGTTTGCAACTGCCTTCTGTTCTTCTCCTACCAATAAGTATGAATGAATTTCTTGTTGGGTGGCAGGCACTGTGTGAGACTGAGAATGCTATCCAGAGGATGTGATGCTTTTCTCCAAAGGGCTTCCAGTCACATGGGGGACTGGCAGGCAGAACAAGTTTCCAATGTGGTATGTGTTGGACACTAAGGAAAGGCCTACGAAGGCAAAGCAAATCCCAGTGTTTTGGTCAAGTTTATATGTTGGCTAAGGAAAAGTTTGATACAGCCAGCTTAGTAGATGAGGAACTGAGGTCCCTGGAACTCTATCCGTATGGCTACCATGTACTGGAAACTAGCTGAGCCTGGAAGCACAGAGGAGAACACAGAGTTTATTTTTTGTCACCCAATATTGTGGAGTACAATCATGAGCTGAAAATCTACCCCAGTTCTGGAGTTCAGTGAGGACAAAATATGCATTGACCCTGCAGTCATGCAATTGATCAGCTATGTGGAAAACAATGTTAAAAAAAAATGCATGACTATGTATTGCCAGTAGTAAGCAATTTAAAGGAACAACTTTTGCAAATCATTTAATTTTCTTAGGTAGTTTTTAAAATTATTATTTATTTTTGCTTTATTTGAAAGGCAGAAAGAAAGATCGTCCATCTATTGGTTTACTCCTTAAGTGCCAACAGTGGCCAGATCCTATACAGGGACCAGGAACTCCATTCAGGACCCTGTGTGGGTGGCAGGGACCCACAAACTTGAGCCATCACCTGCTACCTGCCAGATACACATTAGCAGGAAGCTTGATTAAGAGTGGAGGAGACAGGACTTGAACCAGGCACCCCCCAAACACACATATACACCCCACCCCCAACAGGGGATGGAGGCGTTCCAAGCAGCAGCTTAACTGTTGCCCCAAACATCTGCCCTTTGGTAGTTTGAAAGGTCTGTGATTTTTATGTATTTCAGCTGATCATTAATTTATTTGGTTAACAGAACTGTGTCTTTTCGACTGTGCACAGTTCTGAATGACATTTGTCAGTATCGCCAAGGGGCACACCCAGGCACAGACACCCTGAGGAAGAGAGGCATTGCTGAGTCACTGAATCCTGTCAAACTCCTCCTTGGACAACTGGCTAATTACAAAAAGAGCAGCAAAGAACAATGAAATGTTCATGTCCAGGCTGGGGAGAAAACAGAACTGCGATGCCACAGCAGCAGCAGGGCTGATCCGGACCATGGCACTGAGCAATACCGTGAGCTGACAGACAGTGCTCACTGCTCGGGCTGCCAGCAGACAGCAGTGAGAGGATCAAGGCTCCTCTGTGCAGCAGACGCTGTCCCCAAAGTATTTCATCCTGGTCAATGAGCTTTGGCAAAGAAGCGCTCACAGGGGAGAGCTGGATTTTACTGTGAGCAATTGTTTAAATCCAGGCTTAAAGAAGCTAAGTGCTTCCTCCTCAGTCATATGGCACTTTGATGAGGCTACTATGTGGTGAAAAAGAGGCGAGGGGGGAGTACAATTGAGATTTCAGCTCCTACACATAAGAGCACTTCAAAAAATTCAGGGGAAAAGCGGAATTAAAAGACAAGTTTATTTTGGTGCAAAAGAAATATTGAAATCCGTGCATAGTTTCCATGAGCTTTTTAAAGCTGCCTTGTATTGGTGGTTAAGAATTCCCAGTTATGTTGCTGCTTGGGTTTAGAAGAGAGAATGATGCCAGTCAGGCTTTCTTTTGTGCATTTCCCTCAAAAGTTTTCCCTAAAGATTGTCACATTTTTCTCATCTTGACCTTAAAATTATCCACACAGGTCATCTTGCTAAAAAATCCATGTAAGGGGCCAACACTGTGCCGTAGCGTGTGAAGCCGCTGCCAGCAGTGCTGGCATCCCATATGGGCACTGGTTCGAGTCCCAGCTGCTCCACTTCCGATCCCGCTCTCTGCTATGGCCTGGGAAAGCAGTAGAAGATGGCCCAAGTCCTTGGGCCCTGCACCCACTTGGGAGACCTGGAAGAAGCTTCTGGCTCCTGGCTTCGGATCAGCCCAGCTCCGGCTGTTGCAGTCATTTGGGGAGTGAACCAGCAGATGGAAGACCTCTCTCTCTGCCTCTCTGTATCTCTGCCTTTCAAATGAATAAATATTTTTTAAAAACCCACACATTTAAAAGACATAACCCACTTAAATGACCCATTCCTGGTCAACTAGTAAGTGTGTACCAGGGGCGGAGATGGAACCGAGATATTCCACTTCTTCTAGTCTTTTGCAATGGGCCAGGCTAAGTTTTTATTTTTGCTTTTATATTTCTAGGAACTACAAATTAGCCTACAGCAAATTTCCATCTTGAGGAAAAATATAATTGGACAATTCATAAACTGGACAATTCAGAGCAGGAGAAAATAAAAGTTCCAATGGATGAGAACAGGATGGAAAACTCTGGACTTAATCCCCAGTCCACATTTTCAGGAAGGCAGTGGCATTCACCCTTTAAGGTCTGGCTTAGTGCCAAGAACAAGTACCAGATGTCTCACTGGGTTGTCTTCAGGACAATGAACTTGAAAGTGAAACAGGGTGAGGGTATCTGGTTCTTAGGGTACAGAGGACAGAGCCCAGAGAGGAGTTCTCCATTTTCAAGGAGATGCCTCTGCCGCCTTCCCAAACCTGGTTAGCTGTGCTTTTCCACCGGCTATTACTGTAAGAGCTCTGCAAAGGTCTTTGACACATGGTTCTACTGGGCAGTGAGAGTGACATCAAGTGGATGCAGGGGTGAATGAAACAAGCAACTCAGTGCTAGACTGGAAATCACTTTGTGAAACATGCTTCTGATTTACATGTAGGATTTGGGTCTTTGGTTTTGCTGGATGCCTTTGTTCTCTCACATGTAGGGCAGTGACCTTTGTGCATAATAATTTGGGTCTTTTTGCATTAGGTGAGTCAAGCTCTAAGCTTATTTATTCTGCTGTCATTGTGGCAATTAGGGAAGGGGATATGTTGAAGGAATACATACCATGTGAAGTTGAGTTCAACAAAGTTTTTCTGGAGTACCTACTATGCATCTGGCACTGTCTTCTTACTGAGGACTTAAAGACAATATTTACACTGTCTAATTAAGTGAGAAAGACAACCAGCACAGGTGAGCATAGGAGAGAGGTTCTGATGCTTCCTTCTAGGAGAGGGTGACATGTGCGTTCAGTCTTGTGGGTATAAGCCAGCCACAGAAATCACCAGGAGATGAGTGTTTGGGCAACAGCATAAACACAGGCATGGAAATAGATCATAGCATCCTAGGTGCAGATAAAGGTTTTGAGTCTATGGGAATAGGGAGCTGAGATTTAGATGGGTTGCCTCAATGATCTCACTTCCCTCCTCTGCAAGATAAGGAGACAAAACACCAGTATTTACTTTCTCTGAGCATATTTCCAATGGAGAAAATGAATTTGGTGGCGCACTCAGATCCATGTGCACCTATTGACAGTTGTTTTCTTTTTTAAGAGTAATGCCATGGCTTTATTTAAAGATTCAAAATTGCAAACACCAAAATTTTACAACTTTGAACCTATTCTAATGCAGGATAAAGGATTTTTTTTTAAATTGTGGTAAAATACACATAACACAAAATTTACCATTTCACTGATTTTTACACATTCGGTTGGTGTCGTTAACCACATTTACATTGTTATGCAACCATAGCCAATATCCATCTCCAGAATTTTTTATCATCCCATACTGAAACTCTTAAAGTCATTAAATAATAGCTCCCTTTCCTCCGTCCTCCTTCCCCCACTGCCTCTGGTAACATCATTACCCTGCTTCTCATCATTAAACTGTTTTGCTTTCTTTTTTTTTTTTTTTAATTTGACAGGCAGAGATATAGACAGTGAGAGAGAGACAGAGAGAAAGGTCTTCCTTCTATTGGTTCACAAATGGCCACTACAGCCAGCGCTGCGCCGATCTGAAGCCAGGAGCCAGGTGCTTCTTCCTGGTCTCCCATGTGGATGCAGGGGCCCAAGCACTTGGGCCATCCTCCACTGCCTTCCTGGGGCCACAGCAGAGAGCTGGACTGGAAGAGGAGCAACCGGGACTAGAACCTGGCACCCATATGGGATGCCGGTGCTGCAGGCGGAGGATCAACCAAGCGAGCCACGGTGCTGGCCCCACTGTTTCGCCTTTAAGAAAACCCTAGACTGCTTTGCCACAGCATGAGAAAGATGGACCTCTCTAAGAGAGTAGAGCAATCAAAAGGGAGGTCTTATGAAACAGGGATGGCTGTCAGATTTTTGGTCCTTGCCCATTGTGCTCAACAATTTGGAGAAGGGGAATTGGGAGTAATATCAACAATTCCTCTTCCCAATCTAGAGCATGGAACCCACCCGGGAGGCTGGAGCTCCCCCTAGAGTTTTGTGTCTCCAATGCAATAATCCAGGCAAAAATATCAGGCAAAAGGCTTGAACTGTGGTAGAGATGGAAAGGGAAAAAAGAGAGACAATTTGAGAGCCACTGGGGAGTTACTAAGTACAAGCTGTCCATGCCCCTGAAATAGCACTGCCTCTCTTCCTCTCTTCCTCTCACACACTGGACTGTGTTTCATAATCCTGCCAACACTTAAATCCCTTTTGCTCCCCAGACTGTCCAGAGTAATTGATAATGCTGATGCTTTAGTAAGCAAGGCTGTTCTTCAAGTCATCTTGGAACTAATGTTTCAGCAAGAGGCCACTGTGTTCCCAGGGATGGCAGAAATCAAATGAAACATAAAACTCAAAGCCTGACCACCTCTAGTCCCAAAGGCCTGCATGGAACTTCTCACAGGCTAGAAGCCTTCCTTTTCCTGCATTAATAATCCCCGTCTGCTGGACAAGTTCCAACTCAGGTAATTACATCCCCCCCCCTTACCCAAATGCCCCTGGCGGGTTTAGTCCTTTTGTCTGTCTCCTTGCTGTCTTTAGTTTCTGTGGCATTTTGCTTTTGACATAGCATTTTTCTGAAGAGATTTTGCCTTTCAGTGAGAGGGCAGAGACGGGTAGCTACTGGCATTGTGTATTATCTGCAGAAGAATTACAGGATGAGATGAAGGTGGTGAAGCAGTGCTGCCCAGAACAGAGCCCCAGAGAATGAAAGCCTGCATGAGTTCCCTTGGTCCAGGCTCCCCACCATCCACCAAGGTAGATGCATAAGTAAACTACTGATGTTATTTATTTACTTGTTGGTATAGAGCCTCCATACCTTCTGGAGTCATGCAGCCAGTGTTATAATTCTTCTGGCAAGTGATTCTAGCTTATCCTCAAATGAAAGCTCTACTGCTTGGGTATTGCTAATCCATGCTATGTTTCTTGTGTTGGCTTAGCAAATAGTTAATTGTTCAGTTTCCCAGTGTTAAGATTTAGCTTTTACTTTGGGGCAAAGGGATCTTTGAGATTTTTGCTTTGTTGTGTTATTTGGATTGAAAAATCAATAAAATGTGCCATAAATTTCTCAGTAGTCATGTTTTAAGTATAACCTGACCCTAAAAATATGATCAATTATGTGAAGCACTTGGACTCATGAAATGTTTATTAAAATCTGTGCCACCTTGGAGAAGTCAACTAATGATTTCATGCTTCAGTTTCTCATCTTTAAATTGAAGATAATAAGAATTTCTTAAGATTACTATGATAATTAAATGAGAGTGCATGGAAAATATTATTATAAAATATTATATTAGAGGCCAGTACTGTGGCATAGTGGGTAAAGCCACTGCCTGCAGTGCCTCTATTCTATATGGGCGCCAGGTCAAGTCCTGGCTGCTCCACTTCTGATCCAGCTCTCTCTTATGGCCTAGGAAAGCAGTAGAAGATGGCCCAAGCACTTGGGCCCCTATACCTGTGTGGGAGCCCTGGAAGAAGTTCCTGGCTCCTGGCTTCAGATAGGCAAAGCTCTGACCATTGCAGCCATCTGGGGAGTGAACCAGCGGTTGGAAGACCTCTACCTCTCAACCTCTCCTTTTTTCTCTGTAACTCTGCCTTTCAAATAAATAAGTAAATCTTTTAAAAAATATTAAACAAACATATTGTGAGTAAGTCTATAACATAATCAAGGAAATATTTTAAAGATCAGGATCCACTGCACCCACATGGGAGACCGGGAGAGGCACCTGGCTCCTGGCTTCGGATCAGCACGATGCGCTGACCGCAGCTGCCATTGGAGGGTGAACCAATGGCAAAAAGGAAGACCTTTCTCTCTGTCTCTCTCTCTCACTATCCACTCTGCCTGTCAAAAAAAAAAAAAAAAAGATCAGGATCCAACATGGTGAGCTATGGTCCCTGCCCTCAATATGCTTATTGTCGTATGAAGAAGTCATATATTCTGCTTCATTGTTATAAATCCAATACCTAAATCTATGCATAATATTTATAGTGCATAACCAATAAATATAGAATGATATATGGATATATAAAGAATTTAAACAAATAAAGACAAGAAAGAACCAATGCTGAGCATTGAAGAAAGATAATATAAAGAAGATGCACTTGATCTACATTTTGAAAAACTGATATGATTTTGATGACTAATGAGGGAATTAAATGATATTAAAGTCAATTTCTGGAACTATATTTCTTATTCTTTTTGGAGTCTTAGCACATAAACAAAATGCTAAACTTTATATAAGACACTGACCAAAGGCAATCAGCCAGAAATTCTAACTACTGCTAAGCAAACTCAGCTGCTCTGAAGGCTGAAGGAATCAATGTTTGGGACATCCATATAATCTATTTGCATCTTACCATTAGGGAAGCTGGGCACTGGAACATAATCTCAACGAGAACAGGAACCTGTACAGCTTGTGTCAACTTTCTACCCCGTATGCCTAGGAAAGTCCCTGGCATGTATTAGTTGAGTGGTAGCAGAGGGGAAGACAGCCATGGGATGCATTGAAGATTTTGGAATAGTGTGTTCTTTATTAGGAAGGTAAGTTTGGTATCTGTGTGATGCAGGGAACAAACAAGGGAGAAAACATCAAGCAGGGAGGTATTTTGATTGGATAGCAAGCCAGGAGGTACTAAAGTAGAGCAGGAGGAATGTGAAGGGAGAAGATGGATTTGACACAAATTTAAAAACATTCAGCAGGACACCATTGGATTGAAGGGAAAAGGCAAAATGAGAGTCCTATGTCCACTATCTGGGCTATGTTACCTTAGAAAGTATATTTAACCTCTCTTTGTCTGATTCCTCATCTACAGAATGAGAAGCCTGAGCTATTCCTTTATTTCCATTAATTTCAAATACTACCCAAAACTTACCAAACTTCTAACAAATTAGCAAGGTCTCTTCCCTACTCCTTCTCCACCCCAATTTGTGGTGACATTTCGCCTTACTATGGACTCCCTTCATCCTTCAAAGATTTTCCGGTTAAAAATCCATGACATCTAAGTCCTCAGGGTACAAAGTAGAATACTTACTTTACTGCATCTGAAGAACATTCAACTAGGAATTTCCTTATTGTATGTTTTCTTATTCATTTGTTCCTCCAGGGAGAGACCTGACATTTGCAGGCTTTTGAGGAGTCAACTAGAAGATAGGAGCTCGATCACTCTCTCTCTTTCTCTCTCTCTCTCTCTCTCTCTCTCAAATTTCAAGTGTATATATTATGAATAATGAATGAATGAAGGAGGTGGTGATGGGCTGACATCCTTTAGATTACACATTACTAGCCACTGGGAAGTTATAGTCAGATGCACCATGACTATAGACTGCTAGCATTGTATTTTGTTTCTGTCTTTCCTCAAGAACTCACCAGAATCTAAATGATTTTCTTAACCTTTGTTCTCCTGTGGCTGTTGCTGTTATTTGCTACTCAGCCTTTCCTATTCACTAGGGGTTACCTGCCTAAGCTCATTTGAAGGCTGGGGAATCAATTGTGGGAATCCCTTTCTCTTAGGATTAGAACACCTCCATCTATGTGCACAGAAATTCCAGCAACTGGACCTACCTGGATTTTGTAGGATAGAGACCTAGAATGAGTTAATAAGCAGCAACATGTTTGCTAAGCTTAAAAGAATACCCTATTATTGTGTGGCAGTTGGTAAAGAACTTATTAATTAAGGATATAAGATACAGAGAAATCTCCCAGGAGGCAAAAAGCCATTACAAAAACATTGTGGAGCCATCCTAGCAGTTAATGGAATACTCAGAGGTCCTTAAAAGGGAGGGAGAGGGACACGCTAAAGAAGAATAGGTATTGGCAAATTAATGGTATTAAAGATTGGAAGAGATTTTGTCAAAAGATAGGGAAAATCTGAAACATACCCCAAAAAACTTCATAAGCATTTGTTTTAATAAAATCCAATACTCTTGTAGTAACATCTCTAGATACTTAACACATACCCACACCACACAATGCATACAAGTAAGTTGAGAAGGAAATAGAAATCAAACTAGTGCTGCAAATGAAAAGTAACAGTACATTTGCTTTTGTTCTGAGACAGAGGCATGAGAAACAAAATAAATAATTGATTTCAAATGTCTGTGAGTTGTTTAATAAATAACTATAAAATTTACAAGAAATTCTCTGACTCTTCCTCCATTTTCCTTCTTAAATTGTAAATTTTCACCCCATCAATGAGCTCATTGTTTTGGACTTGCCAGGTTTTAGAGGGGGATTTGATGAGATGAGTCAAATACAGAAGATTACCCAGGAACTGGTTTGTCTGGAATAATGATGGTGATCTCACATACCTGTTCTTATAGAACCCTAAGAATTTGTTGGACCCCACTGAGCCTTTCACCATCAAGGCAAAACCAGACTTGAGAAATATTTTCATCAGTAAAGAACATACATGTTAAAAATATGAGAATGAGAAAAAGCAGAGACATTAGTTTCTTTACTTTGGAATTCAAAAATAGCCTCACCATGTCCTCTGCATGTAAATGGTACATTCACAGATTAAAACTTGTGAATTATTCATTCTTCATTTTCAGAAGGTATATTTTAAATAATCACCATAAGATGGTTGTATTAGTTTTCTCTTTCTTTAACTAAAATACCTGAAAGCCACTTGTTAGGAAGGAAAAATGTTTAGTTTGGCTTACAATTTTGGAGGTTCACAGTCTAAGATCAGGTTGACAATCAAAGCCCCATTAAGTTGGCATCCAAAGAACACAGTGGATAGCAGAATGCGAGTTAAGGATCTCCTGAGGAACCAGAAGCAGAGACACAGGGAGCATGCCATCACGATTTGATCATGGGGCTCCACCCTAGCAACTTCATCCAATCCAATCACATCCCAAAGCCCCATCTTTAGACACAATAATTATTTTTTAAAAAAAAGATTTATTTATTTATTTGAAAGGCAGAGTTACAGAGAGGCAGAGACAGAGAAAGAGTAAGAGAGAGAACGAGAGCAACAGAAACAGAGAAAGATCTTCCATCCACTGGTTCACTCCCCAAATGGCTGCAATGGCCAGAGCTGGGCCAATCCAAAGCCAGGAGCCAAGAGCTTCTTCTGGGTCTCCCACATGAGTGCAGGGCCCAAGCACTTGGGATATCTTCTTCTGCTTTCCCAGGCCACAGCAGAGAGCTAGATAGGAGGTGGAGCAGCCAGGGCTTGAACTGGTGCCCACATGGGATACTGACACTGCAGGCAGTGGCTTTACCTGCTATGCCACAGTGCTGGCCCCTAGACACCATAATTAGATTCACTCTCAACCCTTAACTTATCAACCATTAATCTATTAGCAATTACCATAAAACTTTGGGGTTTAAATGTCTGCATGATTTAGGGAGCCAGATCCTGGTCAACCCATAACAATGGTTAAGTGTAAAAAGCACTGGCCATGGTATCCAAAGATATGGTTTTGATACATAAATCAGCAACTCCCTAGCTCTGGTTTCATGGTACACCCATGAGACTTTCTGAGCCTCTTCTTTTCACATGTAAAAAAGGGGGTATAATTATGCTTGTTCTGCCTGTCTCAGTAAACGATATGAAGATTAAATAGGACACTATATGCTGAAGTACTACATAATATGTAAAAATATTAAAGATGATGATGGTGATGAAGATAATGAGGACAACGATGAAGAATTATTAACTCGAGGCAGTTACCTTAGTCCCTCTTTAAAGACAATAACTAATCTTTCTGATAAATACTTTTTAATAAAGAACTTAGAAATAATTCTATAATATCATTAACACTGGTAAACAGAATGTATCTTTTTGACCTTTAGGTAAAACCCAAACTGCAACAATATAAGCTCATAACACAAACCAGAATGTATTACCAAAATTAGTTGTTTAATGAAATGTCAGATCTTCATAGGCAAGTATTCCCAAAGTTCAGCTTATTGTTTTCTGATACCTGCTATATCCACACAAATTTCCAACCCTGTTGCCTGTCCTGGAGTTCACTGTTATTCACTTTCTTTTTCTAAATGGTTATTTTTGAGTTATCATTCAACTTGATGAAGAAGATAGAGGCTAAGCAGAAGTTGGATAACAGCTTTCTTTCCATGACATTTCTGCTAAATACTACAGAAATACCTTAGAATATGTAGGTATCTCTTCCATCATTGTCCTCTACTTCCCAAATATACTTAGATTTTTCTTTTGCTTTTTAAAGGCATTTTTGTTTATTCACTTATTTGAAAGACAGAGTGACAGAGAGAAATAAAGAGAGAGGGAGAAAAGGGAATAGAGAGAGAGAGAGAGAGAGAGAGAGAGAGAGATTCCATCTTCTAGTTTACCTCCACATGTCCACAACAGCCAAGGCTGGGCCAGGTCAAAGCCAGGAACCAGGAGCCAGGAACTCCATTCAGGTTCATATATGGATGACAATAACCCAAGTACTTGGATTATCACTTGCTGCCTCCCAGGTGCATTAGCAGGAATCTGGATTGGAAGTGGACAGACTTTGGACTCAATCTCAGAAATTTGGATATGGATTCCATGCCTTAACCCACTGTACTATTAAGCCTGTCCCAGATTTTTTACTGCTCTTTTATATTTCATAAGCTTTGCTCATTGTTGGCCTCCCTATTCTATGACTATGGTTTTACATTTTAGATCATTACAGAGTTCTTTATGTACTCAGTTACACAGGTGACTGTAGATTTACCTCTCAACACTTTGAGCTTTTCTTATTAGCATTTCTTGTGATTATTAAGGCAAAATATTATTTCTTAGTGTCTCCCAGTTGCCTTGAGTGTCATTTAGAATTTCTTTCCAGGTCTTTGTTCATAATATTGCTTGGGGCGTAAGCATTTGATTTATGGGGAATTACTGTCTATGTTTGTGACTTCCACATTGATACTACAAAATGGATAGTAGTGCCCAGTGTTTTCTTTGCTTATTTTTTAAAAAGATTTTATTTATTTATTTTAAAGGCAGAGTTACAGAGAGGCTGAGGCAGAGAGAGAGGGAGGGAGAGAGAGAAAGAGAGAGAGAGAGATCCTCCATCTGCTGGTTCACTCCCCAAATGGCCACGGCAGCTGGAGCTGGGCCAATACAAAGCCAGGAGCCAGGAGCTTCTTCTGGGTCTCCCACATGGGTGCAGGGGCCCAAGGACCTGGGCCATCTTCTACTGCTTTCCCAGGCCATGGCAGAGAGCTGGTTCAGAAGTGGAGCAGCTGGATCTCAAACCAGCACTTATATGGGATGCCGGCACTGCAGGTGGCAGCTTTAACCACTATGCTATCGCCCTGGCATCTTCCTTGCTTTTTAATTTCTATTCTGGGCCAGCACTGTGGTGCAGCAGGTTGGGCCACCGTCTGCGGTGCCAGTATCCCCTGTGGGCACCAGTTCAAGTCTGGTTGCTCCACTTCTGATCCAGCTCCCTGCTGGTGCACCTGGGAAGGCAATGGAGGATGGCCCATGTCCTTGGACCCCTGCACCCATGTGGAAGATCTAAATGAAGCTCTTGGCTTTGGCCTGGCCCAAATGGCTATTGTGGCCAGGCCATTTGGTCAGTGAAACAGTGGATGAAGAATCACCCCGCCTCTCCCTCTCTCTCTGTAATTCTGACTTTCAAATAAATAAATAATTCTATTCCTTCTTTCTGGTCCTCCTCCATTTCTCTACACAGAAGGGTGCTTCTCATTTTCAGGCCTCAGTTTAAATGTTATCTCCTTTATATGCAAGGACACATGTGCGTGCACACACAATCTCCTCTCTTATTTTTTATACAACATTTGATTTGATTGGTAATTATCATGCCAACTAATTTGCTTCTCTATATGTTATCTATCCTCCAACCCATCCCACCCTTGGATCTTGTCCACTGTGATCACTGGTGTTCCCATTTCCTGATGCAAGATCTGTCACACTACATAACGAGTTGGAGGAATTAATGATCTGTTTCTGTATTATTTTATAAGTTGTAAGAAGGTAGGATCAAAGTACATTCAATGGGTGGAGGTGTATTAGAGGTAAAATCTGTTTTTAGAGTGCATATAGAATTAAGAGATTATTTATTCCAGATTTTCCATTTTATGGGTAAGTATTCAAGGAAGCAAATGTTTTTGTACAAAATTTTGGGTTTTGGTGACTGATAAGTCAAAGAGTAGAATGTGTACCTTTTGACTTCCAGAGAAATCAGTATTAATCAAAAATCCTCTTCCTTCTGGTGCTAATCAGCTTCACTGTGTAACTTTCCTGTAATTGCCCAACTTGAACTCTCCATTCCAGCCAACCAAACCAATAGCATATAGCTTGCTTAACAACAGAAGTACCCAAATACCAGTTATCTTTACTGCACTAAGCAGTTTCCCCCAGCTACCCCTCATCACAGAAGATCTGCTCAAAATATCTTATCTTTTTGAAGTTTTCCTTGAGTAGTCCTAATCAACTCTAGTTTTATCAAGCACTGTGTAAGTTGTTTAGTTCTTTAATGCCCTTTCTGCCTTTGTAGTATATCTGGGACTCCAATTTCATTCCCATTTTCTTACCATGGTAGGTTAAAAAAATGGACACAATATTTTGCAGTCCTTTTCATGGTGATGCAGAATCTACTACTCCCACTTTGATTCTAGGTTAAACCTTGTGACTTGCTTTAGCCAATGGGACATTAACAAACATGATACATATACAGGTTCATAAAGTGTTTGTGACATTGGAGTTTTGTCTCTCTTGCTGCAACTGGAAACCTGAGGCTACCATATTTAAAAAAAAAAAAAAAAAGCTAACCATTAGGAGATGCCACACAAAGGAAAACCGAGGTGCTTTAATAGGTTGCTAGCCAGCTGCTAAATGTGTGAGTGGGCTCAGCCTAGACCATCAGGCCCCCAGCCTGCCAACTATAGACATATGCATGAGCCTATGGAGGTCCATTGAAAGAATCTCTCTGATGAACACAGCCAAGATTGCCAACCCATGGAATTGTGAGTTAATAGTGATTGTGGTTTTAAGTCATCAAGTTTTCAGAGGGTTTGTTACAGGGCAAAGGCTGACTGATACACTCATGATACATCCTACTTAGCTTTCCAACCATGTTTATTTGCTGCTACTCAGGTGTACTTCTCTAGAGAATGATCCATTTATTCCCATTTCTCAGAGGGGGAAAATCAATGTCAAGAGGCTTTTCTAGTATTGATGCCCTGATGTTTTTAATTCTTCAGATCCCTTGCATTAGAGATAAGTCTTACTTAGTCTCTTTTCATTGGAGTAACTACCAAAAATGTTTAGAAAGGAATTAGGAAGTCAAGGGCATGCTGACCATTCTCAAAATCTGGCTCCAAAACTATAAGCTTGAGCTTAAGGAGGGTTTATACAATTAGGGACAGCATTGGATTTTTTCATCTGCCTCTTGTTTTCTATCCAGCATCTATCAACTGTTCACAAAACAGCTAAGTTCTTCCAAAGCTGCAGTTCCTAGAATGCACACAACAGTCTTCACAACAATCATTGGTATGTACTGATCAGCTTCCAAGTGCTCCCTGCCTCTCCCCATGCCTTTTCTCTTATGGCACCATAAATCCATGAGTAGGTATAATTTTCTATTTTACACAAAACGAAACAAAGACCTGGAGAAAGAAGTTAAGACACTAGCCCAGGACTACACAGTTAGTAAGGCAGAGAGCTAAATTCAAACCAGGGTTAGCCCAAGTACTTTCTCCTCTACTGCTCATCTCCTTTGGGTTGAGTCCAGTACAATTTCTGTTTCCCTTCAGATATTAAGGATGCAGGTGACAAGCCTCCCATTCAAGAACACCTGCAGGAACTGTTCCTCAATAAGAAAGCAGAATCGCTCTTCTCTATCCAAATATAAACAATTTCACTTTCAAGCAGCGTAAGTCAGTTATCCCTGTTCTGCCTAGAAAGGCCTCTTATTTGTCCACGGTATTTGTTCTTCAACCCATTTTGAGTAGGCAAAGGGGAATATGTGAAGGCATGAATGAAATGCATTTTTTCCTAATTCAGAGCCAAATAGAGCACAACAGTACCTTCCTCCTCCAAACTTCTGAATTAAAGTCCTAAAAATACCACCTCAGTACTTAAGGAGACCTCAATGTTTAAAACATTAAGAGCAATTGTAAAGCAAAGAACAGTCTTTAAAACTGCTTTTGTGTTCCCAATAATAAAATAGTGTCCAGCACCCCATCTCCATTAATGAAAGCTTGTCCGTTTCAAAGTAGTAAAATCAGGCACTGTGCTTTTAGTTTAACTTCATTGATTATCTCTGACCTGCTATTTGCCTTTCAGTAGTGGCCTTCCACCTCAGTTTCAGGTGTACAAAATCATTGCACTTCACTGTAATGACTAGAGATTTCTCCTCTGATGATTTTGTGACTCACTTTGTCAGAGCGTCACTTTGTGGACCTCTTGCATCTTCACATGTGCAGTGACATCGAGATGTGTTTACATGTGCTCCTCCACATCTGGCACCTGACCCTAGTCCTCATCACATCCCAATGTCTGGGACAGGACTGACACACATAGTGGCTCAGTGAGTGCTTGTCACGTTAAATTTTACCTTTTGCATCCTCAGTTTACCCATTACATTACTTTGCACATAAAAGGGATTCTCTAAATATTTGTGAGTTACTAATTAATGGAGGAGGGACTGGAATGACCAGAGTTCATGGTGATTGTAGAAAGATCTAAAAGCCAGGGCATGAATGATCATACTTCCCTGCTCTATTTTCACTCCTCTTTAGAGGGACAGAATTCCTTCTCTTCATCACTTCCCTTTCCGCAGACCTCAAACTGATATCAAACCCTGCGGATACAAGTCAGCTTCTTTTCTCTGCAAGGCCAGTTTCATCAACATAATTCTGCAACCTGCATGTCAGCCATTTTATGAATCACAGCAACTTGAACCGTCTTCAACTGTGCAAATTAAGTGGCCAAAGACACTTAGAAAGCACAACTTAGCATTCTTTCAGTTCCCTTGAAAACCGCAGAGTTCTGAAGAGACAAATTGCACACCCAATTCGGGATGTAAAGATCACACAGAAAAGGAAACAGCAGGGATACGCTTGTGGCGGGCTGTACCTCCCAAGCTAAAAGGCATGCCGCTGGAAAAGCACATAGCATTTTTAAAACTAATTTCCTTTGAATTAAGACCACTTCTGATTTGGTTCCTCTTGCAACTGCTTCATCCAAACTCTTACTGAAATGAAGTCATCGAAACGCCTGTGCTGGGTGATCGGGACACACCAAGACAGCACAAAGGAGATGAGAAAAGAGCAAGGGAAAGAGAATATGTCACATCCTGACTACAGGGAAACAGTGCAAAACATCTAATCACAGCAGTGCCAGGGAACTTGAACCTGTCCAAAAAGATCCTGCGCTCTCCATGTTTAATTGCCATTGATGGCTGCTGGCCAGTCATGCATGACAATGCGCGCGTGTCTCCCTGCCTCCTGCCTCTGTGCATTCCTGTCAGCTTTCACTCCAGGTGATGAACACAGACCATGGGAGGGGGCAGTGGGCCAGAGGTGGGGATGGTGTGGGCTGCAGAAACCTCTCATCAAGGCAAAGTGGCTTGTACTCGAATAACCCAGAGGTATTCAGAAATCGAAAAGCTGCAACCTGTTTCAACCTCTTGCCTCTTTCCTCCAGCCTCATCTGCAGGATATTTGTTTTCCTTGAGAGGAAAACAAAACTAGGCCACATCGTGTGAATGGGTAGGGCGTCTGTGACCTGAGGAATGGCAACTGGCAGCATCAAGTCTCCAGTTTAGTCAGTTACACTTGAGCACATGCTTGAGGCTGGATGACTCGCTTTCTGTCTGCAAGAGAAGTAAAAATCATGTTTCTACTTGTTCTACTGACAAGGAAAACCCCCACTAAGTCTTCCTGGGGAAAAGATGGCTCATTAGGTATATAGCGTAGTGTTTATAACGTGGTACAGCTTCATTGGTCATTGTAGAATGTTTCTAGAACACCTCTGCCATTGCAAATCCAAAGCAGCCTGCTTTGAGGCAGGATTCCCTGAGAAACTTCACAGCATGAAAGCTCCAGGTAGCCAACCGGCCTGAACTGATCCTTGCTCAATGTGTGTAAATCCTGAAATATCATATTGTAGCCCACAAATAGGTAAAATAATTAAGTACTAATTTAAGATGAAATTTAAAGAATTCTAGGCAGAATAAATGGCATGGTTGCTTTTAGGAACCACTTTCAACAGAGGATCTGTTCCTTGTTGGAGCCTCTGAAGAGCTGCAAAGAAAACTTCTGGGGGCCAGTGCCATGGCATAGTGGGTAAAAGCCACCGCCTGCAGTGCTGTCTCCCATATGTGCAGCTGTTTGGGTCCTGGCTGCTCCTCTTCCAATCCAGCTCTCTGCTATGATCTGGGAAAGCAGTAGAAGATGACCCAAGCGCTTGGGCCCCTGCACCCACGTGGGAGACCCGGAAGAAGCTCCTGGTTGGTGGCTTCGGATCTGCCCAGCTCTGGCAGTTGCCACCATTTGGGGAGTGAACCAGTGGATGGAAGACCTTTCTCTCTATCTTTCCTTCTCTCTATCTATAATTCTCAAATAAATAAACAAATCTTTAAAAACAAAAAAAAACTTAGCTTCTCTCTGGGCTTCAATCACCATATTTCTAAAAACAAATATTTCTACCTCATGGGGATGCCATGCAGATGAACTGAGCTGGTGTGTACTCACAAGTCTCTGTTGCAGATAGACAAATTTCAGCCATGTGAGCACAAGAAATAAGATCTACTTATTTGTGTAAACTCAGAGCATAATGGTAAGTGGTATAAGCTCTTGAATTAGTCAGGCCTGGATGTGAATACCTGTTCTGTTATTAATTAGCTATTTAGCATTGTGTTAATTTGCTCTCCTTAAAGACAGAGATAATAGGGGCAAAAAGTTTGGCATAACTGTTAAGAGAGCACTTGGAATGGCCACACCCCACAGCACAGTGCCTGGATTTTACTCCCGGTTTGGCTTCCATTCCCAGTTTTCTGAAAGACAGAGGCTGATGACTCAAGTACTTGGATTCCTGCCACTCAAATGAGAATATTGGATGGAGTTCCACTCTACTGGCTTTGGTCTGGTCCAGCTCTGTATGTTCCAGACATTTGGGGAGAACCAACTGATGGAAAACCTCGCACTCTGCCTGTCTCTTTCTCTGGCCTCTGTCTCTCTAAGTTTACCTTTCAAATAAAATATATATATATATATATATATATATATATATATATTAATTAACAATGGAAATAATTATTCTTAGCTGATGGGGTTATTTGAGATATGTTCATAAGAGATTTGACACACAGCAAAAGTTCAATAAATGGTGGATACCTTCTAGTTCCCAGCTTTGACCATATGGGATTATTTCTAGGTCGAGCCCATAAAACCTTCCTGACTTAGATCTCCTTGTTCTTTTGCCTTTGGGCTTGATGCAGATGGATGATATCATTCTGAAGTCTTGTGTCAAAGACAGTAGAGTACAATGACACGAGGAAATTCCTGAATCCTTGCCTGTAAGATGCCCACCCTCCTATCAGGAACTCCTTGTTCTCAATTGAATCTCTATGGTCGGCCGGTGCTGCGGCTCAATAGGCTAATCTTCTGCCTTGCGGCGCCGGCACACCGGGTTCTAGTCCCATTCGGGGCGCTGGATTCTGTCCCAGTTTCCCCTCTTCCAGGCCAGCTCTCTGCTGTGGCCTGGGAGTGCAGTGGAGGATGGCCCAGGTGCTTGGGCCCTGCACCCCATGGTAGACCAGAAGGAGCACCTGGCTCCTGCCTTCGGATCAGCACAGTGCGCCGGCCGCAGCGCGCTGGCCGGGGCGGCCATTGGAGGGTGAGCCAACGGCAAAAGGAAGACCTTTCTGTCTGTCTCTCTCACCGTCCACTCTGTCAAAAACAAAAAAAAACAAAAAACAAACAAACAAAAAACAAAAAACAAAAAAAAACCTCTATGGTGCTAAGCCCTTGAAATCTCAAGATTTTTCCCTGCTAAAGCCAATCTTAACCTCACTAACATTATTATCCTTCTGCTTTCCTCCTCCTCCTCTTAAATGTGACATGTGTTTCATTGATTATCCTATTTTCAATATTTTAAAAATATTTTATAAGTATGCGTATTGTAAAAAACACAACTGAGTTCTGCTTTTTTTAACTCAATATAATTCTGTCGGCCGGCGCCGCGGCTCACTAGGCTAATCCTCCGCCTTGCGGCGCCGGCACACCGGGTTCTAGTCCCGGTCGGGGCACCGATCCTGTCCCGGTTGCCACTCTTCCAGGCCAGCTCTCTGCTGTGGCCAGGGAGTGCAGTGGAGGATGGCCCAAGTGCTTGGGCCCTGCACCTCATGGGAGACCAGGATAAGCACCTGGCTCCTGCCATCGGATCAGCGCAATGTGCAGGTCGCAGCGTCAGCCGCGGCGGCCATTGGAGGGTGAACCAATGGCAAAAGGAAGACCTTTCTCTCTGTCTCTCTCTCTCACTATCCACTCTGCCTGTCAAAAAAAAAATTAAAAAAAAATAATTGGTATCTTTTATTTGATTTTTCCCATATTTCTCATTGACGATTATTTATTTCCTTTTTTCCATGCTTGATGAAATCATTATTCATTCCTCTCTTCACCACTTTCAGTTTGGAATTTCTGTTCTCATTTTTCCTAATTCCACTAGTGGTTACCTTTTTATTTGTTAACAGTGGTAATTAAACTTATGTTTCTATACTACTCATATTTTATGAAGCTAGCTTTCATTCTTATCTCTGCTTTTTTCCCACTGTTCCTTCCTATCCTATCCCAGTGAAACTTCCAGAAAGTTTGTTCTGACCCCATCTCTAGCACACATACATTCTCCAATAAATATAGTTCTTGGAATGATTTATTTCCCACTCCTACTCTATCAATTCCCATTTTGCTTAGTTTCTTTTAGTTTTACATTACTATTGGTATTCCCTTACAGATTGCCTTTTCCATCCTAAGAATGCTGACACAGCACTTATGTCACACATTCCCACCTACTCTGAATCTCTAGATTCTGAAATGAATTTATGATTCATTTAGCTGTCTGTACTATCAGGTCTATTGCTCATCACTTGCTCTTTCTTTCCTTCACATTTTTTAAAAATATCTGTTTTCGTTAATTTGATATTTACCTAATGCCTTTTGATGAGTTCTATCTTCAGGTAGAAGACATGGAGGAAAAATTCTCTGAGTATTTGTATATTTAGTGCTGAGGTTTGAATACAGGTGGTCCTCCAAACTCATGTGGGAGTTTAATCCACAGAATAATATGTGTAAGGTAAAAATCTGAGTATGGTGTCTAGTCTAGAGGTGAGTAGATTAGATAAGGTCCCTAGAGTGGAACCACCATGATTAAATCCTGGTGGCATTAGATGGAGAGAGACACAGAAACCTGTGACCAGCACTTCTGGTCTCTTGCCATGTGCTACTTGGCACTGCTTCAGGGCCTGCCAGCAAGAAGGCCATCTGGCAGTGAGTGATCCAGCTAAGGAGGGCCCTCACCAGAGCCTACATGATGCTGTTTGGAATTTTTACCTTCAAAAAGAGTGAGTGAAATAACCTCCTTTCTTTATAAAGTAACCTGATTCAGGGTTTTTGTTATAGTAATGAAAAATATATCCATACATCTACTCATGCCTTTGTTTCATTCTTTTAGGTAAATATTATCTCACCACCAGTTGTTACTGAGTCTTTAGTTGTTATCCCAAAATCTCATTTTCAATGTTGCAGCTGAGAAGTCTGATGCTCACCTGATTTCTATTCTTTTAAGACATGTTCTGGGACTGGTGCTGTGGTGTAGTGGGTAAAGCCACACCACCTGCAGTGCCAGAATCCCATATGGGTGTCAGTTCAAGACCCAGCTGATCCACTTCCGATTCGGCTCTCTTATACGGCCTGGGAAAGCAGTAGAAGATGGCCCGAGTCCTTGGGCCCCAACACTTACATGAGAGACCTGGAAGACACTCCTGGCTCCTGGCTCCTGGCTTCGGATCGGCTCAGCTCCAGCCATTATAGCCAACTGGGGAGTGAACCAGTGGATGAAAGACCTCTCTCTCTCTCTCTCTATCTCTCTCTCTCTCTGCCTCTCCTCTCTCTGTGTAACTCTTTCAAATAAATAAATCTTTAAAAAAAAAAAGACATGTTCTAATTTGTCTAGAATATTTCATAGTTTCTCTTAGAGTGTTGGAATTTTACCAAATATTAAACACACTTTACCATCAAATACACCTTCAGCTTTATGAATACTCTCAAGATGCTGACCAAAGTCTCTTTGCTCTTCTATTATGAGACCAGTGTTTGTCTCTCCTTCATGCACTCCTCATTTTGTCCTTCTGGAACTCCTATGATTTAGGTATTAGTGGTTCTAGAACTCCAAGTAGCATTTTAATGTTTTTATGAAATATTTTTACGTTTTTGTTTTTTCTGTAGCCATTTAAGTTGCCTTGTATCTCCCTCAAAAGTTCTAGTTCATGTGCTGGACATTTGCTTGTTCTTCACTGTGGCCACAGATCCTGTTGAATGAGCTATATTTCCCTGTGCTTTGCCATGTTTCAATTCATCCACAGGACCCAGTGATTGCTTCTGAGGTAGCTGAAATATCCACAATTCCATAGAAGTTGGAGAAGCAATAGCCCAATCCTGTGAATGATAAAGCAGCCAGCATGAGGACGATTCCTTTCGGAGAATTGGTTCCCCGTTTCTGCAGCTTCAAAACCTGTGCTTTCCCATCTTTGGGGCTGGTAGAACTCAGCCTAACTGTTCAGCAAACCCTCAGTGTTTCTTACAGGACCGCACCCCCTGCAGCACTGCTTTCCACTCAGGCTCATGGATTTCTATGCACCAAGTATTACTTGCGTCAGCTCCCACTACCCTCTGGGCCCTGCCTGTCTGTGAGCAATAGGAGCTGTCAGTTCAGGGACCACGCTTGGACTAGAGTTGGCTGGGGAGGGTAAATGTATGGCGGATATTCTCTTTGCAGAATTGCTCACATAAAATCTTTCCTAAATCAAATTAGATCTTGCTGCCAGTGTTTACCCTGTAGCCATTAGTAATAAAAATCATTATAAACAACATTTTATATGGTACTTAAAAAGTTAGGAGTCCCATTCTGAGACTGTGTATTCTGGGAACATACTTTTTTATCTCTTTACCATTTGTATTTGTTTATTTTTTACTATCATTTTCAACTCATTGTTTTATCTAGAGTATATACTACCTTTATAATTTCTTAACTCCTGCTAATATTTTATTTGCTCTTTCACAGGGTTGGTAAGTTTCTAAAGATAATTTTTTAGAATATTTACTAGTCCAACTTCTTAATTCTTTGTGAAAATACAGTCTTGGAGATTATGTGTCAATCAACAAGCATGTGTATGGGTCTGACCCCTCCCTCCATCATATACCTACCCCCCAACCACTGAAGAAAGATGTTGAATTATTCCTTAAAATGTATAGATGCCTATGTTAGGAGTCTGTTGAGCTGTGGATGAGGAGCTACCCTCCCTTGGCTTTTTGCTGGTAGAGTCACCCACTTGAACTATTTCTGAGCATTGATTTACAGCACTGCCCTCCAGTCTGGGGGGGAGGAAAACTCAGTTCGTGTGCTCATCTGGTTTGGGGACAAAAATCTGACAGCTCTGTCAAGGATATGAATATTTTTCTAACAAGTAACCGATTGTGACAAGGTAGACTTCATCATCCTCTTCAGCCTTGGGTGAGAATGGAGATGAGGCAGAATTGGAAATGGAACATCAAGAAGGCAGGGGAGTCCGGGCATAACCATAGCATATATGCAAACACACACACAGTTTTCTAAAACTGTCATTCAGAACATGGGCTTTTGGATGTCTTCATGTAGACTTACTAAAGAATTTCAATGTCAGATGCTTTTTCAGCATATGCAGATAGATAGAATCAATTTTACTTGAAATCAACAGGCATGCACTTTCTGAGGAAAGATATGCTGTTTGCAGTCCAGTCCAACACGCCAGGACACATTACAAAGTGTATTATACCCTTTGTTCTCACAGGCTTATATTGTTAAAGAACATTTCAAGAGAGCAGCCAGTTAAGCCACAAATGGTGAAGTGAGAATATAAATATTGTAGGAGTTCAGACAGGAGATTTTAGTAAATTCCAGAGCAATAAAATCACTCCATGGGGTAAGTGTGTTTGTGGAAAGGAAAAAGAACATATATAAGATTATGAACTACATGGAATCTTCTTTGTATTAATGTCACATTAACATGAGGATTGATGAGAATTGTGTTTAGTAATTATCATGCATTTGCTGTGACCCTGAGCATCTAATATGTTAACAATTTCTTTTAAAAAATAAAATTACTGAGTAGAAATAAACCTAGTGCATTTCATGGTCAGTGAGGACATCTTCCTTTTGTAACTGTCAGGAAAAGCTCAGGAAAAAGACTGTGATTTCCTCCCGCTAGAATCAGATACTCGAGGTTGAAAAATTTAAAAACCCTACACAGTCATTTTTCTAAAGGGAACAGATCCTGGGAATCTCAGTGACTCAAAAGGGTGGCAAATGTAGAAATCAAAGCTTGACATTCATTTGGAACAGGCACTTTGGAGGTGAATGGTAAGGACAGTTATGAGGCCTGAAATAAAAGGTGGTTATAGTAATAGAAGTGCCACAAAATGGCCTCAATGGTGTGTATTTCTTTGTATTTTATTACTTCTCTTAAAAAGCCACTTTCATGTTATATGTTACCATTTATGTTTGTTTCAGCTGATTGTGACATTCTGTGTCACTGGAATTTTCCATTGCACTGATGTGGAGGGAAGGGGAGGGACAGCTGAAGACGGAATGTGAAGTTGGAATGTGAGGTAGCATGAATTTAGAACTGAGTCTTGGTGAGTGTTGGTGTAGCAGTTAGGACGCTGCTTGCGACACCTTATCGGAGTGTCTGGGTTCAAGTGCTAGCTCTGCTCCCAATTCCAGCTTCATGCTAATGCGTGTATTGGGAGGCAGCATGTGTTGGATAAACTAGTTGGCTTCCTGCTACCCATGGGGTAGACCTGGATTGATTTGCTGGCTTTTGGCTTTGGCCTTGCCCAGCCCTGGCTATTTTGGGCTTTTGAGGAGTGAACCAACTAATGAAAAATCTCCCTCCTCCTGTTTTTCTCCTTGTGTCTTTATGCCTTTCAAATGGGTAAGTCTTAGAAATCAGATTCCAGCCCATATGTCCCTGTAGATTCTGGCTGAAGGGTTTGTACATATGTGAGTACCTACAATGTCCCAGGAACAGGGGAGAAATACAAACAATAAGATTCTAGCCCTGGCCAGCGCCGCGTCTCAATAGGCTAATCCTCCACCTGCTGCGCCGGCACACCGGGTTCTAGTCCTGGTCGGGGCGCCGGATTCTGTCCTGGTTGCCCCTCTTCCAGTCCAGCTCTCTGCTCTGGCCTGGGAGTGCAGTGGAGGATGGCCCAGGTCCTTGAGCCCTGCACCTGCATGGGAGACCAGGAGAAGCACCTGGCTCCTGGCTTCAGATCAGTGTGGTGCGCGGCTGCAGCGTGCTGGCCGTGGCGGCCATTGGAGGGTGAACCAATGGTAGAGGAAGACCTTTCTCTCTGTCTCTCTCTCTCTCTCACTGTCCACTCTGCCTGTCAAAAAAAAAAAAGTAAATCCTCCCTTCAATATGTAGTCAGATGGTCAGATGTCAGACACTTCCAGTTATAAAGGGGCTTACTTCCTCCACAGGGAAGACTAATTACAGTTATGTTTTGGAATAGTTGTAATTGTTAGAAAATTGGTTTTCATTTTAAAGGGAAATTGGTCTTCATTCTCCATAAAACATTTTCAAAAAAAAAAAAAAAACAGATTACAGGGCTACACCTAAGACCCACTGAGTCAGAATCAACAGGAATGGGACCCAGGAATTATAAGCTTATAAACTCCACAGATGATTCTAAGAGGCAGCCAAGGTTAAAAAACACTGTCATACAACCTCTTATTATTGTTTCTGGCTCTGTCCTCTACAATTAAATCTTTTATTCAACAGTCCTTCAAATTATTTAGACAACTCTCATGCTCCAGCTTCTTCAACCTCTTCGCCTCTACTCTTCTTCCACAGGCTGAAGATGTCTGTTGCCTGCACCACTCCCTTATACCTTGTGATTGTCTACACTCTTTTCTATCATCATCAGGTTTCATTAAATGTTTTCCATGCAGCAGGTGCTTAGCCTAATAGTTATGATTCATGTGGTCCAAATCAGAGTGCTTGGGTTTGAGTCCCAGCTCCACTTTCAACTGCAGTTTCCTGCTGAGGAAACTCCAGGAGACAATAGGTGATGGCTCAAGTAGTTGGGTTGCTGCCGTCAATATTGGAGAGTCAGATTGAGCATCTGGCTCCTGACTTCAAGTCAGCCCTGCCCCAGCTATCACAGGCATTTGGGGAGTGAATCAATGGATGGGAGCCCTCTTTCTGTCTCTCTCTGTGTTTGTGTCTGTGAAACTCAAATAATAAAAAAAAAAAACAACTTTTAAACTTTTCCATTTTGTCATATTTTGTGGTGCCAATATGTATATAAAATCTAGATGTGGTTCAGACAAAGGGACACGCAGTCCCCTTGGTCTGAACACTGTGTTTCCATTCATGAAACTCATTTCCTGTTGCTGTCCAGCTGCTTTCCAAGGCTATTAGCGCCCATAGAGCTTGGTCCACTTGACCTCCTCTACCCATTTGCTTCAATCATGCCTTTGATATTTGAATCTTAGTGTAAAATTTTACCCTCATATCCATACATGTTGACTTCAATTAGTATTATCATGAACCCTTTCTCTATCAGCACTATATTTGTTTCACATAAATGTTAGGTTCAAAAATGAAAACAAATATTCTAGAAATGAATTTGAATTGTGGATAGTTGCTTTATGAAATTCCTTTTTAGTTAGAAAATATACAGTCACATAAGTAATGCCAAAAAAAGAGACAGAAAAAGAGGAAGAAGAAAAGAAAAAAAAAAAAGAGGAGAAGCAGGTGGAAGCAGTGATGCAGAGATGGACTCTGGATATTTTGGAAAGCAGGTAAATTTCCACTTTTCAGGCCTTACATAAAAAGCAAAACTGATTGTCAAATCTCTAGTTTCTCATCAGGCCACTCACACACATGCACTCAAATGTAAGAGACGTATGAGAGCAAATCGAATGAGAATTTCATGGGCAGGCAGTTCCATGAATGCCAAAAACTTCTTAAAGTATCTCGACACAAATTAGAGTGGTGCACACTTTATAATAAGGCCAGTGATAATCAGCATGATTTAGAGACGCTTTCATCAGAGGCTGTACTGGCACATGGGTCCCAGAGGTAAGGAGCAAGTTAATAGCTCACTATACCACCCGATCCCTAGACATGCATAGCTCAACTCACACTGAAGGATTTTAGTGTCTTTGTAAAAGAAAATCCCCATCTGAAATTATTTAGCTTGGAAGGGATGGGAATGATCTAGTAAAGATAAGAAATATGAGAAGAATTTGAGATTAAAATGGAGAAAATAAAGACAGTTGGAAGTTGAATGGGAAAGAAAAATATGTACCTGAAAATGTTGGGGTGGAATAAGAGGAATTTAGGTGCCTGAAAATTATTCACATATTTAGTCAAGTCTAAGTTTGTCTAAATTGCCTGGAAATATGCATTAGCAAAACAAACAGTGAATATATTTTTCAAATATAATTTAGGAGACTTAAAAATTTCAGAAATCACTGATTCATCTACTGATGAATTCTGGGTTTATATCTCCATGCTTGACTTCTTTGATGAGCTTCAGACTTGATTATTAACCACTCTTCTTGACCATCCCACTTGGATGTCTAAAAGGCAAGTCAAACTTATTGTGTCTAAAACAGAACTCGAGTTTGTCGCCATGCCACAATCCTCTTACTCTTCATTCTGTACATAGCATTATCCAGTGTTCTTTAGACATAAACCCTAAGAGTCAGCCCGGATCCCTAATTTTCCCTCTTATTCCACATCCAACCTGTCATCAAGTCTCATATCTGTTCTCCTTTCTCCTCTGCCTGTACCACAGCCAAGAACAGTACCATTTTCTCAGGCTAGACTGCCGACATCTCCTACCCAGTTCCCATCTCCTCCTCCTGCTCCTTCTAGTTCATTTCCCATATGTGGTCAAAATGATTCTTTAAAAATGTAAGTGAGATCATACCACAGTCTTGCTGGATACACTCCCAGGACTTTTCTATATACTCAATGAAATCCAAGCTTCTCACCATGCCCCGCAAGGCCTCATACCCTCTGTTGTTTGGCCATCGCCTCACCTCATCCCCTGCCAGGATTTACCTCACTTACTTGCCCTCCAGCTTCCCTGAGTTCGTTGATGTTCATCAAACTGAACATGGCTGACCCCATCCCAGGGCCTTTGTAGTTCCTTATCACTGAAACCCTGTTCCAGACATTGGTGAGCTTTGTTTCTTCCCTTCAAGCTTCTGCTCAAATGTCACCTTCTCAAAGTTGTTTGTGAGTCAGTTCCCTTCATAGGATTATAACTATATGCCACACATTATGATAGAGGAGATAGATACATAATAGCTATGAGAAAGAGGTGGGTACAGAGAATTCAAGAGCACATAAAGTGAGTGCCTCAGTTTCAGGACTTATGTACTTATTTATTTAAAAGTCGGAAAGACAGAGACAGAAATCTTCTATCTGCTGGTTCAGAACAACCAGCTATACAGAATAACAGCTGGGGCTGGGCTAGGCTGAGGTCAGGAGCCCAGAACTCAATCCAGTCTCCCACATGAATGGCTGGGACCCAGGTATTTGAACCATCACCTGCTGCCTCCCAGTGCACGTGATGGCAGGAAGTTAGAATCGGAAGTGGAGTCAGGCCTCAGACTCAGACAAGTGTCCAAAGCAGCATCTTAACTGCTGCAACAAACACTTACCCTACTATCAACATTGGGATTTCACACATCCCCCAGTGATTCCAATGTGCAGCCGAGGTCGAGAACTACAGAACTAGAAGGCAGGCATTAAATACATGAACAGTCTTGGAGCTGCTAGAATGGAACTGGAATCTTTACTCCATTGCCAGCCAGTTCAGTTTTGAGATTTTGAAAGGCTATCTCAGAACTCCATTTGTTTCCACTACAGTCTTGATAAATTATCAAGAACCAGAAGGCTATGTTCAAAAGTTAACTTTCCCTTTTCCAGAGGAAGAAGAGCAGGACTAGAAGAGCAGGAACTCCAGAGCCAGAAAACCAGGCTTTGAATCCTGGCTCTACGGCCTGAGCAGATGCCGCTTTTCCGTTCCTCAGTGTCCTCGTCTATGAATCGAGAGCAGCCACAATCCCCCGATAGGGCTGCTGGGGATTAAGTGAATTCTGTGTAAAGGCTTGGAGCAGTATCCGACTCAAAGTCAACACTCCAAAAGTGCTCGCTGTTAGATTTGAGGGAACGGCTCTCAAGCAGAAAATGCCTGTGGAAAATTCCTTTGGCCAATGATTTTGAAAGTAGCTAGGGGGATTGAGGCAGACCATTTTCCCTGATACTCTAACTCCAGTCAAGAACAGAGTTGGTTAATGATTAGATCCTATAAAATTTTCCATGTCATGTGCCTTTTCCCCACCAGGCAATAGAAAGTAATTAAGAATTATGGGAGGCAGATTCAGTGAGGGGGAAGGCATGCCTTTCTAGGGACAAGCTCCAAACCCTAACGAGGTTATTGGCACAGGTGTCTCCTGCAAATAAATTAATGGGGAGGCAGATCCAATCATTAATCTGTCATCCAAACTTGGTGTTTAGGGTCATTTGGGGATATGGGGCTTCCTTTGCCCAACCTTGGTGGTATCTGGAGCAAAGACTAGGAAGCAGAGTGATTTCATTAGGATAACAAGGCTGTTAAAGAACAATCTGGCTCTTTAGATGGTATTTATAAAGCATTTCAAAGAAACTGTGTTCTGACAGCTGCTGTCAGTCTCTCACATAGGAACTGTGGTGATTTATTGATACAGCAGGGGAGATATTACATCCTTATTTTTAAAAATTTTACACACACTAAGTCTATCTTGACTAGTTACAAACTTACCAAAGACAAATGCACTTAACTGAATGTTTAAGTTACCCTGGCATGAGGTTTGGGTTTTACAGAATATAATAAATTCTCAATTACATGGTATCAGATATATAGTTTTGTAGACTACTTAAAATTTCTTTCTGATAGATTGAGGTGGACAAAATTATATTTTCAATGATCTGTTTGTGGATTACTCACTGCTATTTCTTGGCTGGTTTTCTTGAGTGTGAGCTATGGAGCAATAAGATCAATATGAATCATCAGAAAATACAGAAACACTTTTTTTTAGACACTTTTTTAGAAGAATATATAATTATGCAGAAATCAGTGTTCCAAAGAATGAGTTATAATGCCAGAACCAAATATGAGTGATTTTTAATTAATTACAGTGTCTAGTTATCCATGCCATTATGTGTCCCTGGTTCAGCTAATTGAGAATTGACTACATGTAAGTCAAATGATGGAATCCTTTCTTTTCACTCTTGAGTGGTATAGAGAATGTGTACCTTTAGGGCCTCAAGGTGACTAGGAGGTTGAGTGACCATTAGAAGTTAGCCAAGGGCTGGTGGAGTCTTTCTGTCATTTTCAGGAATAGCATATCTATTCGCTGCTGCATGTGGTTACAAGAATGGGATTTCCCGAAACATTTTTATCAGATCATATGCCAGTACAGTCACAGGATCATTGACTTTTCCTGGGCTGGAAGGGATCTTTGAAGCCATCTAGACCAAGCTCATTCATTTTACAATTGAGTTAACCAGAGCCCAGGGAGATAAACTGTCACATAGTTACAGCTGAGCCAAGACAAGAAAAATTAGTAACTGTTAAGCCTTAAATGTTTATATTCAACCAGTTATGCTATTACCACTAGTGTCTGTGATAGGGCATCATCTGTGAGGAAAAATGTGGAGAGCGACAGGAAAGAAACTTTGCTGAAATAGCCAAGAGGGGTTGGTGTGGGTGGATGGTATAAAGACTTTTTTTAAATATGAGAGTTACAATCTTTTCCTTTTGGAAAGAAAATGCCAGTGTCAAGTAGGAATAGATGGAATGTCAGGGTAGGGCCTATATGACATTTCCCTTGCTATCAGAATAAAAAGAATCCAAATCTTCTTCAGTACAGCCTAGAACACCAAGGCAGCTCACTGATGTCCACAGCCATCCCGGGGGGCAGCACAGAAAGCCACCTCCCGGGGAAGCTCCAGTCCAGCAATTGAAGGAAGCTGGGTGCTGACTCTGGGCTACCTTTGCACCCTTGAGCTGACCATATCCATGCTGCTTCTATGTGACAGAGAAATCAGTTAGTCATTAAATAATGGGCGTCTGTTTGGGAAATTCAGTGTTAGGCAGTTTCACCATTGTGCAAATATCAAAGACTGTATTTGCATCAACTAAGACAGCTACAGCCAAACTAGGCCATGTAATCTTGTGGGACCACCATCACATATGCTGTCATTGACCAAAACATTGTTATGTGCCACATGACTGTAGGTGCTCAATTCCCCATTTTTGGATTATCATTTACCACTGCTGAGCTTAATTGTAACATAATAATATTTAATTTTGCCTCTCCATTTTTTATGAAAAGATTTGTTTAAGTCAGTTACAGAGAGGGTGAGAGATAGAGAGATCTTCCACTGCCTCACTCCCAAATGGCTACAATAATCAGGAGTTGGTCAGGCCAAAGTCAGGGTCAGGAACTTCATACAAGTCTCCCATGAGAACAGCAGGGGCCCAAACACCTGGGCCATCCTCCACCACTTTTCCTAAGCCATTAACAGGGGGCTGGATAGGAAGTGAAACAGCCAGGATTTGATCTGGCACCTATATAGCATGCTGGCGTCCCAGACGGTGGCTTTACCTATTACACCACAACATCAGTCCTAATTTTGCCTCTCCTTCATGAAACTCAGAAACAATTAGAATGATGTGAAAAAAAATAATGTAACTACTAGTTGAAATACAAAATCAGGATTCACTACAAACCTCAGTTATATACACAATTCCTGTTCTCTGTTCTCTTAGTCAAGAGATGGCTATATTTTCTTTTTCCCAGCCATGACTGGTTTTAATCCTAGGGAACACCTCATCCTTGAATACTAATCTTGAGGTTCTAATGGCAGGCAATTTGGGTAAGGAAATTGGCAGAGTATTTGAAATTTAAAATAGAAGTTCCTATTGCTCCACTGAAGAACAATAAGACCCTTGAAAGTACTCTCTTGGAATATGAATGAAGAATTAGTGTCATCAGAAATATATTTATTCTTTATAATTAATGGCAAACTTATTTAAAGTGTGGTGACACATTTCTACCAATGTTCATGTACAACAGAAAGAGCATGGAGTAGGGAGAATAAATTCCAATCTTGGCTCTGTGAAGTACTAGCTATGTAACCTTGGGCAAATCATTTAATCCACTTAAGTTTATCTGCTGAATCTTAAAAAATGGCAGTGATAATAATAATTCATATGATTGTATAAGTATCAAATTGTAGAGATCAGAATATTTTGCTCAGTGCTTTCTGTATACATAGTAGTCACTTTGCAAATATCAGTTAATCTAATTAATGTTGCATTTCTGACAGTTCAAAAATATGTTTTGGAACTCAAGTTCCACTTAAAAATGCACACGGTATCTTTTGTCTGTAAGTCTGTGGGGCCAATGGGGCTGACTGCCATTCCTCTTGAAAAATCAGCTTAAGAAAAAATCAATGATCATAAGCTGCCCAAGGATACATTGCAGCTTAATCTCTTAACACTTGGGGTGTGTGAAACCATCCAACACCAACATCATTCTCATTTTTAGATAAACTGCAGAATGAAATACGTTTCCCCCAAAGTTGTGCTGAGATTTTTCAGTAACGAGTATCTTTGAGAGAGGACTGAGAGTGCAAAAGCTCTGGAGAGGGGAAACGTGAACTGCCCTTTGCATTAACTGATTGCCTCTCCTTTGGTGTTTTGTGAGTCTGGCCTGCGGGATGATTTGTGATACTGGGTGTAGTAAAACTTTACCAGGAAGAACGGGATTTTTATGGCTCAGTACGGACCAGAAGACTTGAATTCAGGATGAGAGTAGTCTGGGGTAGACATGGGAAGGAGAATGGGACAGGATAGGAAGTGTATTTCTGTGTCAACTATAGTAGTATTCACCGTTTATGATTCAATTCAAAAGTACACAAGGGGAAGGCGAGACAAAACAAAACTCAACTAAAGAGTAATTTCCCATCCCAAGCACCTTTCTCTTTCACAGGCAGCAACCTCTTACCCACGATCCCCCTGGCCCAGGTTCAGTCTCTGACCCATTTGTTCTGATGCCATCGCACACACCTCTTACCATGAAGGGAGGGCTTTAGGTAAAGAACTGAAAAGTTCCCATTAATAAATTGTGGAATATCTTAGCAGAATCAATTTTAGGCATAGACATTGGTGACAACCTAATTGATTTTTATAACTCAATGAAAAAAAATCCTTTACTTAAAGAAAATACTAACATTTCTTTCTGCTGAATTTCCACAATATGAGCTATGCGGAATATGTAAAGAAATGAGGCCAGTTAAGCATCAATTATACATTAGGTATATAAACACATTTTTTATCTATTTTGTATCTCTCATTTAATACATAATAAGTATACTATATATATTTATTAATTTATGTGTTAGGTATATTTAAGCTAATTATTTTGATACTAAATGACTTCTGTGAAGTAGGTCTGACAAAAATTGGGAAGATCAGTGACATTAAGAAATGTGAACAAAATCAGAGCTATTTGGTGATAAAGCCAGTATTGAACAAATCTAGCTATGTCAGATCCTGAATGTAAAGACTGGAATGCTTTGGTCCTAGGAATAAGGCTCAGCAGCTGGAATATTTAGCCTTTGGTGAGAGCAGAATTTGTGTCTGACACACCTGGGATCAGTGATGAGCCCTGATGTGAAGAGGCAGTGTATGCAGTGAAGCAAGCCATGGACAGCAGAGAGAGTGCTGCTGCAATTCTCCATCCTATAATATTAGTTGTGTTCTTGCACAAGTGTCTGTTCATCTTTGTTGTCTTTTCTCTAATGTCCATGTGGAATGTGCTACCAGCCTCACCCATTAGCTTCAGTGTAGTGAACAGCCTCTAAGATGATCCTGAACCATCCCTGACTCTCCCCCACCACACACATGCCTTGAATGTGAGCTGGACTTAGTGACATTTTTAAGAATTTTTATTTAGTTATTCATTTGAAAGGCACAGTGACAGAGGGGAAAAAAGACACAGACACAGACACAGATGCACACCCAGGGGTCGACAGAGATCTCACATCTGCTTGTTCAGTCCCCAAATGCCTGTAACAGCCAGGGCTGGGCCAGCTTGAAGCCAGGAGTCAGCAACTCCATCCTGGTCTCCCACAAGGTTGGCAGGAACCCAATTGCTAGGACCATCATCTGCTGCCTCCCAGGTACATAAGTAGGAAGCTGGATCAGAAGCAGAGGTGGAACTTGATCCCAGGCACTCGGATATAGGATATGGGCATCCCAAGAAGTGGATTAACCCACTGTGCTACAACATCCACTGCAAAGTGAGTAACTTTCAATTAACATTGAGACCTCACTTTTGAGATGAGGTTAGAACAACTGTGCCATCCATCCTAAGTGATCTCTTTCATTCTCTTGCTAGTTCACTTATTCTAAGGGGATCCAGTTGCTATTTTAGGAACTGCTATACGGAGAGGCCCATGTGACAAGGAACTGAGGTCTCCAGGCCACAGGCAGTAAGGCTCTCGGGTAAGCCAACGTCCATGAGGCTGAGCTTGGAAGCAGATCCCCCGGGAGCCTAGGAAGACTGCAGCCTTAGTTGCCTGCTATCTTGAGTGCAGCCTTGTGAGAGGGTGACGCCCTGACCATAGCTTTCTGGGAAGCCCTGGACCAGAGATAGCCAATAAACTGCACGAGAATTCCTGATCATAGAAACTTGTTGACAAGAAAGGATTTTTTTGTTTAGAGTTGCTACAGTTAGGGATAATTAATTCTACAGTAATAAATATCTCAGCATATCTAAGAACAAAATCAATATGGCATTTAAAACATCCAATACAAGATTCCTCCCTCCAAAAAACCTGATGATTTTTATTATTTTAAAAATCATTTTATGAAGAAAATGGTGGAAAAAGAAGCAGACACTAGTGCTGAAAAACAACCTTTGTCTCCATCAAAATATTTTCTATAGCTTGCCATGACATTAGGTAGCCATATCTTTCCTTTTGACAGCTCACAAACCTATAGCCCTGTAATTGGGGAAAAGAAAACTGACTCAACAATAATTATAATAATAAATGGCAAAATTCACATGAGCTTTTGCCTATCACTCACATGTCACATTAGTCACTGGGCTTCTAGACATTGATGTGACCAGTGTCTTAGATCAATGGACAGATGACGAGAATATGAATGATCATAACCACAAATGTCAACTTTATCCCTTAAATGCACTCAGTGTGCTATAGATAAACTGAAAGGTCACATCGATAGTTGCCACCTGTTAGGTGTCTCGTTCCAAACACTGTCGGACAACATGGCGTTTCTTGAGATGGGAAAGAAGCTGAATGTAACGGCAGTCTGACATTTGATAATAGATCAGGGCACATAGTTGTTCTATTAAGTAATGGCAATTCTTCTCTATCTTGGAAAGACAGATCAGTACAGTCTTCCGTGGTGAGAAGGGCAGCCAGGCAAACTGCTTTTACCTTTTAGTTACAGGTATGAGCTGATCAAGTATATTTTCCCTGAACTCAAAGTAGCTGTGATACTTCACTGTAGTAGTTTCCCAGCAAAACAGCCTCCTTGCAATGACCTAAGGCAGAAGTCTAAGTTCATGATTTCATACTATCCAACAGGGAAAAGTCTGAAGTTACAGTACATTCTAAAAGAAATACAGCTCGGTGTTTTTTGATACTTTAGTAACTTCAGCTAATTGTCAAAATAAAGTTTGCTCCCTCTGGCTTTAATGAACAGATTAGTAGCACTAGCATTACCAACTCTATTTGCATAAAATTAATTTGCAAAAGCCCTTACAAATAGTGTTCAAAGTGGCTTAAACATGCTCATTGCCTATTTATACTATTAATTTGCTAAGGAAACTTTTCTTTTTAAGTAGGGCAAAAGTGAATCATTAGTCTGGCTAAAGTTGAAAGTATTGCAAAACCCTAGAGTAAGTGTAGTTTGACATGCCTTTTCCATGGAAGGGTGATAAAAATGTACGGGTAAAACTTTCTCCCAGCAAACTGATAATTCTGTTCATCACTGGGATAAAGAATAGTAGACCAGTGCTGAACCTGATTTGGGACTCCCCTCTTTTAAAATACCTATTTTTAATACACATTTCTGATTTGAAAATAAAGTTCCATTATGAGGGATCCTCAAAAAGTTGATGGAAAATACACACTGTGAAAAAATTATGCATGGATTTTTAAAGTTTTTTGTGCTAAAATAAACTAACTTTTAACTTTTCTGTGACTTCTTTAAAGTACCCCCATATTTACAATGCATCCAGGATAGAATAATATCCAAAATATGCAAAGAACTTCTGTGAAGTAATAAAAAACAAACACATTGAAACTTAGTAAAGAAAAGAAACCCATGATTTACAGAAAATTTCAAATGACATAGCCACATGAAAATACGCTCAATCATCTTATAACTGCACCTATGAAATATATGAAATTTATTCTCTTTACATTAATAAAAATAAATACCATTTCTTTCACTCATGAAAGAATAAAAAAGATAAAAATGGTGAGTTTGGAGGGAAAATTTTATTCATTTACACATAGTGAGAGTAATAGAGCTTTTTTGGAAAGCAAAATGATAGCATTTATTGAAATTAAATTTTAATAAATTGTCAATTCCAACCTGAAATATTTTCCCTAGAGCAATCATGGCACATGACACTGAAAACTCTTTACAAAGATATCTGTTGTAGCACTGTTTATATGATACTGGAAATAATTGCAAGGGAAATGAGTACATAAATCATGGTCTCTCTAGGAATTATTTGCGCATACAATATTATAATTTCAAGAAAATACATAAAATGCTACTTGTTATGGGAAAAGACTGAAAATTCTTTATACATCCATTAATTGGAAGATCACTGAATAAATTTTGATCAACATGAAAATATTATACAATTGTATGAGAAAATATGATACATCCATGTTTGCTAGTAGGGAAAATAAGATGGTATATTGCTAATCAAAGAAGCAAAGTTCAGAAGTCTGTATACTCCCAGTTTCAAATAGATTATATTCTGTATGTACAACTACATACATATATACACAAGGAAGTATTTTTAATACAAAAGAAATCATTCCACTTTTCCACAGTCCCCTCATATCATGTACACAGACACATATATTAATGCATTTTTATCATTCTATTGATTCATAGATTTTCTTTGGAATTCTACACAAGGAATTGATATGGCACAATATAAGGCAATTGGGGATCTGGAATGAAAGAAAAACTTATTTTCTGTCATAATTTTTTCTACTGGTTGAATTTTCCTGTATTTGTATATTATTTTTCCAATAAAATTAACCACTTATAAATAAAAACTGTACTACCATCCACAGTATAAAACTGTGGATAGCAGAGAGTGGCAAGATGGCGGAATAGGATGGGAGCACACTGATAGTCCAGGAAGAGACAGTTTAATAAAAGTGGAGATACTGCAGGTTCAAGGAATTGTAGGAGAAGAATCAGCAGAGGAAACTCTTCCAGAACTAGTGATTCCCAGTGGACCTGCGTGGAGAGCATGGGAGCCCACGGTTCAGGACACCAGTGGCAGAATCAACACACCAGCACTGGAACGCGAGGTGAGCCAAACTTCAATAGCCCGAGACACCAGCGGGAAAGCAGAAAGAGGAGACTAGAGGGAATGAGGCTTGAAACCCTGTGGGGAAAAGTTCACCAGGCTATCTAGAAGAGAGAGGGGAAAAAAAAGTGACCAATACGGGCACGAGTTTCTCTCTGTTGGCTCACCTCTCAAAGACGAGCAAGACAAAGAGCAGGCACCATTTTGGACATACGTCATAAGTGGGACGAACTCAGGTTTACACCCGCCCTCAGCTAAGCAGAAAAACCTGACTCTGGAGGGGGTGAAATAACAGGAGATTAGGACCTAGTGAATGTGTGGTGCTAATGAACTGAGACTGTGAAAAAAAGAGACAGTGGGGAAGAGAACTCATGGAATTCACGTGAGTACTCTCCAGAGATGCTACAATTTGGTAACCTTGGCAACCCAGTGGGAGATTGCAGGATAATTTGAGCCCACACTGAAGGCAGCACAGATTCCCTGTGTGGTCCTTGGGAAAGAGCTTCCAATCTCTGGCTCCTGTGGGTATATCATTCGCCTGCTAACTACCTCCAATTCCGCTCAGCTGTGTGGAATTACTTCCCTTTTGAATCAAAAAAAAAAAAAAAAAAAAAAAAAAAAAAAAAAAAAAAACCAAGAAAGAGAGAGATTTACCACGCCTAACCTGGGAGTGTCACCTTTGGCACACCCTTAACCCTGAGGAACCAAACAGAGCTCTCAAGCCACACCAATCTCAAGCCTCTAAGGTTCCATCAAAAGCAGACAGTCCACTTAATACAGTCATAGTGTAACAAGAAAAACACCACAGCAAAGGAAGAAGAGTCCAAAGAACATCTCCACAATGCCAGGCAACAAATGCAGAAACTGAGGAAACAAGAACAAGGAAGACACTATGACGCCCCTAAATGAACAAGACACCCCAAGCCAAGATTATGAAGATGATTAAATGGAAGAAATGCAAGATATGGATTTCAAAAAATTTATGATAAGAACAATTAGAAGTTTTCAAAAACAAATGCTTGAGCTACAGAATTCCTTACTGGACAGGATAGAAAATCTCCTTTGAAAAATGAAATCTTAAGGAGGAATCAAAATGAAATGCAGAAACTAGTAGAACAGGAAAGTGTGATAGTGACGAGAAATCATAATGAAATGAAGAACTCAATAGATCAAATGAGAAACACATTAGAGAGCCTTAAAAACAGAGTCAGTGAAAAACAAGAGTGAATATTAGACTTAGAAGACAGAGCACAGGAAAGTATACAGTCAAACCAAAGAAAAGAAGAGGAAATTAGAAATCTAAAAAATATTGTTGGGAATCTACAAGATACTATTAAAAAAACCAACATTCGGGTTCTAGGAGTTCCTGAAGGCATGGAGAGAGAGAAAGCATTGGAAGGCCTTTTTAGTGAGATACTAGCAGAAAATTTCCCAGGTTTGGAGAAGGACAGAGACATCCTAGTACAGGAAGCTCATAGAACCCCTAGTAAACATGACCAAAAGAGATCCTCCCCACGACATATTGTAATCAAACTCACCACAGTGAAACATAAAGAAAAGATTCTAAAATGTGCAAGAGAGAAATGTCAGATTACTCTCAGAGGATCTCCAATTAGACTCACAGCTGACTTCTTATCAGAAGCCCTACAAGCTAGAAGGAAATGGCAAGACATAGCCCAGGTACTAAGAGAGAAAAACTGCCAGCCCAGAATATTATATCTTGCAAAGCTCTCATTTGTGAATGGAGGTGAAATAAAGACCTTTCATAGCAAACAGAAATTGAAAGAATTTGTCACCACTCGTCCATCCCTGCAAACGATGCTTAAAGATGTGTTACACACAGAAACACAGAAACACGGTCATCAATATGAAAGAAGGTAAAGGAAGGAAACTACACAGCAAAAGATCACAGGAAATTCAAAGCATATATTAGAAAATATCTTTGGCAAATGGCAGAGCGAAGTTAATACTTATCAATAGTCACATTGAACGTTAAAGGCCTGAACTGTCCAGTTAAAAGACACAGATTGGCTGATTGGGTTAAGGAACAAAACCCATCTGCTGCTTACAAGAAACTCATCTTTCCAACAATGATGCACACAGACTGAAAGTGAAAGACTGGAAAAAGATATACCATGCCAACAGAAATGAAGAAAGAGCGGGCGTAGCCATCTTAATATCAGACAACATAAACTTTAACACAAAAACTGTTAAGAGAGACAAAGAGGGGCACTATATAATGATTAAGGGATCCATTCAACAGGAAGATGTAATGATTATCAATGTATATACACCTAATTACAGGGCACCAGTTTATTTAAAAGATTTCTTAAGGGACTTAAAGGGAGACTTACACTCCAATACAATAGTACTGGGGGACTTCAATATTCCACTCTCAGAAATAGACAGATCAACAGGACAGAAGATCAACAAGGAGACAGTAGATTTAAATGACACTATAGACCAAATGGATCTAACAGATATCTACAGAACTTTCCATCCTACATATAAAGAATTTACATTCTTCTCAGCAGTACATGGAACCTTCTCTAGGATTGACCACATACTAGGCCATAAAGCAAGTCTCAGCAAATTCAAAAGAATTAGAATCATACCATGCAGCTTCTCAGACCGTAAAGGAATGAAATTGGAAATTAGCAACTCAGGAATCCCTAGAGCACGTGCAAACACATGGAGACTGAACAACATGCTCCTGAATGAACAATGGGTCATAGAAGAAATCAAAAGAGAAATCAAAAATTTTCTGGAAGTAAATGAGGATAACAGCACAACATACCAAAACTTATGTGATATGGCAAAAGCAGTGTTGAGAGGAAAGTTTATAGCAATAGGTGCCTACATCATGAAATTGGAAAGGCACCAAATAAATGTGCTTTCAATTCATCTCAAGGATCTAGAAAAACTGCAGCAAACCAGACCCAAATCTAGTAGGAGAAGAGAAGTAATTAAAATCAGAGAAGAAATCAACAGGATTGAATCCCAAAAAAAAAAAAAAAACATTACAAAAAAATCAGCCAAACAAGGAGCTGGTTTTTTGAAAAAATAAACAAAATTGACACCCCATTGGCCCAACTAACCAAAAAAAGAAAAGACCCAAATCAACAAAATCAGAGATGAAAAAGCAAACATAACAACAGACGCCACAAAATAAAAAGAATCATCAGAAATTACTACAAAGACTTGTATGCCAGCAAACAGGGAAATCTATCAGATTCCTGGACATATGCAACCTACCTAATTTGAATCATGAAGACATAGAAAACCTAAACAGATCCATAAATGACACAGAAATTGAAACAGTAATAAAGGCCCTCCCAACAAAGAAAAGCCCAGGACCAGATGGATTCACTGCTGAATTCTATCAGACATTTAAAGAAGAACTAACTCCAATTCTTCTCAAACTATTCAGAACAATCGAAAAAGAGGGAATCCTCCCAAATTCTTTTTGTGAAGCCAGCATCACCTTAATCCCTAAGCCGAAAAAAGATGCAGCATTGAAAGAGAATTACAGACCAATATCCCTGATGAACATAGATGCAAAAATACTCAATAAAATTCTGGCCAATAGAATGCAACAACACATCAGAAAAATCATCCACCCAGACCAAGTGGGATTTATCCCTGGTATGCAGGGATGGTTCATTGTTCGCAAAACAATCAATGTGATACACCACATTAACAGACTGCAGAAGAAAAATCACATGATTCTCTCAATAGACGCAGAGAAAGCATTTGATAAAATACAACACCCTTTCATGATGAAAACCCTAAGCAAACTGGGTATAAAAGGAACATTCCTCAATACAATCAAAGCAATTTATGAAAAACCCACGGCCAACATCCTATTGAACGGGGAAAAGTTGGAAGCATTTCCACTGAGATCTGGTACCAGACAGGGATGCCCACTCTCACCACTGCTATTCAACATAGTTCTGGAAGTTTTAGCCAGAGCTATTAGGCAAGAAAAAAGAAATTAAAGAGATACAAATTGGGAAGGAAGAACTCAAACTATCCCTCTTTGCAGATGATATGATTCTTTACTTAGGGGATCCAAAGAACTCTACTAAGAGACTTTTGAAACTCATAGAAGAGTTTGGCAAAGTAGCAGGATATAAAGTCAATGCACAAAAATCAACAGCCTTTGTATACATAGGCAATGCCATGGCTGAGAAAGAACTTCTAAGATCAATCCCATTCATAATAGCTACAAAAACAATCAAATACCTTGGAATAAACTTAACCAAGGATGTTAAAGATCTCTACCATGAAATTACAAAAGCTTAATTTTTCCAAAAAATGGAAAAATCTTCCCTGCTCATGGATTGGAAGAATCAACATCATCAAAATGTCCATTCTCCCAAAAGCAATTTATAGATTCAACGTGATACCAATCAAGATACCAAAGACATTCTTCTCAGATCTAGAAAAAATGATGCTGAAATTCATATGGAGACACAGGAGACCTCAAATAGCTAAATAAATTTTGTACAACAAAAACAAAACCAGAGGCATCACAATACCAGATGTCAGGACATACTACAGGGCAGTAGTTATCAAAACAGCATGGTACTGGTACAGAAACAGATGGATAGACCAATGAAACAGAATAGAAACACCAGAAATCAACCCAAACATATACAGCCAACTTATATTTGATCAAGGAACCAAAACCAATCCTTGGAGTAAGGACAGTCTATTCAATAAATGGTGCTGGGAAAATTGGATTTCCACGTGCAGAATCATGAAGCAAGACCCCTACCTTTCACCTTACACAAAAATGCACTCAACATGGATTAAAGACTTAAATCTACAACCCGACACCATCAAATTATTAGAGAGCATTGGGGAACCCTGCAGATATCGGCACCGGCAATGACTTCTTTGATAAGACCCCAGAAGCACAGGCAGTCAAAGCCAAAATTAACATTTGGGATTGCATCAAATTGAGAAGTTTCTGTACTTCAAAAGAAACAGTCAGGAAAGTGAAGAGGCAACCGACAGAATGGGAAAAAAAAATATTTGAAAACTATGCAACAGATAAAGAGTTGATAACCAGAATCTACAAAGTAATCAAGAAACTCCACAAAATCAAAACAAGCAACCAACTTAAGAGATGGGCCAAGGGCCTCAATAGACTTTTTTCAAAAGAGGAAATCCAAATGGCCAACAGGCACATGAAAAAATGTTCAAGATCACTAGCAATCAGGGAAATACAAATCAAAACCACAATGAGGTTTCACCTCACCACGATTAGAATGGCTCACATTCAGATACACAACAACAACAGATGCTGGCGAGGATGTGGGGAAAAAGGGACACTAACCTACTGTTGGTAGGAATGCAAACTGGTCAAGCCACTATGGAAGTCAGTCTGGAGATTCCTCAGAAACCTGAATATAACCCTACCATACAACCCAGCCATCTCACTCCTTGGAATTTACCCAAAGGGAATTAAATTGGCAAACAAAAAGCTGTCTGCACATTGATGTTTATTGCAGCTCAATTCACAATAGCTAAGACCTGGAACCAACCCAAATGCCCATCAACAGTAGACTGGATAAAGAAATTATGGGACATGTACTCCATAGAATACTATACAGCAGTAAGAAACAATGAAACCCGGTCATTTGCAACAAGATGGAGGAATCTGGAAAACATTATGCTGAGTGAATTAAGCCAGTCCCAAAGAGACAAATATCATTTGTTTTCCCTGATCAGTGACAACTGGGCACCAAAGGGGAAACCTGTTGAAGTGAAATGGACACTATAAGAAACAATGACCTGATCAGCTCTTATCCTGACTCTAGATGTACAATGTAATACTTTATCCTTTTTAGTATTTGTTGTTGTTGTTGTAGTTGTTGTTCTAGTACTAGTGGTTGAACTCTGTAATTAACACACAATTATTCTTAGGTGTTTAAATTTTAACTGAAAAGTGATCCCTGTTAAATTTAAGAGTGGGAATAAGAGAGGGAGGAGATGTACAATTTGGGACATGCTCAATCGGACTTGCCCCAAATGGTGGAGTTAGAAACATGCCAGGGGATTCCAATACAATCCCATCAAGGTAGCATGTACCAATGCCATCTCACTAGCCCAAGTGATCAATTTCAGTTCTCAATTGATCACACTGATAGGTCTAAGAGTCAAAGGGATCACACAAACAAGACTAGTGTCTGCTAATACTAACTGATAGAATCAAAAAGGGAGAGAAGGATCCAACATGGGAAGCGGGATACACAGCAGACTCATAGAATGGCAGATGTCCTAAATAGCACTCTGGGCTCAGAATCAGCCCTTAAGGCATTCGGATCTGGCTGAAGAGCCCATGAGAGTATTGTAGGCATGGAAAGCCAAGATACCATGGAAAAGAAAAAAAAGAAGAAGAACTAAATGAAAGATCTCTGTTAGTGAGATCCCAGTGGAAAGAACGGGGCCATCAAAGAAGGAGGTACCTTTCTCTGAAGGGAGGAGAGAACTTCCACTTTGACTATGACCCTGTTTTAATAAGATCAAAGTCAGAGAACTCTAAAGGCTTCCATAGCCCTGGCAACTCATGACTAGAGCCTAGGGAGATTACTGACGCCATGAACAGGAGTGTCTAATTGTTAAGTCAGCAACAGGAGTCACTGTGTACTTACTTCTCATGTGGGATCTGTCCTTAATGTGTTGTCTAATGTGCAGTGACGCTACAACTAGTACTAAAACAGTATCTTTACACTTTGTGTTTCTGTGTGGGTACAAACTGATGAGATCTTTACTAATTATATACTGAATTGATCTTCTGTATATAAAGAGAATTGGAAATGAAAAAAAAACCTGGTGTTAAATTGGAAATGGCATAGAAAATTAATTAATTTTTAAAAAAATATTATGTAGGATCTCTGTCTTTAATGTGCTGTACACTGTTATTTAATGCTATAACTAGTATTCCAACAGTATTTTTTTCATTTTGTGTTGCTATATGGGGGCAAACTGTTGAAATCTTTACCTAATATATACTAAACTGATCTTCTGTATATAAAGTGGATTGAAAATGAATCTTGATGTGAATGGAAGGGGAGAGGGAGCGGGAAAGGGGAGGGTTGCGGGTGGGAGGGAAGTTATGGTAGGGGGGAAGCCATTGTAACCCATAAGCTGTACTTTGGAAATTTGTTTTCATTAAATAAAAGTTTAATAAATGAAAAAAAAAGAAATTATGGGACATGTACTCTATAGAATACTATACAGCAGTCAAAAACAATGAAATCCGGTCATTTGCAACAAGATGGAGGAATCTGGAAAACATTATGCTGAGTGAATTAAGCTAGTCCCAAAGGGACAAATATCATATGTTCTCTCTGATCGGTGACAACTAAGTGAGCACCAAATGGGAAACCTGTTGAAGTGAAATGGACACTATGAGAAACAGTGACTTGATCAGCTTTTGTCCTGACTGTTGATGTACAATGTAATACTTTATCCATCTTAGTATTTTTTTGGTTCTCGTACTATTGGTTGAACTCTGTAATTAACACACAATTATTCTTAGGTGTTTAAATTTTAACTGAAAAGTGATCCCTGTTAAATATAAGAGTGGGAATAAGAGAGGGAGGAGATGTACAATTGGGGACATGCATAATTGGACTTGCCCCAAATGGTAGAGTTAGAAACGTGCCAGGGGATTCCAATATAATTCCATCAAGATTGCATGTACCAATGCCATCTCACTAGTCCAAGTGATCAATTTCAGTTCTCAATTGATCACACTGATAGGTCTAAGAGTCAAAGGGATCACACAAACAAGACTAGTGTCTGCTAATACTAACTGATAGAATCACAAAGGGAGAGAACGATCCAACATGGGAAGTGGGAGACACAGCAGACCTACAGAATGGCAGATGTCCTAAATAGCACTCTGGGCTCAGAATCAGCCCTTAAGGCATTCGGATCTGGCTGAAGAGCCCATGAGAGTATTGTAGGCATGGAAAGCCAAGACACTCTGGGAAAAAAAAAAAAAAGAAGACCTAAATGAAAGATCTCTGCAAGTGAGATCCCAATGGAAAGAACGGGGCCATCAAAGAAGGAGGTACCTTTCTCTGAAGGGAGGAGAGAACTTCCACTTTGACTATGACCCTGTTTTAATAAGATCAAAGTCAGCGAACTCAAAAGGCTTCCATAGCCTTGGCATCTCATGACTAGAGCCTAGGGAGATTACTGATGCCATAAATAAGAGTGTCAAATTGTTAAGTCAACAACAGGAGTCACTGTGTACTTACTTCTCATGTGGGATCTGTCCTTAATGTGTTGTCCAATGTGAAGTAATGCTATAACTAGTACTGAAACAGTATTTTACACTTTGTTTTTCTGTGTTGGTGCAAACTGATGAAATCTTTACTTAATATTTACTAAATCGATCTTCTGTATTTAAGAGAATTGAAAATAAATCTTGATGTGAATGGAATGGGAGAGGGAGCGGGAGATGGGGGGGTGTGAGTGGGAGGAATATTATGGGGGGGGGGAAGCCATTGTAATCCATAAACTGTACTTTGGAAATTTATATTTACTAAATAAAAAAAAAAACTGTGGATATCTTAAAAGAAAGACCGAAATGTGGGGCTGGCATTGTGGTATAGCAAGAAAAGACACCACCTGCGATGCTGGCACCCCAGGCTCTTTGACTTCTGATCCAGCTCCCTGTTAATGGACCTGGGAAAGCAGTAGAAGATTGTCCAAATTTCTGGGCCCCTGACATCCATGTTGGAGACCTGAATGAAGCTCCAGGCTCCTGGCTTAGGTCTGGCCCAACTACATCTGTTATAGTATTTGGGGTGTGAACTAGCAGATGGAAGATCTCTCTAACTTTGCCTTTGAAATAAAATAAATAATTTTTAAGATGTATTTATTTATTTGAAAGTCAGAGTTACACAGAGAGAAGAGAAAGGGGGGTCAGGGAGGGAGGGGGAGGAGGGGTCTTACATCTGATGGTTCACTCCCCAGTTGACTGCAATGGCCGGAGCTGTGCTGATCAGGAGCCAGGAGCCTCTTCTGGGTCTCCCATATGGGTGCAGGGGCCAAAGGATTTAGGCCATTTTCTACTGCTTTCCCAGGCCATAGCAGAAAGCTGGACGGGAAGTGGAGCAGCCGGGTCTTGAACTGGCGACAATATGGGATGCCAGCGCTTCAGGCCAGGGTGTTAACCCACTGCGCCACAGCACTAGCCCCAGTAAATAATCTTTTTAGTGTTAAAATACTAGTATTATTTGTCTAGTATAAAAAAGTAAAACTCACGTTTCAAAATTAAATTTATTTGATAACAATGGAGTTTTCAACCTATTCAGTAGTCACTCCAACGTTTTACATTTAGTCAACATCCAACTGATTAGATCTAATTCTCCAAAGACCTCCAAAAATTTAAAACCTTCCAGTTAGTTACTCTCTAATATCTAGTCCCATTCATTCCTTCTTAAGGAAAAGGCTAAAACTAAAACATTCTGGGGTTATCTTCTTGGCTGACAGGTCACTCAGTCTTTCATTGTATAAAACTGATGTACTCTCCACACTACTTTCAGGCTCATGTAGGACTCTTTAATAAAAGGAACGTACAGTTAAGTGTTACATATGACTTTATTCATAGATGAAGTTGAAGCAAAAAAATTACTGACATTAATGGAATAGCAATTCAGATGCTCTCTCTCTCTCTCATCCCATCCCTTCCACCTCTTGCTCTCTCTCCTCCTACTGAAACTCCAGGTAGCCACTTCCCTAATTTCTATCCTAATACTTTAGTAGCTTTTCCCAGGATTTTATATATGAAGTTACTTCAAAGAGTTCATGTGGAATGAAATTAAAAGATACATTTATTCAGGTACAAAAATTTTTGAAATTTATGCAAAGTTTCTTCATAATACACATTTCCCATGATCTTTTTGAAGACTCTCCATAATTTGACTCTTACTATATGTAGCTTTGAATCTGGCTTTCTCTATCTAGTATAAATGATTGAAATTCATGTATCAGTAGTTCCTTTCTTTTCATAACAGAACAGGATTCTATTGTGTGAGTATACCAGTTAGCTCTCAAGATGAACAGTTGTGTTGATTTTTGGCTACAATGAGTAAAGGCACCTCTAATATTCAAAAGCATGTTTTCATGTAGACTTATGATTTTACTTCTCTTGGTAAAATATGTAGAATGGAATTGCTGAGTCATATACTAAGTACGTGGTAGACATAGATAATCTATTTTTATTTAAAGGTGCGAAACCATGTTCCAAAGCAGCTGTGCCATTTTGCAATCCTACCTGATATGTATGAGAGTTCTAGCAGATATATGTCATCACCTATACTTGACTTAATCAAGGTTGTTTGTTTTTGTTTTTGGTTTTTTTTTTTTTTTATTGTAACGATCTTAGTATGTTTGTAGTGGTACCTCATTGGGTATTAATTTGCTTTTCCATAATGACTAATGAGGCTGAGCATCTTTTCTTTCTTTTTTTTTTTTTTTAAATTTATTTGACATAGAGTTAGACAGTGAGAGAGAGAGAGAGAAAGGTCTTCCTTCCGTTGGTTCACTCCCCATATGGCCGCTACAGTCAGAGCTACACCGATCCGAAGCCAGGAGCCAGGTGCTTCCTCCTGGTCTCCCACGCGGGTGCAGGGCCCAAGCACTTGGGCCATCTTCTACTGCACTCCCAGGCTACAGCAGAGAGTTAGACTGAAAGAGCAGCAACTGGGCCTAGAACCCGACGCCCATATGGGACGCAGGTGCCGCAGGCGGAGGATTAACCAAGTGAGCCATGGCGCTGGTCCCGAAGCTGAGCATCTTTTCATGTGCTCCCAATTTTACTCTTAAATTTAAAATATTCTTGGCCGGTGCCGTGGCTTAACAGGCTAATCCTCCGCCTTGTGGCGCTGGCACACCAGGTTCTAGTCCCGGTTGGGGCACCGGATTCTATCCTGGTTGCCCCTCTTCCAGGCCACCTCTCTGCTATGGCCTGGGAAGGCAGTGGAGGATGGCCCAAGTCCTTGGGCCCTGCACCCGCACGGGAGACCAGGAGAAGCACCTGGCTCCTGGCTTCGGATCAGCGCAGTGCGCCGGCCGCAGCGGCCATTGGAGGGTGAACCAACGGCAAAAAGGAAGACCTTTCTCTCTGTCTCTCTCTCTCTCTCTCTCTATCCACTCTGCCTGTCAAAAAAAAAAAAATTTAAAACATTCTTGAAGGAAACTCAAATAGTCACTGATTAACCAGGGGCTAAATAAACATTGAATGATCACTCCATGTCAGTGGCCAAAATAACAAAGTCCCCCCAACTTGCTTGTAAACATGCCAACTGTTGTCCCTCATGCATGATTACTTTAAGTAGGTGGGCTACATTCTGCTATGCCTGAGCATTTCTGATCACCCAGTCTGGGTTGTATGCTCATCAAGAGGCAGTTGTAGGGCCAGTGCTGTGGCCTAGTGGATTAATCCACCATCTGCAGTGCCAGAATCCCATATGGGTGCCAGTTCAAGTCCTGGCTGCTCCACTTCTGATTCAGGTCTCTGCTATGGCCTGGGAAAGCAGTGGAAGATGGCCTAAGTCCTTGGGCCCCTACACCTGTGTGGGAGACTTGGAAGAAGCTCCTGGCTTCAGATTGGCACGGCTCCAGCATTGTGGCCATTTGATCGGAGTGAACCAGAAAATAGAAGACCCCTCTCTCTCTCTCCCTCCCTCCCTCTCTCTCTTCCTCCCTCTCTCCCTTTCTGTAACTCTGCCTTTCAAATAAATAAATCTTTAAAAATAAAGTCAGTTGTGTGTTTCTTCTCAAACTTATGATATGCAAGATTCACTTGGTAATGTAAATACAGCCTAAATGTGATTTTTAAAAAGAGTAAATGTCAGAAAAAAAATAATTATTTCTAAGAAAACTAACAAGGTAGTCACTAAAATATGGGGTAGCATGAAAAAAATGAATTCAAAAGACTGGATAAAAGTATGAAAGTCTAAAATTACTCTGCATTCAGATTGTATCATTAGCACCTTTAAGTTTTTAATAGTGATTTAATAAAATAAAAGTTTTAGGGAGTACAATATGGGTACAATTTATGCAAGAAAGACAAGGCCAACAGTGGACCAATACCCAAAGAAAGATTATTTTAGGCCGGCTCACTAGGCTAATCCTCTGCCTGTGGCACTGGCACCCCAGGTTCTAGTCCCGGTCGGGGCACCGGATTCTGTCCCAGTCGCTCCTCTTCCTGACCAGCTCTCTGCTATGGCCCAGGAGGGCAGTGGAGGATGGCCCAAGTCCTTGGGCCGCATGGGAGACCTGGAGAAGCACCTGGCTCCTGGCTTCGGATCAGTGCAGTGCACCGGCCGCAGTGGCCACTGGGGGGTTAACCAACAGAAAAAGGAAGACCTTTCTCTCTGTCTCTCTCTCTCTCACTGTCCACTCTGCCTGTTAAAAACAAATTAATAAGTAAATAATAATTAAAACAAAACAAAGAAAGATTACTTTAATGAAATAAAGCTTATTAATATGTGTATTTATTAATACATTCATTAATTATATTTTATAACCAATAACATAATTATGGTTTATGTTTATAAAACTTATATGTATAATTTATAATTTAAAATTATTGATGTGATTATTTTGATTTTTAAATATAATTTTATGATTATAGCTTATAATTTATTGATATATTATATATCTGATATAATTTATTGATATATTATATTTATTGATATATTATTTAATGCCAAACAGGTTTACAATTAAATATTTGAAAAATAAGGAAACAATATAAATTGATAATCTTATCCAAAGAGTAAACCACAGCATTTTGGAGCATTTGTCACTGTAGTTACAAACATTTATATCATGTGTTTAATATTATACAATGATTTTCTTTTTTTTTATGACAGGCAGAGTGGACAGTGAGAGAGAGAGACAGAGAGAAAGGTCTTCCTTTTCCCGTTGGTTTACCCTCCATTGGCCGCCGCGGCTGGCGCGCTGCGGCCGGCGCACTGCACTGATCCAAAGCCAGGAGCCAGGTGCTTCTCCTGGTCTCCCATGCGGGTGCAGGGCCCAAGCAGCTGGGCCATCCTCCACTGCACTCCCGGGCCACAGCAGAGGGCTGGCCTGGAAGAGGAGCAACCGGGACAGAATCCAGCACCCGGACGGGGACTAGAACCCGGTGTGCCGGCGCCGCAAGGGGGAGGATTAGCCTATTGAGCCATGGCGCCGGCCTATACAATAATTTTCAATTTAACATTAATAAATATTTTTCATATTGCTAAAAGTTCACAAAATTAAAACTTCATTGGCTTCTGAATATTTTATCATGTAGCTATATTATTTTCTCAATCATCCTAGTTTCTTAGTCAATCTCATTTCAGTTATTTAATAAGTTTTCTCACATTAGCAAATAATGTGATTAGTAATTATTATAAATATCTTTAAAATATTTTGCACTATGATTAAGATAGATTCTTTGAAGCAGAATAAAAAGATCAATGGAAAACAACTTTTAATTTTAAGAGTTTTTTTCTGATTTAAAACAATGCAGATTTGTAGAAAACCTGGAAAAATGCCAAAGGTATGAAGCCAGACAATCTGGGATAATATTTTAATAGGTATATTTTGTAGTAACATTTATCATTTTAAAATATAGTTTTGACTATATCGCACATATAGAAAAATGCTTCAAAGTGGTCATGGAAAAGTAGAATTGTGAGATAAGTTTATGTTGATACAAAATAACCTTTAAATCTAAGCATAGTTTTTTTGATAATATGCATTTTCCATGAACTTTTTAAAGCTCTTTCATAGTCTTGGAATCTGTTTTTAAATCTAAGTTTAGATTCTAAGCATTTTCCCCATTAATTTTTCTGGATAATATGACTTTATGCATATTAATCTTTCTGTAAATATGCTATTAATTTAAGCACTCTCCTACCATTGGACATTAAGGGGGACCTTTCATTTTGTCATTATTATAAATAACACTGAAATGAACATCTTTATCAACACCATGTCACTTTCTTAGGGTAGCGTGTTAGAAGAAGGCTATGGCGCCACATTGTATTCTGGCAGGTAGGGATTAATATACATGCTCACCAACAGCCACTGCATGATCGCACAACTGTAAAATGCAAATAGTAAGCAGTCTAATTAGGTAGACTCATCACACCTGAAACTATTTATGCAAATAGTCTCATTCCTTGGAGATCCTCCCCAGGTGTCTGTCTTTACAAGTGGAATCCCTGATGAAATGGGTCTTTAGTGTAAAGGAGCCAGTTTATACTCCTGTTAGGTGACGAGTGATTTGGAGAAAGAGCAAACAATACCAATGTCCAACACAGAGGTATTTATTATTTGAGTTCATCCATCATTATAGACTACCTTGGCTCCAGCTCCTGGCTGAGGTTTAAAGGCCCCAGTGGGTCACTGTCATACACCTGTAGGATTCTCTGACTGCTTGAATATTGATTTATCCATTTTGGAATTCTTTTCCATTGATTTATTAAGCCCATACATCTTCTCGTGGCCAGTTTCTGTCTATAAACAGTGCCTGAGAGAACTGTTTCACTATCAGGTATTTTATAGCTCACTGACAGTCATTTACTGACTCTCCTATTTGTCCAATGTATTACCACTAATCGGTATTACAAGTCTGACCTTGGTCTTCATGCATTTTTGGACCTATTAAGGATGGAGTACAAAGGATGCTGAAATACAATTATCAAACTGATGTCCAAGAAAGGAGATTTTGAGTACCACCAGCTCTATGCCATTTGAAATAAAAGGACAGGAATGGAAATGGGTTCATACAAAAGAGAAATGGAATGTACATTCCTCACAAACGCATACTGTAAAACACATTGCATGCTTTGCTAATCGTGGGAAACTGAGGCAAGAGTTGTGGGGAGCTGAGGCAGGAAAGTAGAGGAAGGGGTTAAAATACAAAGGCCAAACTCATAAGCACAACAAAGATTGGGAAAATCTAGTCAGTGACAAAACCCCAACCCTGCTTGCTCACGCACAGAAATCAGAGCAGTTGTTTGCAAAAATGCCAAGAGGAATCTTGGGACTCTGTCCAGTACGAACCCTGTGCCTTGAACACAATCAGTGTTTTTAGAGTTGATCACCAGCATCAAGCAGTGGAAACCATGGGGCCTGAATTCAAATTCCGCATTTAGAAACTCCCTGTGTCTTTGGACAACTAAGTCATCCTCTGCATTCCTCAGTCTCCAAATTTCTTAACTGGACGAAACTCTCTGGAGACGCTCTATAAAGCACTGTTTATGGGCTGAATTGTGTCCCCCCAAAATTCGTACATTGGTATTCTAACCCTCAGTGCCTCAGAAAAACTGTTTGTACACAGTATTTAGAGAGGTTATTGAAATTAACTGAGATTGGGATCAGCACTGTACTATAGCAGGTAAAGCCGCCGCCTGCAGTGCCAGCATCCCATATGGGCGCTGGTTCGAGTCTCGGCATGGGAGGCCCAGAAGACACTCCTGGCTCCTGGCTTTATATTGGCTCAGCTCTGGCTGCTGTGACCAATTAAGGAGTGAGCCAGCAGGTGGAAGACCTCTCTCTCTCTCTCTCTCTCTCTGCCTCTCTTTCTCTCTGTGTGTAACTCTGACTTTCAAAGAAATAAATAAATCTTAAAAAAAAATTAACTGAGATCATTGTGTGGGCTCTGAGCCAATATGACTGGTGTTCTGATGAGGAGTTTGGGACACAGAGGCAAAACCATGTGAAGACACAGGGAGGAGAAGATGACCATGTGAAAGCCAAGAAGAGAGGCCTCGGAAGACACCCATCCTGCTGACGTCCAAATCCCACGCACCCAGCCTCCAGAATTGAGAGAAAGTAATGCTCTGTTGTTTAAGTCACCTATCTCTGGCAGTGTAATGGCAATGCTAGAAATCTTAAACAGTACCCAAAACCAATAGGCGCTGAATGCGTGTTAAGCCTGTAGAGACAACATAGAGAGCTACACAGAAGAAGCAGGTGGTTGTCCACACAGGGATTAAGTGCAGCCACTGGCACTGGGGCTGAGGACAGCCACAGAATTCTAGTCATCCTCACCCAATCAGAGCTGGCTTCTGTTGCCCAATCAAGGCTGGCCTCTGTTTGCTGTTGTCTCTAAAGCTTTTCATTGTTTTTGATTTGCTTTCTGGTCTGCTCAGACCTTGCCTCCTTTTTCAACAAAGCTACTGTCATCAAGCTTCACTGTCAAAAGGGTCCTCTGTGCTGGCTCCACCTACCCATAAGCTGCCAGCATGATAGCCCTCTTCCACCCTCTACACCAACCCTGTCCAGGCGAAGAGACAAGAGAACAAGCTTATATTTCACATACTTCTTCCTTTCTTCCTGTGATGGTGGAGACAACTATTATTACTATGAGACAACTATTATGCTCCCATTTGATACATGTGGGACCAGTGTTGTGAAGTAGCAGGTAAAGCCACTGCCTGCAACACTGGCATCCCATGTGGGTGCTGGCTCCTGTCCCAGCTTTTCCACTTCTAATCAAGCTCCCTGCTAATGGCCTGGGAAAAACAACAGAAAATGGTTCAAGTGCTTCATTTAGAGAGACCCTAAATGGGGGCTGGCACCATGGCTTACTTGGTTAATCCTCTGCCTGCAGCACTGGCATCCTATGTGTTTGTCAGGTTCTAGTCCCACTTGCTCTTCTTCCAGTCCAGCTCTCTGCTGTGGTCCGGGAAGGCAGTGGAGGATGGCTCAGGTGCTTGGGCCTCTGCACCCGCATGGAAGACCATAAGGAAGCATCTGGCTCCTGGTTTTGGATCTGCACAGCGCACCAGCCGTAGCAGCCATTTGGGGGGTGACCAATGGAAGGAAGCCGACCTTTCTCTCTGTCTCTCTCTCTCGCTCACTGTCTAACTCTGCCTGTCAAATTAAAAAAAAAAAAAAAGAAGAGAGACCTAATGAAGATCTTGACCCTTGCTTTGGCCTGATTCAGTCCCAGCAGTTGGAGTCACTTGGGAAGTGAACCAATGGATGGCAGATCTCTCCCTCTCTCTTTGACTTTTAAATAAATCTTTTTAAAAACATAATGACACTCATGAGATAGGTGTGTGGCACAGCTCTTTTAATATTACTTAAGATGCCAACATTCGTATATCAGGGTGCTTGGTTCAAGTTCCAGATCTTCTACTTCTGATCCTGCTAATCACATCATGGGAGGGATCAGATGACAGTTCAGATACTTGGGTCCCTGCCACCACATCAGAGACCTGGATTTGATTCTAGGCTCCTGGTTTTGGCTTGGCCCATCCCTGGCTGTTGCTGGCATTTGGGGAGTGAATCAGAAGTTGGAAAGTCTCTGTGTCTGATTTTCTCTCTCTCCAATAAACATAAAATAATTTCAATCTAATTCACCATCTTTCATTCATTATAAATGCATACAATAAACAATATTAAATTGCTCAAAAACTATGTGTGATATCTGAGTCACATTCAAGAACCATGACCCAAACGAAAATAATCCCATATTATGATTCAGTTGGCCTTTCCACTATATTGACCCTTGATGCCATTATTTGCAGTCAACAAGAATGACTGAACCCTTAAAATATTCAATGTACTTATCTTCGAGGGTTATATAAACACAAATAACACTGCTATTATAGAGCTTGAAGTAAAAGTCAGAAAAAGAGTCTTTTTTAAATATTTACCATATGCCAATGACTTCTAGTTACTTTTATATATTCATTTATTGAACAAATATTTATTGAGCACTTGCTATGCTGTTCTAAGTACTGTGATTAAGAGTAGTCAACAAAGAGGAAAAACTCCCTTCTCTTAGGAACTTCAGTTATCTTCTTGTTCAGTATTCAACAACCCTGCTACAAGGTATTATACAAGGATCTGACATTCTACAGAAGAAAAAAGGGAAGCTTTGGGAGTTAAGGCATTTTTTCCAAAGGTATTCCAAAGGCAGGGTGAGGAGAAGATTCAGGATTTGAATACTGGTCACTGAGACTCCAAAGCCCTGAATGATACTCCCATGTTGCTTCCCCCACGTAGACCAGAAACCTATTGCTTGGCCTCAGAGCAAATGCTCAGTCTTAAGGAAACAGTGCTCAGACCCTCAGAGGCAGCAGCCCTGTGTGTTGACACCATCCTTTCCCCATGGTGCCACACATCGTTTTTGTTTAGTTTGGTTGGGTTGGCCTTTTTTCCCTAGGCTTCACCTGAACTGGTGCCTGGGCAGATGTGTGGGATTGCAGCCGAGGTAAAACTCAGGGATGAGGTGAGCAGACTCCAATGACCAGGGCCCCTTCCAGGAACAGAGTTATAGAAAACTACAGGCCTTTCTTTTCCCTAGGACTGTGCACCACCCAGGGGAGTCTCTGGGAACCAGAGGCCCCAGTGACAGTCCTCTGGGTATTGACCAGGTCACCATCAGGCAAAGAGTTGTCTGTGTTCTGAAGAAGCATAACAATCCCTCCACTAGAATCCCTAGATCACACAGACTTTTCCAATCCTTCTTTAACCTCAGGAGACAAGACCTGCTTAGGGCTTCTGCTGATTTCAATGTATATGCTGCATTCATGGAAAGAAGCTGAGCTCAGTCTACAAAAGGAGGCTTGAGGTTCTGAAACCAACCCACAGGCAAGAGGCCTGCAGGTGCGTTCACTCTCAAAATTGGTTCACATGGGTTCAAGAGATGCTGGGCCTCCCCCAGGAATCTGGGTCTCAACTGTTTTTCAGAGCATCCTGAATTATGTGGTCGCTTTGGTACACTAAATAAAGGAAAGACCAAAGAGGGGCAAGCTTTGTGATGCAGTGTGTCAAGCCATTTCTTGGGACACCTGCATCCCGTGTCACAGTGCCTGGGATCAAGCCCAGCCTCTGCCTACAATCTAGTTTCCTGCTGTCGTGCACCCTTGGAGGCAGCAGGTGATGGCTGAAGTACTAGGGGTTCCTGCCACTCATATGAGAGACCTAGATGGAGTTTCTGAATTTCTGGCTCCTGGCTTTGGCCTTGTCCAGCTCTGGCTGTTACGGGTATTTGGGGAGCAAACAGTGGATAGAATCTCCCTCTCTTTCCCTTTAAAACAAATAAATAATGAAACATTAAAAAGACAAAGTAGCTAGCAAGTGCTACTGGAGACATGGCTGGGTAAGGTGGGCCAGGTGTTTCTCTCTGCGTAGAGATGAAAACAACAGTGTCCCTCATTGAGGAGCATGACTACAACATTGTAAAGATCATTTAACAAAGTCAAATTCTTCACATTATATCTAGTTTCTGTTGTATCCTTTTTTTATTTTTTAATTTTTTTTTACAGGCAGAGTTAGACAGTGAGAGAGAGAGACAAAGGTTTTCCTTCCATTGGTTCACCCCCCCAAATGGCCACTACAGCCGGCACTGCACTAATCCGAAGCCAGGAGCCAGGTGCTTCCTCGTATCCCATGTGGGTGCAGGGCCCAAGCACTTTGGCCATCCTCCACTGCACTCCCGGGCCACAGCAGAGAGCTGGACTGGAAGAGGAGCAACTGGGACTAGTACCTGGTGCCCCAACCGGGACTAGAACCTGGGGTGCCGGCGCCGCAGGTGGAGGATTAGCCTAGTGAGTCACAGAGCCGGCCTGTTGTATCCTATTAACTGCTCAGTACCCTCACATATTGTGCTAGGCAGGGGAAGCAGTGCTGAGATTGAGGGAAAAGTCCCCTGGCCTACACTCCACATGACGGGGGTTGTGGCCCTCCCTCTAGACCACATTTTAAATACTGAGAACCCCCGAATTCTCTGCCCACTTCCAGGACCCACACTTACCTCTTTCTAAAGCCCAGTGTTCTGACCGCAAACTGTGCCACTGATTGCACCCCAGGCCTGAGATTGTGGAAGAGCTATGCACGTACCCGGGTGTGAGGGCTGGGGGTCCACACGCGTGCCCCTGAGGTTGCTCATGGTGAGAGTCCATGATGCACAACAGGAAGAGGAGGGGCCAGGGGCTGGGGTCAGCGTCCCCCTTGCTTTGGTTGGAGCTTCAAGAGGCCTGAACTGGAGGTTATCACACTTGAAGTTGTCCTTCCACACTGTTATGAAAGGATACTTGTGAAGGTAAGAGAATGGAATACATTGTTTTAAATACATTTTAGCTTGATCTTATACTTTTTTTTTTTAATTTTACAGGCAGAGTTAGACAGTGAGACAGAGACAGAGAGAAAGGTCTTCCTTCCGTTGGTTCACCCCCCAAATGGCCACTATGGCCGGTGCTGCGCCGATCCAAAACCAGCAGCCAGGTGCTTCCTCCTGGTCTCCCATGCGGGTGCAGGGGCCCAAGCACTTGGGCCATCCTCCACTGCACTCCCAGGCCACAGCATAGAGCTGGACTGGAGAAAGAGCAGCCAGGACTAGAACCCGTCGCCCATATGGGATGCCGGCACCACAGGTGGAGGATTAACCAAGTGAGCCACGGCACTGGCCCAATCTTATACTTTTAATTACTTCGGTTTGAGGTATGCAAGTTTCCATTTGTACCTTTCCTTCTGGCCCCACAAATGTAAGTGGGTTACTATAAATCACGTAAAACGTGAAAGCAGTGGGTTGCAGACTTTACCATGCATAAAATCACCTGGGATGCTTGTTAAAAATCTCATTCTAGGACCAGCACTTCCAGACAAATTCAGATTCAGTTGGCCTGGGTTGGGACTCAGAAAAGTGCATTGTTACTAATTCCACAAGTGATTTTGATAGAAGTGGTTGAGCAACCTCCCTTGGAGAGCCAGAGTTCCCTGGCGGAGGTAAAGATTTCCTTGACAACCTACACACAAGGGAAACAGCTAAAGGGCAATTGTGAAGTATCATCCAACAATAAAAAAAAATTGCCTCTTATACAACACTAGAATTAAAATATCTAAAGGAGTATTGTCCCCCACAAAGTAGTCCCCTTGGAGGTTAGACTCTTATCCAAGCAGGCAGCTATTGCTCAACACATTTTGACACTAATTTTTTAAAATTGCCTTTGGAGGTGGATTATGAGCCACATCAGAAAGCCAATCTCATTATTTCACATCACAGTTTGCATTTGACAAAAAACAGCATTACCCAGAAGGATGATGCATATTACTTAGCAGATTTAGTTTCTATGTTTTCCAAGTCAAATATGTAATAAAAGAAGATCTATTATATAAACACACCTGTTTATTTCAGCCTCCTTCTAAAACTATACTAAAGTGACAATGAAGAAAGGAAAAAAAGCATAAATCTGCAGAGACAAAGAAAAAGTGAGGGAGAAGGTTCATGAGGAGACAGGAATTGATATTTTAGAAACTGGAAATGGATGAAGTGGCTATGGACTTGGCAGACCCAAGAAAGGTGACTCTTGAGCCTATCATAAGGATACCCAGAGGTGGACTGACTTTACTCCAGAGCCTCTCCTCGGGAATCAGAGGCAGCATGGAACTCAGGGGGCCACGGTCCAGGGTGGGGCTGAAGACAAGAGGATTAGTGGGAAATTCGCAGAAGGAGCAGTTGTACTCCTGAACCCCTAACCCCAGCCAGGCCAGAAGTGAGAGCCATTCTCTGAAGATCTCTACCCAGAGAGGACACTGCAAGGCGAGGATGGAAGCCCTCATTACATAAAGGACATTAGGTCAAAATCTGCCAAACACTGAGATGCCAACCTCCAACCGCTTGATAACCAAAATTCAAGGTTTATATCCACTTGGTAGGAGATAAAGAAATCCAAAATAAAGGGGAAAAAAAAAACATTATTGATGACCTGCCAGTGAAATTGCCTCATCTTCCATGGATCACTTATGGCAATCAGTCAACAAGCCCCAGGAAAACACATGAGGCTGCCAGGTTCTCCTTTTCTCCACCGGAGAATAAGAACTGGGTTGGGGGGCAGGAAGAATGGAGTATGAGATTTCAGCCTGACAAATGGGACTGTATCTGCTGGGACTTCAACCCTTGTGTAGATGAAAAGAGTAACCAGCGTTGCGGCTCACTGGGCTGATCCTCCACCTGCGGCGCTGGCACCCTGGGTTCTAGTCCCGGTCGGGACGCCAGATTCTGTCCCGGTTGCCCCTCTTCCAGTCCAGCTCTCTGCTGTGGCCTGAGAAGGCAGTGGAGGATGGCCCAAGTGCTTGCGCCCTGCACCCACATGGGAGACCAGGAGGAGGCACCTGGCTCCTGGCTTCGGATCAGCGCTGCGCACTGGCCGTAGTAGCCATCTGGGGGGTGAACCAATGGAGGGACCTTTCTCTCTCTGTCTCTCTCTGTCACTGTCTAACTCTGCCTGTCAAAAAAATAAATAAATAAAAAAAGAGTAAGTGGAGCAAGTTGAAGATGAGATGAGCACAGTGGCAACAACAACAAATGTGAAGAGACTTGACTTTCTATGTCTGGGATTCCACCTGTTTTACTTGCCTGCTCTGTGAACCATCCATTGGTTCTACGCACTGCTCATATTCTTTCAGCAAAATCTTATTTTTCAAAATTTTGCCAGATTTCCTCTCTTTTGAGAATTGAGAATTGGTAGGGTTAGGTAACTGACTGGGTTGAGAATTGAGAATTGGTAGGGTTAGGTAACTGACTGGGTTGAAGACAACAAGGACACCACCTAGGAAAAGTATGAACTAGAGGATCATTGTCATTGCCAGAAATGGAAAAGAAATAAGAAACTAGCATTTACATGGACAAAGACAGTGAGGTCACTCTACATTTGTTATGTTTCAGGCCTCGAATAGTGAGCAAGGTGCAGAGTTGAACAGAAATGCTTAGAAGCAATAGGTAAACATATGACATTTACATTATCAGCGGTAAGCCTGTGGATGCATTCTAGAGGAGGCAATGGTGGATTCAAAGATACAGTTGCTAGAGAGAATATAACACAGATGGTTAATCTTATGATTATAAAGTAAACTGAAGGCATATCATTATAAGAAAAAGATTCACAATGGCTAAAATATAGACTCAACTCAATGTCCATCAACTGATGACTAGATAAAGGAAATGTGGTACATATACACCGTGGAATACTACTCAGTGATATAAAAAAAAAAAATGAAATCTTGTCTTTTGCAGGAAGGTGGACGCATCTGGAAACCATTATTAGCAAAATAAGCCAATCCAAAAAGAGTAATTTTGTATGTTTTTTCTGAGATGTGGCGGTTAATATAGAATCCAAAAGATGAATGGAAATGAAGCAGACATCTTGTGATATTCCTGCTGCTTTTAGCCCTTGTTTATACTCCTGCAGAACTGTGGTCTTCCTGCTTTTTACTTGTTCATTATTATAGCTAATGTGAACTAAGCCTATGATTTAGAGAGGACTGAAAGGACTGAATCTTTTTTTTTTTTTCTTTGCAAAAATAAAGAAAAAAAAAAAGGAGCTGGCGCCGTGGCTCACTTGGTTAATCCTCCGCCTGCAGCGCCGGCATCCCATATGGTGCTGGGTTCTAGTCCCTGTTGCTCCTCTTCCAGTCCAGCTCTCTGCTGTGGCCCGGGAGGGCAGTGGAGGATGGCCCAAGTCCTTGGGCCCTGCACCTGCATGGGAGACCAGGAGGAAGCACCTGGCTGCTGGCTTCAGACTGGCGCAGCACCGGCCACAGCGGCCATTTGGGGAGTAAACCAACAGAGGGAAGACCTTTCTGTCTGTCTCTCTCACTGCCTATAACTCTACCTGTCAAATAAAAAAAAGGAGAAGATTGGAAGGAAGTATGGTTCTCTTCTTATAACTATCCCCATGAAGTACATAAAATATGTTCTATTTATATTAATGATTTTTTTAAAAAATTAAAAAACATAGATTCATTATAAGGAAGGAAAAGTAAGTGTTTTTAGAGAACTGGAATATACCTATATATAATCGTCTTGCTTAATGCTGTGCTTTTAATATGAATGCTGAATTTCTTGTAAGGTCTCCATGTCCTCAGTAATACCATGTATGTAGATGCAGAGAAAGTAGATAATTTTGAATGCAACTGTCAGCAAACTGACACTAATTGGATTGATGAGAAAAGGACTTTATTAGCTTACACATAAGAAGTTCATGGTTAGGGCAACATTCCTGGAATGGTCTTCTGTGGTATTGGCTCTGCTTCCGAGATTCCAGTGGATCTGTTTGTTATATTTGACCTCAGATTGGCTCTCTTGATAGTGGCAAGAACGTCACATTATTTCCAGATATGATGGTGAGCAAAAAGAGGCCACCCCCGATTGTGCTTTGAGGAAATATAGGCTGGCACCATGGCTCACTAGGCTAATTCTCTGCCTGTGGCACCAGCACCCTGGGTTCTAGTCCTGGTTGGGGGACCAGATTCTGTCCCAGTTGCTCCTCTTCCAGTCCAGCTCTATGCTGTGGCCCAGGAAGGCAGTGGAGGATGGCCCAGGTGCGTGGGCCCTGCACTCGCATGGGAGACCAGGAGGAGGCACCTGGCTCCTAGCTTCGGATCAGTGCCCAGCACGCCGGCTGTGGCAGCCATTTGGGGGGATGAACCAACTGAAGGAAGACCTTTCTCTCTGTCTCTCTCTCTCACTGTCTAACTCTGCCTGTCAAAAAAAAAAAAAATGAGGAAATATTTTCGAGAAACTGCCTACTCTACATTCCTCTATAGCATATTGGCCAAAATTGTGTCACGCATATCCACACCTACAGTGCAATTGGTCTAGGCCATCCAAGATTCATCTCCAGGAGCGGGGGCTAGCCTCACACATCAATAGGCAAAGAATAGTGTAGATCCCTAAACAAAATAGGGACAAAGCCAATAATGGGGGCTACTAACACGAGTTCACAATGAAGAATGAAGTCATGGAACAAACATTGTTTCCCCATGACGAGGTTAATGTTGTACATTAAAACTCAATGATCAATTCAGTTTGTGATTTGGTAATGGCTTTAGGATATGCTGTGCTCTTTTCTGAAATCTAAAGAGATCCATCATTACTCAATTCCAGTTTGTACAGTACCTAAGATGTTGTTTCCCAGCTATTGTAAAATCCTTTGTAATTTTCATTTTCTTTTCTTCTGTCTGTATCCTTACTGACTAAAGCTTTTTAAAAATCACATGTGGTGCAGAGGATAAACTCTTTTGAATTCCTACTTTGTCCACCACAATTTCCACCAAAGCCAGTGATTTGTGGGCTTTGGGCCAGCATTGACAATGGACACTTGGGTCAGAAGTAATTAAAAAATGTCAGTGGTCAAGGAGGTGGAAATCAGTTCAAACCCAACTGAAGCATTTAGCTATTTTACTGCTGCATCCTTTTAGGCCTCTTCAGCTTATAAATATTAATTTAAAGACTACCAACAAGGACGGTAAACGGATTTAGGCATAAAACTTCCCGTCGGAGTGATTTATATCCAATAAAAGGAGAGCAGGAGAGAGAAAGGCTGCTCGCTAAGTTTATGATAGACAGTGAAATGGCACCATCCAAATAGAAAGGCTTTCAGTCTGTCGGAGGCTGTGTGGGTGTCTCCCTCTTAATAAGCAGCATGCTAGAAATGTATTGTTTGCTTTTATCAATGGCTTGCACTGTGGAAGGAAGGTTCTCCTGCATTGCTAATTGAACTTGTACAGATTTATAGGCTCATGGCCTGAGCATGAGAGAGATTATTAGGACTTAAAAGATAATAGCGCCAGCAAGAAAATTAAAACTGCTTCTACTACTTATATTTCAATAGTGTATAACGTCTACCCTTTATATATCCTACCATGGCATAAGGATTTGTTTGAAAGAAGATCTGTCTCAGAGTCCATGCACGTGTGATTTAATACCAACACTCTGCTGCTATTTTAGTAGTACTACAGAGGACCTACCATGTAAGTCTGAAAGGGACCTCAGTAAAACTTTTTTTTGTGATTTTTAAAAATTAATATAGAACAAATTTCATGCATTCCATAGGTACAGTTCCAAGAAGACAACCACATGTCCTTCCCTCTCCCCTCTCTTCCTTTCATCAGTTTCTCCAAAGACATACTTTTAATCTACTCTATACTGTACAGGCTTAATTTACCACTACTTATAATATTTAAAAAGTCAAAAATAGGGAGACTCTAGTTCACAGGTGTATAAACAAAGGCTAAAAACAATAATCATATCACAAAATGTCCATTTCATTCCCGTGCATTTTTTATATTCTATATTAACTGCCACATATCAGAAAATGCATAATATTTGTCTTTTTGAGACTGGGTTATTTCACTATTTTCTAATTAAAAGATCAATAATGTGAAATTTCTAGGTGATCACTGTTGGGAGACAATCTTAGTGTGCTTCACACTATATATATCTTATATATATATATGTATATATATATATATCTTATGAGCTGAGATGGTCTGTGTCTCTGCTGCACAGACTGTCTTCTGCTTTTGTTTGTACAGTGTACAGCCTAAGAAGAGGCAGATGGAGTCTGACTCTGGAAAATGGGCAGAGTTGAGGCTCAGAAGCCCTCTCCCATAACGTAGCCCACTGTTTGTAAGGTACACACGCCACCTCTCTCCATGTACCCTTATGAGAATTGGGGCTTGAAGAATTGATACAAATGCTGACTCACTAGCTCTTTCTTTTGCCATAAGCAATAAAATCCTTTGTCTCTGACCCAGGCATCTCATGTCTTCTGCTGTCATTCAGGAGCAGCTTAAGTTCTTATTTTACAAAGACATTTAACAGTTCATGAAAAAAAATCACCAGTAATTTGTTTAATGTTTTAAATAGAAAGGAGATTAACACCTATATTAAACTATAAAATGTGTCTATTCTTCCAAATTTCCACATCTAAGAGAACAGTCTCCTTTGGGCCACAACCAATGGGAAGCTAGATTAATGATGGTTGCTGAGAAGAATTATTGAGAAAATTTCTTTTCTTGAATTTCCAGAGGAAAAATTCCTCAGTCTTCTGACAAAAAAAAAAAGCAAGATAGAATCATTGACAAGGTGACAACTTACTGTCTCTTCCAGCTCTTTACTTCACAATTTTGTTGAAATATTAAGAAATACTTATGGGAAAGAATTCAATTAAAAAATGGGCCAGTGACCTTAATGGATACTTCGCCAAAGAAATTATACAGCTAGCAAATGAGTATATGAAAAGATGTTTCATATCATGTGTCTTCAAGGTAACACAAGTTAAAACAATGAGATGCTACCACCTACTTATTAGGATGACCCAAATCCAAAATACCAATAATGCTAGGTGCTGGTGAAGAACTCCCATTCATTCATGGTGGTAATACCAAATGATACATCCACTTTAGAAAGTGGTTTGGCAGTTGCCTACACAAATAAACATATTCTTACCATCTAGCAACCAAGTTCCTTGTTGTTTACCCAAAGGAGTTAAGAACTTACATCCATGTGAAACCTGCACATGGATATGTATGAAGCTTTATTAATAATTTCCAAAACTGAGACCAACCAAGATATAGTCCAGCAGAGGAAGGAGTAACTAAACTGCGGTATATCTATACAATCAAATATTACTCAGCACTAAAAAGAAATGAGCTATGAGGCCACAGAAAGACATGGAGGAAGCTCAGATACATATTACTCAAAGAAGCCAATCTGAGAAAGCTGTGTAATATGTGATTCTAATCATATGATATTCTGGAGAGGCACAACTATGGAGACACTGTGAAGGTCAGCAGTAGTCAAGGGTTGTAGAGAGGGCAGAGATGTAAAGGCAGAGCACAGGTACTTGTAGGGCAGTGTGTCTGCTCTAAAAATACTTCAGTAATGGCTACACATCATTACACACTTGTCAAAACCTATTGAATGTACAAAAACAAGATTGAACACTTATGGAAACTATGGGTTTGAATAATTATAATGCATCAGTTTAGACTCATCACTGGTAGCAACTATACCACAGTGGTAGGGGACGCTGATAGTGGGAAAGAGGATGCACATGTAGGGGTTGGGTTAAACAGGAACTCTGAACTTTACTCTCAAGCTTGTTATGAAATTGAAAGTGTTATTATTAAAAAGTCTTTAAATATAAAAAATGGTAAATAGAAGCACCAATAGACTATACAAATATTTAGAAATTGTCATGCCAATGAATAACTTAAAAGTGTTTTTAAACATGATTTCCTGAAATTGTGGAAGCCTAGCTAGCTAGGGCCAGGATATTTGACAATGTTTTCTTCTATGCTTATATATAGCAAAGTACTAGTAAGTGAGGGAACAACATGGAAATGACAATTTCTGCACTCAGTCTAGATGACCATCTAGTAACTAGAGACATGTGCATAAATCAATGAATGAATAAGGAAGAGGGCAAAAATGCCAGGAGAGGGCTGCCCTTGGGCACGGCTGGCCCCAGGCTGTTAAGTGGGATTATCTATATGCTGCATATCACTTGAAAATTCTAATCCAGGGTATGGTCAATGTCTCACTGCAATATAGTGAAGTCCATGATAAATGAAGCTGTGCCTTTGTGTCTAGATGACTGGAAAAAGTGGAGTTGTACATGGCTAATTTTGAGCCTATTGGAAGTTCAGTGTTAATACTGCCAATGTTTGTACTGTCTTGATTTTGTAAGTATGGCTGACTTGGTTGTATTATAAAAGTATGAGCCAATATGCTCACTGTCTATTTGTTCCCAGGTAAACAAAGTGAGCTCTCTCCTCCTTCATCACCTTTACCTCCGAATTATGTCTAAGGGAGGACAATGCCTTTAACCTTTTCTCCCATCCCCATCTTCAGAGATCACAGCAATGCTCATTTCAGCGCCTGAAGGGGAGAAATAAGCTGAACAGCATCTCTCTTAAATGGACGTGGAGGGGATTCTTAAAAGAAGCGGCAGTTTGTTTGGAACTCTTCATCAAAAATGTTGAGGCTGCCTGAAGTTCCACATGGAGATCGCACCAAGATTGAAAAATAATGGGGATGTATGTGCAGAAGGAACCCCTGGATGAGGATATATATTTCCTAAAGAGAACAGTATGGTTGAACAAAGCTCTGACAATGGAATTAATATGAAACAAAGGCCCTCTGAGGAAGATCAGTCTGAAAAGAAATGAAGAATACATAAAACTTTGTCTAATTTGTGGAATTTATATGCTGCTGACCAGTAAGTATAAAGTTCCATTCCCTTGATCCTCACTATCACTCATGTATTACTTGTCAGTAAATGTGATGCACTCAGAACATAACAGCTACGGTAATATTTCTGTTCCCACTGCAGCTTTACTACACCCATGAAACTCTGTAATCTTTAAATTCCCTCACTGTTAACATCTGCTGAAACATTATTGGTCCCAGCATAGCCAAGCTGCTCTGAAATTACATTTAGCAGAGTAGTTAATGCTAACAGTATAATTCTAGACGCAACCGTGTTTGAAAGGAGCTTTATGACTGGTACAATGATTGTGCTTCCTTTAGGTTTTATTTCTTTCATATCTGCTTTGTATCCCAATCTCATTGGCTTGGAGGATGCCATTTGAAAATAGCACATTTTATATATTGTTCAGTAAATACCATATTACAATCTGATTTTTTAAATTCCATGGTTTAAACTCTCTTTTTCAAGTACTTTTTACAAATAATGAAATGAAATTCCACTGAAAGATATGATTAGAAGCATTTAGTGGTTCAAGATAGGAAATTAATCAAGTTTCTGTAAAATGAAGATATTTTAGTACCCATTAAGGTGCTTTGGATATTTTAAATCCAAATGGTCCTATGTATAAGCAAAATAAATTGCTTATGGCTTTTGTTAATGAGGATACGTTCAGTCTATAATCAGAAAGTTGCTCACTTTTTAAAAGAACTGTATTAAAAACTACCTGCCTTAAATGCAATAATATAAACATTGTGTTGATGTTACTTTAAAATGGTATGTCATTGAAATATTTTACATCAATATGTTTTGTAGTAATATATTTCATATGATAGTACATGATCAAACATTTCTAAGTGTGGACCTTTATGTGATTTATTAAATTCTTTAATAAATCCTTACTAAATATTAAAAAAATTTCTTTTCCAGATATATTTTTCCAAAATTAAAAGACTAAATTCTTATTTAATTTTACCACAAGTGAGAATATCTATTAACAGTTTAATACTAAGCAAAATCAGATCAGTTGATTAAGTTCTAACCTGTTGAGGGCAGGAAGTACACCTTAGATACAGAGTGGTATTTTTAAACAAGTTAGTATAACATCTGAATGTATGAAGGAGGAAACATTACTCAGGGGTGTTCATGCTGTTAACTTTAACAGGCTTCACATAACTTGCCAAAGTTGGTGCCATAAAATGTATTATAGTAGAAGACAATAATTATACAAAACTTATTACTCAATATATGTTGCCTCTTAAACATCTCTATATTGGTTTTGATATATATTCTCTGTTGTGGTCAGGGGGCAAACTATACTTAGCTATCCCTGCATGATCTCTGCTGGGATATAAGCAAGAATAAGTCTTCCCTTATTTAAAAAAAAAAAAAGCTGTTAAGTTTATCTTCTTTTTAAATTATTTTTTAAAATTTTATTTAAGGTCTACAGATTGCATGTATTTCATGCATAGAGATTAAGGAACATAGTGATATTTCCCGCCCATGCTTATGTTCTACCTCTTCTGCCCATCACTTCCATGAATCGTCATCCTCTGGGCTTCTCACTTCCTCATACCATAAACAGTTACTTCCACTCTTCAGGAAACCTCTGGTCAGAAAATCTTTGCTTTGCACTAGTGCCCTCTACTTGCCAGCCAGACATTATCGCTTGGGTCCTGCAATCCCTCCTTTTTCAGTCTCTTTGTCTAGATTGCTAAATGCCTGCTACATATCAACCTGTAGTCCAAGTGTGAGTTGCAGATGTCCTGTGTTCCAGCAGCAAATGTCCACCATGCTCCTGCTTGCTAGGTGCTAAGCTTAAGATGACAACTTGCCCAATAGGGCTCTGGATCCAGATTCCAGATTCCTGGCTCTGTTCTAATCCTTGGTTTCCCTTACATGTCTACGAGGCCCCCATGCTGGCTCTTAGTACACAACTGTTTCTGATTTTTAGCTCTCCAAGCCTCAATTTCTTTCTCAGTACTGACTCCCAAGGTTAATGTGATAGAAATAGTATTTCTTTCATAAAAGTTTTCTTTTATACACACAAATCTATAATAAAAGCTCCAAAGACAAAATCTCCTCCCCCATTTTGATTTTAAACATTTCCACAAATTCACCAAAGTAAAACGTTGTATTATCATTGAATATTTATCTTTGTTATGTTCATCTCTCCTAACCTGTACAAGAATATGTATGTAGGAAATCTTATATTTGATATCTAAGCGGTACCTGATTAACGAACAGCAGTAAATTATAAGTTGCCAGCTGGTTTTCTAACATGCACGTGTAATAATAATCTAACTTCACAGCTCCTTGCCTCCTTCCTTTCCCATTATTACTGTAAAACTAGAAGCATATGGAATGATATGTATCACGGCAAGGTGAAATCTATGGAACATATTAAAAAGGGACAGAAAAAGGTTGTTTAAAATAACCATGGTGTGTGTGTGTGTGTGTGTTGTGTAACAAAGGGAGAGGGTGTGAGAGAAGGAGAGATATAGAAACAGAGACAGGAAAGGGAGAGAATTTCTCGTTTCTCTTTCCCTTCAAGACTCGTCATTAACAGTGAGTGAAGGGGGCTCTGTTATGTAACCCAAAGAGCTTTAATGTAGACAATTATTATTGCCTTCCGCTGCTGCTCCTTTCGTTGAAATTCCTCCCAAGGCTTAGACTTCAGGTAGACACACACACACACACACACACGTTGAGGTCACAATTGGAACTACAGCAAACCAGAGTAAGGTAAGTTTAGTAAGCAGAAAGCAAAGCCTTATAGAGGAACTTACCACAGAAGATAACAGTACAGACCGGCAGGAAGAAGAGATTCACTAACAAACCACGCAACCCTAGGGAAAGAGGTCCTAAGAGTCCCTGTGCAGCAGTTTTTTAGTCCCAGGAAGTCCGATTGTGTCCTCAGGCTTCTCTTCCATCTTTAAAACAGCTCCCCCCTTTGCTTTGCTGTTGAGCTCTTTAAAGTGAAGTTCTATTCCTCATAACCAGGTAAGCCCTGACAGAGATGGCGGCATCACAAACTTCCTTCAAGGAGCTCACAGTCCAGAGCAGATAGCAGCTGACAAGGGCATATCAAAAGAATCCGTTCTCGAGTGACCAAAGATTCTGTCAATTATAGGCCACTTTTATTGCCATCCTAAGCCTTTTACTTCTTTGTTTATAAAATTTTATTGAATTTTTCTTGGAGTTATGAAACATGCATTTGGAAAATATATCAATTGCCTATATGAAAATGGCAGAGAGCATTAAAATATTAATGGTGTATCTTCATATCATTAATGTTCATGGTATTATATAAAATCAGATAGAATCCATCTACATCAAATGCTAGTATGGAATACGTATTTAAGCCAAAACAAAGATGGATAATCTGAAGCAAAGAAGTCAAAGGCCTCATTTCACATGGACTTTAAGACCATTTTCTTGTTACATTCAGTAGGCTTCAGAAGAAAGTCTTGGATATTTTTGAGGGTATTGTTTTCTGATAATTTACATTTTAATATTATCTCTGTATTTTCTCCACCTTTCACCTTCATATTCACTCAGGGAAGAAGTGTTAGCTAATTCCTTGGGACATCCAATTTAAGTTTTAATTTGGATACTTAGAAAAAATAGTATGAATTTGTTTGAGAACATAAAACATTTCAGTGATATTAGCATTATATCTGGGGCTGGCCTCTACCTGTGGTGCCAGCATCCCATATGGGTGCTGGTTTGTACCCAAGCTGTTCCTCTTCCAATCCAGCTCTGTGATCATGGCCTGGGAAAGCAGTGGAGGACGGCCCAGGTGCTTGGGTCCTTAAACCTATATGGGAGACCTGGAGGAAGCTCCTGGTTCCTGGCTACTTGGGGAGTGAACCAGCTGATGGAAGACCTTTCCCTTTCTCAGTCTATAACTCTAACTCTCAAATAAATAAATAAGATATTTAAAAAATCAAAAAACATTATATCTAATATATAAAATTGTAATATTGTGGAATAAGAATGAAACCGAGAAACTAAAGGCCTTGATACTGGTTCGAGTTCTATTCACTTAATTATTAGGTCATTCTTATCATATCTTTATCTTTTTGAGATTTTTTTTTCTCACCTATTTGAAGGAACAATAACACCTACACAGAAACTTTTAAACTGCATGGCACAGAGGAAAAGCATGTATCCCAACTATTTACTAAGGAAAGGAAATGGTAAAAAAAAAAAAAAAAAAGGATACACAGTAGCCAGTAAGAGACATGGAAGAACATTCCAAGGAGAAGGAAGCATGTGTGTTCTCTTAGGACTTGCAATTTGTCCTGCTTGTTAATGGAATTTACATGTAATACTTGGAAAGTAAGTAGATAAGATACAATGTCATATAGTGTGAACTTTCTCATTAAATGCTGTAAGAATTCTGAATATAGGTATTATCTTGAAAATAAAATCCTTATGAACTTCAATGTTGGAAACAGAGTTGAAGGAAGGATGAGCAGGAATCTTTCTTCTGTAGACTTTGTAGGTATGTAGTACATATGTATACATATACATATATTCATTTTCAAGCATATTGCATGTTCTGTGCAAGCAGAAATCCTGCACTCTTCCTATACAACCCTTAAAATACCTAGTGCTTCACTGTGTACAACAACACTATAAAACATTTTTCTCAATGTTGAATATTTTTTGTGTAGTTTGCATCTGAGGATGAGGAATTAGAAATATTGACCTCATTTTCTACAAGTATACTTGTATAGCAAAAATCTGAAAGTCCTGTTTCTTAAATTGAAATCAGGATTATAAATAATCTGGGATAGCCTATGTAGTATTTCTTTAAATAATTTTCATAATTCAAAATACAAATGATTTTTAATCTAATAATTATAATACATTAAAGATATATGGAAAGCATAAAAATTTAAATTCTAAGCCTTAATTTGTCAAATATGAGAAAAATAATTCCTAAACTATAAGTGAGTAGGATTAAATAAAAGCCATTTATACAGGACATCCACTTTTAATTGGGGTAGAGTAATTAGTTATTATACTATACCTAAAGTATTGGCAAAACTATGGCAACAGTAAAAACATCAGCAGGGCTGCCATTTATCACAGCAGTTAAGATGCTTCTTGGGATACCCACATCTCATATCAGCAAGGTTCTAGGATCAATTCCTAGATCTGCTTCTAATTCCAGTTTCCTGCTAATGAATATTCTGGGAGGCAGCAGGTGATAGCCCAAGTACCTGGGTCCCTGCCACCCATGTGGGAGATTTGGATTGAGTTCGTCTCCTATCTTCACACTAGCACAGCCTGGGCATTGTGGACATTTAGGGAGTGAACCAGCAGATTGAGATCCAGTGCACTCACTTGCTCTCTCTGTCTTTCAAATAAATAAAATTAAATAAATAAAAGGAAAAAAAAAGTATGTAGTAGTCAGAGATTGTGGGGAGAAAGAGTAAAATAGGTATAACATGGAGGTTTTCAAGGCACTGAAGCTGAATGATCCTATAAAAGTGGATACAAGTCATCACACATTTGCCAAAGCCCATAGAAAGCCCAACACCAAGGGCAACTCCAGTGTAACCTAAGGACTTGGGTCCATAATGACGGGTTGATGTGGCTTCATCAGTTGTAACAAATGTCCCACATAGACATGGGATGCTGATGGAAGGCCCTAGGAGGGGAGGGGATGTGGGAACTCTGCTGTAAGCCTAAGACTGCTCTAAAAAATAAAGCCCACGAATTCTTTTTTGTAAAGGCTACTTAGAAAGTGCTAATGTGAATAGAAGAATATTCAAAATTTTGCAGATTCTAAGTGCTTTATATTATACTAATTTATTTAATTTTCATATCAAGATTTCAAAGAAACTAATGTACAGAGTAGTTGAATAACCTCATATAGCTGTTAAGTGGTTAATGATGGAAACTGGGTTCAAATAGCCACCTTAGGCTGGTTATGAATTAGAATACTTCATAAAAAATTCATAAAAATATTACATTCTAGAAGCCTGGTGATAATAAAAGAAACTGAATTATATCCACAGAGTAATATCCAAATATTCAGAAACCTGTTAATTCCCCATACTCCAGTCTAATTCAAAGTCAATTATTGGACTTTTTCTGAATAATACACCTAAAATGGTAGATTCAGAGAGTGAAGATGTCCAGCTTTCTATTTTGGGGACCAATATGAAGAGAGTGTTGAAATTCAAAAACCACCTCTCAACACAGTGCTATAGTCTGCAAATTATCATTGCTATTTTACTAATCAAGAAATACAAGAGAGAGCTGATGAAATAGTAGGTAATTCACCTGGCTAAAATCTTTTGGGGATGGAGACTATAAATAAACTAAGGGAGTAAATAAATAAATCTTCAAGAAAGCATAAATGTAAAATAATAAAATATCTAATCTCTGAAGGTTACCTGGGTAGCAGTTTTGGGTCTGTGCTTCGTGCTCAGATCTCTGTCCCTTGATGAGGTCTCCTTCTCAGTCTGACCTGTTGGCTTCAAGCCCCAGCTTTTGTATGTGGAATCATTGTCCTATCTGGGATGCACCTCCTTCAGAGTGCATCAGTGCTGACACAAAATTCTAAAACTTAAGGAAAGTATCTGCAACTCACAAGGTAGTCACATGGGCTTTTGTGTGGCAGGCCTTGCTGAACTTTGAAAACATGGAGGAATTGTGTTTCAGAAGAACAAATATTGGAAACTCAAATATTGCACATCCCTATTATTAGCAATCCCTTTGCTATATCGCTTGCAAGATGGGGCCTCTACTCAATGCTTCCCTTTCTCTTTATTCCTTCTCAGATCCTACCTCTATTATTTAATCCTCACATTTGCTATTTCTTAAGCAAAGTTATTTAGTCCTCTTTTAGCTCCTACCCCCAAATTCAGGTCAGCATTTTGGTAGACAAGGGCACGGCTGAAGCTTTGGAAATGTGTTCACATGTCATCTCTTTTGAGTTCTAAGCGAATTTCCTGCTTGCTTTCTATTCAGTGGTGGATTTTATAAAATTTACTCTAAACATCTTTTACATTCCATTTGTGAATTTTGTAGAAAGTACAGTTTAGGCTTTTAAACACTTTTAAAAATATTTGGAGAAGGGTTAAAATTAAGTAGAATGTTAAAGAGCCATTCCATGAATATACTAAAAGTTACTCTGGGACATGTTTTCATAGCCTATTAATACATGCAGCAAATGGTTGACTGCATTGTTTTAATTCCAAAGACAGTGTTAATGGGGCACTAACCAGAATATGCCCTGTTGGATCCTAATGCTGACTTTTGGTGTGATTTTCCCTACAATGACACCTAAACTGGATTAGAAACCCCAGTTGGCTGTTACTGAAATTTGCAAAACATTGCAATTTGTTGACTACATGTGTGAGATTCCATTGTGAAAATCTATTTTTTCACATACACTAATAAAAATTGCCTCAAATTAAAAATAATCTAATAACACCTATCTTATAAAGCCTTGCTCCCAAACACAAAATTATCAGATTGAACACAAAGCCTGTGAAGGGAAACCCTCTTTTAATTTTGAAGCAATTGCTTTAAGATACCTGGCTTTGTGTCAACTTAAATGGTTTAAAATGTACACAACAAAAGGCACATAAGCCAACATGAAGAGAAATAATTTTCAAAAATTCTATCTGACAGGTTTCATTTAAAAATCTACATACTTGTTTTAAAATTTATTCTGATAACTATTTCAATAATTACTTTTCTTTATGATTAATGAGTAGAATAAAATATTATTGTAAACATAAATGTGAAGGCTAGCGTTATGGCAGAGTAGATAAAGCTGGTGCCTGCAACACTGGTATCCCGTGTGAGTACCAGTTCATGTTCCATTGTGCCACTTACCATTCAACTCCCTGCTCACAAAAAACCTGGGAAAAGCAGCAGAGGATGGTCCAACTGCTTGGGCCCCTACCACCCATATAGGAGACCTGGATGAAGCTCCTGGCTCCTGACTCTAACCTGGCCCAGCCCTGGATGTTGCAGCTACTTGGGGAGTGAATCAGCAGATGGAAAGGTCTCTCTCTTTCTGTCTCTCTCTCTCTCTTGGTAACTCTGAATTCCAAATAAATAAATGAATATTTTAAAAAATTAAAATAAGATATATAATAAATGTTTTTACAATTTAGTCTACATCCATAAGATAAACACATAGTAGGCACTGAGTAAATATTTATTGAATATATGATTAGATGATTGAATATGTAGGTTAAATGTCTTATCAGTGAATAAGGATCCATAGAACAATGTTTATTTCTTATCAATAGACATTTATTTTGTACTCAGTATATTTATGCACTATGTGCAGCTGAGAACAAAAGAAATAGGGAATCTGGCTCCTCTCCTTCAGAAATTTAGTATCTCATTGGTAAGAAAAATGTGAATATTTGATATTTTTAGAATTTCCACAAGTGAGTATAACAAATAGTTTGTAGAAAGTGATAACCAATGATTTCACTTCAGTCAGCCTGGGAAAAGAATAATTGTAGATAGGTAGCTTTCTGTACATAACAAGTTGTGTGTGTCTCAATGGCAGGATGAATTTTATACTTCTTAAGAGACACATTTAGGATAACCTAAGTCATAGTGTCATTGGCTGCTCAAATCTCAAAGTTTGGGGCTGGAACTATGGCACAGTGGGTTAAAGCCCTGGCCTGCAGCACTGGCATCCCATATGGGCTCAGATTCGAATCCCAGCTACTCCACTTCTGATCCAGCTCCCTGCTGATATGCCTGGGAAAGCAGCAGAGGATGTGCCAAGTCCTTGGGCCCCTGCACCTATGTGGGAGACCCAGGGGAAGCTCCTGGCGCCTGGCTTTTTATTAGCTCAGCTCCAGCCATTGTGGCCATTTGGGGAGTGAACTAGCAGATGGAACCTCTCTCTCTCTCTATTTGTCTCTACCTCTCTGTAACTCTCTTTCAAATAAATAAAATAAATCTTTTTTAAAAATCTCAAATTTTAGCATTGTTCAGGGCTTATTGCTGGAGATCTTTTCTCCCTCTTCAGAGAATCACTGAATCCCATAATTTTTCAAGCTCCTATATACTGATTATACCCAAATCTCCATTTCCAATACTGATTTCTTCCTTGGAAACCAGACCCCAACAAGTCTTCCTTCTATGGGTGCCACTTGGATACTCCACAAGCAACTCTAATTCAATATTTCTAATGCAAGATATTTAGGATATTGGCTTCCTCAGCATCTTCTCCTGCCAGGAGAGGAGAATGAGGAGTGACCACTAATGGGTAAAGGGGTTCTTTTTGAGGTGATAAAAATATTCTGGAATTTATAGTGATGGTTGCACAACTTTGTAAATATACTACAAGACCCTGAATTGCTTTAAGAGGGTAGTTTTTATGGTGTGTGGGTTTATAGGTCAATTATAAAAGAGAAAAATGTCATTCAAATTGTTTCTATGTCAAAAGTGTTCGGAGGAGAAGTGCCACTGCCAGCCATTGGTGTTGGGTTCTTGGGCAGGTTTCAAGCCTGATGCTTCATTATAGTCCCAGAGCCCGGTTGTATGCCCAACTAATGACAAGTGATAATAATAATAATTATAATAATAACAAAATAGTAATAAAGTTAAATAATAATAATGGATAATCAGTTATGCTTGTTGAATAATTAATATTTTTCTTTGTTTATATAAAGGAAACAGATTTCAAGTATTTCATATAGACAGTTTAAGAACATAATGATATTTCCTACCTTCCCTCCCTCACTTCCCCCCTTCCTTTCTTATTTTTATTTTAATTTTTGCCATGACACACCCTCAATTCACTTTACAGTCACAAGCTTAATCCTCCAATAAATAAAGAATTCAACAAGTAGTAATTATAAAGACAACAATAATCAAATATCAAGATGTCATTCCACTCATTTTTTTTTTGTGCTCTATATTAGTTACTACAAATCAGAAAACACATGACATTTGTCTTTTGGGGACTGACTTATATCACTAAATATAAAGGTTCCAATTGCATCCTGTATTTCTCAATGAAATGAACAGATAAACCTTAAAATTCATCCTAAACTTAGCCTTTTTCATACTTTCCTCCTTATCCTCCTCACCTAATTAACTGCCAATTCCTGGAGATGCTGTATCTGTAGAAAGTCTGATGTTGGCTCATCACTATCATTGGTGCTGTTGTCTTAGGCTGATTCTTGTCCTCCCTCCTGGATGTTTATGTAGCATTCTCTAAGTACTTTTCTTCAAGTTCATAAGATTACAAAATTTAAACTAATCTAGTTAGAAGTAGGTTACCAATTGCTTTCCCTACTTCAGGCCTTCACTCCTCTAATCCTATCTCCACTGCTCCTCAAGTGGTCTAAGATTTACATTGTATACACATCTCATTTAGAGTTAAATTCCTCAGGATACTGACATGTCTGTTGCCTTGACCCTTAGAGCTTACTGTACCTCTGCCCCTACCCATCTTCATATCCTCTTTATTTTCCTGATGCCTCTTTATCCAAAGTAGAATTGATAATTATTTCTTTGTGATCTCACTCTATCCAGTTATGCACACTTGCAATAGTGTCTGCAAGACCCCATTGTATCATTTATATGTCTCTACAACTACCTTTATAGTCCCTTGAAAGCTGGGATCAAGCTTCACATGACATCTGCAGGCTAGTGTGCTATCCCAAGGAGAAATTAAATCTCAAAACTCCTAGAGACTATTCACTTCTACTCTCTAAGCCCTTTAGCTCCTGCATCATATCCTGAAACACTTGTTTATAGGCAACACTGAGTAAATACTTGGATAAAGATCCAGTGCTAATTACTTCCATTCTTCTCTTCTGTTGCTTCCTCTTCAGTATTGTACTATGATCCTTCATGTGGAGAAGAACTGGGTCATGGACAAAAACAGTACAACATGCTCTGACAGAGTCTTTCCAGCTTATTAGTACCAATGGATGATGGTAGGGCAGCTATTTTAAACTGATTCTGATTTGGGTACCATTTGTGGGTTTGCATTATTCATATTATCTCCAAGTGAGATAATTCTCACTTGGATAAAAGTGATTAAAGATAATTCTTTAATCATTTGACATTTACTATATTTGTTTGTATTTTATTCAATTTTCCAAATTAGTCATCTAGTGAAATTGCCTTGGGACAAAATACAGATTTCAAACATGGATTAAAAATCAAGTAAAATTAAGACAAAAATAACATAGGAATAAAATAAAGTGCTTAGTAACAAGTTCTACCAATGATGATATTTAATGAGAGAGAGTTTGTGATATTTGGGGCTATGACAAAGTTGGTCAGGAATTAGCAAACCTTCTACCTGTGCCATATAATCCTTTCAGTGGCCACCTGATGTTAATTTCTCAATGTATTTTTCCAAATCAAGATTTTGAATAGAATTAACATGAACATTCATTTTTAAAGCTGCTGATTTCAGACCAATCCACTGATAAAATTAAGGGTTCTCGGGAGAAGGATTTTGTCTAACTCTTCTTTTCATTGGAGAAAGTTTAAAATGACCCATCAGCTTTTCAAGATGGCTGGCAGGTCTGCTCTGGCCTTATCTCTCGCTGGTTTCAGGAACTGGGTCTTTGCTTTATCCCCACACAAAACTGCCTGCTTTGAATCTTGGGTTCACTCATTCCCACTCCCCCAGGGTTGCACTTCTGACTTGCTCCTCAGTAGTGCCTCCAGCTGGGGGCCAGTCTCTGCTGTCATTGCCAGTCCTCCTGCAACTCTGACTCTGTTGGTTGCCTTATCTTCTTTTTCATATCCTTTACTTCAGCATAGCCAGGCCATCTTCCTAATGAATCTTCCCTGGTCTGGCTGTCTGTCCCCTGGAACTCTCAGGATCAGCGCTGCTATTCCGAGTCCCTCTGACTTGAGGGTATGCGAGGGTAGGTCTTCCTTTAGTTGGAGAGAATGGACAAGGTCCCAGAGACCTCTCAAAGTAGACGTCTAATCTGGCTCGTTAATGGTACTGCCGGGACTGCTCATTGTGTGTCATGGAGAGATCAGTGGCTCCCTCAACCTGGCAGGAATTTGCAGTACCCAGTGTATAGCCCTCTGTTTCATAGCAATCTCTGTCTGCCCTGAATACCACCACTCTGAACCTGGCATCTTGCTGGCACCATGTGTGTGGAAGGGCACTGGAGAGAAAAGTGGATGACAGACAGCAAGAAACCCTCTGACAAAACTGAAGGCCACTTGCTTCTCCAAAGCAGCTTGAATCTCTCTGCCTGGACTGCCAAGTGAAGGGAGTGATTAATGAAGAGACGTCAGAGAGAGAATTCTTCTAGCCAGGAAGGATGGGGAAGGATTTTTTTTTAAATGAATATTAGAGGTTGAATGGAAGGAAAGGAACTTGTCATGTTGTAAAGAGTGCCAAGAAGAAATGGTTGTGCCATGACCAGTTGCCAACCAACTCACCTGCATCTTTCAGCACCTCCACCTCCAGCTCTTCCAGTAGAGCAGCAAGCTACCTCTCCTGTTATAAATAGCAGCACAGATGTTGACAGAAAAATGCTCCCTTAATTACCATACAAACTGCTTTACTTGAGTGAACCGTTTAAAGCAGCCTCCAAAGGAAGTTCACTCAAGCAATTCCGCAGATTACAGCTAATGAACAATATTTCCTCGCACCTATTTAGTGCTCATTAAAATGTAAAAGCCTTTCATTTTAAACAGACGCACAATAAATAATTCCGCTCTCCCTCTCTGTCTCAGAGCAGCTTGGATAGAAGCAGGGAGGAGAGGGGGGTGGAGGAGCAGGACTGGGCTGGGGGGTGGGGACCATAAGCGGGAGGAGGAGGCAGAGAAGGGGGATGGGGAAAGGGAAATCCAATAAATAGCCAGGGGCTCATTAATATCCTAGGAAGCCACCACTTGTCTGCTAGGAGGGATGTCTGTGTTTGGAGTTCAACAGACAGAGCCTGGGCCCAGCCGTATCCTACCCAGTCACCCAGGACAGGCAGCCAGCCATGAAGAAGGACAGCAGAGAAAAGCTACCTCAGGCAACCCTGTGAGGCAGAGGGGCCAACTCAGGATAGAGCTGGGGGTGGGAGAGCCTTCCAAAGTAATAAATTACTCCTGCTGTGTTGCTTTTGAGGCTCCCATGTTTCTTTTGTGTCCTCATTTATTTTTAGGTCTGAGGCTAGGAGAGGACTAGCAGGTAGACCTTGAGAGGCTACCTGTTGCAAGTGGCAGCAGAGGGGCTCTGTGACATGTTTCCTTGTTCCTGTAGGGCCTCATGTCCCCACTTACCTCACTTTGATCACATAACCTGCAGAGCACAGCAGTTGGAGCAATCCTTTGTGTGTTGAGTTGGAAGTAGGGAGTGGTGGCAAAAAAAGGTAGATTTTTCTGTTAAGAAGATTGTGTGTTCCTTTTAAGATAAAACAGCAAAGGAAAGTAGACCAGGGACCCTGCAAAATATATGCTTTGCATGAATTAGAGAAATCTCCGATTTCTACTGAAAAAACTTTCCTCCCTTTACAGAGGTGTTCATCCTAGAGATTGGTGGGATCCATGTGATGAAATAGGTCTGCGGGAATGCACATATAGTGAGGGGAGAAGTCCAGCAGGAGCCCACCTCATCAGCTCGGCAGTGGCAAATGAAATGGGACAGGACTGGTGTGTAATGGACTGTCTCAAACTTAGCCAACTTGTGGTCCTGTGTAGAACAGACTTTGTTCTGGATGGTGTGCATTTATAATGCAGGCTGAGTGCCAGGTATCGTGCCATGAGTGGAGGATGCAGAAATGAGGAAAAGATGTTCCTCCGTGGAGCCCAGAAATCCAGAAGAAATCACTATGCTGCATGTGTCATAAATGCTGTTATGGGATAATGGATTCTGAGACAGGTGCAAGATTTAGGATACCACATGAAAAACCTGAAGTTTTATACTGTAACTGGCCATGCTATCATAGTTGTATTCCAGAGCTTAGCAAACAACTTGTTGATTCTTTGTATTGTTTAATTTACTGAAGTTAAAGGTTTATTAGGGAGTGGGAGGGGGGTCTGGAGGGAGGAGGACTCAAATGCATACTTGACCCCTTTTCCTGTAAACATGAAGAAGCACTGGCGAACAAGAATTAAGTCTGAACTTGGCTTTTAACGAAGGTCATTTGAAAATGGTCTTCCACACCCATCTCATTTGCTTTTTTATGCCTGCCAATTTAGTGTTGGTTTCAAAATGATTAATTAGTTTGTAGTGAAGGTTTGTTAGGTAATCTTTCTGTCAATCAAAAATCACCAGGCTTTTAGAGAAGAATAAAGAGTACCCAACACTTTCACCAGCATGAGGGGATATACGTCATTATTATATTCAAAATAGGCACGGTCTTAAAATTCGCAATAGTTGTTTGACCTTTTTGAATATTTATGGTATACTTTCTATGAGGACAAATTCTCTTCCAAAGTATGAATCAACCTTTCATATTTTATCTACAATATTGATTTAAATAGTGTTTTTGGTTTTCTTCTATTTAGGTCCATAAAAATGTAAGAAACATAAGAGAGTAAAACACTGGCTTGCGTGCCGGCGCCGTGGCTCAACAGGCTAATCCTCCGCCTAGTGGCGCCAGCACACCAGGTTCTAGTCCCGGTTCGGGGCGCCGGATTCTGTCCCAGTTGCCCCTCTTCCAGGCCAGCTCTCTGCTATGGCCCGGGAGTGCAGTGGAGGATGGCCCAAGTGCTTGGGCCCTGCACCCCATGGGAGACCAGGAGAAGCACCTGGCTCCTGCCTTCGGATCAGCGTGGTGCGCCAGCCGCGGTGGCCATTGGAGGGTGAACCAACGGCAAAAAGGAAGACCTTTCTCTCTGTCTCCCTCTCTCACTGTCCACTCTGCCTGTCAAAAATTAAAAAAAAAAAAAAACAAAATCAAAAACACTGGCTTGAAGCTATGTTATGCCTTCAACCAAGGTAAATCAAAGGAATAGCAATATTTCTTTCTTTTTTTTTTTTTTTTTTTTTGACAGGCAGAGTGGACAGTGAGAGAGAGAGACAGAGAGAAAGGTCTTCCTTTTGCTGTTGGTTCACCCTCCAATGGCCGCCGCGGTAGCGCGCTGCGGCCGGCGTACCGCGCTGTTCCGATGGCAGGAGCCAGGTGCTTCTCCTGGTCTCCCACAGGGTGCAGGGCCCAAGCACTTGGGCCATCCTCCACTGCACTCCCTGGCCACAGCAGAGAGCTGGCCTGGAAGAGGGGCAACCGGGACAGGATCGGTGCCCCGACCGGGACTAGAACCCGGTATGCCAGCGCCGCAAGGTGGAGGATTAGCCTGTTGAGCCACGGCGCCGGCCAGGAATAGCAATATTTCTAGGACTCAGTTATTTCCCATTAGGAGCATATTCACCTTCTCATGCTCTAGGATCCAACCCAGAACCTGACCCTGTAATTCCTAAATGACAGGCTTCTACTTGATATATTTTTTCTCTCACCTATACAAGCACAAATGTGATTTTAATTTACTGCCTTAAAAAGTTGTTTTTCTAATACTTAAAAATGTTTTGTTCAAAAAGAATTTTAGAAGCATGGAATTGTTCACATTTATGGGGTACCATGTGATTTTCAATAGATGCATTCATCATGTAGTGTCCAATCACGGTGAATATACGTATCTATCTCTTCAAACACTTGATATTCCTTCATGGCATAAACATCCAAAATTCTGTCTTCCCTTTTGTTTTCCTTTCATACAGAATTACACAAAACATTATCTGTAGTCACCCTCCTGAGTAATAGAACCCTGGAACTTCTTACACCTAGCTAGCTATAAAACTTAGTACCCACTAATCAACCTTTTCCTATCCCTCCCTCCACACAAAAATCACAGTTTTATTCCAATGATTTTGCATGCTTTGCTATCTTGAAAAGCTCATGTCATTTAAGGAATCCTAGAACTACCTGTGGTAAACATCACCACTTAATGCCTGTGTTTATACTCATGCAAGAATAAATATGTACTGGTTTTCATTTAACCTCATGGTTAGGATGCTAGTTAAGATGCCTGCATCCCATATACAGGAGTACCTGGGCTTGCTACTGGGCTCTGATTCCTGACTCCAGCTTCCTGCTGACTCTGATCCTTAGAGGCAGCTAGCTGGATAATAATTGGGTAATTGTAATTGGATTCCTGCCACCCATGTTGGGGGTTGCCAGCTTGAGTTTTGGGTTTCTGGTACCTAGATCAGCCCTAGTCATTATAAGCACTGGGGGAGTGAGTCAGCCTATGGGAGTTCATTCTCTCTCCCGCCCTCTTTGTCTGTCTGTCTCTCTCTCTCTCTCTCTGCTTCTAAAATAAGAAAATAAATAAATTTGAAAATAATTTTGTAAGAAGAATGTACACTGCAGTGAACAAAAGATGAAAACTATTCTTTGAGGTTTTTTTTGCTAGCATGTTTTCCTTTTCTACAATACTAATGATTCTAAAGTTAATAGATTTCTCTTTTTTTGTTTTTTAAGATTTTATTTATTTATTTATCTGAGAGGTAGAGTTACAGAGATAGAGGGAAAAACAGAGAGAAAGGTCTTCTATCTGCTGGTTCATTCCCCAGATGGTTGTGATCGCCAGAGCTGAGCTAATCCAAAGCCAGGAGCCAGGAGCTTCTTTCAGTTCTCCCATGGGGGTTTAGGGACCCAAGGACTTGAGCCATCTTCTACTGCATTCCCAGGTCATGGCAGAGAGTTGGATCGGAAGAGGAGCAGCTGGAACTAGAACTGGCACCAATATAGGATTCCGGTGCCACAGGCAGAGGCTTATCCCACAAAGCCACAGTGCCAGCCCCAATAGATTTATTTTACTTAACATAAATATTAATACAGAAATGTCTAACGCATAGTAAGAACTCAATAATACTATTATTATTATTGTTTTTGTCTTTAAAAAAATTAAGTTTTATTATAACTTGAGATGATGTATTGCTTGTAAGATTGGGTATATGAAAATTTTGTAATGCTAAAATGTTAACATGCCTTTCCAGAGTTATGCATACCTTTTACTTAAAATGTGGTATGTCTCTTTAATTTGGTGCACACTTTTGTGGCTCTTATGGAACACATGACCTGAAATATTGCAAAAAAAATTTTTTTTCTTAAAAGAGCTATTCAGCTGACCAAGGCATAAAAACAATTGACAGGTGAGAATCAAAACCACAAAACAATCCCCTACACGCTGCACAGCATGCCTGGTTCTGATAGGTTTAGCTTCTTTCCAGATCACTAGAATGAGTATAATTAGAAAAGGGTAAAAACCACAGCCTGTGTGTACGCCTCAGTATAACCTGAGGCGAATCGATAGGCCAGGGCCAGGAGTTAGGTTTTAAACATTCCAGGTAAGGACCAACACACGGTGAACTGCATCGTACCAGAAACTCTGGGATAGAGACTCAATTACCTTTAAATTCCCCCAAATGCCTGCATTTTAAAAAGAAAATTTCTTTCATTGATTCACAAAGGCCCATATAAATATAGATATGGTTTGCCTTGGGAATTGTAAATTCAGTCTCAGGTGGACTTTGCGTTCAGCCTGAACTGATTCTGCAGAGGGAGGGAGTGTCATAGTGTTACAAACCCAGCGGCTCTAGGGGAAATTTGTTAGAGATCATCCTGAAAGTCAGCACTGCCTGAAAAATGAGAGAGAGACAAAGAGAGCCCCCACTCCACACTGTGCTCAAGTAATTTCCCCCTCATACAACAGCATTTTCATTTAATATTTCTTTATATTCGCTGTTCCTTCTGCTTTGTGGGTTTTTTAGAAAAGCAGTTTGGAGTTAGGATTTCATGGATGTGACGTGAAATGCTAATATAGGCCGTCTTAGTGTACAGAAGGAAGAGAGGGAAACAAAAATCCAGCAGGCTATCTTCCTTTTCATTTGCCAGACCCCCGTCACGAACAAGTCAATGAGTTGCTTAGCGGAGCTCCTTCAGAAAGATGTAATAACAACGTCTGGTGCACAGGCAGGCGGGGCCCAAGCTACTGGGACCCCACCCCCAGCCCTGCGCTAGATGGATGATAGCCGTGGCAAGCGAACACGCACACCCTGCCTGAATCTGAACAACAGATTTGTCAGTGTGTGACAGGCTGACAGCCCAGCTCCCAGCTGCTTGTCCACTGTTGTTACATCAGTACCTTGTCTAAGTATGCAGCAAAGAGGCAATCTGCTTCCTCCATTCGTGGGAGGCAGGTTGCCAGTTAAAAAACAAGTATTGGCTTCAGGCTGGCGTGCCAGAACACATTGAAAAGATGCAATTTAAACCCTTACGTGTTCCTCAGGCAACATATCACAGGCCTTAGAAGTCCAGTCCTCTAGATTAGCTTTGTAAAACAAAGAAGATAACTCAAAATGAGATCTTTGCGGGCAGAACGTCGTAATTTAGCTTCTATAAGTGTCTCAGCGAAACTTGGTTATGAAAGAGAAAACATGCTTGACTTTGGCAGGGGGAGTGCTGTGAGGCACAGTTCCCTCAGTGTTGCTGTTATTGCAACGTCCTTTGGGGGCAGTTTAAAATGTGCCAGTGCTGGGGCCGGGCGCTGTGGCATGGAGGGTTAAGTCACCGCCTGCAGTGCCGGTGTCCCATCCGTACCAGTTCGAGTTCCAGCTCCTCTACTTCCAATCCAGCTCTCTGCTATGGCCTGGGGAAGCGGTGGAAGATGGCCCAAGTGCCTGAGCCCTGCACCCGTGTGAACCCTGGGAGGCAGCTGATTTTCTGCCACCCATGTCAGAGACCTAAATTGCATCCCAGCACTGTTTCAGTACCAGCCCAACCCCTGCTGTTGTAGGCGTTTGAGGAATGAACCAGAGGATGAGTGTCCTCTCTCTCTCTCTCTTTCTGTTCAATAAATGTTTTGAAAAATGTAAAAATCTCTAGAAAAGGTTTAAGAAAGTTAGAAACAATTGAAGCAAGCAATTGTACATGCTATTTCAAAATACAAAAATGGATTAAATACATTATATTAAAGGGCGAAAAGCAGGGGAATTGGTGGATTTCTGCAGAAATTGCCAGCTTGCCCCAGATACTGTGGATATATGAGTACTTTGAACAGCCTGCATCAGTACACATGTGCAGCAGTCTCTGTGTCAAAGAAATGAGAGTCCAAAAGGATTTATACCACAGTCTTTAATGGCCCCGTCACAGCAGTTATGACCTGCCAAACCATTAATAAGCAGTATTTAAGAGTCCCTGAGTACACATTTGCACAACAGTCTCCGAGGACTTAGGGGAAGCCATTATAGTTTGTTGGATCAATAATTACCCTCATTTCATTCAAGGCCACTGAAAACGAAGAACTGGTGTTAGGGTCTTCAAGCCTCTTTTCCCCAGGTGTTAACATGGTGGTGTGGGTCTTGGTAAGGTTCCCGTGCCTTTGCCCTCTAGCATCCCTTGAGACCCAGGACCTACACACCATCCATATCTACAGTCCTCAGGAGCTACCAGCATTCTTGTAAGTTTGAGGAACTCTTACCAGTATTTACTTGACTAAGAAAATGTGTTTATTTATGTTTAACTAAAAACAACTTTAAAAAGCATAAGAAAACTATCTTAGAAAGCATTCATAAACTGTTGGGCAGAAATGCTGTGCGTATTTATCTGCTAAAACTTAACAACTAAAATATCTAATTATAGATAACCAGTTGAATAAATTATTGTATATTTATGTAATGAACTTCTTTCTGGGGTCACTACTCTTAATATGGCAGTAAGAGTAAGTAGGAACAATAAAATATATATTTATATGTCTATATATATTTCTGTATATATTCACAGGTTACAATGTGATGCTTTGACAAATATATATCACATAGTACTTACAGTGTAAATATTTCCACTTGGAAGAGAGTTCAATAAACATGCATTTACTTTAAAATAACAACTTCAATCTTTCCTACTTGAATTGTCATGACTCAATGGTCAAGAAAAAAATATCCTCTGAAATTAAGAGCAGCGGATAACTTATAAAGCACTCTGTAAACGTGGAATAGAAATAATTTGAAAAGGAACAGAAACTTCTTTTTTAAGATTTATTTATTTATTTATTTATTTGAAAGTCAAAGTTACACAGAGAGAGAAGGAGAGGAAGAGACAGAGAGAGAGGTCTTCCATCTGCTGGTTCATTCCCCAATTGGCTGCAATGGCTGGAGCTGTACTGATCCGAAGCCAGGAGCCAGAAGCTTGCTCAGGGTCTCCCACGCGGATGCAGGGGCCCAAGGGCTTGGGCCATCTTCTATGCTTTCTCAAGCCATAGTGGAGAGCTGGATTGGAAGTGGAACAGCCAGTACTCAAACCAGCGTCCCTATGGGATGCCAGGTAGCGGCTTTACCTGCTACACCACAGCGCCAGCCCAAAACTTTTTAAATTGTATGGTATTAGCTGACATTTAGGAGAAAGGTTACATGTATCATCTTTGATGTTATCTTGGTCCATACGTGGATATTTTACTTTAACCAAGAAAACTAAGCATTAGGAACTGAACCGTTTTTTAACATCCTAGGTTTTGCGAAGATATTTTATAAGCTATATGAATCCTATTTAAATATATTTAAGATCTTTCAATTAGAGTGAAGTGGAAGAAGAAAAGGCAAAATTGTCTTTGCAGATGTTGGGGAAGAAATCACTGCAGGCAATCATCATTTAATACCCAGTGCTGACTTTTTGAACAAGTGCTTTCTTTAAATGATAAATCAAATGTGTTGCCACTAACAATAATCTCTTAGAATATGAATGAGAAAGGCAAGAATATTAAAACAATAGAAACGTTATCATAAAAAATCAGTCATTCTAGCAAAGAACAGCAAAGGAAATTGAGAAACTAATTTCAATTTTTTATGGTTGATGCTAATGTGGTCTACAGCAGGGACTATTGCAAAAATAGTGAAAATATAAAATTGAGCTGTAAATATTTACACATTTAGATGTGTCATGTGGAATCCAAGTTGTTGGGATTTCTTTAACTAACGTTTGCAGTGAAAGGATGGGAAATTTTGCAATTTAAAACAGACACCAAAACAATTCTCTTAAATACCACATATCCCATGCTTGACGAATGAAACTACTTCCCAAATTTTGAATTAGCCGCACATGCATTTTTCCAACTCTGTTTCCTCCATCTACCACATCTGCCTTCATTTCTGTGTATTTACTTTTCTTAAGGTTTGGTATAAAAACACCTGATATTATCCCCCATATTAGGCATCTTTAACATTTTGATATTTAAGTTTGTATATAATCTTTTGGGGTACTTGTCATAAATGTTTTTTGTACAGAGTAACATAGCATTTCAATTTTCAAAGCATTTTCACTTGAGATTGCTTCATTTGGTTTTCATTATAACCCCTTGGAAAAGCAGGAGCTTAAAGAGGAGGAAAGCGCTTCCCAAGGCTCAGGCTGCCCGAGACAGGCCAGTATGTGCATGAAGAGTCAGACTCTCATTGAGGCTCTGCTGCCTGTTCTGGCATTCCAGGCAACGTCTCAAAACCATGTTCTCATCTTTCCTGGTTAGGCTGAACGTCACGAGAGAGCAGAAAGATTACAGCTAACTCATTTGTCTCAAAATCTCCAACTACGGACATGTTTTATGTTGTCATGGAGCCTCCAAATACTCCCCACACAGTTTTATTTTTAAAGTTTTTATTATTTATTTGAAGACGGAGAAAGAACTAGATCTCCAACATCCTGGCTCATTCTTCAAGTAACCGTGTCCAGGCTGAAGCCTGGAAGCAGAAATTCTATCCAGGTCTCCCACGTGAGCGGCAGGGGGCCCAGGGACTGGAGCATTCACTTCCTGTCTCCCAGTGTGTGCATTAGCAGGAAGCTCTAATTGAAGTGGAACCAGGACTTGACCATAGGTACTCTGATATGCAGATGTCCCAAGTGGCATTTTAACCCCTGTGCCAATTACCTGCCCTGCACATAGCTTTTAACCCTCCAGGCATTTTTTTTTTTTTTTTTTTTAGATTTGTTTATTTGAATAGTAGCGTGACAGGGGCTGGGAAGGGAGTCAGTGAGGAGAAATCTTCCGTCTGCTGATTCTCTCCCCAAATGGCTAAAACAGCCAGGGCTGGGCTAACCTGAAGCCAGGAGACAGGAGCTCTGTCCAGGTGTCTCAAACAGGTACCAGGGACCCAAATACTGGACCAGCTTTTGCTGCCCAGGTGCATTAACAGGAACCTGGATTGGAAGCAGAGCAGCCACGACTCAAACTGACACTCCACAATATAGGATATTGGCCTTGTAAGCAGTGTCCTAATCCACTGTGCAACAATGTCAGCTCCTTTTAACCCTAAACTTTTGTCTGTCATTGCTTACATTGGACATACATCCAAGTCTTATCATTCTCAATCAATATGCATAAAAGTGAACCTGGTGACAGATTGCTTAATTGTGAAGGATTTAGAAATGCAGTTAATAGCAAAGTGTTTTTGCTCACCAACCTTTAGGGAGGATTCAGCTACCAGCATGCATGCACCCAGACCAAGAACTAGCTCATCAATATTTTAATTATATGGGGATACTTTTACTGTAAGAGGAAATTGGAATAACTTGATGTATCCTAACAGAGCATGTTAGCATAGGGATTTTAAAACACGTCATGTCTTATTATCTGGTGGTTGTCTGGAGGGTTTGTCATTGTGACATTTCTTCCTTGTTCCTGCCTTCTCTTGCTAGAGTTGCATGATAGAAAAGTGGCTTTGACCCCCTTCTTTACATTAATTCTCCCTACAGATATAAGCCTTTTTGTACCCAGCTTTGGTTTTATTTTTGTTCCTATGATTAAAGTGGTCTTTTGGCTACCAGCTGCTGCTTTTCAGCATTTATGAGGATTTGGCCGTTATTTATTTTTTTATTTCAGTGGTGGGGAGTCCAGAGTTCAACTCTAGCAACTGTATTTTGTGGGTGGATTATGCATGAGGCAGGCGCACACCTTGGCTGTGATTTCAGCTTTATGGGCCTCCTCTTGCCTCAGAGGCTGTGGAAAGTTGCATTCCCCATACCTCCCAGAGTGGGGGGTATGGAACAGGAGACACAGGCTTGAGGCTAAATTGCCAAATGCTATATTTGTACACCAGCAGGCAATAAGTGAAGAAGCTTAAGCATTGCATTCCTACTGTCTGAAGCTGCAGACCCTGCAATCAAACACGGAGACCATATTCTGAAACAATTGCATCCGATGACAGTTTATTATGGAAAGAGTAAGTACCACTAAGGATGCTTGCCAATATAACAAAGGGCCAAACAGGATTCGGCATAATTTCTACTCCGCGAACCACAATTTTGTAGATGATTGCCGAGCTTTTAGTCAGATTTCAAAAACCACTCCGGGTGCTTCACTCATTCACACAGGCCCTGAGATAGGGGAACCCTTGGCAGGCTGCTAGAGGTCTCATGCAGACAGGCCTCAAGAAGGACCTCAGCGCCTGCTCGGTGAGCTCTTCTCCCAGCCGCACGGACAACCTCTGAAGTCTGGATTAAGCACGAGGTCCAAAGGTTTGCCCTCTTCTTTTGGTGTTCAAGTTGGGATTTATCACCCTGCAGAATGATTTTATAGACACCTCTGAGTCAATCCTTTATTTCTAAAACAGGACAACACAGACACCAGCAGGTTTGACACCAGGTAAAGTTTTGTAAAATGCCAGCTGGCCTCACTGAGCAATTACACTCACTGGAGGGCTTGTGAGTTACAGTTTCTTGTCACCTCTGGCAGGTGTTTTGTTTACAATCTTTTGTGAACTTAGTTGAGAAATTTGGCCAGAGGCAGCTTGTGTGAAATATTTACACTCATTTCCATTGTATTTGCTTGAAAAAGTGTTATCCTTCAATAAAATTGTGCAAATAGCCATTCTGACTTTGAGCATGAAAGTGGTGCTTTCATTGTCATTCTCAACAAGCTGATGCAGAACAATCCTGAATTTTTCATGAGATTTTCTTTTCATTTTTTTCTTCTACAGTTTTATTATTTATTTTCATTTATTTGAAAATCAGAGAAACACAGAGACAGAGAGAGATCTTCCAACTTCTGGTTTACTCCTCAAATGCCTGCAGCAGCCAGGGCTGATCAGTCTGAAGCCCATAGCCAGGAATCCAACCTGGGTCTCTGGTAAAGGCAGCATGGACCCAAGTTCTTGAGCTACTAGCTGTAGCTTCATCCCTTAATTTACTGAGTTAAATTTCAATATTAGGGGGCTGGCGCTGTGGTATAACTGGTAAAGCCACCACCTGCAATGCTGGCATCCCATGTGGGTGCCGGTTCAAGTCCCAGCTGCTCCACTTCGGATCCAGCTCTCTGCGACAGCCTGGGAAAGCAGTGGAAGATGGCCCAAGTCCTTGGGCCCCTGCACCCATGTGAGAGACCCAGAAGAAGCTCCTGGCTTCGGATTGGCACAGCTCCAGCTGTTGTGGCCACTTGGGGAGTGAACCAGCGAATGGAAGACTTTCTCTCTCTCTCTCTCACTCTCTCTCTCTCTCTCTCTGCCTCTCTGTAACTCTGCCTTTAAAATAAATAAATAAATCTTTTAAAAAATTTTCAATGATAGGGCATCAGTCATTGTGTATGGTGACACTAAATGCAGAAAATATACCTTTTGTGCTGAGAAGCTTAAAATACAGAGATATAAGATACAATGTAAATGATAAAAGAACAATTAGAAAGTAATGCCTTCTTCAGAGAAAGTTAAAATATTATTTTCACTCTGATAATCAGTGTTTTGAAAAGGTTTTTAAAACAAGGGAGAAGTGGGCTTTGGCCTCACAGCTAAGGCCTCTGTTAGACCCTTGTCCCCCAGCTGAGTGTCTGGGTCTGAGTCATGGCTACGGCTTCTGATTCCAGTTTCTGGCTAATGTATACCAAGCTCAGCACCCTCAGCTATTGCAGGCATCTCGGTAGTGAAGCAGCAGATGGTAGCTCTCTCTCTCCTTCTCTCTGGCTCTGTATCTCTTTCTGTTCATCAAAAAAAGATTTTAAGCTTATAAGACTATGTAAGATTGGTAGAGAGAGATGAGATTTAACCTTACTCCAAACGGACAGAGATTACCAAGGAATCTCTTTAACTGGACAAGAGAAAGGCTACAGGCAAGTGCAGAGAAATGGAAAACCCAGGTTGTGCACATTTCAAAGAAGGGAGAGTCATTTGATCAAGGTATAGACAAAATGCTTCCTTAAGAGTACAAGAAGGCATCACTGGAGAGTGGGTGGTTGGGTACCTTCATGTTGTTCTCCTTTGGGGACCAACGTTTTTTGCTGTCCATAGCGATTGTAAGTGATTTCATCCTAAGAGCTCACTCTGATCTCCTGAGACGCTTCCAGATGTGTGGGTTCATCATGAGGGAGTGCCACTATCGGTTGGCAGTGTCTGCTATGGACAGGAAGGGCAGTGTATGCAGCATTTAAATCCCATCATCTGTTCTGCATTTGATTACAATCAATACAACACTTCCAGGGCTGGGGAAGCTTTGTACTGCCAAGGGCCATTTGGATATTAGTAACATCATTCATAGGTCATATAAAATTATCTACTTAAAAAAATTATCCTGCTATAAATTTATTGAATTTCATATCCTGCCTACACTTGCCTTGGCAAGGCCAGACCAAATGATATCATAGGCCTTAGGTGAAAGAGGTCCCCCAGCCCTGCTTCAGACATACACTCTTCCTGTCCAACTTCTTTACAATCAGATGGAAGCCGGGCTGGTGTTAATGATCACACACCATTACACTGTAACAATCATTTTTAGCTGGCAGCCGTTGAGATAAGACGAGTGTTTGCACTCACTGGCCACAGTCCATGCCAGTCAGGTTATGAATTATTTGGAATGTTATCCTTGAATATATGTTACATGTCCCCAGAAAGATGCTAAGTCCCTTGTGGGCAGTGCGTATGGTAAAAAAATTCTTATGAACCTTCACAGCAACCAACTCAGTGATGAGCATATGGTAGATGCTCTATAAATACTTGGCATTTAATTGGGTGATAGGAAGTGGGCACATTGTGCGTTGGCAGAATGCAACTATCACTGGTCTCATTTCACTCTGTAACAAGCCGTTTACCTAGCCTAATGACCTGTGAGGTACTTTGGCTATTTTCACTGCAACAAAAGTCAGATTAAAGAATGGCCCCAGAAAGGATCATGACAAAACCCTAGACCTCTCATCAACACAAGAATGGACAGAGGATCCATGCACCAAAATAACCTTTCCTGGCTCAAACTACTGCCAAGCATGGCTTAGAAGTAGAGCTGGGAGGTTCAACATCCAGTGAGTTATAGCATTCTGCCCCTCACCATCGAGGTGGGCTGAATTGCCATCCTTAACCAGTTCACAAAGGCTTCAACTAGCCCTGACTGAGATTTTGTAATGCTTCCTTCCTTCGTGTAATGTTTCCCATTCAAATAGATGCCCTTCTGCTTCCTTTTTACTCAAAAATCCAGCTTCTGTTTATTGCCCTAAATTTTAAAGAAACTGACAGATACTTTTACATCCTAGAACATAAGGACCATAGAGAAAAAATTCCATCCCTCCAGGTTGTTTGTATCTTTATTCTTGGGGGTTATTAAACCTTCTCTGTGGCCATTATTTAGCATACTCTACATTATTCATTGCCTATATTTTTCTTAAAGTCAGTCCCTTTAGCCTTTAATCATTTGTCTTGATTTTCTCTGAATCGGTTCCAATTCCTCGAATTGTATGTGGAATTAAGTTCACTGACCCTGGACCCCTTCTTTAAAAGAAAATACCATCATTTTCTTTTTCATTGTTCTGGGAAATCATGCCTGGGCTCTTGCCCAAGGTCATATTACCAAATTAGTGTCACTGTGTATCTATGATCAGTATACCCACATATCATGACATACATACTAGGGGATATTGTCAAATGTTAGTTATTTGGACCCCACAAATTTTGAATTTGTGGTAAGTGGAAAATGGGTTGGGCTAGTATGCCTGTGTACTATAATGGAAGTTTTATCAAGTAAATCAAAGGCAGATGCACGTTATGGGAAAAGTAAGATATTTATGGAATATTAAAATTTCCAAAATTCTCAGTACTACACAACCACTCTTTATATGAATATGTGTATTTAGACATTAATAACAAAATTTTATTCAGTGTTAATTTGAATTGCTAATGAGCTAACTGTAAGTAATAACACTGCATATCCATAAGTATTAAATAACTTGGACTTTCTGCTAATTTAGGAGTGGAATTTTTCCTAATTAGTCTGCATTATGGAAGTGCCATCTAACCTTTATAAACTGAGAAGGTCCAAAGAGAAGGAGTAAAATGAGTACACTCCAAAAATTCCTCAAATAGATGGGCATTTGGCACAGAGATTGGGAAACCTGCATTCCACATCGAGTGTCTGTTCAAGTCCTGTCTCCACTTCCATTCCTGGCTTTCTGCTAATTTGCAGCTTGGGAGGTAGCAGGTGATGGCTCAAGTAATTGAATCTCTGCCACCTCCATGGGAGACCTGGATCAAGTTCTTAGCCCCTGGCTTTGGCCTGGTCAACCTCAACCACTGCATCTGGAGAGTAACCCAGCAGCTGGAAGATTTGTTTCAATATGGTTCCATCATTCTCTCTCTCTCTCTCTCTCTCTCTCTGTGTGTGTGTGTGTGTGTGTGTTGCTCTGCTTTTCAAATAATTAAAAATTTTTAAGAGTTTGTGGGAAAAAAATGGAAGTAAAAGATACTTATTTTGGTGCAAAAAAATTGAAATCCATGCCTAGTTTTTTTTACAGTATGCATTTTCCATGAACTTTTTGAAGACCACTCATGTAGATAGATTTAAATTTCTGTGCACCAGATGAGCTTTGTAGTTCCATTTCTATGAACGTTTGGAAAAACCTTCATGCCTTCTTGTGAAATTGAAATGGTGAATGAAATCTGCAGCATGCATTAGGCATTCAGAAATATCAATCCTTTCCCAACTAACCTCATTTTGCAACTCTGTCTACAGAAACCAGCAAAGTCAGGTGAGCGTCCTGAAGTGGCAAGGGAAGGGACAGGCTTGAATCTAGGTCCTCCAGCTCCTGGTCCACAGCTCCTGCTTCTGTAACTCATTCCCTCTGGGTCCCAGATACTCACATAAGAGGAAAACAAGCTGGATCTGCCTGTTAGTTGCTTCTTCCCTTAAAAGGAGCCCTGGAACTCTTGTTTGTTGGGTTGGAGGCAGGAGGGGAGCTGGATTGCAGAACAAGGACAGCTGCTGATTGCAACAGAAACCAACTGAGTAGTGGCAGCCTTTTCCTTTCAACAAACCAACAGTGAGCTCACTGTGACAAGTAGGTAGCCATAAGATGGGATACAAAAAAGTGAAAGTGGCTTTTCATTGTTTTTCACTCTGTGTTTCTCCTTTACCCTGAAATACATGAGAATTGTTAAAATAGCTAGTGAAAACACACCACATTGTATACCCACTAGCATCTGTAAATTTTCAAGTAACATTCAGGATTCCTTTCCAATCTTATGAAACTCCTTTGATGTAATGGGCCTCCCTATAGCTAGGAACCAGAGTTAGAATTTGGTAGAGTTGGAATCAAGTTTTTCTTTTAAAAGATTTATTTGAAAGGCAGAGTGAAAGATAAATTGAAAGATATTCCATCTGTTGGTTTACTTTCCAAATAGCCACAAATAGCTGGGCGAGGCCACATCTGGGAGTCTGGAACTCCATCTGGTCTCCACATGGGTGGCAGGGGCCATCTGCTGCTGCTTTCCCAGGAAAATTGGCAGGAAGCTGAATCTGAAGTGGAGCAGCTGGTACTTGAACTGGTGCTCTGTTATGGGATGCCAGTGTTTCAGGGGGCAGCTTAGCTTGCTGAGGACAATGCTGGCTGCTGGGTTCCATCATAGAAAAGGAAAAACATGGACAATCATTTAAAGTGCTCTTTTGCCAGATAGCAGAACTTCATGAAAGTGATGTAATGTATAACAGCTCCTTTCAAACTATAAATTGTTAAATCAAGAAAATCTAATTGGTCAAATATGGTAGTACTTGTCAGTTTTACAATACTTTTAAACATTATCCAACATCCAGCAAACAATTAGTATTATATGGAAGTAACATAAAACCTCTTAATTTAGCTCATACAAAAAACGGACATTAATTATAAGATAAAGAGGTGTCTTATGGGATTGAGGATAAGGACTCAGAAAAGAATTCTAACTATGGTAGAATGCTCAGGCGTCCTGTATTAACCTGGACAGGCTGTTCTTTTACCTTCTTGTCTGCCAACATAAAAATATAAAAATGGGACAATTAACTGTCATTATAATTTTAATGTTTTATCTGACTCCACAATGGATATTTAATAAATGCTAGCTTAAGCATGTCAGGTTTTGCTTTTTCCCTTTTTAACCATCTGTAAATAAGCAATTGAGAAAAAGCTACCTAAAGGGACCCTGTGTTCTTCTAAAACATGAAAATTTTTTGTCTAGCAAAAATGATTTACCCCTGGGTTATCTGTTGGCTAATAAGATGTTGAGGACTAGGGTGGCTATTTGGTGTAGTGATTAAGATGCTATTGGATGCCCACATCCTGCCTGTATCAGTGTCCTGCCTCCATTTCTGATTTCAGCTTCCTGCTAATGTACCCTTTCAAGTAGCAGCTGATGGCTCCTGTAGATGAGTCCTCTCCACCCACCTGGGAGACCTGCATTGAGTTCCCAAGTCTTGGCTTCAGGCTGGCCCAGTGATGGCTGTTGAGGGCATTTGGGTGTTTGAGCCAATGGATGGAAGACGTCTCTCCTTCTGCTTCGCTTTTACTCTGTCTGTATCTCAGTCTTTCAAATAAATAAATTTAAAAATTTATGTTTAGATCCACATAATAAGCATTCTGTCTAGTATTGTAAAATCCCAGTCCTATGAAAAGTCATACTCTCCTACAGGAAAATGTGCAGGAAAAGTGTTGCTTCCTGCACATTCCCAGTGATATTCCTCATTTTGTAGACAACATACAGCTTAAGCCAGCCGTGGAGGGCTATAGACGTTGTCTGTTTCCATCTTTGTTCTCTCTGCTTCTGTTTCATTCCTTTTTCCCCACTCACAGAATTTTTCTCTGCTTCTGTTTTTCAATGGCTCTTCTCTTCAGGAAACCAGTCACACCAAGTCAAACCCATCTCTTATTCCGAATTCTAAATTCCTAGGAATTTTCTTTGGCAGCAAGTTGGAGAGTGGTAACGTCCAGAACACTTGTTAGAAAAGGAGATCTTGGGCACATGATCCAATAGGGTCATGGATGAGGGCAAAGGTTTGGTGATTTCTTATACTGGTCCTTCTAGCAAAGTTTTTTCAATTGCACTCTTAGCCTCAGGTGTCTCTGAGTGCAGTGTTTGAGAATGTCAATTTTTTAAGTGCAAGGGATCAGTTGGTAGGCACTGTTTTCTAATATGCTCTCAAAAAGACTTCATGAAAAGACAAAATTTCAGCCTAAGTATCTTTAATAAGTATTCCCTCTAAAAACATTTTTCAAACATTAACTTTTCTTAATGTCTTGGGTATACTGCACTCTCCAGTGGGGTTGGGCTACTAATCTCAAGCTCTTGGTTCTAGGACATAAGCAGAAGAACAGGGAGAGCCCTACTTGGTTCCAGAGGCCATGGTAGGGATGGATGGTGGTTCTTAGATATTTGGCATTCTGCTAGTAGATTATTCATTGAGTTCAAGTGGTTGAACTTTGTACTTTTGAGTTTATAGGTTGTAGCTTGGTACAGTTTAAAAAACCCATTATCACTTAGTCATCCAAGGTTTTTTTTTTTCTTTCTTTTTTTTTTTTAAAGCTTTATTTTTATTAAAAGCAGAGTTAGAAAAGAGACACAGAAGTATTTTCCACCCACTGGTTCACTACCCAAATGGCTGCCACGGCAAGGGTTCGGCCAGGCTGAAGCCAGGAACCAGGAGCTTCTTCTTGGTCTACCAGACAGGGCAGGAGCCCACAGACCTGGGCAACCCTCTGCTGCTTTCCCAGATGCATTAGCAGGGAGCTGGATGGGAAGTGGAGCAGCTGGGACTCAAACGGTACCCATAGGGATGCCAATGCCGCAGATGGTGGCTTAATCCACTATGCCATAGCTCTAGCCCTCAAAGTTTCTTTTTTAATAGTATGTTTATCACTGCCTACAAAAATAGGAAGATGGCTTATTATGACTATCTTTATAGGGACCCATTAACAAAGCATGTGTGTTCACATTCCTTTCCAATCCTGTTCCTCTGACCTTTTAGGAAGAAGAGTAACAAGAACAATTTTTCACTTTATTAGAAACAGAAAAAGAAAAGGTATTTAATTTAAAGCACCTACTATGTGTCAGCCACTGTGCTGGGGTATTTAATATGCATTATTTCAGTAAATCTTCATGAGGTAGTTAATTTTTTTTTTTTTTTTGACAGGCAGAGTGGACAGTGAGAGAGAGAGACAGAGAGAAAAGTCTTCCTTTTTCTGTTGGTTCACCCCCCAGTGGCTGCTGTGGCCGGCACGCTGCGGCTGTCATACCACGCTGATCCGAAGCCAGGAGCCAGGTGCTTCTCCTGGTCTCCCATGTGGGTGCAGGGCCCAAGCACTTGGGCCATCCTCCACTGCACTCCTGGGCCATAGCAGAGAGCTGGTCAGGAAAAGGAATGACTGGGACAGAATCCGGTGCCCCAACCGGGACTAGAACCTGGGGTGCCAGTGCCGCAGGCGGAGGATTAGCCTAGTGAGCTGCAGCACCAGCCTGAGGTAGTTAATGTTATGACATAACATTACTACTTATGAATTCAGCAAAGGAGCCTGAAATGTGCAAGACTGGTCCCAAATCAAAGTGTTAGGGCTGATTTGATACCAGCTAGGAGTAACACCAATGCCTCTGCTTTTTAGATCACATTATGTCAACATACACACAAAGGGGGCTACTGGCACATCCTAACTGTCATTCTTCAAGGAGCAGCTCCAATCTCAGCCAGCCATGCAGGCTTTGCTGACATTCCTTATATTTTTTTTCTCTGCTCCTTTATTCAATACTTATAAACATATTTTATTATCCTAAAAATTTTTCTGAAATTGAGACACATATTGTTGTGAGTGGTGGATAATAACTTGGCAGTTTTTTCATTTTTGTTTCTTAATGGCACACAAAATTAAATGCATCTTAAAATTGCTAGCCTGTTTGATTAAGTGAAATATGATATATGCTGCTTTGATACTGAACAGTGGATGTGTCCTGTTAAAATCACATGGCAGAAATAGTTAGTGCTCATTAAATATCCACATGCTTGCCTACTGGCTGCAGCTTCTTTGCTACTCTCCTGTGCCCATGTGGCCAGGTCTGGCCAGTGGATCACGAACAGAGGTGACATGTGTTCCCTCAGGCCCAGTGTCTCTTCTGTTCGCTTTTCCTCGTCACTGCAAACTTGGGAGCCAACAGGTATTAAATACTCATTTATTTCACAGGCGTGCAGTAATATACACTCACCTGACAACTGGACCATGAAGACTCCTTCTGCTGGGCTCCTCCTACGCAAGACTCATTACTTTACACACCTGACACTAAGCAGTGGCCCTGGGGGGCTGCTCCCTGCTTGTATGCTTTTCATCTCTCTGCTTTTCATTACCTGTGCTCTCAGCTAAACATCCAGAGGCAGCAAGCATTCCTCTATGATACCCTGGCTGGGGATGGGGGTGGGGAAGAGAAATAATCTAAAAAAGAGGAACACATGGGGAAACTCTGGATTTCTCATCTTCACATATTTGCTAAGATGCTAGAGGTGACCATGTAGGAACATGAGCTTCGGAATACTTAGCGATTCCACTAAGCTGGAAATATTTCAGCACAGGCCCACTGGCTTTCTGAGAAGCATGCAGGAGAGGCCGGTCCCCAGAACACACCAGCTCTCAAGCTTCACCCATCCTTTTGCGAGTGTACTTTTGGATTTACTTTTTGTGTTATCTCTGGAGAATCTCCTTGGTGGAAACGCCTTGTGGTATTGCCCTGAATTTGAAAAAGTGAAGAGAAAGACGGTTTACTTTGATGTAATCAGATTCTCGGAAATTTAATCCTATATCCTATTTATGGCTGAGCTGGCCATTCAAAATTAAAATGAACCTTTCATCCGTGTGTATCATAAATGGGCATTTATCAGGATTATATGATTTTGCAATCCATCTGAATACGTAACCAGAATTTGTTTTCTTCCCGTTTCCCTATGTAATTACCATGCAACAATAACAAAAGTGACATGTTTGAAGAACAGATAAAATGCTGTAAATTGGCCGGTAATGGTGATATTTCCTCATCTTCTGAAAAACCCATTTATTCTCTCTCAACAAATCAAGGCATTGTCAGCCCATACTCATCTTGTGGCCAGAGGGGCTCCACCAATTTCTGGATGTAAGCGAGTCCTGGAATGCAGATGAGGCCCACTAACGAAGGCTTTCAGCACAAGCAGCTGGTCTTTGCTTGCCTCAATTTCTAAATCATCCATAATGGGGCCAAGACCTCCCAAGCACTAAAAAGAGCGAGCTGACATGCTGGACAAACTGTTAATTTTTTCCTGAAGAAGCTGCTATATTGCACATCTGTCACTGAGGCGCAGACAATTACTCACTGAGTCGGGGAAAAAAAATCTGCCGTGTGTTTCTAGCTGAGTTGTTAAGGGACCTAATGGAGAAAGACAATGGCATGGGAGTCAAAAGAGGCTGGTTCCTGTGTGCTCGGCAATTGTTTCTTCATTTTGGAAGGCTATCTTGTGATATTAAAATATGTGGAGTAGCCTAAGAAGTGTTATGGAAAAGAACAGGAAAGAAATTACATGTGGTACAATAAAAAGATAGATGTATGACGACATAGGAGGGTCAAAAAATAAAGCCTCACAGACTATGCACCATCGGACTTACTGCAGAGACCTGAAGATGCGAGAGCCAGTGTATTAGAAATATCGTGGCTTTGTACTTTTAGTTTCTCACCTTGTGTATGTAATGTAGGTTACCTCTGTTGTTTCCACAGTGAACTGCAGCCGTCAATGAGGAACTTCAGAATCACAGATTGGCCACAAATTCAAGTAACGGAACCTGTATCTTACCCCTCCCTCCCCCTTCCAAGTCATCTGCTTTATTCTAACTGAAATGTTGGCATTTGAAGAAATTCACTTTAATAGGGGATATGAGCATTTGCTTTTGGGAAGCAAGTATTAAATGGGTTAACATTACAAATCTCATTCTTTCTGCTTTTCTTAAAAGAATGCTGCTTTCAGGAAGAAATGAACATTTCTTAGAAATTTACTAGGAAGAAGCAAACAAAATGGTTTTGACTATTTTCCTTTTTTAGGAAACTGCTGTAAGACAGTCATATCTCTTCCATCTTACTAGCTGAGAAATGAAGCATTATATACCCTCTTAAAATGCTTTAGATTTATTTTCAAAGTTCACCTTAATAGGAAGCAAGAAACCCTACAATATTTAAAAAATAACCTTTGCCCACTTCATTCTTAAAAAATTAAGGAGTAAACACAGGACATTCTGACAATGCAACGAGTGAGGTCTGTGCATCTGAGAATGATTTAAACTATCTGACAATCCCAAGATAGGAGACAACTCTAATGTACAGATAAAACTACAAGTGGCAACAGTAGATCATACTCCTGGTAGTTAATGGCACTGACTCACTGGAGTCAAATCTGGATCTACTTAAGATGTCAGGTGTATAAAGTAATGATTCTTTGCTTAGGAGGAACCCAGCAGAAGGAGTCTTCATGGTCCACTTGTCAGTTGAGTATGTATTACTGCACGCCTATGAAATAAATGAGTATTTAATACCACTGGATAAAAAAAGGAACACATACTAATATAACTCTACTCAATATTTTGGAAGAAAAGATAAAATTGAATCAACATAAAGAGTGAAATGCTTCTTCTAGCAATTAAAACAAAATTTAGCACATTCATGACAATTACAAAACATCTAAACTACCCAAGTAACTTCATGAGAGGCTCTGGTTCCAGCAGGAAACAGAACGAATGTGACACATGTGACTGTGATTGATCTTTAAGTAACTTGAGAGAAAACCCTGAATAACAATCATAAATCCTGGAGTGGAAAGAAAACTTAAGCCAACTCTTATGTACAGATAAAATGAAAAGTGGCACAGCAGATCATACTCCTGGCAGTTACTGTCAGTAACCAGTCTAGCCCAGCTTCAGAGAAAACAAACAAGAAAATGTGGCAATGCAGGTCACGGTTCACTATGAATAAATTTGTGAGTCAAATAAGTTTACCAATTTCTTTCTCTAACTTCTTTTGAAATATTGAAAATTTCCAAGACTTAAAGATAACAATGATTTTACTGCACTATTTAATATTGCCGATGGGCAGTACATTTTAAAAAAAAACTAAAGGTACTTTCAACTCTATTTTTTCTTGTTTTTAACTTTTTTTTTTTAACTTTAAGGTAAGAAGGAAATATTTCAAGTATAAAGACAAGGACCACTTATAAATTACACTCTCAAACATTGCTTTATTCTTTCATTATGTGTTGTACTGTTAATAATCGCTTACTACCAAAAGAAAAAAAAACTAGAGAAAAATCCAAAATATTCTTTGCTAACAACTTCATTTTACAATACCAATTTAGATCACTTTTCTCTTTGAAAGACAAAATACAGGTGAAAATGATTTTAAAAAGCATGTCACCAGTGATTTTTCTCTTTGCTTTCTGCTTAAAATGAAACGTACTGAAGAGAAGCAATTGTCAGTTCAATTAATTACAAGAATAACAATTTGAAAGGTTAAAATAAATGTTCATAAAATGCAATATTTTGCAATCATGACTGTACATGGTAGACATATGTGCACAGAAGATACCCCTCTATGTACACATTATGCATATCTTTAACCCATTGTCTTAACTTCGGCTTAACTCATACTACATATGAGTTATAAAATCTATGCATTCAAATCACTGATACCATTAATTGGCAACTTTTAGTTAGCAATGAATCTCCTTCTAAAGAGCTGCCATACCATTTAGAAATAAAGGCAAACAAACCTGAGGGGAATGTAACCTTAAAAATTGTATCTGGGGAGAAGGAAGGAAGGAAATGACTAAAGCAAACAGCCTAATCAATATCAAGCACAACAAATACATAAAAGAAAAAAGTCAAATTGCTAAAGCAGCCATGCTCAGCCTCTCTAAGGTATCGCAGGAATGGGTAACTTGGATAGTACGGGAGAGACCTATGCACTCTCAAAAAATGTAGCATAACCAATGGGTTTGATGTGAGATATGAGATACTGCGGAATAGAAGAGCAGCTTTACAAGAGAGCAGAGGAACTACCTCACACCTTTTTTAAGGACATGTGAATAAATGAGATATTCTAAATCATGAGCTCCATTGGATACTTTGGGCTCTAAGGGTGCAATAAATGGGAATATTAACTATAACGATATGTAAATAATAACTCTGTAGGCTTCATATCTAAAAGGACATTTGATTTACATTAAAAATTCCTTATTTTAATTGTGAGTATGTATTTCTTCAATTAAGTTTAGGAACAACCAGAACATCAGGTTGGCACTGATTTTTCTCAATGGCTGAATGTGAAGGCATATCTCTAAGAAGTATGGGGGAAGCTTGGGATGTTGTCACTTCTCTAAGTGTTGCTTCATACATTCTGTAGAGTTTAACACATAAAAGGAATACGAAATATTTTAAGTTCTCTGGTAAGCCATATTTGTAGGCTCCTGGTATCAAGATTAAGAAATTTTCTTTTTGCAGAAAATATGAAGATGAATTTTGGGGTGTGTTAGAGAAGCCAAGTAAACTCCTTAGAGGGGTTGCATTTGAACTTTGGTTTAACTCATACTACAATATGAGTTATAAAATCTATGATTTCAAATCACACCCATCCAGAAAGGCAATCAAAAAAACCCTTCATAAAGACTGAATATTTCATTAAGGAGTTCCCCCATAGTAGCTTGGGAAATGCAATGCTTTTCTTCACTGTGCAAGTTTTACATTCATTGGACATGATGGAGTAAAAAGAATTGCCAAGTCCTCGGGAGTCTTAAAACAGTCTCACAATGGTATCATCGTTTGTTACCAGTTGCTCAGCATTTGACTTTTTGAAATTCTAGGAATTTAGAACTTCAGGCTTTGGAGAAAAAAAAACAAAAAAAAAAAAACAAAAACGAAAACAAAATAAAGCTTTTGAATAGATCTTAGAACACAATACATTATCATAAAGAAATTTTAAAATCGGAATATAATCTCCCCTCTTTCCCCCTCTTCATAGACAGAACATTTAAAAAATCATTAAAAATGGCAATTTTCTAAGTGACAAGCTTGAAAAAAATTAATCACATAATATGGTTACCACAGGGTTACTTTATCTCATAGGAATGCTTCAAAAAAGCAACTCATCTGCTATTCTACAGTCCCTTAACCAATCTTTCCTCTTATAACCATACCTCTAGAAAAGAAAGTAATTCTTACAACAAATGTGTGCATTTGGTAAACCAGCAAGGCTTCAAATTGTTTCAAATTCAAACTTCCCCCTCCCTAGTTGGCAGTCATTTATTTAGGGACCACCTGAGAAACTTTAATTAAATGTATAAACTTCCTTTACTGCCTTGTAAGAATTCTTTTGGGGATTTAAAAAATTCAAAAAACCCATGAGAATGATGTGATATTACATATGTAATCTCAATCTTTACCCAACCAACATAGGTCACTATAAATACAACTGTTATCGTTAATAGTTATTAATAATGAAATTCTTGGTAATGAAGATAACAAATCACTTCATCTAAACCAAGAGCAATTTAGAATTTCTGACAGGAAGTAACTGATCCAGCAATCACTCAATCTTTGGCACATGATGATAAGGACTTGTTTTGTTTTGTTTTAGAGGAATAGCTTACATCTCATTAAGCGCAAATTAGTTCTGTGCACTCCCTCTGTTCATCTCTTAAATGGGTTGGGCCATTGTGAGAAATTTGAATTCTTGAGAGAGTCATTTTTAAATCTTCAAATGAATTTATTCAATATTCTAACAACTTAGTCCAATGATTAAAATCAAAACTCAGTTTAACGCATTTGAGTTGATCTTAAAAAAATATCAACTTTGGGAAGAAAGAGGTAGAAGTAAGTCTGGGTTAATAGAGTTTACAGTTTAGTAATGGTGAATTTAAAAAATACATTTTTTATAAATGTACTTATACATTTAGATAACTATTTTATGTTCTAAATGAGGTAAAATTTATATTATCTGCATTAATGTTGAGGGCACTGTGGTGATAACAATGAAGAGGTTTACTTTGTCAAAATGTCTGAGGGAAATATTAATGCTGCTTATCAACTGTGAACTTCATCCTACATTGTCCAAAGATAGAAAATTAATGGGTAAAATACTGGGAAAAAATCCTTATGAGAAAACCAAATTCAAGGGATATGAAAATTGTCAAGCCTTTCGAACAAAGATTTGCTTAGGACTTCACTGATGGGATAATAGGTTTTTTTGGGTTACAACAAGTAATGAGGCTATGAAGCATCATCCTTTCAGGCCGGCTCCATTTTAAAAAACTGTGGATGTGCTCACGTTTGCCTGGATCACACTCATGCATGAATCAAGCAAAGCATTAGAAGGTACTGAAAGATGAGATCAAAATAAGTAAGAGGAATGAGCAGCTCTTTATACCAAGAAATAACTCAAAAAAAAAAAAAAAAAAAAGAAGGGGAGAGGTTTTCACTTTAGCACCATGAATTGTGATGAAATCCCAGTTCTAACACTGTGGCAGTACTGTGTGCAGTTAGGAAGCTAGAGTGATGATATTGAGGAAATGCAGACTTCTGCTTCAAAAACAGAAGCACGTTGTAATTTAAGGACAACAGGACCTAATGAATAACAAGTGCAAAGCATTTCTTCTTTGCCTTTCTTCTTAGGTGGATTTTCCTGAATTGGGGGTCGTAGTTACAGGAGCGTTTTTTGGTAGAGGAAATCCAAGTCCTAAGCCTTTTGGCCTCTGCATGGCTTGAATGGGCTCAGAGATCCCTTTGCCGTCTCGTCCAAGGCCTGATCCAGGCATCCAGCCCATATTCTGAAGCATTCGGTTTCCAATGTTGTTTTCTAGGATTGGTTGGGCATTTTCACCCACAAGTCCTGAAATGAAAAAGTGATAATTGTGCATCAGAAGGAACACAGTTGAAGATCTTAGGATATGAAAACCACATGCTTGAAACATTTTTTTTTTTTTTCAAAAAGGTACCAAGGAGGGTCGTTTCTTCATCTTTGAAAACACACACAGTAGTCAGATCAATGTAAGAAAGATCTTGCTTAGAATTTCATTTCCACCACTTTGAAGCAGGATAAATTATTTAAGACCCTCTGAGCTTTTGTTTTCTCATCTGTAAAAAGTAGGTATACTACACCATACACTGCTTATCTCACAGAAAGTAGTACTATCAGATGAGATCATGAATGAGTGGTCTTCTACAAGTTCATGGAAAATGGATATTATGAAAAAAATGATCCATGGATTTTAAAATATATTTGCAGCAAAATAGATTCCATTGTTTCTGATTTTTTTTTTGAAGTACCTCAATATGTAAAGGTAATTGTCAGTAAATTGTGAAGTACTCTACAAATGGATATTTTTTCTTTCTATTACAATTAAAGTCTCAGTGAGTAATTCTGAAAATCACTAACTTATAGCATAATATCTTACATTTGCCCAGGACTTTGACATTCAGCAAAACCAAATTCAAACTAAACCAAAAGCACTACTGATGGCATTCTAAATTCCTAGGAATTTATATTCTTATAATCCCCTTCTTGTTATTTATTATTCAGTCTGTACACATATGCATCTTTTAGCTCTCTTCTTTCCTTCCAGGTCCATGTTTTAATGAGTATAGAGATGGGTAAGGAGAGGAAAATAATACTGAAATTTAAATATATATGTATATATAAACACACACATATAATGTAAAAACAGATATATATCTCTCACCACATATAAAATAGTCCTTCTTATTTCTTGCTCTTCCTCCTCCTTCTGTCTACCTCCCCTTCTCACCATCTTCATTATTTGGCAAGGAATAGTCTAGTGCTTGTCATGAGAATTAGATAGAGTTGTTGTTTTCTTTTCTTAGCAAAGACACCTGAGAAATGCATCTATTTTTAAGAGTTCTCTTGGGTGACAGTTTCAAAGACAAGTTTTTTTTATTTAAAATTGGATTTTAGGCCCATATGGGAAAAGTTGAGCATATATACTGTTTGATTTTAGGGAAAAACTTAGGAGTATTAAATATTTGAAGTAAGTGAACTGAGAAATTAACAAATATCATACATGTCAAAGAATCACAAGAACCTGAGATCTTTCTTGTAATTGCAGGCACGGACTTGGTCTGTCTGCCCCAGGTACGGTACAGGTTAGTACTCCTTGTTTGGTCTGTATCTGTTCATACTGTAGTGGCAGCAATTAGATTATGGTACAAGAAAAGAATATAGCAAGCAAATCTCGACCTAGCCAGATACAAACAAATAGAACTTTAATTACCAAAGAGCATTTCTTGTGGTTACTTCCTTTCAGAAGACAAAAGTGGTTATCAAATCAACTAGCATTAGAGACTGTGTAGATTAGAAAAAAAGATTAGAAAAGGTAGGTAGTGACTGTATCTTCATATAACCTTTGCTTTAGTGAGAACACATTCAGTCCAATCTCTTCCACCAGGGCTTCTCACAAAAGTGCTGTAGAGCTCTGGAGTTGCACACTTATGGGGATGCAGTGCTTGACTGACATTCCTTCCCTGGGCCTCCAAGGTTAAAGATATCTTACTTTTCAAAGATCTGCATGATGTTTAGTGTACCAGTTGAGCCCTGGGTCTAGCGTACTTGTATTTATGCCCTGAAATGTGGGCTGGATCTTCCTACAAGGAGGCTTAGATGGGCAGCTTTTGACAAGACTGCTCACTGCTTTCCAAAGCTTGTGAGTCACATGTCTTTCTAGGACCAACCTAGACCTCCCCGCCGCCCCCCATTGACCTTTTCTATCATCACATATTTCCTCCCTGACTCAGGATTATGACACTGCACATACCCAGCAACAACAACAACAAAAGTTGAGAACTTCTGTCCCTTCTGTCCCTCAGAACTCCTTTTCTGAGCCTATGCTCATGATCGCAGTGGTGACACAGACAGAAAAATCCTTAAGATTCAGTCACAACAAAAATATTACCTATGGGACTCCAAAGTATTCTAGTGCTCTATTTCTTGGCCTGGGTCATGGCTGCACAAATGGTCAACTAATCATTATTCTTTAAACGTATATATATATATATATATATATATATATATGTCTATGTGTTCTTTGGTATACGTATTTCACAGCAAAAAGTGAAATAATGATGAAAGAACTATTGTTTGTGGAACCAGTAGTATATCTGAAAATTTGTATCTGGCATTCTGGCAAACAGCAGTGGGTTGTTTCTTGTGGTTTTTGACTTGTAAAAGAAGGAAAACTGCAAAGTGTTGGAGATGAGTTTTCTAAGTGTAACTCTAATTTACTACAGAGCAATCATTCATTGATTTGCAGAGCCCCTTATGGGACATTTTGGGATGCTCAATCTTCATTACATTTTAGGAGTGAGAATAGAATGAATCACTGCCATTTGCAAAATTTATTATCGGGAATTAAAGATTAAGTAAACAGTGACTCTGGACACATCAAATGGATTCTTACTTGGAAGCAAGCACTTTAACGTGAAACAGAAAAAAAACATTTCCATTACCTGTAGTTTGAATGGCCATGTCTGAGGTCAAAGAAAATATATTGCATAACATTATTTACTGAGGGCAAAATATGTGTAAATAGAGATTACAGGTAGACAAACTCAAAGAAAAGCCATTTACCAATAAATTTTGTTGAGCAAAAGAGTAATTGAGTTTTTATTTTGAATTTATGTTTAAAGTGACAACCAAGGCAGGCTTCCAAAACATGTAATTTTTGTCAAAACAGCTGCTGATTGGGTATGCTAGGTTCAACAGTGTACCAGCAGTCAGTCTTATAACCCTGAGTTTTTGGTGATGGCCATGAATTAATTCAATTTCATTCGTAAGCTAAAAGCAGATCAGAGGTCTAATGTTGCCATAGGCTACACATCTGTTCACTCACATTTCGGACGCAACAATTTGCAAAAATTCAACTTTAAAATTTAATTTTACGAAAAAAAATAAGGCCAATTAAAAAATTTCTACATAAAACTGCTAAATTATGGTCAATTTTCAGCTCTACAGTTAACAGCAAGTGAAAAGAATTCACTTTCATAATTTTCAAATATTTTGTTTCAATCCAGGGGTGGTCTGACTATTCTCATGTTTATGTTTTTAATATAGGTGGAAACTAACTCATTTCCCCCACCTCTATCTCTTATAATGCTGAGTTCATTTCTCTTCTTTAAAATAAAGTATTGTTTATACTTGAAACAAAAAAGGAAGAAAAAAGTTTAACAGTTAATTCCTCAAATGCTAAAGCTTTCCCCATAGAAACGCAACCTAAAAAAGTCAAAAGTCACAAATACTTCATTTTTCATGGAAGATGATACTAGCCCTACTATTGGTCTCTCATCTGTCTTTTATGAGATTAAAGCGTGGGAGGGGAATAACTCTGTCTCAGCACAGTATATACCATAACCATAATTTCCCCTTCTTCTGCTCTCGCAGTGTTAAATCCTTTAAGTCCTTTCCTAGAACGCTCTTCTGCTCCGGCAGTTTTCACAAAACATAGCCTGCAAACCCTTCTGCATGCTCCCACTCCCAGCCCTGTATGCTGGATCACTTGTTTCTATTACAGCTGAGTAGGTCCTTTCCCTTCAAATCTTCCAAAGAGTATTGTGGAGGGTAATTCACTTGCGTAATTGGTTCAAGAGATGAAAATCTTGTAACGGCCTCTCTTAGCCACTAATCTATCCAGCTGACTGCAAGCCTAATTGGCAGCTTGTTTAGTAATTTGGCTCTGAAAGTGTTGTATTGATGTTGGATCAACAGCCAATGGAAGGGGAGGGGACACATGCTGCCTCCCATATAACAGCGAATGCACTAATATTACGAAGACACTTAGTAGTTTGTGGTCACTCTTTCTTCCCATCTTCTTTTTCTTATCACTTCACTAGCCCACTGAGGGACAGGGCTATTGATATCATTATTAGAGATGTTAGTAAAACAGCAAGTTACTTTCAGTAAACTCATTATGGGACCTCAATTCCATTCTCAATAAGAGGAGAGCCATGATTTTTGAAGATGGTTAATAACTCAAATTTTTGAAGACAGTAACTCAAGGAACAACATTTAGTATAATTTGAGATGTGAGATAGTGGTAGATGCTACTATTTGTCAAGGGCTTTAATTTTTTAATACAGTAAGAAAAACTCACTAATTCAGACTACTTTGTATTTTATCTGCCACATTGCAGATATTTCTCATATATTTCTTAAAAATAAAGTAAGTTCAAATAGTTAGTTGCAACAATGGCAATTCAAAGAAACCAGCATCTATTTTCTAGAAAAGGAAAATGTGGTCTACTATTGACATATTTGGAGAGGGGAGTGTTCTTATAAAGAAATATTTTGTTGTAAAACATATATTTATCATGGAATGATCATCAAAGCCAAAAAAAAAAAAAAAATACACCTTAGGGCCGGCGCCCTGGCTCACTTGGCTAATCCTCCACCTGCAGTGCCGGCACCCCAGGTTCTAGTCCCGGTTGGGGCGCTGGGTACTAGTCCCAGTTGCTTCTCTTGCAGTCCAGCTCTCTGCTGTGGCCCAGGAAGGGCAGTGGAGGATGGCCCAAGTGCTTGGGTCCCTGCACTCGCATGGGAGACTAGGAGGAAGCACCCGGCTCCTGGCTTCGGATCAACACAGTGCTGGCCGTGGCGGCCATTAAGGGAGTGAACCAAAAGAAGGAAGACCTTTCTCTCTGTCTCTCTCTCTCTCACTGTCTATAACTCTAAAAAAAAAAAAAAAAAAAAAAAAAAAAAACTTAAAAATCTGTTACCCTAAATTTGTAAAGCACAGAAGGGTGAATATTTGCTGTAACATCATCCAGACCATTTGTTTCCTGTCTCCTATGTACCTGGTACAAGGTATCAGCATTCTGTAGGTGATATCCATTATCTCTATTCTTCACAACAACTGTGCTAGGGAGAGGGAATTTAATGATTCTCAAAGAGATGAGCCAAATTGACCTGACCATATAGTGAGTACGGTAGGATTTAACTTTAGTTAAGGTTACTCCAAAAGCCTACACATCTTCTATTACCTGCACTGTCAACTGTTGAGAATTTTTAGTAGAGATAATATTTCAAACAATATTTTTTTATTTATTTTAATTTTTAACAAAAGATATTTATTTATTTATTTATTTATTTATTTGAAAGTCAGAGCTATGGGGAGGAGAGAGAGAGAGAAAGAGAGAGATCAAGGTCTTCTATCTGCTGGTTGCCTCCCAGAAGGCTGCAATGGCAAGGGCTGAGCCAGGCCAAAGCCAGGAGGCAGAAGCTCCATTCAGGTCTCCTATGTGGATTCAGGGGCTCAAGCACTTGGGCCATCTTTCACTGCTTTCCCAGCTGCATTAGCAGGTAGCTGGTTCAGAAGTGGAGCAGCAGAATATGAATCAGTGCCTCTACAGGATGCTGGCATCACAGGCAGTGGCTTTACCTGTTATGCCGTAACACCAGCCCCACAACTGTATTTTAATAGGTTGTTGGGTAATATGTGAATTGCAACACTAACTTCTCTCAATTTATATATGGAAAAAGCATGGTATATATACACTGAAACATTTGGAAAAATTTGAAATAAATAATGTTTATAGTCTTTGGAAATTAAAAAAGTCTCCATTTCTATAATTTCTTTTGATCTTCCTTATCAATAGGAAAGGTGGGGATTAGTGGCCCTATTGTATACATTAAACTGATGTTTAGAGAGGGAGTGTACCTGTCTAAGTCAACTACCTAGTAAGTGTCCCAGTTAGAACATTTACTTAGGGCATCTGAGTGCAAATATTACTTTTCCTATTGACTGAAATAATATAATATTATATCATCAATATGTTATTCTGTCATTTCTTCTGCCACATTTTTGCAACTGACTGAGGTTTTATTCTATTCAGAAACTTTAAATTCTGGAAAAAATTTTAGCAGCTTTAAGCAGTATAGCAAGTCTTACTAAAAAGATTGTTCTGTCTCCTGAAATACCTCAAGATTCATTTTTGCTTGTTAGAATTCTAGCTACTTTCACTTTCTTTGGCTTGTATCTAAATCATACCAAATGTTTTACTTGCATTTACTGTGAATAGCACACACTAGGTTTTGTTCTTTTATCCATTAGGATAATCCCTGAATTAAACTGATGCATTTACTCCATTTACATTTATTGTGATTACTGATAAATTTGTATTTCTTTTTTATCATTTAATGCAATTTTTATATTTGTCTTTATTTTGAGAGGCATGAGAGTGCTTCTGTCTGCTGGTGTACTCCACATATGCTCACACTGGCCAAGGCTGGGCTGGGGCAGGAGCCAGGAATTCAATCAAGGTCTCCCAAATGTATAGCAGGAATCCAAATACTTGGCCATTGGCACTGCCTCCCAGGGTCAGCATCAACAGGAAGCTGGAATCAGGCGTTGGAGCAGGGAATCAGACCTAGACACTCTAATATGGGATGTGATATCTTAACTAGCAAGTTAATCACTAGGCTACAGGCCCACCTCTTAAGGTTATTAATAATGCTTTTTCTATATATTTTTATTTCTTCCTTTCTGACATCTACTAATTGATTATAACAGCTTGGAAACTATACACTGTATTTGTATTATTTTACAAATTACTTTTAAAGAGTCAACATGTCTAACTGACTTATTTCCTCAAATTTTATTCATTACTGTTCAGAATTTTAGTTCCATCTTATTAATCATCTCTATGGTCACTGTCACCACCATCATTACTATCTGTATGCATTCAACATTAGTTTAGCTTTAAGTACATGTTCAACAATCTTCATTGTCTACCATTCCTCCTGATTGCCATTCTTTTCCAAATCAATTATTTTGTTCCACTTAAGGTAAAAAATTTAGTATGCTAGGTCTTTACCTGAAAATCACTTTATTTTATCCTCATTGTTAGGTAATAGCTTAACTGGATATATAACTTAGATTAATCCAGTCATTTTATCTAAGTACTTTGAAACATTATTTCTTATCTTCTAAACTGTACTGCTGTTTTGAAGTTTACTACTTGTATAATTTCATAGTATGGAGTCTATATCTCTTCTGTGGCTATTCTTAAGTTCTTCTCTTTACCTATGGTGTTCTGAAATTTTGTTATATATGTCTAATTATGATTTTATTTATATGTAACATTTCTTCACACAGACTTGGACTTCCTGACTTTGAAGATGCATTTTTTTTTTTAATTTGAGAGACAAAAGGAGAGGGAGAGAGGTAATTTCTTCAGATTTCTCTTAAAATTCACTGTCTTTTGGCTGTACTAAAACTGTCACTTAATCTGTGCAGTTATAATTTTAAGATATTTTCATAGTACATAATACATAATTATTCCTTTTCATTTTTCTAAAAGATTTACTTATATATCTGAGAGGCAGAGTTACAGGGAGATAGGGAGAGACAGAAAGAGAGAGAGAAGGAATTTTTTCCATCTACTTTGGTTCACTCCCCAAATAAAGCCAGGAGCCTGGTGGCAGGGGCCCAAGGACTTGGGTCATCTTTTGCTGCTTTCCCAGGTGCGGTAGCAGAGAGCTAGATCAGAAGCGGAAAGGTTGGGACTCAAACTGGTGCTTAAGTGAGATGCTGGTGTGGCAGGTGACAGGCTTAACCTGCTGTGCCACATGTCGGCTCCTCCTTTTCAGTTTTGAAACTGTTAGTATAACACATTTTTCAGTTTTAGTTTATGAGATCATCTTCAGCAGATTTTTATTTGTGGTGGTTCTGTGAGGTTTGGGTTGAAGGCATGTACCTCCAATGTACATGTGCTTCAGGGATCTGTTTTTATGTCAATATTTTGATGTGATGTAATTTTAAACTCGTGACTCATGAGAGAATAACTTGTTGGTTACAAATTTTAGTAAGTTTTCTATATGGATCCCAGGTAGAAACATTATTTATTTTCCCCTTTTGCAAATAGGTGGGGTTTGTTTCTGCTCTGATCATTTCCCAGGATGGAGCTTCCTGGAAGTTTTGACTTGACAAGGAACCTCACATCCAGATCCCAGACCTGGCTCTCTTCCCATGGGGGCTCTAACAAAAAGATTTCCAGATTTCTGAGATGGGCCACAGTATTTGTGGACATGGGGGTGTGGTCATCGGATCAATTTTAGACCTGAACATTTCTTTGTCTTTCCTGCATTCTCAGCTTTATATCTAAAAAGATGGCATTACATTTTATTCGGCATTTCCAGTTATCCTGTAGTTAAAATCTTTCCTCATTATTTAGTTTGTCATATTGCCAGGAATGACTGTTTTTTTTTTTTTTTTAATACCAGTTTGTAATGTTCCCTAGCATGAATGCTAATGAGACTTGTTCAAGACTACTAAAATGCATAAATAAAAGGAGGTTTGGTGGTGTGTGTGTCTAGGTATGAAGGGTTGTTTATGTCCTAGGCTTTTGCTGTACATTTAGACACTCTGGTTTCAAACTTAGTAATATAGGAATGAATTATCTAGCCTAGTATGTAAGATGTGTGCATCCCACATTGGAGCATCTGGGTTCAAGTCCTGGCTCTGGCTCCCTGCTGATGTAGATCCTGGGAGGCAGCTGTGATGGCTCAACATTGTATTCCCAGCTCCTGGCTCCTGCTCTGCCTTAGCCCCAGCTGTGTAGGCATTTGGGGAGTGACCCAACAAATGGGAGTCTCTGTCTCTCTGTTTTTCTCTGTCTCTGTACTTCACAAAACCAAACAAGACAAAACAAAACCAAAAAAGCTGTAGCCACAAATATCTCAACAAAAATACTTAGATCTTTCAATACCAAATCCTTTGTAAACGGACTTCTCCCTAAAACATAGACCATAACCAATATTGCTATTTTTTAAGAATGTTTATAATATTTCTCCTGTTTTGCTCACTGTTTTTTTTTTCACCTTTACAGGTGACATTTTTCAAACCATTAAATGCATTCTGCTGGCAAACCTTCTAGCTTCAGTAGTTCTCAATTTTATAACAGTAAATCTACATCCTTTGCTACTGAGACCTCCACTATCTTATGGTGTATGACTTTCAGGCAGAGAACAAGCTATACATAAAAAAAATCAATATCTAACCTTATCAATATTCATTTTACTTTGTCAATACAAAATACAAAGGTGAAAGAGCAGTAAATAAGCTAAAGCACTGAAATAAATTTGGTGTTCCTGTCACAATTAATAAATGTTCAACTGATAACAAGGCTGGCTGGTCTGGGGCATTGTAAAGTGGCAAAATTATGCTTCAAAGCTGTTGCTACAAGAAGATCAGAAACATTTTCAGTATCGGCAGGTAAACTGGATCCGATTTTGTGTTCAGTGGGGACTTAGATTTTTTAAAAAAATATTTACTATGAACGTAATATATTATTATTTATCCTTAGGGTCATAAATTATGATATAAACATAGTTTGGGATTATAAATTTAAAATGCCCAGATACAATTTTCTGGCATTCTTTTCTAAAAGTGCTGTTTGTATAATATTTCAAATATCAATTGGAGGGAATTACCAAACCATATTCAAGCTGTCAGTCTTTTAACTCTTACTCCCTGTTTCAAATGAGAGAGCTTTATCTTCCTCTGTATTTTTCCAGCTTAGATTTAATGTTGACTAAAGGCAAAATATATCTCAATTCAATTTAATGTGCTTTCTAAGAGGTCTGCAAGGGCTTGTAAAACAGCAAGAATATTCTTTAAAATAATTCTACATGTGAGCTCAACTTCAGAGGTTTACAAATTATAACAGATTCTTTATTATGTGACTGAGGATATTCCAGAATTTGAAAATTGTAATCTTCAGAGGCAAGATGATCTAGGATCCATAACCTCATTATCAAAGTGTATTTATGCAAAAGCATTTCTTATGTGAATTCAGATAATAATCTTCACCTTAGAGTTGATTCATTAGTGTTAGAAGATATCCTATTTAAAACTGAGAACTTTAAAATAACCTCAATCTCTTCCTCTTTGAGAGAAGCAGTTATGCATAGATTTAAAAAATACATTGAAAACCATAATATCATTCACCTCCTCCAGTACTTTTTGAGTTAATTAAAAATGCATTACACTTCTACAAATTTTATCTTTAAATAAAAATACAGCAGTGTAATAAAAATCCTGACTCTTAAGAGAATCATGACAATTTTGAGATGTAACATCTCAAATATGCTGGTGAAAGTTTATGAAAAAAAGCTATTTTAGGCTAACATTTAATGTTTGTACCCATACTCCATATAGATGCTTTCCTCTGATGTTACTGAGTTGTAACACCAAAACTGCCTGGTAGAAATAATTGTATTACCCACTCTTCAAGCACTGTGCATTTTCCTTCTCACTTCCCGGATGTTCAGAGCGTTTGGACCTGACTCATTGCTGACAGAATGGTGCCTTAGTAGCATGCCTAAGACTGCTCTTGTGCTGTCTTTGCCACTAATGCTTGAATCACTGAAAGGTAAGAGAATTCAGGTGACCATTCAGCTTTAATGGGAACGTTAAAGAATCCTACACCTGCCTTATGAAATATTTGAATGAAAGAACTTATGTATTTGATCTAGAATTGGCTAGATGAGTATATTCTTTATATAGAGATATACTTCTAAAGTGTTTCATGAATATACTGTATTTCTATATATCATAGCTAAATACATCATCTATACAATTCAATGCATATAACAGTGAGTTCAATCAACAAAAACAATAGGACAGTCTCACAAAGAGGCTGTAAGTATGTTATTATGGAAAGAGCATGGGGGTTAGGAATCACTGACCTAAGCTTACATCTCCGCTTCCCATTCAATAATTATATCATCTTAGGTAGCTAGCCTAAACCTGCACCTTAATTTTCTGATCTGTAAAATATTAGCAACATCTAGCTTATAGAGTTATACACCTAAAATTATGAAGTTTCAGGTATATAGCAGGTCCCCAGTAAGTGGTAAATATCACTCTATATAAGCACAAATGTGCTATATACACAAAACATTCCCCAATTCCAAATCCTGAAATTTCATACCACTAGAAGATGAAGAGCAGATATCGTGACTAAATGCATGCCTGTTTAGTGTAGCCCTTTATATGGAATAATTGCATAAGGAATCCTCCGATTTTAAGTAATTCCTGAATTTTTTGGAGCTGAACTATGCAATGCGTTTCCTAAACAGAGAATGTAAGCTTTACATCTTTTACTTCCTTTAAAATAACCAGGCCAACAAAACAGAAATAACAAAAAAGAAAAGAAAGAAAGGGGCCTGCATTGTGGCATAGCAGGTAAAGTCACTGCCTGCAATGCTGGCATCCCATATGGGAGACGGTTAGAGTCTCGGCTGCTCCACTTCTGATACAGCTCCTTGTTAATGTACCTGGGAAAAGCAGCAGAAGATGGCTCAAGTGTTTGGGCCTCTGCCACCCCTATGAGAAACCCAGATGAAGTTCTTGGCTTCCAGGTTTGGCCTGGCCAAACCTTGGCCATTGCAGCCATCTGGGGAGTGAATCAGAAGATGGAAGATCTCTGTCTCTCCCTCTCCCTCTCCTTCTCTCTCTCTCAAATAAATCTTAAAAAAAAAAAAGGCAGGAAAAGGAAAAAAATCTATCTGTATATATATATATATATATATATATTTCTTGTCACTGCTTATTCTATTGATATGGTTCTTATTTTCATAATCTATATTTAACATCATTTTTCTTAGAAAAGATTGTTCAGATGAAAGGAAGTCAAGTGAGAGTTTATAAATCTGGAATGGTTAAGGATCCCAGGCAATAGGCCAAGGTTGTTACTCTTAGTTAACTGACCAAGTATCCACTTTGGCTGCACTTTCTCATAGATTTTGCTACATCATAACCCACCATAGCTAACTATTTTATAATCCTATGTGACTGTGTACATATTAATGCCCAGGTGACTTCCTTCTGTTACTGTGCCTCACTTACCACTGCTCTTGCATTACATATTAATCTTACTCAATATTCCATTACCAAGCACAAGTCTTTACCATTTCCAAACCATGGTTCTCCCAAACCATGCACATAATAAGAATTATATGGTATCAGAATGATAATTTTTGCAGGAGAAATGAGATTTTCTTTTATCCTAAAGCTAATGATGTCTAAATAAGGGAAGGTGAATCTAAGACCACTGGGTGGCCAGGATTAGAAACTAGACTGCCACATGTATAAGCCAAGTTCCCATCTACTACTGCTACATGGGGCACGTGTTTTAAGGCTGCTGCTTTATCTTTTGAATTTTTTACTTATTATCATTTTGTCTATATATGCCTATTTCCCCAACAAGTCCGTAAATTTCCTAAGACCAAAGATATAACCTTTGAAATTTTTGTATCTGTTATTTCTTCACACAAAGTGTTGCATTTGGGCAGGCGTGTAGCAAGTACTTTATTGAATGGCTACCTGGAAAATTTGCAGAAGGAACAGGTAATACAACCTGACACCAAAATCAAATGATTTGTTTTAATTGTTTCTTGCAACTGCACTACTTACGAATTATCTATTTTACACCTGATGATTTATGAACTCTACACTGGAGCTCCACTCCAACACCTCCTTTATTTTACCTGCTGCAGTAGGTCCAGGCAAAGGTGCAGCTTTTCTCCTCCGTTTGATATCTCCCGTGCATAAGGATCCTAAATGCATGCTTGTTTGCCTACAAATAATTATCAGAAAAAACTATTAACAAAGGAGGGAAAAATGACACATAAATACACAGCTTGTATAATCTGAACTTAAATCAAAACATTCTCAACAAAGATGGAGCTGCATAGTAAAACCACCAATCTTGTTTATATCGAAACGTAATTACGTTTGTTGACAAGCGTTCAGCAGCTAAATGCGCCATCATAAATTGTTACTGGAATGAATAATATAAAAGGAATGCTTTTTAATTTTCAAAACTGGCAATCTTTCTGGCTCAACATAAAATCAAGCACTGTTGCTTCTGACAGGAAAATAGCTAAGATTAATTATCTAAAGAGATCACAATATTGTTGCTAGGTTATCAATTGGTTACTAATGCTTTACTGTCAGAACAACATTTATTACAGGAAAAGTATGATCAATTTCTTTTAGGATATTATGCAGCAGTGAATTCTTTTAAAACATTTAAAATAAATGGAAGGAAAGTGATGTTTCCCCTTATAACTCATCTCATTAGAATTCTTTAATTAATTATTTACTAACTAGGTGAGAAAATGTAATTTGAACACATTGATGCTCGTCTACTGCTACCGAGTAGTCTAACATGATACTGGAGTATCTTTGGAAAGCCATGATACATCAGATCTGAGAATGGACCTTCAGATATCTTGGAATCAGTTACAGTTAGATTATTCTGTCTACTCTTTGTCTCCTACATTAAAGAGTTTTGTAAAAACAAGAAATGGGCCAACTGGAAATCAAAAAAGACTAAAAAAAACAAAAACAAAGGAAAGGATTTAAAAGTCTTCAAATTTTCAAACTATGGAAGGATCCTGTGTTTGTTTCCTGGTTCATAATTTTTGATGTGGGTTTGGGTTAGGACCTAGGGATCATGAAGCAGAGATAAATGAAGCATGGTTACTACAGTACAAGTTCTTTCAGTAATATACTGATATAGCTGATTTCCTGGTGTTTTCAAGTATCCAACTTGAAAATAACCATATTATTACACAGAATATAAAAGCCAAGCTATATATATGAATATCTGTACTACACACATACATCAGAGGTTTTAATATAGTGAAAAATTAGTACTGGGTTGTGGAGGCACAAAGTCAAGTCACAATGACCAACCTGGATAATCCAAGGGATGAGCATTTAAATAAAATATGCCGTGAGCATCTATCAATGTAGCTTAACAATAAATGGAGACTTCTCTTGAAATTTTTAACAATTATAATAGTGCTACAGAGAAGACAAATTCCTTTGGTGCCAAGTTAGTTCATCCCCTTATTCATCAAGCATTTATCAGTAGTACTATAAACTTAGATTAAAACACTACAGTGGTGGTGAAAATGGGAAGAACAGGAAGAGGAGATGGAGGATACAAAGGGTATGGATCATTTAAATTCTATTATTGGAAAAATTTAAAGTTTGAGTGGGAAAATAAAATCATAAATATGTGAAATAAATAAGGACAGTGTTGGTGGTGGCACGCACAGCCAACTTTAAAAACTACTACTAGAGATAGCATTATTTAGTCCTTACAACAATTCTAAACATATTGCACTGAATATATATCTTTTGCGAGTGTGTGTAGGAAAAATTTCAATGAGAAAACTATACCTTTGGAGTAAACCCTTCCAGTCATCTTATTCTAATTCCATGGGAGCTACTTTACAACTTCAGGTTGCAGATAACTGAAAGTAATGAGAAATAATTCTGTATATAGAAATGCAAATTAATTCTGTCTTGAGGAAGGACAGATATCCTTCCGTTGAGAAGCCCAGTTTTATGTCCATTTTCATGTTCATTTCAATATTCCTTTACTCCTTATAAAATATTGTGCTTCCCTGACTTCTCCTTTGAACCTGTTGTAATATCTGCCTAGTTCTTTCTTTAATTAATGAGTTAACAAACTTTAACATGTAACAATTTTATATCTGAGTAAGAGCTGTGAATTTATCTTTTTGTACAAAATGATTCTATCTCATCATTCATGAAATCTCTTAGTGAAGACCGGAGTAAAGTGTATCTTAGCACAACATATACCAGACAGGCTAAGACACCAGGAAAAACTGACGAGGAAGGGAAAGTACCCTTTTTGAAAACAGGAATAAGGTAGGAATCTGCATTCTGAACTGTTGTCTTTCCATTATGGAGCTGTGAAAAGTCCCCACATAGACTCCCTACTTCGGATCCTCTGCTATAATAACCAGTTTTGCAGTTTTACCAACTGCTGGTCAGGTTTTTTTTTTTTTTTTCTGCTGAAAGAATTTCTTTTTTTTTTCTCTTTTTTTATTTAGTTTATTTATTTTAAAAACATTATTGATGAACAATTATTGTACATATTTTTCACTTTAAACTACATATTATTAATCAGATTCACAGTCTTGCAATTCAACAAACACATTCATTGAGAAACTCTATATACAAGCACTGTCACATTCCTTCAATCCTTCTGAGCCTTTTTCAAACTCTGATATGTGATTAAAATTGAAAGCTAACCTAGCAAGCAATTTCACAAAGTCCCTGAAATGGACAGTAACAAAGCAGTCTTTTTCAATTAAATCTTTTTTTTTAACAATTTTATTTAAAGTATATAAATTTCACGCAGATTCAGAAAAAATTTCTGAGTGGCAAAGAGTCTGCTCTGTTCAGAAAGCTATGAGCAGTTCACGATGTCTGCAGGGCCGTGATCTGACATGGGACTGTATGTTACGAATGGAGAATGCTGGGGCTGGGTCATGGGGCCATATATGCCACAGATGCCCAGGAAGGTGTTTCGACTATACTGAGGATGTGGGGTCATTATAGGTTTTATAGGAGAGAAAAGGTCTGGATTCACCAGCTGCTGGTAGGGAGCTCGGGTTTGGCGGGGTTGAGAAGGAAGAGAGGAGATGTCAGTAAGGTTTCCAATAATCTAGGCACATATTTCCTCTTGGAGTACTCATTTTAGTTATAATGACTTCAGCATGATACAAAGTTGCTGCATAATAAAACTTTGTATTGGTGCAACTAGGTAAGGATGTGGAATGGGATGGAAAGGTAGTCCATGAATGGTCATAATTCTAGATTATTAAAAATATAGCCTGGCTTTATTTCAGATGCATTTATAGTTCAAATTAAGCCAGACAATTATTACCAGGAGAATCCCTATTAATAAACACACTTTTAGAAATAATTAGAAGAAAGTGAATGCTACACAGAATTGCTCACTGTGACTATGAATAGGACATTGTTCTGCAGCAGCTGTGGATGCCTGGAGTGTTCTAAATGCTTGAAAATCACTCTCTGAGGCTAAGATTGCCTTTACAACTTTATTTTTTATCCTATTTAAAATTTATTAGGAAGGAGTGTTTATAAAGATAGTGAAAATCAAACTTCAGAGCAACTCCCTCTTCTAAACCTTTTTCCTATTTGATAGACCATAGCCATAGAAGAGAAAAGAAACCAATGTTCAAGGAAAGGAAAGTTATACTCACCAGCAGTGAACCTGAAGACCTGAGTCCTAAGGAAACAGCTGGCTGTATTTCAGTAATTCTATCAAAACTGACTATCTGCTATAGCACATCAAGAAGTCTGGATTATTGATTAGTGAGATACCCTATTTAGGCCTGCCCCTCCCTGCTTTCCTTCAGACACCTGCGATGGAGTTGCCACAAACAACCCTAAGCGAGGTCTACTCTGTTATTTAGTTGTCATTCTTAATGTAAAACATAGCTGTTGGTTTTTTAATTTAAAATCAATAAATGTCTCAAAGGCAGACTTATTTCTTCAGTCTAAATGAGTCACTTGTCTTTGCAAAGCGGAACACTTGGATTACTACCCAAGGTGATAGCACAATTTTTTTTTTTCTTTAGCGTTTTGACGAATGACAATAGAATGTCCTATGAAGAGGTTCAGTTATTAAAAATAATGTTAAGACAATTTTGTTGTTCTCTGTAAGAAAATTACCAACAAACTAGATTGGTATATAAGGGTGTCCAAAAAGTTCATGGAAATGTCCATTATAGAAACTGCATAGATTTCCAAACATATTGAATCAAAATAAATTTATCTTTTTAATTCCACTTTCCATGAATTTTGTGAAGAACCTTTGTATTTGTTTCAGTGAGGGTATTTTCATGGGGGTAGGGGAGACAGAGAGAGACAAATCAAAACTAACGTTTTTTAAGTGGAAAGAATAAACAAATGCTTTTTTATGGATTTGTCAGATGTGATTTGAAACATGGTTTCCATATATTAGTTCTGAAAATTTTTCTATGAAATACTGTATTGTTTTGCTTTTTCAATAGATTTAACTTGATTTATCCCAACAGTTTGCAGCAAGCTATCCTTTAAAACGGTGTGCTGTTAGGCAGTTGGGCATCTTATCCAGAAGAAAAAAAGTAATGAAGCCAAAACAGAAACACAAGCATGAGTGTGAACCACCTTGCCTGAAAACTTGACTTTTGGCATGAGCAGACGAGGACCGAAGCAGGCAGTGTCAACCACAATAATATTAAAAAGGAGACAAAAGGAGCATGTCTCTTCATCGAATACATTTACAAATAGAGACTTTTCAGAGAATTAGACCTAGTTAAAGCTGCCCCCTGGATAAAATGTGTTCCCAAGTAGCCTCAGACAAGCCGCAGAGCGGAGACAAACAGATGTGACTATGGGCCCTGGCATTTGGCAAGAACACTCACTGTCAGTTAGAGAAATATCGGCCTGGACAGGGCATCAGCTGCACAGAAATGGAGCAGGTCTGCAGTGTCATAGGAGGAGCAATCCAGTGGCAGAGGGGAAGATGGGGGCTGGGAAACCCGGCCCCCTGTGAACTTCCTTTTCTAGATCCAAATTACCCTCCCCCCCACCCCCATGACTGGGTGTCAACATGTCTTAACACATTAAACTGAGCAAGCAGACATTAGTATCTAGCTCTTTTCCTTTTGTGCTCAAATGTACACTAAGTATCAAGTACTTTCAAGCATAAATATTTTTAACTACTAGGAGGCCTGCATTAAATCTTTGTTTTTAACAGTGTTTTCTTCCAAAGCCCTTTCTTGCTCAGGAAGGATACCGCAGCAACCCCTTGCATTTGGTATTGTCAATCACACCCTGACCAGTCTGTAGTTCTGGCAACGTTTCTTCTCCCCACCCTCTGGCTTTAGTCATTAGACAACACATTCTGTTTCAATCCCACTCTACTCCTCTTTGGAACTATCTTGACCTTAGCAAGGGATGGTTTAAGTTTTTGCTCAGCGTAATAAAGTCAGTACTAGGGTTCCAGTAAAAGGATGCATGATTATTTTATGGACTTAACTATTTTGCTATAAGTCTTCTAATAACTTAGCTCTTTTAAAAATATTTATTTGACAAAGAGAGGGAAAGAGAGACAGATCTTCCATCTGCTGGTTCACTCCTGAAGTGGCTGCAATGGACAACGCTGAGTAAAGCTAGATGCCTCAAGAAGCTCCATCTGGGCCGGCGCCCTAGCTCACTTGGCTAATCCTCTGCCTGCAGTGCTGGCACCCTGGGTTCTAGTCCCGGTTGGGGCGCCGGGTACTAGTCCCGGTTGCTCCTCTTCTAGTCCAGCTCTCTGCTGTGGCTCGGGAGGGCAGTGAGGATGGCCCAGGTGCTTGGGTCCCTGCACCCGCATGGGAGACCGGGAGGAAGCACCTGGCTCCTGGCTTTGGATTGGCGCAGCGCTGGCCATAGCAGCCATTAGGGGTGTGAACCAAAGGAAGGAAGACCTTGCTCTCTGTCTCTCTCTCACTGTCTTAACTCTCTCTCTGTCTCTCTCTCACTGTCTAATTCTGCCTGGCAAAAATAAATAAATAAAGCTCCACCTGGGTCTCTCACAAGGGTGGCCGGGGTCCAAGCACTTGGGCCATCATCTGGTGTTTTCCTAGGCACATTAGCAGAAAGTTTTATCAGAAGAAGAGCAGATGGGATTCCAATCGGTGCTCCCACATGGGATGTCAGCATCACGCAATCACAGGCCACAGCTTAACCTGCTGTGCCAAAATGGTGGCCCCTAGTATCTTAGTTCTTTAGAATGAGGCCCTTACCTAGATACTTACCTCCCCATATGCTAAAAATTCAGCCCTGAAATGCAATCTGGAGATGGTGGTGCTTTGAACACACCCGCTGGCCTGTCTCAGCATCAGCTGTTGCTGGCTGCCATTTCTATTCACTGCTTACCTGTTGGCAACTCAACTTTATGCCAACTTCCATCACCTGTCACCTGAGACTGCATCCCTTGGATACCGCGGTCTGCCTGCCAGTGTGCAGTTCCTCTCAACTGCTGCTGTTGGCTCTGTCCTGTTAGTTCATCATCTGCCCCAGTCACAGTGTTGAGTTCCAGCTACTTGCCAATCGGCTTTATCTGGCTGCGGGTAATGGGTGGCTGCTGTTGGGGCTAAAGTGTACTCTGTTTCTTATGTGCTGAGTGTGAGGAGGCAACCCTGTGTGTCAGGAGGTTTCTGTGGGAGTTTTGGGACCTTGTTTCACTCTGCTCTCACTTTGTCAGTCAAGGACTCTCCCTACTCCTCAAAAATAGTGCCAGCATAGCTGGCATGATATGAGCAAGGAGACATGGAAGTGAGAAGCTAGGTGGGAACCATCAGGTGCTCTGCTAATCTCATGAAAGCCAGGCAAACATAGCAAGCCAGGGGACCATGGTTTTTACCTATTTGTACCATTAACGCATTATTTAGGTAACAGAAAAAGTTGATTTAAATTAGTGCTTGTAATGAAGAATGGAAAATAATTACCTTAATATTTTAATAGAATGTGTAAAACATGCCATACATAGGTCATCTTTTAAAAGCAAACTCAGAACACTAAGCTACATGTCCCAGTGACTATGCATGTGTGTCTGCTGAAAGATATGGAAGACTGCAACAAAATAGCGATGGTCGTTTCTGTGGGATGGCATTTTGCAGGAACTTTCTTCTTTATAGCTGCCTTATTACTAGATACCTTTCTGCAATAAGAATGCAACAAGATAGAAACCAATAAGACCTAGAAGTATTAGAAAAGAGAAAAACAAAGAATTGATAAAGGCAAAATGTTTCTGGCAGCTGGCTGAATTGCTTTTAAATTTTTTAAAAAAATTTATTTATTTGAAGGAGGAGAGAGAGAAAAAAAAGAGAGGAGAGACAGCGTGAGGGAGGGAGGGAGGGAGAGAAGCAGAGAGAGAGAGAGAGAGAGAGAGAGAGAGAGAGAGAACGAACTTCTAACTACTGGTTCACTCCTCGAAAGCCCATAATAACCAAAGCTGGGCCTGGCTGAAGCCACAGACAGGAACTCATTCTGAGTTTTGTTCTTGCCTTAGGCTATGAGCTCCTTATGGGTGAAACCTGTTTTGCCTTCTGTGAATTTCATTTAGCATATAGTTTAATACCTGATACATGTTCAAGATTTGTTCATTGTTAAGTGAATGTTTCTCATGAATGTGACGATCCATGAAAGAAATGCCACCATAAAAATTGCATGTTTGACTGCCATACAAAATGTTGAAATAATAATTAGCTAGTTTGATTCTAGGTATCAGATGGGGTTTTTGGCCTAAAATTCTTTTCCATATGTATTTAACTGAAAATTCCCATTAATCTGAAAATAACCTGTAACTGTATTAGACAGTAAATATAATGACTGATATTCACAGATCTATATGAAAATATAGAAAAAAGCCTTTGGAAGTATTCCGTTTGAGTACCTTTTATACCCCTTGCCTATATTTCTGCTAAACTAGGGTCTTTTTGCTTTCTACTTGTTGAACTTTTAATTAATAGAGCAATAAGTCCTTGACTATAATGTAAGTTAAAGGTATATTATCTCAAAAGTGATGGAGATCAAAGTAGGAGGTAACTTTCTCTGAAGGGAGGAGAGAACTTCCACTTTGACTATGGCCTTGTCGGAATAGGATCGAAGTCGGCGAACCCTAAAGGTTTCCATAGCCTCGGCAACTCATGGCTAGAGCCTAGGGAGATTACTGATGCCATAAACAAGAGTGTTAAATTGTTAAACCAACATCAGGAGTCACTGTGTACTTGCGTCCCATGTGGGATCTGTCCTTAATAGGTTGTCAAAGGTGAAGTAATGATATAGCTAGTACTGAAACAGTATTTTTACACTTTGTGGTTATGTGTGGGTGCAAACTGATGAAAGCTTTGCTTAGTATATACTGAAGCGATCTTCTGTATATAAAGATAATTGAAAAAAAAAAAAACCCTTGGTTTTAAATTGGAAATTACATAGAAAAATAATCTTTTTTTTAAAAAAAAATATCTTGCAGAATCTCGGTCATTAATGTGATGTACACTGTTATTTAATGCTATAACTAGTACTTCAACAGTATTTTTTCACTTTGTGTTGCTATGGGAGGACAAACTGTTGAAATCTATATATATACTAAACTGATTTTCTATATATAAAGAGAATTGAAAATGAATCTTGATGGGAATGGAAGGGGAGAGCGAGTGGGAGGGGGGAGGGTTGCGGGTGGGGGGGCAGTTGTGGGGGGGGGGGAAGCCTTTGTAATCCATGAGCTGTACTTTGGAAATTTATATTCACTAAATAAAAAAAAAAAGAAAGAAAAAAAGTGATGGAGAGAAGGATGGAAAGGGAGAGGGAAGGAGGATAGGAGACAGAAGGGGAGATAGTGAGGGAGATACAGATCATTAAATCTTTTTTTTTTTTTTTTTTGACAGGCAGAGTTACAGAGAGAGAGAAAGAGAGAGAGAAAGGTCTTCCTTTTTCCGTTGGTTCACCCTCCAAGTGGCCACTACGGCCAGTGTGTTGCGGCCAGTGCGCTGCACCAATCTGATGCCAGGAGCCAGACGCTTCCTCCTGGTCTCCCATGCAGGTGCAGGGCCCAAGTACCTGGGCCATTCTCCGCTGCCCTCCTGGGCCACAGCAGAGAGCTGGACTGAAAGAGGAGCAACTGGGACAGAACCAGTGCCCCAACCGGGACTAGAACCCGGGGTGTCAGTGCCACAGGCGGAGGATTAGCTTAGTGAGCCGTGGTACCGGCTGAGATCATTAAATCTTTAAAATTGTATCTAAGAACTATATTGAACTTGTTAAAAGCTAAAACAACTAAAAAAGAAGAAGAGAAAGAACATTTAGACTTGGGTGAGCTAGAAGAACTATGAAGGGATAAAGAGCAGGCTTTCCAAGGTGAGCAGAATTAGGGAATTATAAAAAGCGGAAGTTTTGTGATAGGGAAAACACATTGCTCTAGTGCTCTTACATTAAAATAGATGGATGAGCTGTGATTAGCAGCCCATTTAGCAATGTGAAGGAATTAGACAAATATGAGAAGCATAATGTCAGTAAAATGCAACAGCAATTCTCCCGAGTAGACTTTTTAAAGAAACTTCACTGAATGTTTTATTCTATGGAAAGTTCATTTCTCCAGATGTGAGAAATGTCTTCATTCACACTTATTTACTTAGAAAACTATAATAATTTGCACAAAACAATCACCACCACTTACAGGTATAATTTATGTAAAATAAAGAAGTGGTAGAAAAAGAACAATTTAGCTGAACTCTTGAAATATGGGAAGTGTGTGTTTATTAACATACACAAGTCATGATACCATTAGAATAGTAGTCCCTCTTGGCTTCAGAAAAAGCCCAGCACAAGACATCTTAAAAGTACAAAGTGGGCCAGTGCTGCGGCTCAATAGGCTAATCCTCCGCCTGTGGCGCCAACACCCCGGGTTCTAGTCCCGGTCGGGGCGCCGGATTCTGTCCTGGTTGCTCCTCTTCCAGTCCAGCTCTTTGCTGTGGCCCTGGAGGGCAGTGGAAGATGGCCCAAGTGCTTGGGCCCTGCACCCACATGGGAGACCAGGAGAAGCACCTGGCTCTTGGCTTCGGATCAGTGCGGTGCGCCGGCCACAGCACACTGGCCACAGCGGCCATTGAGGGGGTGAACCAACGGCAAAAAGGAAGACTTTTCTCTCTGTCTCTCTCTCTCTCACTGTCCACTCTGCCTGTCCAAAAAAAAAAAAAAAAAAAAAGAAAAAATTATAAAGTGATAGTGAACAGAAAATCCACAGTAAAGGAATGACATGAGAATTGTAAGTGGTTTTTTAGACTTAGTGGCTTTTGAGGGTTTTTGAAAGTGAGTGGTTCATTCTGGGATGCTATGACACATTTGAATCAAGTAGAGGCAAACACTAAATAAAAATTTAATATTTTGGATTATTTACCCCCAAGTAACTACTTGTTGTTGTTAGACTACACAATTTCTTTTTGTAGCATATTAATAGCATTCACTTGTAACGACTTTATCCTGTCATATTTTTGTTTGGTGTGCATTTAATGACACACTACACTATGCATTCTTGTAAGTACCTTACATGATTAAGTGTTGACCATGGATTCCCCTTAACTTTGTGGACCAAGGTAAATTATTCCATTTTTCTGTGCCCTGGGCTTCTTAGCTGCAAAGTGCAGATGAGAATAATAGGAGAATTAATAACTAACAGTTAGTTAACAGTTCCTTACTGATCACTGTTGTACCAGATGTTTTACATGAATGATTCCTGAATATTCAAAAAATAAAATCTTTAAGTAAGACATAGTCTAATCATGGTTCTTAAAGGTAAAGGAAATTGAGGCATAGAGTGGCATGCCAAAGGTAGAGAAAAATCTTTCTCAAAACATTGACAAACATAACAAGTGGGCCTGTCAGAGATATAATGGGAAGGCAGGAATGGTGGCATCAGAGGGAACATGTTCTGACTCCTTGGCTTATCCCAAGTGCACATCAGGCCATTAGAAACAATTGCGTGGATTAATGCCACAGCTTCCACTCTGGGAAAAGCCTGACATTGCTGTTTGACAAGGAAATCAGTCCAGTTGGGTGGACATTTGGCACAGTGGTTAAGATGCTGTGGTGGAACACCCACATCCCACGTCAAAGTGCCTGGGTTTGAGTCCAAACACTGCTTCTGGTGGCATCTTCCTGCTATTGCCTGCCTGGGGGGCAGCAAGTGATGAAAAAGTACTTGGGTCCCTGCCATCCATTTGGGAGACCCAGAATGAGTTTCTGTCTCTTGGCTTCAGCCAGGCCCAGCTTTGGCCATTATGGGCTTTTGAGGAGTGAACCAGTAGTTAGAAGTTCTCTCTCTCTCTATCTCTCCTTCTCTGCCTCCCTCCCTCACGCTGTCTCTCCTCTCTCTTTTTTTTTTCTCTCTCTCTCCTCCTTCAAATAAATAAATTTTTTTTTATATACAGAAGATCAGTTTAGTATATATTAAGTAAAGATTTCAACAGTTTGCACCCACATAGCAACACAAAGTGAAAAATACTGTTGGAGTACTACTTTAGCATTAAATCACAATGTACAGTACATTAAGGACAGAGATCCTATATGATATTTCTTAAAAATTGATTAATTTTCTGTGCAATGTCCAATTAAAAACCAAGTTTTTTTTTTCATTTTCAATTATTTTTATATACCAAAGATCGATTCAGTATATACTAAGTAAAGATTTCATCAGTTTGCACCCACACAGAAACACAAAGTGTAAATATACTGTTTCAGTACTAGTTATAGCATTACTTCACATTGGACAACCCATTAAGGACAGATCCCACATGGGACGTAAGTACACAGTGACTCTTGATGTTGGTTTAACAATTTAACACTCTTGTTTATGGCATCAGCAATCTCCCTAGGCTCTAGTCATGAGTTGCCAAGGCTATGGAAACCTTTAGGGTTCGCCAACTTCGATCTTATTCTGACAGGGTCATAGTCAAAGTGGAAGTTCTCTCCTCCCTTCAGAGAAAGGTACCTCCTTCTTTGATGGCCCCGTTCTTTCCACTGGGATCTCACTCTCAGAGTTCTTTCATTTAGGTCTTCTTCTTCTTCTTCTTTTTTTTTTTTTTTCCAGAGTGTCTTGGCTTTCCATGCCTAAAATACTCTCATGGGCTCTTGAGCCAGATCTGAATGCCTTAAGGGCTGATTCTGAGGCCAGAGTGCTATTTAGGACATCTGCCATTCTATGAGTCTGCTGTGTATCCCGCTTCCCATGTTGGATCATTCTCTCCCTTTGTGATTCTATCAGTTAGTATTTGCAGACACAAGTCTTATTTGTGTGATCCCTTTGACTCTTAGATCTATCAGTGTGATCAATTGTGAACTGAAGTTGATCACTTGGACTAGTGAGATGGCATTGGTACATGCCACCTTGATGGGATTGTATTGGAATCCCCTGGCATGTTTCTAACTCCACCATTTGGGGCAAGTCCGAATGAGCATGTCCCAAATTGTACATCTCCTCCCTCTCTTTTTCCCACTCATATTTAACAGGGATCACTTTTCGGTTAAAATTTAAAAAATATATATTTTTTTAAATTTAAAAGCAATTCAGCCAGCTATTCAAATGTTTTGGCTTTAAAGAAGAGGAAAATAGTCTTGGGTATCCAGGAAAAACCAGGTTACTTATATGTCAAATAAAATTCAGGCTATATTAGACTTTGCAAGTAATTTTTGATACACATAATAGAGTAACATATTTAGACAAATAAGGAAAGAAAATATGAGTCATGAGTTATTTCTTTCCACAATGACCTTTAAGTATCCAGGCCATGGGTAAATTCTTTTTTTAACTACGTTTTTATTTATTAATATATAGAGAACAGATTTGATGAATTTCATAGATATGATTCGAAGAATACAATGGTACTTCCCTCCCTCACTCTTTTCTTTTTTTTTTTTCTTTTAATTGTTTTGCTGTAACATACTTTCAATATACTTTATAACCATAGGTTCAATGCTCCTCAACTGGATGTATTCAGGAATTACTGTTATTTTTACATAGACTTGGCAATGGGATTTTAACTTTTTTTTTTTTTTTTTTTGACAGGCAGAATGGAAAGTAAGAGAGAGAGAGAAAGGTGTTCCTTTACTGTTGGTTCACCCCCCAATGGCCGCCACGGCCAGTGTGCTGCGGTGGGCGTACCACGCTGATCTGAAGCCGGGAGCCAGGTGCCTCTCCTGGTCTCCCATGCAGGTGCAGGGCCCAAGCACTTGGGCCATCCTCCACTGCCCTCCAGGGCCACAGCAGAGAGCTGGCCTGGAAGAGGGGCAACTGGGACAGAATCTGGCGCCCCGACGGGGACTAGAACCTGGTGTGCCAGCGCCGCAAGGTGGAGGATTAGCCTATTGAGCCACGGCGCCAGCCATTTTAACTTATTTTCAAGAGGCTGTTATTGTTTATAGGAACATACTGATATTTTTCAGCTGACATTGTGATAGGTTGGGTTTGAGACTGGAGGAAGGAGTAGGTGGAGATATAGAAGAAACAAATTACTCATACATTGATAATTATCTAGGCCAGCTGAGAGATACACTGGCTCTATCTTTTTCTCTGTATTTCTGTATGTAATGAAATTTTCCACAATAAAGTATTGTTAAAAATTGCTCTTACCACCCTGACAATGCAAGTGAAAGAACACCTTTTCAACTCTTAAGATTGCCACTGTAAAGTCATTATAGCTTCCCCAGGGCTAGTGAACCCAAATTTGAAATTAGATTATCCATGATGCCTAAGTCATCTCATTAGTATACATACCTGGACTGGAACTTGATATAAAAAGTGAACAAAAATCTTTATCTGAGGTTTATTGTCCTTAGAAAGGATAATGCACAGTTTTTATTCCATCTTTCTAATTAGTAATTTAAACATATGTTCAGCATTTAAGTCTAAATGTTTGCCTTTTCCCCAAGCTCAAAGACAGCTGTCCAAGATTTGAATGCCAGAAAACATTTAAATATCAACATCTGTTGAATTATGTTAATTTAGTGTAATATAATTGGGCATGAGTTGAAATTGATCAGATGTATATGAAATAAACAAAGGTAAATCCCCACCAATATCTGGGTTTACAAACAAATCACTAAGGAATGATGAAAAACATTTATTTATAAATAGAAGAGGCAAAAGAAAAGTTTTGATTATAAAGAAATTCATTCTTTTAAAAACATAGTGCTAATATAGTGCTGACTCCATGGGACTTTATCTTGCTATTTTAAAATTAATCTCACAATTAAATGGAAGTGACAAGTGGCTAAAGTGAGTCATAGTTAAATGTTTAATACTTGAACATTTTGTACATTAAGTAAAATATTCTAATTATATATGCATTAAAATTTTAGATTACATGGTAAGTCCTGTTATATGATGAGCAGTAAATACCTTAAATTGAAGATTGATGTCACTTCAGTTCTACTGATAAAAATAGTATTTTTAAATTTAAAGAATTGTCAATGTGGCATATGAGTGCATAAGATTTATTCTAGGGACTAAAAGGTACAAAAGTAGTGGTTGTTTATTATTTTGCTAATTTCAAATATTAATTTTTATAGTGATTCCCTTTTCATGAATTAGGACTGCTTGTTTTGGGAAGTATTCAGGCTTATATACACATTGGATTAACAGATCCCTAAATGTACTCATAATGAAGTTGTAACGCAGGTTGCAGTAGTGACACAAGCTGTTACGATATGGCCCTGCAGGTGTACCTTAATCATTTCCTAGGAGAACCATCTCTGGGAGTTAAAGGTTAGTTCTGTGTCCATACCCATTTAATCACAGGACCAATTTGGAGAATGCCAACTGTGAAACAGACACCTGTCCTTAAGAAAATGGACTTCTGGCCATAAATTTATTTCCACTAAGGGTCACTGGAACAGCTTTCACATGTTAACTATTTTCCATCAATTAGTGACCATGGCCAACTTCCACAGTAGTCCTAGAGGTGAGAGGCTGTTCATATTTTAGTCATTTGAAAGTACCTAATTCATCTATAGAACAAAAGAGGATGTGAGTAATAAGAGTTTTACTAGGGAGTATTTGATTTCTTTCTTTCTTTAAGGTTAGTACACAGTGGACATATTAGATATTTGCAAAAGGCAAACTTTTTTTTTTTTTCTGCATGAGTTCTTCATATTAAAATGAAAAGCAGCCTCTTGAAATCCTAATTGGCTAACTAATTTGATTTAGAATAATCACAACTTAAAATAACTCTCTATAATGATTACTTTAAAACCTTGGCAAGGAAGGTTAGAATTTCAGGTTGCCAAGAGGACAAGAGGCACGAAAACAGGCAATTTAAGGACAGGATAATTTTATAAAATATACTAATTTGGTTATACTAATTTGGTCATATAGAGAAAAACAGATTAATTAAATGCTACTTAAAATAATTTTATGATGTATATGTGGCATGTTTCTAATTAATCACTCAAAGTGTCTCTATACCTTCAAGCTATTCACATTTTCTTTTTAATTTAGAACACATATGTAATTGGATATATTCAAATATGGAATGCATAGATTCTAATTAAGCAGAGCATGTGAATATTTTAGTTTGCTCATGCTTACTTAAGAATGAATCAAAATAATCAAGAATATGCTTTTGTATCTGAAGCACTGGGTAAACTTTTAGAACAATGAAATTTAATGCCAATTTTGGGTTTGGAAAGAAAAAATGATGGAGTACTAAAATTTTTACTTAGAGTAAAAATAGAGTATTTTTACTAGAGCAGTTCAATGAAGCTTCAAACTATTATTTTGTACATATCATTATTAAATATATAACATAAAATGACAAGTGATCCAACTTACTTTAAAATACAATGTTGAATCACTATGGTTTTTATATAACAAAGAAGAATTTGTGTTAAAATCCTAACTCTATCAAGACAGGATAGGTAAATTTCCATTTTAAATAACTGAAATGAAACATCACTTAACTTTGCTGATACACTTAATTTTGTTGATACATTTCTGTGAAAAGAAACATTAAACAGAGTCCTCGCCACTGAATTGTACTCTAATGAACAGTTATCCTAGTCCAATTTATTAACAGCTGCTACAAAATGCAGTAATTAATAGTTTCATTTATTTTTGGCAAAGATGCAAAATGACAAATAGTTTTGTATCTGAACTGAATTAGGTCTCCTTTCCAAACAATGAATGGCAGCATGAGGAAAACGGAGCAAACGCAACCCTTGAGCGTCTTTGCATCTTGAGAAGATCAAATAAAGAGCAGCTGTACTTCTATCTGTTGCATCTGCAATCAAATATAGTGATCTGTGCTGTGCTATGAAAACGAACATGCTCAGGCTGAATATAAATAGGAACATCCTTCTAACTTGAGGGAAGAAGGCTGGCATGAATATGTGTGTGTGTGTGCGCGTGTGTATGTGTGAGAGATAAAATGTTATTGGCTTTATTGCTATGATTAAATCTACTGCCTTTTTTTTTCTACTTCAGGAGACTGTTTTTACTACTAATTGGGCAAACTGACAGTGACAAAGAAAGTTTACTTTTTCTTTCTCACTATTAAAAAATAACAAAAAACTAGAGCATTCAGTACCAGGGATTATCAAATCATTTGATAGTAAGTAGATGAAAAACAAAATGCTGTCAGAAATCAGTAAGAGTGAATTAACATTTTTTAATAAAAAAAACTTTAAAACACTATGTAGAATTTTATAAATATCAGCAATAAAAGTGTTCTGGCTTGACTTGAAATTATATGTCGGACTATTAGAAGATTTGGTCTTTGTGTTTCACAAGAGCAAGTGACAAAAGCGATGAAGGTAGGGAAGCAGGAAAAACCCACTCCTTCCCTACAACCTAACAGGGCCAAAAACAAAGGCCTTGCCATGATCTCAATATTTCAGTTGAGCTTTCTGGTGCTAGCCAAAGGTTTCTGACATGAGAAACAATGTGGTACCATTTAACTATGGGATTAAATGAGGTGATGGCAGGGGGTTAGATCTTTCTAATTTTGAGAAGCTTAAAATTATATTTAAATACTGGAATACCAGAAAGCAAGATTGGACATTGCAGGACAGCTTTCCAGGTGGCCTTGGACCAAATCAGTTTTTCCCATCTGTTTCTCTCAGCATCTGTAGAAGGTGCTGGGAGTACCACATTCTGAGACAAGGAAGGACAGCCTGGGCTCTAGTCTAGGACCCCTTAGAAACAGGATGTCCTGGTAGGACCTGTTGCCTTTGAGGTATATAGCCTGACACGGCTGCCTTTCAAGGTCTCTCAGCTGTGGTGCAAGAGGAGTATGTGCAGTTGAGACTCTGTCTGCTCCACGGAGCTTTCTTGAATCTTGGGTTAACAGCTCATGATGGATCCTAGGTTTCTTTTGTTCCTTGCATTAAATCTGCAAATAACAAATCTGTTCCATATAACTAGTTGATAGTGAGTGTGTTCTGTCTCACAGGACTTAAGATAATTTGGCAACCAGTGAACTTAGATAAGTTGGCAAACCAGATTCCAAATCTGGAATTTATGAGGACAAGAGTTGAAGAAATCAATCTAGGTGTCCCTAGAATTTGTCTCTAAGAAACTCTAAAGTGCATTTTTCCGAGTGTGTATGTATGTGTGTCCATGTAAATATGTTTGTTCACTCCAGCAATTACATGCAATAATACCTGAAAATGTTAATCATTAAATATTGAAAGTAACAGATAACAGGTATGTTGTTCATACATTACAAACATGCTTTTATGTATTCTTTTAAAGAATTTTATGTTTTCTTGCATTTATATTTAAATTTTCAAAAGTTTTAAAGTATATGTAAATGATTGAATGATATGAAGAAACTCTGAGATATTAATTAAATATTAGATAAGGGATAAAATGCAATAAAATTAAGATGTTACTTCATAGTAGGAAAATGCACAGAAAACACTGGATAATGGAAGAATGACTAGAAAATGAAACCCTACAGACAAATCAAATAGAAATATCATATGGGAATAATCAAGATATAAACAAATTGAAAGAACATCAGTCAAGAAACATATAACAACAAATACCACAATGCAAATTCTTGGGAAGACACATCAAATCAGTACATGATCTTGAGAACTCTCCCGAGGAGCTGAGAGCGAGATGTACTACACTTCAAAGGAATGCCTACTTTAAGAACATGCTATGGTCATGAACTTTGAAATCTCATATTTCAATCACTGACAGTGGACCACTTCTGAATTTGGCTTTTCTTAATTGCTTGGTATATTCTGAGAGTAAATGATCCTACAATTTATTGATTTAACACATTACGGTTCTCTGGACTAACCTTTTCGTTTTCCCACAAGTTCAAAATGGGAAGTGTAGTCACTCATCTGAAAGGGGCAAAAAAAGTCAAAATAATACTAAAAATACTAAGAAACAAAATGGATTTAGGAAGAAAATAGAGAAATATACACAGATAAGGAAGGTGAAGAAATTTGACTAAGTCTTTCTCTCCTTATGTTTATTTCACTTTTTAAACTGCTCTGTGTCTAACACAATAAAGAGCTTCAGAAAGTTGAGAAAATACACTGAATCCATAAACCAAGATAAAGAGGATATATGAGAGGAATAAGGTGTTATTTTGGAAATAAAAAATATAATAGCATGACTTTGATCATTATAACGTTTAGGACATAATGTTGAGAAAATCACCCAGAAGTCTTCCAATAAAACAATAATGTATTTTTTAAAATTTTAAGAAATTAGAATATTATTAAAAGGTGTTCAATACAAAATTATAAGGAGAAGACAGAAAATGTTAACACTGAACACTGAGACACTGGAGGAATGTCTGAGGCAAATGATTTCCATGAAACCCAAGATTTCTTTGAAGAATAGCAAGAAGCTGCACTTAGTTCAGCCACGAAAAGACACCAAAAAAAAAAAAAAAAAAAGGGAGGGACACTGACTGAGAGAAATTTTCAGTGGAGAATGGACAGAATAGAGCAGACATTCTGCGGAGCAGCAAGAGGACAGATACGCAGCCGCTGGCTGCATGTCATCAGTGACTCCTGCATCTCCAGCTGTTACCCAGCTGGGGAAGCGCCCTTTTTCCAAGGCAAGGAGAGAGGAGGCTGCCACAGCTCCCAGCACTGGTGGCTTTGACTGAGGGAGAACTCCACGGTCCTCCCTGCCTTTGAGATGGGCACTGGGAACTTGTGGGGTGCTGAACAGCGACTACGCTCCGTGAAGGGAGGCCACATTGCTGCCTTCCTCTGCTCCCACTCAAGTGACAGACTCAATTTTCTGAGGCAAAGCTGCAGCTAATCTCTGTCCTGACTTGGGGAACAGTGGGCAGCTCTCGCCAGGGATGAGGCAGCTCACGGGGTGGAGGGTGGATCCTGTATCCTATGATTGTGAGCGTTCTAGGCATAAGCCATGGAACTGAAAGGGATGTGGTTTGTGGCTGGGTTCCTTTGCCAGTTTGCCAGTTTCTGACTGAGAAAACTGAGAGTTCCTTGCGCCAGGCACAGATCTCACAGAAGGTAAAGGGGATACACTACAAAGTACATCAGTGCTCTGTACAGTGCTCATGCCTGTGTGGGTGGGGTGCGCAGGCACCAAGATCTCACTCCAGGCCATGAATCAGTTGGTTCACTTCGGCACAGAAAAGCGCAGGGATTGTGAACACAATAGCTAGCTCCTACATCCCCTGTCCTAACTGACTGTAACCAGAGGTGTTACCCTACTCCCAATTTGTTTGTCACTCTGGATGTCACTTACAAAGCAGCCAGAGCTCTCTGACCCCACTCAGCACAAAATACTGGGAATTATAATGTAAGCCTCAGGCATTCCACTGAGCCACAGAGGCATACTTCCAAGAATAAAGCCTGTAACAACGTAACAAAAAATAAACGAATAAAAATCCCTCCAGAGGAGATAACAACAAGGGATTCCCCCAGGTAAATAAAAATCAGTGTGGAAACACAAGAAACATGAACAAGTAATGAAATATGACTCTCCAAAAGGAATACACTAATACATTAATAGTAGACTGTGAAGAAGGAGAGAGTGATGAAATAGTTGATGAGGAATTAAAAAGAATGATTTTACGGTTACTCAAAAACACATAGAAGCAGTTCAATAAAATAAGGAAGTCCAAACATGAAATGGATGAGAAATTTTGCAAAGAGAGATACTGAAGAAAAAGCACACAGAAATATTAGAAATGAAGTACACATAAGTCAAATAAAAATATAGCGCAAAGTCTTGAGAAGGCAGGTGAAAGGGTATGCATTCTAAAAGACAAATCTTTTGAAATATCTCAAACTAAAAACAAACAAACCAAAAACAGAAGAAGGAGGAATTATACCAAAAGCAGTGTTCAGGATCTATGGGCCATCATCAATTGACCAAATCTACAAGTCTTAGGAGTTCCTGAAGGTATGGAAAAGAATGAATGGGTTAAAAAACTTATTCATGAAGGAACACAAGAAAATTTCTCCAATTTGGAGGAAGATATAGACATCCAAAACCAGGAAGTGCATAGAACCCTAGGTAGGAATGCTTAGAAAAGGTCCTCACCATGGCACAATATTGTCAAACTTTCAAAAGTAAAACATAAAAAGAATATCCTAAAATTGTTAATAGAGAAATGCCACAACACTTTTTAAGAACTCCCCTTAGATTGATAGCACATTTTTTAACAGGAACCCTAGAGGCCATGAGAATGGATAGATATAGTTCAAGTTCTAAAAGAAAAAAAAAAAGAAAAAACAAAACTGCTAACCCAGAGTACTTTCACCCAGCAAAGCTCTTATTCATAAATGAAGGGAAAATAAAGACCTAAAAAGACCCAGCCAGCCTTACTTAAGGATGACACTTGAGGATGTAATACACACAGAAATAGAAAAGACAATCAACATTATGAAAGAATTTGAAGGCAGAAAATCTCCTAGTAAAGGAACAAAGGAGATTCAAATAAACAACAGAAATATTTATGGGAAAATGGCAGTACAAAGTTTTTACTTACAAAAAACAACCTTAAATGTAAGTGAACTAAATTTTTCCAACTAAAAAAATACAGACTGGATGAATTGATAAAAGAAAAAAACAAGAACCATCTATATTCTGCCAGCAAGAAACATATTTCACCAACAAAGATACAAACAGATTCAAAGTGAAAGGATGAATGGTTGTGGGTGGGAGGGAGGTTATGTGAGGAAAAGCTGCTATAATCCAAAAGTTGTACTTTGAAATTTATATTTATTAAATAAAAGTTTAAAAAAATTTATGCAGACATATAAAAAAAAGATATTCTATATAAATGGAATAAAAAGCCAGCAGGAGTAGCTATAGTCAAATCACACAAAATAGACTTTAATACAAAAACCATTATAGAGATAAGAAAGTCATTATGTGATGGTTATGGGGTCAATTCTACAAGAAGATGTAACCAAGTCTGTATATGAACCCAATGCTAGGCACCCAGTTTTAGAAAACAAATGTCAATGGATCTAAAGGTAAACATAAACTCCAATATAATAATGGCGGAATACAACATCCTACTTTCATCAATTGGCAGTTCAACCATTCAAAAGAAAAAAATCAATAAATAACAGAGCTAACCTATACTGTAGACTAAACGGGCCTAAAAGATATCTATGGAACATTTTATCCTAATGCTTCAGAATATGCAATCTTATCACCAGTGCATGAACATTCTCTAGGATAGATCATATACAAGGCTATAAAACAAGTCTCAACAAATTAAAAAAATTGAAATCGTATCATTTTTCAGGCCACAATGGACTGAAGCTGGAAATTAACAATAAAATAAACAAACTATACAAACACACATAGACTGAACATGCTCCTGAATGAACAGTGGGTCATAGAAGAAATCAAAAGTGAAATTACAAAATTCCTTGAAATGAATGAAAATGAAAACACATCAGAATTTATTGGATACAGCAAAAGCAATGTTAAAATGAAAGTGTATAGCAATCAGTGTCTGCACCAAAAACTTAGAATAGTACAAAATAAATGATTTAATAATGCATCTCAAGAACAAAATCCCAAGCTAGAAGAAAAGAAATTTTAAAAATTAGAGAAGAAATAAAATATAAATTAAAAAAATATACAAAAGATTAGTGAAATGAAGAACTCATTTTTTGAAAACAAATAAAATTGATAAACTGTTGATCTAACTAACCAAAAAAAGGGAGAAGACCCACAATAATAAAATCAAAGATGAAAAAAGAGATTTTACAATTGACTCAACAGAAAAAAAAAAAAAAGTAATTAGGGACTATCGTAAACAGCTACAACAAAGAAAAGCTCAATACCAGATGGCGTCACTATTGAATCCAACCAAACTTTTAAGGAAGAACTAATCCCAATTCTTCTTAAAGTGTTCAAATAATTGAAAGGGAGGGAACCTTTCCTACCTCATTCTATGTCCAGCATTGCCTTCATTCCCGAACCAGAGAAAGATACAACTAAAAGGAGAACTATCAACCAGGATCCCTGATGAAAATAGATACAAAAATCCTCAAGAAAATATTGGCAAATTAAATCCAACAATATATCAAAAAGATGATTCATGTGGTTGGGACTGCAGCGTAGAAGGTTAAGCCTCCACCTGCAGTGCTGACATCCCATATGGTGGTTGGTTTGAATCATGGCTGCTCTACTTCTGATCCAGCTCTCTGCTAATGTACCTGGGAAAACACTGGAAGATACCCCATGTCCTTGGGCCCCTGCCACCCATGTTGGAGACCCAGAAGAAGCTCTGAGCTCCTGGCTTCAGCCTGGCCTGGAATGAGCCAATGTAGACATTTGGCGAGTGAACCAGCGGATGGAAGTTGGATCTCTCTCTGCCTTATAAATAAAAATATATATAATTAAAGAAAAGATCATCCACCTAGACCAAATAGGATTTCATCTCAGGGATGCAGGGACAGTTCAACTTAAGCAAATCAATAAATATGACATATCACATCAGCAAAATGAAGAATTAAAAACCATTAAGATTATCTCAACAGATGCAAAGAAAGCAGTTGGTGCAATACAAACTCCTTTCATTATAAAAACATTAAAAATTGAGTATAGAAGGACTATACCTCAACACAATAAAGGCAGTATATGCCAGACCCACAGCCGAAATCATATTGAATGGGGAAAAAGCCGGAAGCAACACCACTAAGATCCAGAATCAGACAAAGATGTCCATTTTTGCCATATTATTCAATATATTTTTGGAGGTATTAGCCAGAACCATTAGATAACAAAAAGAAATTGAAAGGATACAAATGGGAAAGGAGGAAGCCAAATTATCACTATTTATAGATGACATGATCCTTTATATAGGGAACCAAAAGATTGTACTAAGAGACTACTGGAACTCAGAAGAGAATCTGGCATATTTGTAGGATATAAAATCAACACACAAAAATCAAGAACATTCTTATACACCAGCAATGCTTGGGCTGAAAAGAACTTGTGAGATCAGTCCCATTCATAATAGCTACAAAAAAATTGAATACCTTGGGATAAATTTAACCAAGGATGTGAAAGATCTCTACAATGAAAATTACAAAGCACTAGTGAAAGAAACAGAAGACACACACACACACACACATAAATCTTTAATGTTCATAAATTGGAAGAATTAATATCATCAAAATGTCTAAACTATCCAAAACAAAGTACAGATTCAATGCAATCACAATCAAAATACCCAGGACATTCCTCATAGCAGTACAAAAAGCAATCCTAAAAACAAAGCCAGAGGTATCACAAAACCAGATTTTAAGAAGTACTACATGATTATTATAATCGAAACAGACTGGTATTAGACAAAAATAGACATGCAGACCAATGGAATAGAATAGAAATCCGAGAAATTAATCCATAAACCTATAATCAATTAACCAAATGAGTTAAAATCACTCCTTGGAGAAAGGACAGTCTATCTCTTCAATACAAGGTGTTTGGAAAATTAGATTTCCACATGCAGAAGTTTGAAACAAGACCTCTACCTTACACCCTAAACAAAAATCAACTCACAATGTATCCAGGGTCTAAACCTAAGACATAAAGCCATCAAATTTCTAGGGGAAAACATTGAAAGACATTGGCAGAGACAAAGGCCTCTTGGATAAGATCCCAGAAACAGAGGCAATTAAAGCAAAAATAGACAAATGGGATTACATCAAACTAAGAATCTTCTGCACAGCAAGAGGAAACAATTAACAAAGTGAAGAGCCTTCTGAAAGAATGGAAGAGAATATTTCCAAATTGTGTATCTGATAAAGGATTAATATCTAGAATATATAAGGTAGAAAAGAAAATAACAAAATAAACAGTCCAGTTAAAAAATGGGTAAAGAATATGAACAGGTATTTTTCAAAGGATAAACTACAAATGGCCAACAGACACATGAAAAAATGCTCATAAAAACTACAATGAGGTACCACCTCACCCCAATTAGAATGGCTATCATCTAAAAAATCAAAAAAACAAATGTTGGCATGGAAGTGAAGAAAAAGTGACCTTGATACACTGTTGTAGGAATGTAAACTTGTACAACCATTATGGAAAACAGCACGGAGATGTCTCAGAAAACTAAAAATTTATCTACCATATGACCCAGCTATACCACTCAGAATATATCCAAAGGAAATGAAACCTGCACATACAAAGAGCTACCTGGACTTCCATGTTTATAGCAGTTCAATTCCCAATAGCTAATACATGGAATCAAGTTAGCATCCAACAACTGAAGACGGGATAAAGAAAATATGGTATATATAAGCAAATGAATATTACTGAGCCATAAAAAGACAAAATCCTTATATTTGCAACAAAATGGAAGATCACTATGCTAAGTGAAATAAGCCAGACCCAAGAGGAAAAATATCACAATTTTGCTTATTTGTGATAGCTAATTTATAGAGAGGATAAAAATTGTGTGGATGTCAGATCATTTGGTATACAGTTATAAACACTGCTTCACTGAATCATATCATGTAAATGACAATATACCTTTATTTTGTAAGTTAAAAAAGGGAATGGGGAATCAGAGGAATCGTGAGGACTCTTGGGGTAATAGTAATATTTTGTTCTTATTTTGGGTATTAGTAATGAACATGATCAGATGAAAAAAAAACTCACCGATCTTTACACTTATATGCATTTTCTGGTACATATAATGTGTCTTAATCAATTGTTCAAAAAACAATTCCAAGCCAGAATTCAGTTCCCAGATAAATCACTGTGAGTCAAGAATAAAGACACTTTCAGGCATGTGAAATCTGATAAATTAAACCAGGCCTGTTCCCTTTCTCAGAAAGCTAAAGAAAAGGGGCCGGATTTGTGGCACATCTGTGATGCCAGCATCCAATATGGGCACTGGTTCAAGTCCCAGCTTCTCCACTTAAAATCCAGCTCCCTGTTAATCTGTTTGGGAAGGCAGCAGAAGATGGCTCATGTGCTTGGGCACCTGCCACCTGCATGGGAGAACCAGATGGAATTCCTGGCTCCTGGCTTTGGCTTGGTCCAGCTATAGCTGTTGCAGTAATTTGTGAAGTGAACCACTGAATGGGAGATATCTCTTTCTCTGTTTTTCTCCCTCTCTCTCTCTCTTTCAAGTAAAAAAATAAATTTTTTTTAAAAAAAATCTAAAGAAAAATACTGCTATGGGATTCAGGGAATGAGAAATCCCACTAGGAGAGATATAAACAAAATTCTCAGGATGACAGTGAAGAGATATTCCAGGAAATCAGATACTCAGCAGGTGCAGAGAGCAAGCATGCTAGAATGAACCCAAAAAATAGAGGGCTCCAAAAAGGGTACCACCAAGTCAAAGAATGGAGAGGAGGTACACTTCTGTGAGGAAGTGGACGGTGAGTAGGGACAGGCACACAGAGGGAGAAAAAAGCAAAATCAAAAACAAAACAATGACCTCTATGACAACTAAATGCCATACATCTGTGAATAATAACTACAAACATAATCATATTAGTGCAAATAGAGAATACTTATTTGGTCTTGATGAAATAAATATAAATTCAGGAGAGAGAGAGAAAGAGTTCAATTTGTAATATTAAAGTAAAAACTTCCAAAAATAGTAATTTAAGCATGTAGTACTAGAAACATGTAGGTCTGTAGTAGAAGAAATAGCTACAAGAGTTAAAAGTGGTTTCCTCTCCGGAGTGAAATTAAATGATGAAAAAGGATAGGGCTGGAGCCCTCTGTAATTTAAGTCTTATATGAATAGAACAATTTAATATTCCAAACTATGCATAAGGATAAAATTACTGAAGGTTACAAATTAACAAGTGTTTAGGAAACACACAGGTGAATAGAACAACAATAATATCATATTCCTAATTAAGAGCTCTGGGGTTTGGAGGGGATTAGAGCAAAGGCATGACCATTTGTCCCGTGTTCCACCATCTTTCCCAGCTCACAAACAGCACTGAGAGCCACTCTGAATTTATTTTTGAGCATCTTTCTGAGTGGGGCAGGCACCATTCGTCCTAAAATTATAAGCAAGCTTAGATCCTTAAGGATTCCCCTCGTATGTCACAGTATTCTTCAGTCAGGCTGGATCACCTCCTGCTTCAGGTCCAAGCCGCCCCACCTCATATACACAAGTTCAACAAGACAAAGGGCTTCTTGCAGTTCCCTGTTTATTTTTCTATAATTTTCTCCTGGGTTGATATTATGAGAGTGTGGCAGTAAACTTTTAGATTTGACTCTTGATTACAACAGGAACTGGAACAAACTTCCTACATAAATATTTAAGGCAGTAAAATTTTCTCTATTTACCATTTAACTGTAACCCATATATTTTGATTTCATTTGTTTTCCGGATATAGGTGTTACTCAGAAATAATGTTTATTAACTCCGAACTTTAAAAAATATTGCATGTTTGTTACTGATTTCCAAGTCAACTACATCAGTCAGGGAATATGATTTTAATGATAAATATTCATTAAAATTTGTTGATACTAGCTTTATGGCCTGTTAAGTGGTTAATTTTCTAAGGATTCTGTATCTTTAAGAAGAATATATCCTCTTTAATAGTTTATATGCTGGGTTTTATAGAATTACATTCATTTAGGCTAGGTAATTTTGTGGAGAAATTTTTTGTTTATACATTTTCTGATGACTTAAGTTACCAATATAATGAAGTGGGATCAACATGATAGTAGTTAGTGAGTTTCTCTACATATTGCTATTGACATGTGCTTTATATATTGTCTAAAACAATAAATTGGGGCAAATGTTTTGTATTAAAGAAAAAACAACAACATCAACATACAACATAAAATGGACATGGCCGTAAAAGCATTTTTAAGAAAGCGATTAGGGGCCGGTGCTGCGGCTCAATAGGCTAATCCTCCACCTGCGGTGCCGGCACACCGGGTTCTAGTCCCGGTCGGGGCACCGGATTCTGTCCTGGTTGCCCCTCTTCCAGGCCAGCTCTCTGCTGTGGCCCGGGAGTGCACTGGAGGATGGCCCAAGTGCTTGGGCCCTGCACCCGCATGGGAGACCAGGATAAGCACCTGGCTCCTGGCTTCGGATCAGCGTGGTGTGCCGGCCGCAGCATGCCAGCCACAGCGGCCACTGGAGGGCGAACCAATGGCAAAGGAAGACCTTTCTCTCTGTCTCTCTCTCTCTCTCACTGTCCACTCTGCCTGTCAAAAAAAAAAAAAAAAGAAAGAGATTAGGTGCTGGCATCATGGGTTAGTGGGTAAGGCCACCACATGAAACACCAGCATCTCTTGAGTCCCCGCTGCTCCACTTCCAACCAGCTCCCTGCTAAGTGCCTGGGAAAGGCAGTGGAAGAAGGCACACGTAGTTGGGACCCTGCTAACCACGCGGGAGACCTCGGATGACCTCCTTGCTCCTGGCTTTGGCTGGGGAGTGAACCAGCAGATGGAAGATCTCTGTCTTTCCCTCTCTCTATGTAACTCTTTCAAATAAACTTTAAAAATATTTTTTATAAAAAAGACACTATTATCTTTTCAGTCTTTCTTCATTTTATATATTACTAGAATAAATACACATTTTGCTCTCATAAGGATAAGTAACATTTAAATTTGAAAGAAAGATTAAATCGTTTTTTTAAAATCAAAATTAGAACACTTATTCTAAATGTTGATTTAAAATTCATCCATTACAAGAGACAGAAAACATTCTTTTCTTTTTAAAATGTATTCTTCAAGGTTATGCATCTGGCTTAGTGATTACGATGTTGCTTGTGACACCCATGTCGCCTAACAGAGTGCCTTGGCTTCAGTCTTATATCCACTGCTCCTACTTCCAGCTTCCTGAGAATGTGACCATGTGAGGCAGCAAGTGATAGCTTAAGGAGTTGAATCCCTGCTACCCAAGTGTGAGAGCTGGGTTGAATTCCTGGCTCCTGGCTTCAGCTTGGCCCAGCTCTGGCCACTGTAGGCATTTGGGAAATGAGCTAGCAGTTGGGAGGACTCTGTCTTCTCTCTCTGCCAGGCCCATAAATAAATTTTAAAAATCCATTGTTTGTTTTTCACCAGTGTTAAACAATTAAATAATATGATACATATATAAGTAAACAGTACAGAATATATCTTAAGCCAGCTTTTTAGAGTCTAAGGCAACATAAACTACTACTCACCATATTCAGATTGGTATGGAAAACAATGGCAGGTGATTTCATGATGAGAATTAAAAGTGAACTTGAATGGCTTACCTGCTGGCTGTTTTCACAGAACAGTTTTTCTTGTGTCCTCTTTCGGCTCGGTTATCTCTCAGAAGCTGGTGCTATACAAAGTGTTAAGACAAAGTTGTAGAAACAAAAATATTTTCACTATATTAGTTTGCAAGTAGAAAAATATTCTGCTCATTCAATGGAACAGTATTCATTCACTCGCTTTACTTTTTTTCTTCTAGTTTCTCTTCAAGCAAAGACTACTCATTTGGAATGAGATGCCACTGTCACTGTTGAAAAATGGTCATGGAAGCTGGCAATGCAGTATTTTCTTGAGAGCTAAACTGCTCTCAGAGTCTTTGAATGCCTATTCTGGAGCTGGAGGTCTAGAACTCAGTTTTGTTCCTGGTAATGTAACCACTTTTGGCAATAACCTCTACTGTGGATGACATTCAGCTAAGGATATTGTGGGGCTTTGTCACCATACTGTACCTACTGGCCTAAACATGGTAAAGAAACACACTTACAACATTATTCTTCAAAGGAATTAATGGCTTGGAAATATATAATTAGAAAAATATAACTAATTTCCTCTTCAAAATACCTTATCATTTACTCCTCTAACTAATTGGAAAGAAAAAAGAAATAGTCAATACTCTTCATTATGTGTTTATTCAAACTCAGCTTAGCTTATTTATGCAGATCTATGATTACATGCAAGATTAGGCAGAAAAGAAAGTTATCCAGTATATTAGAAAATTAACCCTGACAAAAACAGCAGTCTCAGAGGTAATAATGCAGGCTCTAATCCCAGGTGTACCAGTAACTAACAAGTCATTAAGTTCCAATAACAGCTTTACCACTTACAAGCTAGGTAACCTTAGGCAAAGTATTTAACCTCTCAAAGCCCAAGTCTCCAACTGTAAAATGGAGATAACAATAATATCCATGTGTAAGGCTGTTGGGTGTATTAAAGTAAGATGATGTAAAATGTTTAGCTCTATGGGACCAGAAGACAGGAAATGCTAAGATTTTTATTATAATTAATGAGTGTGGATGTCAGTGGGTACTATCTTACCAATATCAATAGTTTTTACTGAAGAATAACTGCTTTGAAATGTTCAATGACATTACTTAGAATCAATTATTTTATTTGGTTATCTCTGAGAAGGAATTCACTTTAACTAGATCACTAAGAGCATGGTTAGATGATTCGCTCAGGAATGTCTTAACTAAATAAATACATCTGAAACCTCTTGAAAATGTCTATTTCTTAAGATTTCCACTACCAACATACTAGTTTATTTCTCTCACCTGTAATAGTCCCCTAGATGGCTTCCCAGACCCTGGCCTTGCTCTCATCTAATCCTTTTTTCATGCTTGGCCAATATGAACTTTCTGAAAATAATCTGATCATATCGCTCACTTGAGATAAAACCTAAAATCTTATAAGGGCTTTCATGACCCTTCATAGCTTAGTATACATCTAAACTCATAATTTATTGGGCTTCCTCCTAACCCTGACCTAACCCCCTTACTTTATAAATCATATAAACTCAGCCATCTGAATCTTTTGTTTGGGGTGTGCACCACAGTCCTGCACATCTCTGGTCCTTTGCTTCAGTTATTCAATCTGCCTGCATTCTCAGGTGTAGCACTGTATCTGAACAATTTGAGTGCTCAATAAATATTTCATGAATGAACGAATAAAAGAATGAGAAGATGAGATGCATAGGGAGTGAGATCTGATATCTGATACATAACTGAAATCATATCTCATTAGTAGTAAAGAATTTAGCAACCATTTATTTGAAGTCCATTAATCTGAAAGTGTTTCAATCTAGAAACACTTCGTACCATGAACACTAAATTGCTTCTGAAAATAAAAATAAATTACTTCGGCATTTCTAAGTCTAGTGCCTTTAAAAATATGTATCTACAAACCAACATTTGTGACACAGATAGGTAGAGGTAAGATGATGGAATCTCTACCTCCATCTTTATTAATAGTAGTTAATTAACTTTCTAATTCTAAGAAAAAAACATATTGAAGACTATTCCTAAAGTTGTTGGTAAAAATGTCCAAAGATCTTAAAACTCTAAATACATACATTGTTCTGAAATAAAAGTTCTATGGTTTCTCTTTGAAAAATGCAATTCTAATGACCAAAACAAACATATGCTATACCTGTTTGCTCTGGATAGTTCTCAGAGAGAGGCAACTACTTAGATGAACTTTAATGAGAAGCACCTTCTCTGAATTTTGAAGTGACAGCTCCTTCTTTTAGATCCATATGAGAATTTTTTTTTTTTTCAAATTCACAGTTTCAATGGACTTTGAACATAAAGAAGTCACAAACACTGGAATTAGTTAATGCAATATATCCATATAAAAAGCATCACAAAATTATCTCACTTTGTCAATGACATTAGGAATCTGTAACTTTGTAACTTTAAAATGAAGTTCAGATAAAACTACAGACTTAGATCTCTTGGTCGAGGATATAACAAGTTAATACATGAACATAGATCTTTTTCAGGGCAAATATAAAACAATCTAATGAGATATTAGAAGAGAAGACGAATATTTGTACTTAAAAGGTTCTCAGCAGGCCACTATCTCCTGAAAGAAGTCAGGTTACAAATTCACAATAAAAGATGTAAGAATCCCCACTCTGCTCTAATAAGCAAGAGTAGCTCATCAGATTCTAAGAAATTCTTCATTCTTATTGATAATTTTTCCTTTTTCCTTGGACTTCTATCAGTGTCACAAGTGAGGTCATTTCTCAAGGTTCTGGCTCAATAATATCAATTCTGTTTAAAAATAAAACTTTGGAATATGGTGCGAAGTGCTTCTTACCTTCCAACTTTCAGATTCCTGAACTTAGGCCAAACGGAGATACAATTCCCTTATTAGTGACCTGCAGGTGTATATTAAAAATGACTCATATAAGAATGACATTAAAATCCATAAATGTAAAACCTAGGTACGCAATTGTAAAAGAAAAATGCTGAATTACATCAGGAAGTGTTTCTGTGGATAATGGATTTTACTGTTACAGAAATGGAGCTAACTATTCATGACATTAAAAAAAAAAAAAAAAAAAAAAAAAAAAAACCTTACTGAAAGTCTCAAATCCCAAATGCAAAAGGAAATAGTAAAGACTAGAATTCTCACTCCACAGCAATCCTCTCTTTACTGTCTTATATGCATAAAGCAATCAAGCTTAGGGATGTTTCTGCTGGTAGCCACTTTCCAGAAAACTCCTTAAATGTCTCTAAAAGAACTTCAAGGTCTTTCACAGTTGGCTTCTTAGTGTTCTCAACATTGAAAGAACTATGTAATATCTAAACTATGACTCACGACTCAATTAGATACTTGTAAATTCTGTCAAAATGTCAAACTATGATGTTCAATGAGGAAAGCCTCAGATTTGAAAAGATAAAACAGAATAAAGCAAGAAAGATATGACATACCATTGCTTCTCCATCCTTCCTTCCATCTCTGAACTGACTTTGAACAATTTTATTCTGTTGGTCTTTCTTGTATCCTCTCTATGGATTTCCTAAACATTTATCAACATACTCTAATTAAAGCTTCTCTGCCTCAGACTATAACCACCTCAAGAGAAAAAAGCCAAGCTGTTCTGTATAAACATCTCTTTTTATAAAATTGAGAGTCCCTGATAGATAATGCCTAAGTTATTTAACAATTATGTAAGAAAGGTATGATCTATGAATGGTGTAAATAAAAATAGTGTTTATTATTGAAGTAACCAAAACAGAACTGTAAGATATAGAAAAGGAGTGAAAGGTGGTTTTAAAAATAAGTGGGGTTGTGGCCGGTGCTGAGGCAAAGCATGTAAAGCTGCTTCCTGCAGTGCAGGTTCAAGTCCTGGCCACTCCACTTCTGATTCAGCTTTCTCCTATGGCCTGGGAAAGCAGTAGAAGATGGCCCAAGTCCTTGGGCCCCTACACCCATGTCAGAGACCTGGAGGAGGCTTCTGGCTCTTCACTTTGGATCGGCGCACCTCCGGCCATTGTGGCCATCTGGGGAGTGAACCAGCGAATGGAAGCCTTCTCTCTCTGTCTCTGCCTCTCTGTAACTCTGCCATTCAAATAAATAAATAATTTTTTTAAAGAAATAGGTGGAGTAAACATTATCATTTTTTGACAGTTGAGTATACACAGCTGATACTTGTTATTTGTAGATTCTGTATTGTGAATTCATCTACTCGCTAAAATGTATTTGTATTACCAAAATCAATACTTCATTTGCTTTTGCAGTTCTTCATAGGCATATGCAAAGTGATAAAAAGATCTGAGTCACTGGTAATGGCATGTTTCCAGCTGAGATTCAACAAGGTGAGACTGCCTATTTGATTCAGCTCTCATACCATAACCAAATGTCTTTTTAACAATCTCTTTAGTGTGATATTTTTTTCAGTTTGTACTTTTGTAAATGACTTCACTGTCCAAAACTGCCAAAAAGCATAGTGCTGAAGAGCTTTCTAGTGTGGCTAAGCACAAGGAGGTTGGAATGGGTTGTACAGAGAAAATCCATGTATGTCAGATAAAACTTGTTCAGGCATGAGCTACAGTGCTGCAGACCTCATGTTCAATGTTAGTGGCTAAATTATTTATATATACACACATATGTGTATATATATGTATATATAAAATGATATTCTTTTATAAACCACATAACACAAGGTTATGAATTCATAGACTGATTAAAATATTTTGACTGGAGGCTTGAAGGAGACCGTGCAATTTCCCTGCAAGCATTAGGTTTTTTTTTAATTTACTTTTTTTTTACTTATTAATATACAGAGAACAGATTTCATGAATTTCATAGATACCATTCTAAGAATACACAATATTTTCTGCCCTCCCTCCCTCCAGGCATTGGTTTTGTATTCAATAATTTAGTGTTGAGTCTACTTCATAAAGCGTAACTACAGTAAGTAACAAGAACTAATTGTTTTCATTCATAACCTATCTAGTCAATATAAAAATCTGAAACAGTATACCAAAGTTTAAGCAAATGGCTCATTTAAACATTAATTTAAAAAGATAGCAAAATTTTAAAAATAAAAAGAATTGCTTGATTTTTCTACTTATATAATATTAGCTACTAGTTTAAGGTGTTTTTTTTTTTTTTTTAACATTTATTTTATTTGAAAGGCAGAGTTACAGAGAGGCAGAGGCAGAGAGGGAAAGTGAGGTCCTTGATCCACCAGTTCACTCCCCAGATGACTGCAATGGCTAGAGTGGGGCCAATCTGAAGCCAGGAGCCAAGAGCTTCTTCTGGGTCTCCCATGTGGGTGCAGAGGCCCAAGGACTTGGGCCATCTTCTACTGCTTTCCCAGGTCACAGCAGAGAGCTGGATCAGAAGTGGAGCAGCTGGGTCTCAAACCCGCACCCATATGGGATGCCAGTGTTTCAGGCCAGGGCGTTAACCCGCTGTACCACAGTGCTGGCCCCAATGAATTTTTTTTTTTTTTTCCAAAAATAAGCAAGACAACACATCATTGATGTTACTTGGCCTAGTTAATTTTAAAATTTATAGGAACATTGGTGTAGGTTCTATTTTAAATGTGAGGAGTATCTTTTAAAAGGTAAATTACTCAGTAAAAAAGGCAAATTAAAGGAAAAAATTGTTACAGCTGAATTCATGAGTTTTTTTTTTTTTAGCTACGTGTTATGAAATACAGTTTATAATGAAGTTCATGGCACCTTCCTCTTATTAAGTAGAAAGAACTATGGCATCTGCACCCAACTATGGACATGTTGTTCAACTTAAGTCAATCTCACCAGTACAGCAATGTTATCAATTACCATTACCCAACACAACCCCCTCTTTACTACCTTACTGTTCTCTCAGAAGAAATGATCTGCAGAGGTACGCAGTTCATCATTCTTATGTCTTTTAAAGGCATACTTTCTTACATACCATAGTTTTGTGTCACTTAATAAACAACTTCTATCTTTCATAAGGAAAGAAACTTGCAAGGATGTAAACTCTAAAATGGATATGTTTTAAAACTAACCATAAATTTAAGCCCTAAATTACCACAGCATGCTTCAGAAAGAGAATTAATATATTCAAGGAACAAAGAAAATAGTCTATTTCTTTAATATATAAAAAAAACTAAAGTAAATGTCAAGTTCTTGCTAAGTCAACTAATCATAGTGCTCCCGTGTATACCAGCAAAAGATTAAAAAAAAAAAAAATCATCTAGAGCTATAATGCGAACTTGACAAACACTACTGCCAAGCTGTAAAATTCAAGATAAAAATATGCTCTCACTGGCTGATTTTTAATATCACTTAATTTTTAAAGTTTAGGTGCTGTTGTGATACCTTAATTTTGTGAACAACAAATATAAATAGTGAAATCCTGAAAGAGTTCCAGAGCCTTTCCATGTGGTCACATGTATGTGTGACTGAGGAGGGTGACAGTAAAACAAACAAACGAACAAAAATAAACACTGGTGCTTGTTGAGGGGAGTTTATTTGTTTAGCAGATTCAACCTTGGCACAATTAAACTTCTTTTAAAATAAGCCAGGGATTTACATCCTTTCTCATAGAGCTGACTGACTACACTGAAGGGAGATAGATAAATGAAAGACACTAAGTTACTTTCTTTAGAGCTCCTTACCTGGCCAAGCTCTGTCCTAGCCCCAGGGCTAAACCAATGGCTGCAGAGGAAAGAGAAAAGGAATTAGTGGGAACCTAACTAAAAGCATCTGGTCACATGTGATCAGTCTGCATGTGCTTTAAGACATTTATTCGCCAACAGCAATACGGCCTTAAATATGCTTTATTTTAATGGATATTTCATGTAATTCTAGACTTACACCAATTTTGACAGAAATGTAAGAGTGCTCATAACCCAGTAATTTTCAATTTAATAAGCAAACTGAGTTAGAATTACATTTCCATTTAATTATGTTAACATAAACTGCTGGGACTGTATTCATTTTATGAATCAATTCTGGTTATAAAATCTACAAATGCTATCATTTACCACAACTTAATTATAGCATCATTACAACAAATTATGACCTTTTGGTTGCTGAAGTAATGAAAAAAATGTTAAAAACACAAGAACATTATATTTTCTGGAAAAGCCCCCCCAGGAACAACATAAAAACCCTTGATATGGATTCTGGAGCATCAGTGGAACCAATCCTATCACAGTTTAAAGAACTGGGGTTCTGGCTGAGCACAAGTTCCACAATAACAAAAACACAGAAGTCACTTCACAGTGGAAGCCTTCCCTTCTCACCGCTCAGTCCGCTTCATGTTGCTCTTAGACTCTCACTCCTGACCTATGTGGCTGACAAATGGTTAATGGTAACTACCATTAGCTGGGTGCCCAGCATTCTGGCAGTGTTCTGTATAAAAACAAGCTGACATCAAGGACTGGGAAATCGAGAGAGATACTGTGGTAAATGAACCACGAAAAGTCCACAATATTTTAATGTGATGTACTATTTCAAGAATAAATAGTATTGAGTTCAACCCCTATGTACTAAGTCCTCTTTAGACACATGGCACATACTACTTCCCACTCTGATAACAACACTCAAGTTTTGGATGCAGAAATGAGTGCACAGATATTAAGGTTCATTGTCCAAAGTGTTCCTTTACCATACCTACTCCTGAAGTTCAAGGAGCTTACATTGAAAGGGTACATCTCCTGGTACTTTCTAAGACTTTCATATATTATGGAGCCTCTGTGGTACTAAAATTGGGAATAAATAGCTCCTGCCTTAATAGAATTTAGGTACACAGTTACCATTAAAATATTGTTCCTTGGCAGGTAAGTTTCTACCACTGATGGACACATACTGGTATTAGTGAGTGACAACTGAATTAATCACCAGCTAAAAACAAATTATTCCCCTGCCAATGTGATTAAAATGTTTTACCGCTCTGCTTTGGATTGTGCCTTTTGCTATAAAGAAAAACATATTTTTTTTTACAAAATAAATTATTTTTTATTGTTTTTATTAAAGCAGAGTGAAAGGACTCCGTCCTCAGCACCCTATGTGTGTGTGGTTGGAACATTATGGGTATGTGATGACAAAATAGTCTCTGTGTCCCCTACATGGGCGACATCCCACAGAACGTCCCCTACAGCAGAATCCACTGGCAGCTGCCCAGCTTGAATGTTTTTGTACTATCCTTGACTTCTACAGTTGGCAGAGACAGAAAAAAAAAGCCAGTTCTAGAAACTAGAGCCGTTGGATGGATGGAGGGATGTCCAGAAATGGAGGGTGAGAAAAGAGAAGGGTTGTATTTTGTGAAGCATTGGGGACAATTATAGGATCACTGGAAAGATTTCAAGTGTTTTAGAAACACGAAAGCCAACAAAGTCTCCTGGTATTTTAAAACCAAAATCACCAAGCTTAGTCTCCTTGTAAGAACCTTAGTGTCACTTCAGGATCCAAGAGAGACAAACGCCCCAGTCGTCACTGCCAAACCTTAGAGGCTGTTAAAAACTCCACTCAAGGGAGCTCTCACTGTAAGAAGCTGAACTAATGTTGTACCTGAAAAACATATTTTAAAAATCAAAATGCGAATAGATAGAATCAAAAAGGGAGAGAATGATCCAACATGGGAAGCAGGAGACACAGCAGACTCATAGAATGGCAGATGTCCTAAATAGCACTCTGGCCTCAGAATCAGCCCTTAAGGCATTCGGATCTTGCTCAAGAGCCCATGAGAGTATTTTAGGCATGGAAAGCCAAGATACCATGGAAAAGAAAAAAAGAAGAAGACCTAAATGAAAGATCTCTGCGAGTCAGATCCCAGTGGAAAGAACGGGGCCATCAAAGAAGGAGGTAGCTTTCTCTGAAGGGAGGAGAGAACTTCCACTTTGACTATGACCCTATCGGAATAAGATCAAAGTCATCAAACTCTAAAGGCTTCCATAGCCCTGGCAACTCATGACTAGAGCCTAGGGAGATTACTGACGCCATGAACAGGAGTGTCAAATTGTTAAGTCAGCAACAGGAGTCACTGTGTACTTACATCCCATGTGGGATCTGTCCTTAATGTGTTGTCTAATGTGCAGTGATGCTATAACTAGTACTGAAACAGTATTTTTACACTTTGTGTGTCTGTGTGGGTGCAAACTGATGAAATCTTTACTTAGCATATACTGAATCGATCTTCTGTATATAAAAATAATTGAAAATGAAAAAAAGAAAACCTGGTGTTAAATTGGAAATTGCATAGAAAATTAATCAATTTTTTAAAAATATCATGTAGGATCTCTGTCTTTAATGTGCTGTACACTGTTATTTAATGCTATAACTAGTACTCCAACAGTATTTTTCACTTTGTGTTGCTATGTGAGGGCAAACTGTTGAAATCTTTACTTAGTATATACTAAACTGATCTTCTGTATATAAAGAGAATTGAAAATGAATCTTGATGTGAATGGAAGGGGAGAGGGAGCAGGAAAGGGGAGGGTTGCGGGTGGGAGGGAAGTTGTGGGAGGGGGGAAGCCATTGTAATCCATAAGCTGTACTTTGGAAATTTAAATTCATTAAATAAAAGTTAAAAAAGAGAAATAAAAAAAATGTGCTGTACACTCTTATTTAATGCTATAACTAGTACTCCAACAGTATTTTTTTTTTCACTTTGTGTTGCTATATGGGGGCAAACTGTTGAAATCTTTACTTAATATATACTAAACTGATCTTCTATATATAAAGAGAATTGAAAATGAATCTTGATGTGATTGGAAGGGGAGAAGGAGCGGGAAAGGGGAGGGTTGTGGGTGGGAGGGATGTTATGGGAGGGGGGAAGCCATTGTAACCCATAAGCTGTACTTTGGAAATTTATATTCATTAAATAAAAGTTAAAAAAAAATCAAAATGCATAGCTCAGTTAAAAAAAAAAAAAACAGAGTAAAAGGATTAAAAACAATAGTCATTTGTCTCCTCTGTCTTAACTCCAAAGCTCATCTAGGGAAACAACTGCCAACAGTTTTTTGCTCTTTTCCTTTGGGATAATATCATGTGGAGGTATTTCAAAGAAGCCATGACAAATATGTATTAGGAAAACACTTTCCATAGATTTCAAGACTTTTTTGCAGCAGAAAAATTTACATTTTAATTTTCTGATGAACTGTTTGAAGTAATCTCATATTTCTTTTTTTTAATTTTTATTTTATTTTTTTTTTCTCTTTTTACAGGCAGAGTGGACAGTGAGAGAGAGACAGAGAAAGGTCTTCCTTTTGCCATTGGTTCACCCTCCAATGGCTGCCGCGGCCGGGCCGGCGCATCTCGCTGATCGGATGGCAGGAGCCTGGTGCTTCTCCTGGTCTCCTATTGGGTGCAGGGCCCAAGCACTTGGGCCATCCTCCACTGCCCTCCAGGGCCACAGCAGAGAGCTGGCCTGGAAGAGGGGCAACCAGGACGGAATCTGGCGCCCCGACCGGGACTAGAACCCGGTGTGCCGGCGCCACAAGGCGGAGGATTAGCCCATTGAGCTGTGGCGGGCGCCGGCCACTAATCTCATATTTCTAAACAGGATTATACTGAAAGTTTGTGATTAGATGTTAATAACTGATTTTATATTATCATAAATATAGATTTAACTCTCAGCCCTCTATTTCCATTGATACATTATTTTTGATTAATCAATTGTGAATAGACATTAGTATGACTATGTGAATACTTTGTGCTGCTGAGATTTTGTTTCTCCTAAAGTTGATATTGCCTTCATTTTTTCCTTTGCTTTTTTTTCTATGTACACACCAGCCTTCTTTCTTACGAGCTATCACATATAAATATTAAAAAATTTCTGAAAATATATCCATCCTTTACTCCTTCCTCGTTACAGCCCACAGAGATCTCCTTTCTAGAGCCCTTTATCCTATCCTGCAATCCTCCAGATCTGGTCTGGAACTGTCTTGGCTTTATTGCACATTCATGTCATTTTTTTAACTTTCCTTGAGATAATTTCTGGTGTCCTAATTTTTGCCTTTTGCCAAAGCCCTCATACTGCTTTTTTTTTTTTTTTTGCATTTTTTTAAATTTATTTTATTTTTATTTTTTTTTTTTTAAACTTTAATGAATATAAATTTCCAAAGTACAGCTTATGGATTACAATGGCTTTCCCCTCCCATAAATTCCCTCCCACCCACAACCCTCCCCTCCTCCGCTCCCTCTCCCCTTCCATTCACATCAAGATTCATTTTCAATTCTCTTTATATACAGAAGATCAATTTAGTATAAAGATTTCAACAGTTTGCACCCACAAAGAAACACAAAGTGAAACATACTGTTTGTACTAGTTATAGCATTAAATCACAATGTACAGCACATTAAGGACAGAGATCCCACATGAGAAGCAAGTGCACAGTGACTCTTGTTGTTGACCCAACAAATTGACACTCTAGTTTATGGTGCCAGTAACCACCCTAGGCTCTCGTCATGAGTTGCCAAGGCTATGGAAGCCTTCCAAATTTGCCGACTCTGATCATATTTAGACAAGGTCATAAAAGACAGGGTGAGGATAGTAACCAATGATCCTAAGAGTGGCATGAACCAGGTTTGAACAATTATACAGCATTAAGTGGGGAAGAGGACCATCAGTACACACAGGTTGGGAGTAGAGCCATTGGTGGTAGAGTAGAGGTTATGATTACAAAGGAATGAGGCCCAAGTGCGCTAGACAGGGCCTAGAACAAAGGACAGAGTCATTATTAGAGGAGCTAAGAAAGGTGCTGTCTAAGCTATAATTAAGTTTTCTGATTGAGAGGCAAATAGAACCTGATAGAAGGGGCTTGATAATAATCTGGTGGGCTTTAGGCCTTGTAAGTTAAGAGGCCCAGACCTATCTATCTCTTCACATGGGGTACATCCTAAGGGAGGTGTGAACCTCCTAGGGGAAGGCACTCTGTTGACTTTCATTACTTGGCTGGCCTGGGAGGAGAGCTGGCCAGGTAAAGGCAGGTGGCATCTCTAACAAGAAATTTACAGTTCTGCCTGCAATGTTGCTGACCCTACTTGGCCGACCCCTCAGCTGCAGTGGTCACTTTGGAAGTTGGGCTGAGTGAAGGGCTTTTCAGCTTAGAGCCAATAAGATCTGTGGCTCTGACCTGGGCATCCTTCGACTGCAGGGCAGGTCCATTTCCACTGATCCAACTCTTGGCAGAGCTGCCAGGGCTCTTCACAAGTTGACTTCTGCTGAAGCCCAGGCTTACCACATTGAAAGCTACTGCAGTGGACTGGCCTGTTGGGTCTCCTTGAGGGCAGATCACTGTACAGATCAGCCATTAATAGGCCTGCCACCCATTGCTTCTGATGCCTAGCTTTCTTGTCCTCCTGGTTTTTGTTAAAGCAGACCAGAGGATGCAAGTCAAGGGAGTGCCCAAGTCCCATCTATAATCTTCGGTGGCCTGAACTACAAGTCTATAGTCACAGGCATGTTCTGTAGTAGTTTTTCTAGAACTTAAATAATAATCTCATAGCTAGATTTACTTCGCCATCAGCGAAGTATACAGTAAGTAGAAAAAACCTCCCTTTCAGACCAAAGGGAAAGAAAGTTTTAAAGTGAGAATATAATTTTCCTCATGGGCTTGTCTGCCTTAGAAAAGCCCTCATACTGCTTTGAGAATTATTGAGAAGTATCTTGTTTGAGTTGATCTTCCCCAGCCTCTCTTGCTTTGTCTTTTTCTTCACATGCTTAGTTTTCAATATACACATTCTTGAATATGTATTTATTTAGTTAACTCTTGAAATATAGTAGAATACTTCTCACAACTTTATTCTCTGTTTAAAAATTGTTTTAGCTATTTTAACTCCTTTGCTTTTATATACAAATTTTTAAAAAATTATTTACATCTATAAGAAAATCTTGCTGGGTTTTGATAGGAATTGCATTAAATCTGAATATCAATATGAGGAGAAATGACATCTTTACTAAGTTGAATCTCCCAATCCATGGACATGGAATGTTTCATTATATTTCTTTCTTTTTTTTTTTTTTTTTTTTTGACAGGCAGAGTGGACAGTGAGAGAGAGAGACAGAGAGAAAGGTCTTCCTTTTGCCGTTGGTTCACCCTCCAATGGCCACCGCGGCCGGCGCGCTGCAACCGGCGCACCGCGCTGATCCGATGGCAGGAGCCAGGTGCTTCTCCTGGTCTCCCATGGGGTGCAGGGCCCAAGGACTTGGGCCATCCTCCACTGCACTCCCTGGCCACAGCAGAGAGTTGGCCTGGAAGAGGGGCAACCGGGACAGAATCAGTGCCCCGACTGGGACTAGAACCCGGTGTGCCGGCGCTGCAAGGCGGAGGATTAGCCTAGTGAGCCACGGTGCCGGCCTGTTTCATTATATTTCTAGCTCTTCTTCAATTTATTTCATCCTTTTTTATACCTTATTTAATCGTTCATCACACTAATTTTTTCTAAGATTTAAAAAAGAAAAATTTCAAATAGTAAAGTTAAAAGAATTTTAGAAGCAACACTCATGTTTCCATTATTTAAATTCTATCATTAACATTTTATTATATCTATCTAAAATCTATCTAAAAATATATCTATTTAAAATATCTATCAATCTATTTAATGATGTCTTTTGATGAGTGGGTACCCCGCCCTCGGTTGTTTGTACTGGATTCTCTTTAGAATGAAGGCTTTTCTTCACTATCTAGTGATCCGCAGTTATCCAGTCAATATTTAAAAGATACTATAAAACTGATCACAAGAGCAATGAATAAGCATTAAGGCTTTGATGGAGGCTTCGATGGAATAAAATATCTGTCACTTCATTTGCTTGCTGTTGAGTAACACTCTCATTGTATTGTGGGTTTATTTAACGTATTCCTTCTTTTTGGTGATATTTGGGTTTGAAGACTGAAAATAAATGTTTGGGAAGGTAAATAACCCAAAAGACAGCAGCATCGCTGAAGAAGCCATGAAAGGAAGTTTCAAGAAGGAAGTTGTCACTGGTGTAAAAAAATGCTGAAATCAAGTCTGACATAGATCAACAAAACACATTTGGAGGATCACTGGTGAACTTCTCTAGAGAAGTTTCCAGGAAGCACCATGGGAAGAGATCAGAATCATAATGTCATTGTTGGGTACTGAACAAGGTGTATGTGAGGTTTAGATTGGGTGTAGTGTAATCCATTCTTTCTAGAAGTTTGGCTTTGAGAGAGAGAGAAAGAGAGAAAGAGAGGGCAGTAGGGTTGAAGAGAACTAAAGAAGAAGCTGTAAAATATATCAGATTATGCAGGAAGCTTTTGGAAAGGGAAAAAATAAAGCTCCTTTCAATCAAAACCACAGGTCATGGAGTCAGGCTTAGAGAGAAGAAAAATCTTTTCCTCTAAGACAAAGAAAAAGGAGAATGAAGGAAAATGTATTTGGATAAGTTCATCCTTATTTGAAGGTCAGTCTTAATGACTCTAAAGGACAGGGTAGGAAGCAGAGGAGAAGAAAAAAGCTGCAACATGTGTGGTTTGAAAATGGTACAGCACAACTTAAAGTTTCAGAACATCGGTTCTGAGTGATGGCTCTAGTCAAGAGGAGCAAGGAGAGTGAGTTACTCAATGGCAAGCAGATGAAGGATGTTGGAGTCAGGGAGGAGGATCAGCTGTGTCAAGTGACAGATATTTTATTCCACTGAAGCCTCACCACAACATTGAGCCCTTACTAAAAGTCCAGACCCTGTTCTTATTTAATCCTTAAACTATCCTGGGTATCTCCATTCTGCAAATAAAGACTCAGAGAGATTACTGATTTACCAATGGTTTGATAATCAAGTAGCAGAGCTGAAATTCAAAGCCCACGTTTCTTGTTACCATTACACATACTATCATTAATCAGGATAGCATCAACTGATGCAGAAAGGGAGCCTAAACCAGATGCCAAAGTCCTCCATGAATGAAAGTAAACAAGGAGGGATAGATGGTATTATGAACCTTTTGGAGGGAAAGGGCTGACTTTCTATTGATTGATTGTACACTCCCAAAGCTTAGCATAATACATAGAAAATAAAAGTTACTTAATAATATTTTAGTTGAAAAAATAAGGAAATACAGAAGTAGTAATTTCCTTGAAATTGAAAGAATCAAGTTTATGTAAAGGCAAAGGAGGGAAAAATGCCTTAAAAGAGAAAAAGAGTCATAGAGGCATTACTTAAATTACAGCCAAGTTTCACGAGGGGTTCCCAGGGAGACCAGCAGTGGTAGAAATCTCTGGGAGCAGGAAGCACAGCATAGTTTGAAACTGATCACTTACGGGGCCAGCATTGTGCTGTAGCAGGTAAAGCCGCCACCTGCAGTGCCAGAATCCCATACGGGCGCCGATTCAGGACCCAGCTGCTCCACTTCCAATCCAGCTCTCTCCTTTGGCCTGGGAAAGCAGTAGAAGAAGATGGCCCAAATTCTTGGGCCCTGGCACCTGTGTGGGAGACCTGGAAGAAGCTCCTGGCTCCTGGCTTTGGATCGGTGCAGCTTTGGCCATTGCGGCTATCTGGGGAGTGAACCAGTAGATGGAAGACCTCTCTCTCTCTGCCTCTGCCTCTCTGTAACTCTGCCTTTCAAATAACATAAATAAATCCTTAAAAAAAAAAAAAAAAGAAATGGATCACTTTCAGAGAATGGGTAGGCTAAGAGACACAAGGATTTCCTGTTCTCACAATTCAGAGGAAATGAGCATAGTTTCCAACTCAAAACTCCCTCTGGGATATAAGAAGCAGTTTAGGCATGGCTAGCACAAAGCCTGACATATATTATTTCATTTAGTTGTCACCATAGTTCTGTTGACAACAGGAAGACGGATCACCTATTAAGCCCTTACTATTGGGGTCTTTCAAGTAGAGAGGTTGTGGTTGGAAACTCTTTTGTGTGGATTTTTTTTTTTCCTTCCTGTTAGAATGACTAGAAAATAAATCCTTAGGAAAAAAAGTTTTTTTTTTTTTTTTAAATCTCTGCAAATGCAGTTTCACACTAATTCTTCCCACTACCTCTTAATCCCTCTTCCCCAATAATAGTGTTGAACAACAGGTAGTAGAAATGTATAGGATTTCATAGGAAGTCAATTAATATCCCATTTAAGGTAAAAGGATAGAGCCAACTTTAAGATTCTCAACTAAGTGCTCCTAAAATGTACTTTTCAGAAGAAAAGAGTTATTGCGGTTTATGATATACATATTTATTGTTAGAGATAAGTTCCTATTTTTTGAACTCAAAAGCACAAATAGTGAACCTTGCATATAAAAAATGATCTAAATCTCTGCTGCCCTACATGGTAACCCCTAGCCATATATGGGTAATTAAATAGCCACAACTCAAATGCTAGGCACATGTGGTTTAGTGGCTACTATAATGGGTAGTGTAGATAAAGAGCATTTCCATTATACTGTAAAGAGTTCTATTGGATAACATTAGCCTAAATAAATTATCAGTGAAAATTTGCATAAACTTTAGAAATGGAAAATAATCTTCCATCTTAAACATCTTCACTGTGAACTAACTGCTTTATTGAAGAGATTTGCTAAGTATGAAGAAATATATAATAGGAAGGGGTAGAGGATTTGAGAAGTAAATATATATGCCAAACTCCTAACCAAATATCCTATAACAATGCAAGCAGGCAGAGTATTACAATGTCATCTAACTACTTAAGAACAATATCCTGTCAGCCAAGGATGACACAATGGTCAATGCAGAACAAGTGAACAAACAAATAAACAAAATAAGTGATCTTAAGTGTTTTTTCCACTATTATTAGGAGATTTCATAAGCTTTCCTTCCCTTTTGTCTATCTCAAATTTACTTTTAAAGTTCTCTGTTAGAGTACCTGGCTCAGTACATAACAATGCATTTATACATCACTGTACAATTCTACACGATGTGGATGCTTACTAATTAATGTTTGTTATCTCTTTAGAATGTTGAATACTGTGAGGACAGCCATCATGTCTGTAGTCTATCATAGATATTTTCTTAATGGATAAATGAATGTTGCGAGACAAGGGACAAAGTTCCATCAATTACAGCCATTATGTTTTTCTCCATGAATGACAGCACAGGGCCTTGTGAACTTTGAAGATTCTTTTGGGCTCTTAAGTTTTATATACTATATAACCTGATAAAGATATTCCTCATTCATTAACTTTTTCTATGAAATAGTTAACTCTAAAATTATGCTCTTGGGGATCTTTTAAAAGTTCATTTCTTTTACGAAACTACAAAAAAATTCAGCAAATTTGGCTTGATGTGCTTGCTAAATCAGAAAGACTTAGGTTTGGATATAGACACTGGCTAGTTAGGTGAACTCTGGTAAATTATTTTTATTTCCTGATTCTTAGTTTCTTCCTCACATATAAAATAAATCTCTGTCACTACTGGAAGCTTTAATAAGATTAAGGAAACATAGTAGGTGTTTAAAATAAATATTAATTTTGTTCCCCCAGCAATAGACAGTGGAATATATTAATATGTGAATTTTTTTTTTTTTTGACAGGCAGAGTGACATAGTGAGAGAGAGAGAGACAGAGAGAAAGGTCTTCCTTTTTGCCGTTGGTTCACCCTTCAATGGCTGCGGCCAGTGCATCTCGCTGATCCGAAGCCAGGAGCCAGGTGCTTATCCCGGTCTCCCATGCGGGTGCAGGGCCCAAGCACTTGGGCCATCCTCCACTGCCTTCCCGGGCCATAGCAGAGAGCTGGCCTGGAAGAGGGGCAACCGGGACAGAATCCGGTGCCCCGACTGGGACTAGAACCCGGTGTGCCGGCGCCGCAAGGTGGAGGATTAGCCTGTTGAGCCACGGCGCCGGCCAATATGTGAACTTTTATTCTATGAGTTTTTATAGTCAATAATTACCTTTTCATTCCTAAATAGCTATAGAGAAAACAGTGCAATTGGATGCTACTCACAGAATTCCCCAAGTTAGCATGTTATCATTAATACATTTGCTTTTTAATTGGCTTTTGATTGAGTGAAGAGTGTGACTTTACAAAGGTCAAATTATCTATAAAATAAGTGTATAATACCCACTATAACTACTGCAAAGAGGTAGTAAAAAACATTAAAAATGGTGGCACATGTGGAAATTCTCTGAAAAATAAAATACATACATACAATAAAAAGTATCATTATCATTTTGAAATGTTTCATACCTAGTTTTATCTTTCTATATTTTATAAATACTTTTACATAAGGAAGGGCTGTTATTGTATTTGTTCTATACATAAAAATGAAGACATGCATAAGCTAAAGGACTTTCCCAAGGAAATCATTCTAAATCAGAGGAATTGTCTAGTATATCTGATTTATCACAATCTAGTGTTAAGGATACTTTTACTATAACGCAACAGATGCTAAATTTAAAAGTGTAAAAGTATTTCCAAAGAACACAACCTTTAATACAGGCAAATATGGTTTCAAACAAACTTGATAGTTACACAAAAGGTAAAATAAGGGGTGAATATTTGCTTTATTAAGGAATTCATCATAGGATTATGAGTCACCCATGTGCATTTAAAATAAGTTTGATGTAAATACAATACTTCAGGTAAATATCCTATACTTAAAATAAAAAATATAAATGCCAATGGAAAAATCAGTTAATAATTCTATTTATCTCTATTTGAAAACTAGTATCTCTTAATGACTGGAAAAAGAGAGAAAAGAAAATATTCTGCAACCATTTAGAGGGTAAACAAAATGAGTTGAGTTAATAAAAAGGAATTCTAATTTATTTATCACATTTTTAAAAAGGTAATATGCAATTTTTTTCAATTTTAATATTTATATTTTCAGAAAATTAACATAGTAAATGAATGCCAATTTCAAAACTTAACACTGTTTTTACTCAGAAACTGGATGCTAATTTCTCTACTTTAGCCAGATTGAGGCTCTTGTCAGATTTGTTTAGCTGTTTAGCTATTGTAATGAATATTTCACTTTTCTGAGCTAAATGGTTTGTATTAAAAGAAGCAACATATATTAACAATTGGACTTGAAGTGCCATTTTATTAAGATGGTCACATTTTCACAATTACTACTTTCTACCAGGCTTCTCAGTAACTGTCCAGAGCACTTTACTTTACCTTGTAAAAATAAGAGTCCATTTTTCCACATGTGTGTAGCAAAGTTGGCCATTCACCCAATAATTTTGAAGTTACTATAAAATATATTTTATTTTTTTAATATTTATTTATTTGAAAGTCAGAGTTAGAGAGAGAAAAGGAGAGGCAGAGAGAGCGAGGTCTTCCATCTGCTGGTTCACTCCCCAACTGGCCTCAAAAGCTGGAGGTGCACCAATCTGAAGCCAGGAGCCGGGTCTCACATGTGGGTGGCAGGGGCCCAAGGACTTGGGCCATCTTCTGCTTTCCCAGGCCATAGCTGAGAGCTGGATCAGAAGGCGGCTTTACCTGCTCCGCCACAGTGCTGGCCCATAAAATATATTTTCAAAGAAACTATGCAAATTTTTACTGACTTGCTTCCATTCTTCTAATACACTGAGATGGATAGTTAAATTGATATCTTTCCACACCCAACACCAAGCTAGGTGTTGATCTACTAATTCTGAGAACACCCTCTGCCCCTCCCCAGCTCAGTGGCTCTCTCTATTTTTTTATGAAGAGTTATCTTATTTTAAAGAGTTACAGAGAGAGGTAGAGAAAGAGAGAGGTCTTCTATCCACTGGTTCACTCCCTAGATAGCTGAGTGGTAGAGCTGGGCTGATCTGAAGCCAGGAGTCAGGAGCTTCTTCCAAGTTTCCCACGTAGGTGCAGGAGCCTAGGACTTGGGCCATCTTCCACTGTTTTCCCAGGCACATTAGCAGGAAACTAGATCAGAACTGAGCAGCCATGACTCAAACTGGGACCCATATGGGATGCCAGTGCTGCAGGCCAAGATTTTAACCAGCTAAACCACAGCATCAGCCCCTCTGTTTCTCTTGATAACTATTTCAAGACTGCCCTACATTGAATTTTAGCTGTGTGAAATAATCCAAGCACACAGATTTAAAACTGGACCACTGTAAAATATTACTGCATTAAAACCGATAAAATACCCCCCCCCCCCGTTTATTAAAATCTTTTTTTTTCAGATTAAATTTTAGCCAGTGAGATTAAGTAGTCATAGAACAGGCTGTTTTTAGAGGAGATATTCCAACAAAAAATTATGCTGATTTAGAGGAATCATTAACTGGATGAAAATAATAGTTGGCTTTTTATTCAATTTGGAGTCACTAAATATTCAATAATTTAACCACCATTTCTTACCATTCTTACAGGGTCTTTACTAAAAACTCTGAGGTAAACTACTGTAAAGATTATACAAAACCACAGTTAATGTAAGTACAGTGAATCTGTGCTTTTCCTGTACTATTGTGTAAGCATTGATTGTGTTAATGTTCACATACCTTGACAACTGGTTCATTTGTTGGTTACGCTACCATATGAGACTCAATAAGTGCTCACTTTCGAATGTCAAAACATTATCACATAGTGGTGATGTAAAATTACAGCAGGAAAAATTGATTAAATTACTCTGCTCCAGGATAGGAGAACAGATTTAAGGGATGAGGAGCATACAGAATCAAAGAATCTGATAACATGGTATGACAACAGGGTCTGAGTTCACTATCTTTAATTTAATTCTGAGTCGTAATAGAAGGAACATAGAGTCTGGCTTCAAGTTCTGGATCCATTATTTAGTGCCATGTGACTTAGAACAAGTTGCACAGATGCTTTGAATTTCTGTCTTCCTATATTCAAAATGGGGCTCATAATCCATATCCTACTTACTTACTTGCATTGCTTTTTTTTTTTAGCAGAAGAAGCATACAGAAAATGTAATCTACTTATAAGAACTATACAATATAATTATACATAGGTAACATTCTTATTATAATATTCAGAGTGGCTTTCCCATCCTCTAAATATAAAAATAGCATGCAGACTGAAATAAAGCTTGTTAAATACCAAAAGGGACTCCTACTTTGCCCCTTATCAAGAAAATGCAAGACAAACCTGCAATCATCCAGAGACGACTAATTTTAATGTTTACTTCTGATGATGGTCTGCCCTATATTTTTTGAGAGCTGGTATGAGAACTCAAGCAAGCTTTTAGCCTTTCTGAGCTTCAATTTCTCACTTATAAAAATAAAATGATTGGATTAGACTGTGTCTAAGATCCATTATAGCTCTAGGGTTTGCTTCTTCTGCCAATTACCAATTTTTTTCAACAAGCATCCAGCAGGTACTTTAATGAATACTTTCCATCACCAGCTAGCATTCAGTCCCTCTATATAGAAACCAGCACAATATTTAGAAGGTCTCTTTGTCTGGAACCCAAGAGGATTTTACACTATGCACCATTACAACTGGAGGTAGGAAGTGTCTTTTTCTTCCTCATGCTGGGGAAGGTAATCGTGAAAAGCAAAAACTAGTAAAATAACCAGGGGTTGATGATTCCAGGAAAGAGGCTTACAGCTAGACAGAAGGGATTTGGAAATTCACCCTCTTAAAACTATGGGTGGCCATGATTTCCTTGGTATTACCTGTATATCATGAGAGCATGAATATCTTGGTTTTCTATTATGAGGTGCTGAATTTGATAAGAATCAGTTTCATGTAATTCATCTAGCCTAGAGAGTAGGTTGAATGGAAGACAGGCAACAGGCAATATGGACACACTTATTCTGGCTAAAATTTAGTGAAGCATATAACTAAAACTATCTTTGGCTGTATCATGTACACTGACCATGCATCTTCTTCTGTAAAGAAAACAATAATACTGGATTTTCCTTTTAGGGCGATGAGAGACAAAGTGAAGCAAAGTGGAGTCTGTTTCAAAGCAGAGAGCTGAGCCGTCCCTAGAAGGGGGTCGACTCAAAGTAAAGCAACTGGGATTCTGTGTGTGTGTGTGTGTGTGTTTGACAGAGTGCAAAGTTACCCATCTGTTTGGGTAAAATACCATTCCCATGCTGTAGTGTCCTCCAGCTTCTCCTTGTTAAGACTAAGATCTAGAAGGTAGCTTCCCTGTTGGCTCTATTAGGTTTAAAAAAAAAAAAAAAGCCCTCTATTAGGTAGACAGGAGTAAAAATACACATTTGCTAAAAAACAAAAATCCATCAAATACAATCTAAATTGAATGAAAGCTTCATTAAGCATGGAATTACAGACTGGAAGTCAAGTTCGGAATTCCTAAATGAAAAATGGCAGTGACACAGAAGCGAGATTTAACAAGTATCATGAGTAATAGGACCAAGGCGCTCGCTCACCTAGACTTCCTTTGGAATACTTTTGTGTAGAATATCTTTGACAAAGAGGAGGAGCCTATTGGCAAAGATTTCTTAAAGACTGAGACCCAACCTCTGGAGGCCCTAAACTGTTTTAGGGCAGAAACCTTTAAGTACTAAGTAAGGTACAGGAAGAACATCAAGGCCAGCAGCATTTTCTTGCATGCAATTATACAAATAAACAATATAAATCAACTACATTGAAATTATTTATTTGTGGGCAGGCAGGGAGACAGAATTAGTGAGCACTCTCATCTAGCTAGCTCACTCCCATGTGCATGCAAAAGCTAGACTGGGCCAGAACAAAGCCAGGAACCAGGAACTCAATCCATGTCTCCCATGTGGGTGGCAGATCTTAAGTACTTGGGCTATCAATTCCTGCCTCCCAGGAAGCACAACAGAAGGAAGCTGGAATTGGTGGTGGAGCTGGGTCTTAAATCAAGGCACTTTTGGCAGTGTTGCAACCCAGTGTCCTAATCACCAAGTGATACTCACCCTTCAGCTAATTTTGTAAAGAAACCCTAATGTTTAAACAACTTTGTGACCAATAATCAGTGGTAAGTGCCAAGGCAAATGGCAAACCCTTGATTTTTACCAACAAATAGACTGTTAAAAATGTGCAGTATCCTGGAAGGATATCTGCTGCAACAGGCCATAACAATGATCCTATCAATATAAATAAAAAGAAGGGCCCTCCAAAGAAACAGAGAGAGGACTGTTTGTCAAATGGGGTATAAGTCTTATAAAATCTATGTATTAAGTATGTAGTTCCTGAATGGGAGCTTTTATTGAAATGGCTTGCCTTCTCCAGAATTCCAAATTTGTATTCATGCACATTTAATTTATAGGCCACCATTCCACAAAAAGCCGTAGCCAGATCTGATTAAAACTTCACATCACTCTGAGGGCCTGGATGAGATTTGGAGACAGTAGTCTCTTTGAGAAAGCCAAGAAAGGAATTCCATAGAAGTATGTATGGAAGGAACAGTGTGTATGGATGTGGAGAAGTCAATGACTTAAATACAACAAATTTTGTTACTAGTTACCCAAATGACAGTATCTTCTTATTTTGTGAGGAGTAACCATGTGGCAGACTCTAGTAATCAGTCATGACGGAACTAAAACTTTGCTAGATGCTGCCCTTCCATAACAAGTACAGAAGGTGACTGAGAGATTTGAGACTTTGTCTCTTAAAAAAAAAAAAAAAAAAAAGGCAAAATAGGAGAGCTGCTAGCACTGTCTTTCCCTCATCAAAGGATATGAGATGTGGTTCAACAGCAGCCATCTTGACACTATGAGGAAAAACATATGCAGACAAAAGAAAAAAAGAAAAGAAAATATCGTGGGTAATCCTAAAAGACTTAGTAGAATTCTAATCCCCAATATCTGAGAATATGACATCATTTAGAGGCAGGGCCCTTTACAGAAGTAATCAAGTTAAAATGAGGTCATTAGAGTGGGCTTTCATCCAATTGTGACCTTACACAATGTCCTTACATTTACAGCTGTCTCTATGTCCTTATAGAAAGGTGAAAATAGGACTTAGAGACATAGTTACACATGAACATCATGTGAAGATGATGGTGGAGATAGGGGTGATTCAGAAAAGCCCAGAAACATCAAAGATTGCAGCACATCACGAGGAACCAAAGGAGAGGCCTGGAAGAAATTCCCCTGCCTCCCACCAGCCCTCAAAAGAAACTAATGGAATGGGAGAGGGAGCGGGAAATGGGAGGGTTGCGGGTGGGAGGGAAGTTATAAGGGGGAAAAAGTCACTGTAATCCAAAAGCTGTACTTTGAAAATTTATATTTATTAAATAAAAGTTAAAAAAAAAAAAAAAAAAGAAACTAACTCTGCCAAGACCTTAACCTTGGACTTTCAGCCTTCAAAACTGGGAGAGAATAAATTTCCATTGTACAAGCCACCCAGTTTGTTGTGCTTTGCTATGTAGCCCTAGCAAACTAACATAGACAATGAAATGTTTTGAAAAACAGAAAGGGTCTGGTCCTAGAAGGCATCACTAAACTACTAAACAAGTCCTTCTTGAGTTCTTCTGTGATGGGGTGGGGTGAGGGGGAGATTCTTGTGTAAACTGTTAGCTGTAATTATGTTAATTCCACCTACTGAATTCTGACAAATGTTTTAAAATCAGCCTTGAATAAAAATGGGATTTTGATAGATACAAGTAGGAGGGGACACATAAGCAAACTCCCAGGCTAAAGGGGGCAGAGAAGTGCAAGTTAAAGTCAGGAGGGAACAGAAGCCTAGCAGAGAGCTGGACTGAAGTTTCTATGAGGGAGAGATAAGGTCCAAGGGTAACTGGGGCCAGATTGTGGAGGGTGTTTATTGATATGCTAAGGAGGTTTCTCCATGGCCAGAGGAAATACTGGAGCATTTGAGTAAGGGAAGAAGATAATCAGGAGTGAACTTGAGGAGCAGAAATAAGCAGTATGTAATGAAACATTGAGAAAGCAGAGATGGAAAGATCCAGTAGGCTCCTATATAAAAGATAACAGAGCTTTGATTAAGGTAATGGAGCAAGAAATGGAATAGAAGGGGTCAGTGTGTGATATTGAAAAGAATGGACTTTCAGAACATAAAATGTGAGGGAACATAATTATCCCAACATTTTAGTCCTGAGTTAAGAGAACTGTATTCTACACATACTGGAATCACCTTGGGAGCTCTAAAAATACTGACACTCAGGTGCCACCCCTGGAGGAGTTTAATTGATTGGAACCACCAAAGAGATTGAGGTGGAAGGGATGCAGGAAGATATGGCAAGGGCTATGTCTACCACTCTAGAAGCAACAGCAAAATTGACCTTATCCAATTCCTCTTATTTTAAATTCACACTTTCATGTCTTCATTTACTTACAACTACTTCTGACTGTTTACTGTATCCAGCCATGGTCTAGAACTAGCACTACAGAGGTGATAGACAGACAGCATATGCACACCCGCAGAGCATTTAGTCTTTACTAAATAAAATTTGTGGTTTAAAAATAGACTTCTATTTACTTGCCTGAGGTTTGTGTGTGTGTGTGTTTTAAATCAAAACAAAATTAAGAAGAAAATATAAACTTTTTCTTGGCTAAAGACACTAAATGCTTTACTTGCTGTTGGCATTTTTTCAATGGAGGGAAAAAAAGATAAGGCGTTATAGGAAAATAAAAATGAATGAAATCAGAGAAGACTAAAGTAAAGATTATGACATTGTTTTGCTATAACTAAACAATAATTTGTTTTATGTTTGTTAAAGAACAGATATAATAGGAATTAATGGTTCCTAATATGATTGCATGCCAGAAAAAAAAACACAATCATTCGATAATTAATTCATGTTTTTCCATTCTTTATGGCCTTCTGCTAATTCAACCAATTTCACAGGAGACATACAATATTTTTCTCAAACATATAACTTATGTAAGCTTATCCAGCAATGTTGTGTTTAGAAATAAAATTAGCACCTAAAAATTCAACACACAATTTATGAGAGTCAAGTTTAATTGTTCAATTTTTTGAAATTCTCTAGTAAAGTTGTGCAGTCTCTTCTTTTTGTTGCTTGATGGAAATACGTCTGGTCCCATCACAGCTCTTTAATATCAAATGCTGGGCAGGAACAGAGAGTAGAGAAGTAACGAGAAAACCAGTCACTTAGGCTTCTTTTTTCTACTTTACATGGGTTGAGGCAGAGAGAAGAAAGGTGGAGGCTTATGAGGGGCTTGACACTACTCATTGTAATAACATTTTAAATGTTTCCAGATAGTTCATGAATTTCAGTGATGCCTGAATTTAAACTTCTATCACAAATGACACAAAAGAATGATTATATTTTAAAATTATTTAAATTTCTGTCATGGGTTTCATTTAACTTGTCGTGTATTACTACCATTGGTATATGATATTTACTATTTTTAAAGGGGTACAAATTAAACCACCATAACAAGTAATGTCTACCAATTTCACAAAAAAATTACCATTGGTATATGATATTTATTATTTTTAAAAAAGGTACAAAATAAACCACCTTTACAAGTAATATCTACCAATTTCACCAAAAAAAATGTAGTGGGACACCCAACAGGGCTATATAAATACATTGAGTACTCACTCATGGTGGTGGGAATCTGGGGAAAAGTGAACCATTCTCTTGTTATTGACTGGGCCAGAACTGGGCACCTGGAGGGAGATTTAAAAAAATAATAAGTCAAGAATTTGTTTGCAAAAAGACAATGGATCCATTTGAGGACATCACTCTGAAATAGAGAACATAAAATTAAAACTCTAAGACAAAATTAAAAGGATCAAGTGAGTATTAAATGTCTGGAAAGAATGCTATACCTGGTGTTGTCTAGTATAGTTCCTCTGTGACAATTTTAAGACTACTCTAAAAGTTTCTTTACAATTGTGTAAATACTTTTCTTATGCAACAGACCAGTGACTTTTATTTCCAAATACTGTTCAACCATGCACACAATCTTACTTGAGAAAAAGAAATTTAACTAGATCAGTATTGAGCAGCTGATATTTCTAGGGGCCCAAGTTATGTGCAGTTATTCTCTAAATATAAATAACATGTATTAACACCTACACATTTTAATGATTACACAAACACAAGTCAAGGAAACAGTGAAATTTAATAATTTCCCCATAGTTAGAAATTATCCATGTATTCACATGGAATAAAATGTAATTTCACCTAACAACATATTTTACTCCTTTATTTCTAAATAAAATTAGAAATATGACAAAGAACTATTCATATATTTTCTTAGTGAAGTAAAGTTTTCCCATTTTAAAAAATTCTCAATGTTCCTATTTCATGGAGGATTTCCAAAGGGGGCAAAAACACAGTAGCATGTACTAATGAATCTATCACCACAATTGACAAGGCATGAGCTTACACTGATAGACCGTTATGCTCTATCATAATAAAAATAACTGTAATTGTAGAAGTACCATTTTATGGAACATAATTTTTAAAAAAGGTATAACAGGAAGCAAACTACCTGTAAAAAAGAAAAGCCTGCAGTTTCAAAAGTTTTCTTATCTCTTGGGTAATATGGATGTCAGCAAAGAATTTCAGAAATGCAAATATTGTAAATGTACACAGATGATGCCATTAATAACCCAATAGCTTGAGCACCACAGGTAAACATGTGGCTCAACTCCAGGACTACATCCTGCATTCATCTCAAAATGAGGTTTTCATGCTATTCCAGTGGGTATCCCTGGAATACAGTAATCCATTTTCTACACTGTGGCTATGAGAAAAGCCGACTGTGCCTATGTCATGCTTTGTTAGAGGTTCATGATCACATTATCTCATGGTGGACCTGACACTTTTATTCAGTTTACAGTATGTTCTATGTACAGGCAACTTATTTCCTTTGCCAGGGCTGCTGACAACCTTTTCCACACTATATTAATCTTGTTTACTGACTTTATCTTGGTACAAATATCAAAAAACTGAACTTTTTATCTCAGAGAAAAAATAAACAACGTGTTGACAGAAGCAGAAGCTATTTTCAGGACTAAAATTGCTTGTTTACCTGAAGCTATACTTATGGAAAAATGTTTAAGTCTAGCTCTGGCTTGAAATACATAATCTGAAATTTAATAAATGAAGAAATTTCACATACACCCATGTGATAAATTGCCTGATGAAAACAATGCAGCTGAATACAATAAAGCAGAATTTATAACGAATTTATACCATAATACAAATGTAAGCTTTCAATCTAGTCAGAAATAATCATACTATGTATTTCTCAGAAATTGTATATATGTATAAAGAAACTATAAGCTCAATTCAATTGCAGCAAATAACTCACAGAAGATTTACAGTATCAAATGAGATATTTAAATAGTTTTACATATTTACCAAGCACATGGCTCTTTAAAAAAATAGAAGTGAATTTCCTTTACTCTTATTGAAAGTCAATTCTCCTTTTATTAAAAAGGTAGCCAAAATAGGCATCTTTTATAATCTTGAAAAAGTGAAATAAAACAACACTGATAGACAAGCATGATGGTCTGAGCATCAGTGGCACTGGTGTGCCTCAGAAGTAGACTATTCCTACAATGAGAACCTTTTGCTACTTTACAATTAGCCACCCTTATCTAAACTCTGAAAATCAGATCTTTCAAATGGACTTCAACTTGTTCAAAACAGTGTTACACTTAAGTTCAAGTTGACTTTAAGCTGGAGGATGGCCCAAGTGCTTGGGCTGCTGCACCCGCATGGGAGACTGGGAGGAAGCACCTGGCTCCTGGCTTCGGATCGGCACAGTTCTGGCTATAGCGGCCATTTTGGGGGTGAACCAGCGGAAGGAAGACCTTTCGCTCTGTCTCTCTCTCTCACTGTCTATAACTCTACCTGTCAAATAATTAAAAAACAAAAATCTTTATTCTTTGACCCTAAATTCTGAAGAAAAAAAAAAGTTGACTTTAAGTGTTATAATGTTTAATGACTGATTATCAGTAGAAAACTTCTTATAAACATTTAAGAAACATACATAATGAATTATTTGTAAAAATTTATAATTGTCTCATCACTAATTCCAAGTAGACAATGGACAATGTTTAGAAAAATAACGTGAGGTAGTTTCAACATAAAAGCAATAATTTCTAGGAAATCATTAAGTAAGATGACAATTTTATTCTCCAAAATATATGCCTTCCAGTAATTCCAAAAATGTCTTAGACAAAAATCCTAAGTTAAAAACATTACTTTAGGGGCCGGCGCTGTGGTACAGCAGGTTAATGTCCTGGCCTGAAGTGCCAGCATCCCAGGTGGCACAGGTTTGAGACCCGGCAGTTCCACTTTTGATCCAGCTCTCTGCTATGGCCTGGGAAAGCAGCAGAAAATGGCCCAAGTCCTTGGACCCCTGCACCCACGCGGGAGATCTGGAGAAAATGCCTGGCTCCTGGCTTTGGATTGGCGCAGCTCCACCCTGTTGCAGCCAATTGGAGAGTGAACCATCGTATGGAAGACCTCTCTCTCACTCTCTTTCTCTCTCTCTCTCTCTGCCTCTCCTCTCTCTGTGTAACTCTTGACTTTCAAATAAATAAATAAATCTTTAAAAAAATCACTTAGGTAAGAATCACTATATTCTTCAAGTTTTATTTATATAATGAATGAAGTTTTTATGCCTTAAATAAAAGGCTTCTGAGGAACAACAGCAACAACAAAATGAAGATAATTGCTTTGAAAAATCACTTTAAATATCAAATAAAATTTATTAGTAAAAAATAAAATTTTATGAAATGAAATGAATAAAAAAATTTTCATAAAATTTTATAGAGAACAAGGAGTTTATTCTTCATAAGAAACAGGATCTCTGGGACCCCCAGTGAGGTACAGTGGATAAAGCCATCACCTGCGGCGCTGGCATCTCTTAAGGGCACTGAGTCCTGTCCTGGCTGCTCTACTTCCCATCCAGCTCCCTCCTAATGTTCCTGGGAAAGCAGTGGAAGATGGGCCAAGTGCTTGACCTCCTGCACCCACAGGGGAGACACAGAAAAAGCTCCTGGCTCCTGGGTTTGGGTTGGCGCAGCTCCATCCATTGCAGCCATTAGGAGAGTGAACCAACAGATGGAAGATCTCTTTGTCTCTGTCTCCCTCTGTAACTCTGCCATTCAAATAAATAAATAAATCTTAAAAACCCAAAAAAACAAGAAGCAGAATCTCTTATCCAATTCCTATTAATGTTAAAATTCTGAAAACAGTCATTTATGTAATTAGCTAATATTTAGTGATGATGACCACAGATATCACACATTACGGGCTAAATCTCATGACTCACTTGTTAAATATTACTACACCAATAACTACAATCCTAATAAAATAGCAATATTATATTTCATTACCTATGCTTACTGCACAGGCTTTTTAATAAGTAGATTCACAAGAATAGATAACATTACTTTTATGTCATAATGCTAAAAGGTCATGAGTCTCAGTGTTTGCTGTTGGGTTCACAATCAAGTTATCAAACTTAGAAAACAGGGAATACAGGAGTAAAATGAAAAGTTTATAATAGTCGTACAAGTTCCACTATCAGTTCATAAAGCCAGCAATATCAACATATTGGGAATTTACATTATATCAATGGTAAAATATTTAGTCCCTTAAAGTTTAGCAGACATATTGAAAGCAATTTCTTTTTCTTTTTGTCTGTGACATATTAACACTAGTTTTATGACTTTCAAAAAAGATAAACAGAACAGATGGCTTTATATCTCATTTTCATTTTGTCATTACCAATTCCATTGCATCCCGCCCTGTTCTTCTACAATTATAGCTGAACAAATCTCTTCTCAAATCAGGTACCCTTATCTGAGAAGCACAATATTATCAGATCAAAGCCAAGGTTCAATATGAATGATATCCTGCCAACAGGGTCAATGAGTAATATTCTTCCTGAAAATTAATGAAGTTTCACATCCCCACATAAGTACTAGAAATCATCTTTTCTTCTCTCCACTTAGTATAGCCATTCCCCTTCAACTTTACTTTGATTTCCAGCTTCACTTTATTTGCCTTCCAAATGCTACTCTGCTTTATGGTGGCAGGGTGCCAGTCAAAAGAGGGCTTTTCAATCTTGTGAGGACTGGTCAATCAAATCTGCCCAGGCCCTAGGTTTGGAGGCCTAGCCTGAGCCTCCCTGCAGTTTGTCAAGACCCAGAAGTTTTCTGCTTCTCTTAGTACAATTATTAATTTGATACAACTTCTTTGAAGAAAGAAGTAAGCCTTCAAAGTCTGGCAAGCTCTGCGTGAGGGCTTCTAGTACGTTCAACAAATATGTCAATCAATACATGTGACAGATATTATGGAAAACAACTTAGCAGAAACAGGTTTAAAAATGTGACTCTAAAGTAAGTAAGAGGAGGAGGGCAAAAAGAGGTAAAAAGAAAGCAATTTTAGGTGCTGGTCTGTAAATGCATCATCATTTTTAAAAGTAAGCCAAGAAAAATTTTTCTAAACGTTCTGCTGTAACTAATCAAAATAGTTATTAAAATCATTGTGTTTGGGTGGCCATTTGTTTGGCACAGTGGTTAAGTTACTGCTTGGGATGCTTTGATCCCGTATCAGAGTGTCTGTGTTCGAGTCCTGGTTCAGCTAACGTGTACCCGGGAAGGCAGAAGATGATGGCTCAGTAGTTGCATCTCTGCCACTCAGGTGGGAGCCTGGACCAAGTTCGGAGTTCCTGGCATTAGCCTCGCCTAGGCCCCAGCTATTGCAATCATTTTGGGAGGGGGCTAATAAATACAAGGATTTTTTTCTCTTTTTTCTCTGATAGAAATCTCAAATAAATAAAATTTAGAAACTAAAAATAAATCCTGAATGTTTATATTTTTAATCCTATACAGAAGCATAAAGGAATATTCTTCAAAACATTTCAAATGAGGGTACCTGTGTATTGGTGCTCTCAGAGTTCTATTGCAGCATAGTTGGGGGGAGTGAATAGAACATTTCATCATATCATCTAGTCTCATAAATTACAGAATGGTCACAATTCACAAAAGGTACTATTGAGGATAGAAAACATATGCAAGAAAATAACATTAGAATTACTTTTAAAACAACATACCAAAAAAGTAAAAATTACTTTAGAATTACTTTTTTAAGGATTTTTTTTTTTTTATTTGACATGTAGAATTATAGACAGTGAGAGAGAAAGACAGAGAAAAAGGTCTTTCTTCCGTTGGTTCACTCCCCAAATGGAGGCTACAACCAGTGCTGCGTCGATCTGAAACCAGGAGCCAGGTGCTTCCTCCTGGTCTCCCATGCGGGTGCAGGGGACCAAACACTTGGGCCATCCTCTACTGCCCTCCCGGACCACAGCAGAGAGCTGGACTGGAAGAGGAGCAACCGGGACTAGAACCTGGCACCCATATGGGATGCAGGCGCTGCAGGCGGAGGATTAACCAAGTGAGCCACGGCACCAGCCCCTATTTTGGAATTACTTTTAAAGAAAATACAAAGGGTGGCAATTCAAGTAGTATAAATTGGATATTATTTACAAGATTGAAGGAAAACATAAATGGCTATCTGATTTAAGATGGGTAAGGAAGAGAGAAAAATCACCTTTAACACGGGAGTTCTATGCAATTTATCTCCCCTGGATCCAATCCATCTCACCAACTTGCCAAATTCAACTTTCTAAATTGCTACTTTTTACCTGTCAACTTCCTCATTTCAAAGCCATCCCTGGTTCTACACAGAAAGTAAATGAAAACTAATGAGCTATGCTTTCAGGGCTCTCCTTAATACAGTCCTTACTGACTTGCCAATGTGATCTAGCACTGAATGCAACTCCTAGTCTCTCCTTGTTCTAAACTCAATACTACTGCTTACTTGATAGTAAATATTTAAAAGAATCCTACTGTATATATAAAATTATGCTGAAATTTTCTTGTTTAATAAGTAGTAGATGGTTCTCATTTACTTGGGTGCTTTTTAGTTATATTATTTCACAGAACTAACCTTTTTGATGCTTTGCTAAAGTCTTGATTTATGGAATTCCTGTAATGGTAAGTTTGTTGTTGCTGTTCTATGTTTTAAATATAACATCAGTAAGTAATCCATGTGAGAATTCATATTTTCCTTTCAATTGTCTGGATTTCTATTAAAGGAAAATATGGGCTTATACAGTAGACCAATACAAATCATTTTCACTGGCAACAAGAAGCCAAACAAATAATAGTTACATGTAGGGTGCCTGAAGTGTGCTGAAAACTTTGGAGAGGTCACTTCAAGTATCATGAGGAGTTTTAGCTTCATAGTGTCCTGTTTTCTAGAAGTGTTCAGGGGGGAATGTGATCCCTTTCTGAGGACAACCAGAGTACCTAAGATTTTGAAAACTTCCAGACTAAATTACCAAATTTATATAATCTGCTATTCTATAGTATATGCCTCAAAATGCCTAGAAGCTTGGAATTTTATAAAACCTAATAATCATACAAAATGATATATTAGCTGGTATATATACACTATGCAATACTACTCAGCGTAAAAAAGAATGAAATCCTGTCTTTTGCAACAAAATAGATGCAACTGGAAACCATTATACTTGGTGAAATAAGCCAGTCTCAAAAAGACAGATATTATGTTTTCCTTTATCTGTGGCAACTATTAGAGAAGAAAAAATGTAATGTATATGAGCAAAATTGACATTTTGAGATTGGATTATTATTTATAGCTCTTGTTTCTACTGTTGAGAGAAAGCCTTTTTTCCTTCTTACTATTTGTTGAATTTTTTACTTAGTGGAGAGTTAAGCTTATGGTTATTAAAAAAAAAAAAAAAAACCCTGAAAGTATGTCATTGTAAAAATCAAAAGACAGAATAAGAAAGGGAGGAGGAGGAGGGAGGCTGGGAGCATGGGCAAGAGGGAGGGGAGGGTGTGAAATATCACTAAGCTCCCAAATCTGTACATATGAAATACATGAAATCTGTTCACCTTATAAAATTTTTAAAACATGCCAATAGCTTACCACTTTTCTCACTTTTATCAACATAGCTAACACTGGTACAGTTTTTAGGAGAAAACCTTTTATTAAGACCTATGTGGTATCTACCATTCATAGACTTCATGTTGTTTTAATTACAGTAGGTATAACACAGTGGTTGAATCTGATGACTTACGTGTTAGTCAAGATTAAGAGTTCCACGTTGTTATGTTCTATTTTTCTTTTTCTTCTTCTTCTTCTTTTTTTTTTTTTTTTTTTTTTTTATAGGCAGACTTAGACAGTGAGAGAGAGAGACAGAGAGAAAGGTCTTCCTTCCATTGGTTCACCCCACAAATGGCCGCTACGGCTGGCACGCTGCGCCAATCTGAAGCCAGGAGCCAGGTGCTTCTCCTGGTCTCCCATGTGGGTGCAGGGCCCAAGCACTTGGGCCATCCTCCACTGCCTTCCTGGGCCACAGCAGAGAGCTGGACTGGAAGAGGAGCAACCGGGACAGAATCTGGCGCCCCAACTGGGACTATAACCTGGGGTGCCGGTGCCAAAGGTGGAGGATTAGCCAAGTGAGCCGCTGCGCCAGCCTGTAATGTTCTATTTTTTTTTTTTTTTTTTTTTGACAGGCAGAGTGGATATTGAGAGAGAGAGACAGAGAGAAAGGTCTTCCTTTTTGCCGTTGGTTCACCCTCCAATGGCCGCTGCGGCTGGCCCGACGGCAGGAGCTAGGTGCTTCTCCTGGTCTCCCATGGGGTGCAGTGCCCAAACACTTGGACCATCCTCCACTGCACTCCCTGGCCACAGCAGAGAGCTGGCCTGGAAGAGGGGCAACCGGGACAGAATCGGTGCCCCGACTGGGACTAGATCCCAGTGTGCCGGCGCCGCAAGGCGGAGGATTAGCCTGTTGAGCCACAGCGCCGGCCTGTAATGTTCTATTTTTACTAGGAAGTTTTTAATTCTTCTTGGAAGGACTTAAACACGAACAAAGCAACAAAAAAATGAGTAATAATGGTCACACATGATAAATCAAGAATGAATTAATTTGTAGAAATATCAATACTGTCATTAACCCCCTTTTTTATAGCTCTGCATGCTTATAAATGTATTTTCACAAAGAAGATGGCTATAGTCAAGAGATATCATTACTCTCAAAATAGATGTAGGAACTAACACTCAGTGACATGAGCGTACATATTACAAAGTTTCAAGATTTCTAGATTACAAAGTTTCAAGAGAGTTATCTTTAAACCTATGTTGTCCTATTTACCACCTTGTACTCCCTGCCCCCCACACCCCATCATAAGGGGACCACACAAAGAGAATAACACACCAAGAAATAACAAAGCCAGTATTTTTGGTATTTGGAGATTGACTAGTGGAGATTGCAGCCTAAATCTATAGTCTTGGAAATCTCCAGCTTAGAATTATACATCCAAAACCATTCTGGACCTGGCTTGTAACTTCCAGATAGTACATACATAACCTATTACTTATTGGATGGGTTGAGGGGAAGAGAGACCAACCCAACCCCATCTGCTGACACGTGCCCCAAATGCTTGCTACAGTCAGGAATGGGCCAGGCTGAAGCTGGGAACTCAATCCAGGTTTCACATGTAGGTGGCAAGGACTCAACTACTTGAGCCATTACTGCTATGTCTTCGGTTTGCACTGATAGGAAGCTGGGATAAGGAGCCAGGAATCAAACCCTGGCACTCTGAAATGAGACGAGGTCATCTTACTGGCTAGATCAAATGCCTGACCCTAATTTATTGTAAATAAAGCCAAAAGTGGGCATGGCAGCATGCGACAGGGTTGCCAGAACATGCTATGAATAGACTAATGAAACAACAAATGGCTCTACTACTGATCATTATTGCAAAAGTAGTTAAGAGATCTAAAAACTGCACTATAGGAGAGTAAGCATTCTATGATGAGAATACATGAAAGAGCTTGGAAAAAATTAAGAGAACCAGGACTACCTTTTCTTCCCAAGTAGATATCAATCTAACTGTTAGATTACACCCTTAAACCAGAAAGGTTTTACAATGAATCAAAAAATCACAGGAAGTAAACCACAGAGAAGCACAAGGCTTTCCTTTCAATTGAGGATTAGCCTTCCTAGCAGGGAGTCAGTTCATGTGTCACAGGAAAGACACCAAGCACATAGCTGCCTGCACCACATTAAGCAGTGACTGAAGACAGACTTCAGGTAATTTTGAACTAATCTCCGTACATTTTTGAACAATAAAAGCATGTATATTTCTCTAAGAAGTATCAAATGAAAATTAGGTTAAATTGCTGAAGGTTTAGAAATACATTGTACTGATATATTCATATAGATGATGTGAGCAAGCATCATTTTTTACCTTAAACTAAATAATGTAATCATTTCAAATCCTCATCAATGTTTTTTTCCTAGTTAAAATAAGTCAGCATTAATAATTAAGAATTGAGAATTATTGGTCTATTAGAATAGTAATACTTCTAATTATTAAGTACATAAATTCTCATTTCTAGTATACATTCCTAATGAATGATCTAAATGCTTTAATGGAAAAGATTAATCACTATGTAATTAAAAAAACAAATACAGCTACAACTTTTTTCATACTGCTTCTTGGTAATAAACTAAAAATTAACCCACTTAGAAAGATTCCCAATAGTGATAGTAAAGAAAGAATTTCACTTTGCTGTCCAGTTTTAGTAGCAAGCCATGAGTGGCCTCTACTGGCTGACCAAAAACTTCCTAAATCTCTCACTTATAAATCCTGCAATATTATGGGCTTACAGAAAATAAGGGTATGTCAACAAATGTTTACATAAAACCCGCTGTGCATAAGACCTCGCTTTCAGGAGAGAAAATGTCAAAATAGGAACCAAGATGTACAAAAGATGTTATAAAAAAACTTAATAATTTCATTCCATTGTTACATGTTTAAATTATATTGAGAATCTATACTCCTCTGAAATTTTTAACCTATAAACCATTACATTCCAAATGTGAATTTTTATTTAGTTCATATTAAAGTAATTTACATTATTTTACATTAAAATATTTTCTTGAGATTCATTTTATACACACACATAATCATATACCCCCTTCAAAATGAAGTATATATTTAGGCTTGTTAAATTGACTTTGGAGGCAAATACAAAGAAAATCAGAATTGGAACTCTTTGAAAGAAGCTGTGATTTTAAAAAATACATGGATATTCTATGTAATGGCTTATGAAAATACTATCCTGGACACAGTAATCCAAGGCAATATTAAAGAATTCTGTATTATTGTACTTAGGTTTGAGTTGAAGTAATTGTATATACAAAATATAAAATAGCAGGAAGAAAGAAAAATCTTACTAGTATTAGGAAATGTCAATTCAGTATCCATAACAGAGAAGAAAAATGCTTCAATTTTTGAGTCAGCAGCTTTCATTTAATATAGGCTTCCCACACATGGGAGAATTTATTAATTTTTTATTTATCTATGTAAACATAAGCTATATGCATTTGATTTGCTTCATTTTTCATCCTATTAAGGGTTATTATCAAATATTCCTAATGATGTTAAAAGGTGGCTACATTTATTTTAAAGTTACTAAACAATAACGTGATGATAATCCAAATATTTCAACCCTCATTTCAGAATTCAGGCCCATTATCTAGCCTGCTCAAAACTGTTCACGGGGTTATCTAGCTGACACATAAGATAACCCTCCATCTCACCAGACACCACTGGGATATGACACATGACCCATAGTAAGCCCTTCTTATTAGCCTGAAATACATAGTACATAATGTAGCTCCTGCCAAGGAATTTGTTTATAAAATCTTTTTATTTCTCTGGACATTTAAAATACTTTCAAAAAGTGATGTTCCACAATTTTAAGGAATTTCAGTGAATGAAAATTATATGTTTTGAAGCCTCCTCTCCCATCCCCCACAATTTCACAAAAGAAAAAGAAAGTCTAATACATATACAGAAAATAAAAGTGTTATCTCCTTGGAGCAAAGTACAAAGACTATAACCTAAAGGGTAGGGCCTAAAATAAAAAAGGGAAATTAACAGTTTTCATTCCTAAGAATTACAACATGGTGCAGAGATCCGTACCTGTGGAATTCACTGTTTTTCTTTGTTCGTTTTTGGTAATAGAGGTCAGAGGGTAACATAAGTTAAGACTTCAACGAAATTCAGCAAACCCATTTGAGGACATAACAAATTAAGAGAGATTTTGACAGAAAGTTACACGTATGTTAAAAAGTTTATATAAAATGAAGGCAAAGTGGGAAAACTTTTAAGTGGTTTGTTATACATTATTTTTATACTAAAACAAAAAATCACCTCAATAGATAAAATTTTTTTCCACATTAGTTGGCAGTGTTTCTCAACATTATCAGTAATATATATATATAATATATATATATGTATATATATATATATCTTTTGAATTGTGTATATTTTTATTGTTTTGTTTTTAAAAGTATTTTGATAATCCTGTCCATTTCTTCCTACCTTAAGCTATGGTGGTAGTGTATGTAATCTCAGTTTGCACCAAGGGCAAAAAATTACAGCTGGTTTTGATGTAACAAAGGCTGATTCTAATGGGGCAGGTGGTTGGTGGAATGGTTAATGTGCCACTGAGGACACCAGTATGACAAACTGGAGTCCCTGGGATCAAATCCTGGCTCTCATTTTGATCTAGCTTTCTGCTCATACAGTCCTTGGGAGGCAGTAGGTGATGGCTTAAGTACTTGGGTCCCTGCCACCTATGTGGGCAACACATATTTAGCTCCTGGCTCCTGGCCTCGGCCTGGCTCTGAATCAGTGTATGGAAGATCTCTCTTGCTCTCGCTCTCGCTCACTCTTTCACTATTGCTCTTGATCTCACTCTCTTACTCTGTCTCTCTGCTTTTCAAATACAATTTTTAAGAAATACTGTTTCTAAGAATCTCAAGGATATGTTGACAGCAGTTAATAAGAAAAATACTAATAGTCTTCAATTTTTAAACTGATAATATCGTTCATATTTAGCAAATAAAACACTTAAAATTTTGTATTCTAGAGGCTGTTTTCCCGGACAGGCAAGCACTCACCCAATCTTTTATGATGCAGTTTAATTGACCTTCAGTAAATTAAAAAAAAGTGTAACTTGCAAAAAAGATGTTTTCATTTGTTTGAAAGGTTGTTTCCAGGAGTTTGAAAGGAAAGAGAAAAAAGATCACAAGTACATACATATACAAACACATACAAACTATTCTTTAACATATAAACAAAGGAAAGAATTGAAAGAAAGTCAACTACTATTTATTAGAGAGCAGTTTAAGTATAATCTTAGTGTATTACATGCTCAATGACTGGCCACAAAAATCCCAGGTAACAACATGTAGCTTTAACATTTAGCCAATATCTATTTCATGTAAACAACCACCTACTCAGACTCTGATATTTTGCAGAATTAGCTTTAAACTGAGAGAAGTAACTATCTGTCTCAACTCTGGTCACATAGAGTCAATCAGGCAGCCATGTCCTTAGCCAATGATAAGTGCATGCAATCACCGAGTAAAGCTTACAAGCAAGGAGCTTTAAATGGAATTTACTCAGCTAGTGTGGGCCTTACACTCTTCTTTGTATTTCATGGCACCTATCAGCAGACGTCTAGTTTTGAACTAGGAATTACAGAGCAAATGAATTAAAGGCTTCCATTCTGGAAACCTTTATCTGAGTAACAAAATCAAATGTGTTCCTATGCTATGAAAAAAAAAAAAAATCTGTTGTTCAAGTCTCTTTTGTTTAGACTGTTGTTATCTGGATATGCTATTAATAGCATGAAACTCAATCATTAGTTAACAATAATAATCTATTAAATTTTACTTTTATTCTTTTTTTTTTTTTTTTTTGACAGGCAGAGTTAGTGTGAGAGAGAGAGAGAAAGGTCTTCCTTTTTCCGTTGGTTCACCCCCCAAGTGACCACTACGGCCGGCGCGTTGCGGCCAGCACGCTGTGCCAATCTGAAGTCAGGAGCCAGGTGCTTCCTCCTGGTCTCCCCTGCAGGTGCAGGGCCCAAGCACCTGGGCCATCCTCCACTGCCTTCCCAGGGCACAGCAGAGAGCTGGACTGGAAGAGGAGCAACCGGGACAGAATCTGGAGCCCCAACTGGGACTAGAACCCGAGGTGCCGGTGCCACAGGTGGAGGATTAGCTTAGTGAGCCGTGGCACCGGCCCACCTTTATTCTTAAAAAATAAGAATGATATTCAATGAATCTGGAATCCATAAAAGAGGAGATATTGAACATCTAGTTTATCTGTCCAACAGTCTACTAGATGCTAAATGGAGGATTCCAAACAACTGGATAATATAAGCTATTCTAGAAAATATGGTGAAACTTAAAATATAGAAAACCAATAAAGATTAAAAAACTGCTAAAATCTGAGCATAAATGAAACAAGACTCCGAAAAGAAAGATCACTAAAGCCCAAATCAGCATATGTGTTTTCAGGAGGTGATGATACTCAACTGAGTGTCACCAGTGGGTAGCATTTCAGGGAATGGGAGAAGGGAAAATAAACACTAAACACAAGTCCAATTTTATGGATCAAAAGGGTACAGATGTTGAAAAGGAGGAAATGTACATGATTAGAAGCCAAGAGGAAATGAAGGCTACAGATAATGAAATTCAGAAATCTAGGACTATCATTCATCCTGTAAAATAATCTATGTTCACGTCTTCAGAAATTACGCTAAATTATCCTGACTGGTGAATGCTGTCAAATCAAAATAATTAAAAAGAAACAAACAAAAAAGGAGATATTTGAACTTACTAAGTTGCCATATTTTTGAATTCTTATTCCTTGCTGCTTTCTGGTTCCTATTTCAGTATTCTGGAAGATACAGAGTATTCTCTACAATGTTGCAGTAGGCAACCTGTTTTGCCTACGATTGCTAGACAATGAAATTTCTTGCCCTTTCTTCCTGTGCAGCAGGGTAAGGAAAACTAAGGCAGAAGTTTAAAGTGAGTTGGAAGGTAGAGAAATACGAGCAAACTGATGCACCACTTAAAAGGAGAAAGGTCTCTGGAAGTAGCCCCACTTTTCAGTTAGCATCTTGCCCAATATGACACAGAAGTTACAATGCTACATTTGTGGAAGGAGGCGAGATAGGAGCCTGAGATAATCAGGCTGGCTCCTTAAGGCCTCAATATACCAGACATAACAGCCAAGATTTCTTATAGCCTAGTGAGTGGACTAGTGGATTAGCATAGTTTGGGAACCCCAGGAAATGTTGGGACTTGGAGATCAGAGGTAAATGGCTAGAATTCAAGGGCTTCAGGATTGGGGTACTTTGAAATCCTAAAAGACTAAATGGAAGCAGACTCATTTAAATGAATACAGTACCAGGGTTCAGACCATACCAGCCAGATGTCAGCATGAACAGAAGGACGGTGCATGTATCTAAAGTAACAGACTGCCCATAATCCCCAGGGATCATAAATTCCCTAGTACCACCATGGAAAGAAACTGGGTGGGGGTAACCGGCTGCAAGATCCAGCATTTGTTAGAAGGGAGCTCAGTCACCAAATACAGGGCTCACAATGAAGTAATGGGAGGATCTGTTTTCCTTTCTCAGACTCAGGTTCCCCTATATTCACTTCTCTCCCCATTGCCCACATACCCAGTATTAGTAATGGAGACATATGAAATATAGCAAATGTAGTAAATAAGCAAACTATATAATTTCTTTTGCCCTAGCGTTAAATTTTTGTTTCACTACTCTTACAAACTGACATCAACCCTTTAGAATATACTCATGAATAGACTTATTATTCCTACAATATTAGAATAATTTTCTATATTTGATTCAAAAACAAAGAGTAAAGCACTAAATATTGGGGTTTTTCTCACTGTTTTGCAGCAAAATTTCATATAATGTATACCATTGTTTTCAATCTACAGGTTACAAAATCAACTGTGACAAGGATAAACTTAGTGTTATAACTAGTACTGAAACAGTATTTTTACACTTTGTGTTTCTGCGTGGGTACAAACTGATGAGATCTTTACTAATTATATACTGAATCGATCTTCTGTATATAGATAAATGGAAATAAAAAAAAAACCTGGTGTTAAATTGGAAATGGCATAGAAAATCAATTAATTTTTTTAAAAAAAATATTATGTAGGATCTCTGTCTTTAATATGCTGTACACTGTTATTTAATGCTATAACTAGTATTCCAATAGTATTTTTTTTCACTTTGTGTTGCTATATGGGGGCAAACTGTTGAAATCTTTACTTAATATATACTAAACTGATCTTCTGTATATAAAGAGAATTGAAAATGAATCTTGATGTGATTGGAAGGGGAGAGGGAGCAGGAAAGGGGAGGGTTGCGGGTGGGAGGGATGTTATGGGAGGGGGGAAGCCATTGTAACCCATAAGCTGTACTTTGGAAATTTATATTCATTAAATAAAATTAAAAAACAAAAGAAAAGAAAACAAAGCAATGCAGAATTCTAAGAGTAATCCTCGCTACCCAATGTAGGGATAATAATGGGTTTTACCATCCATGAGCTTTAGCAAAATAAACTGGAATTCATGGATTTCATCATTTTTTTCCCCTGCAATGTAAAGCAGTTCTTTAGAACAACAGTGATGAAAGGTGTCAGGTAATGGAGCCAGATAGCCTGTGTCCAAATCCCGAGTCCCCTGCATTTCAGCTTGTGATTGCCTGAATCTCTCTGCTTATAAAGTGGAAATGATAATAATACCTGTTTTATGAGAATTTGATGACACCATTTGTAAAGCATATACATCAGTGTCTATTAGCTATCATATGAGTATTAATTGTTTCACAGTCCAATGCGAGATACACTCTTACTGTGACACAAGAGGTACTACAGTAGATGTAAGAAACAATAAAGGGCTTTTATACAATTGATAGGAATGGGAGTATGCACGCAGAGAAATGGTACAAGTGGAGTTGGTTATTTTGAAGTCATCACCACTTCTCTCATTCAATTACTTGAAACAACCTTGGATAGGTCTGATAAAAATCAAATGAACAATTGCTTCTCGTGAGTATATCAGAAATGCAGTTACATATTTAATTTACAAAACACACTGAATTTTAAAGAGTAGTTACTTTACAAATTAAGTTAAAAACCTTACAGTACCTTGTCTGAATCACAAAACTTAATAATTTTAAAGACATCATTAGTGACTATATAGGCTGATAATTCTGATGCTTTCCAATTAGTATAAAGGTCATGAGTTTAAATAAAACAGTTAAGTGTCTTATCTAAAATAATGGTCTCTAAATTGAGTATTTTACAGCTGATTTGCTTTTTCAGTTATAAGAAACTGAAACTTAAAATTTGCAGACCAGCTGAATACATACTACCAGAAATGATAAAGGAAATGTACCTCTCTTGTGTCCAGTCTCTCTCCTCTCTCTCCCTGTCTCTCCTCCCCCACTCCTGCCCTCTTTCATGCTTAATAGTTTCCCTTAATTTTTCACAAAATAACAATGAAAAATCTTGAAGAAGACTTCTCTGATCACAAACAATAAAAGTAATTTCTCAGTCCACTTTGAATTCCTATGTTTCTTTGTATCTTTCTTATATCACTGTAGTCTGTCTCATGTTGGAATCACATATATATGTTTGTCTTCTCTAGAATAATATGCATTTCTTAAAAGCAGAGGCTACATCCAATTTACTGTTGTGTTGCCATCAGGACTTGGCATCTTTACCTACACTGAAACATGTGTGGAACTAGTCAAAAGCACAAATATTGTTCATGAAAGCTGATTAGCATTTAGAGATAGTCATAAAACTCAGTGTATATCTGAAATAATTCACAAACAGTTTTTCAAAAAATCTGGGTATGTTGTCTTAGAAGCCATGTTGCCATCTGTCTAATTAAAACCATTCTCACACTGCTCTCAAAAAAATTAAATAGTCCAAAAAAATGAAATTTAGCTTGCAGAGAATAAACTGAGCAAATGAAGATAATTTACTAGGTGGTCTGCATAAAAAGTAGTTCATACTTTTGAACATGTAGAAAATGAAATATACATTATTGCTACCTTTAATGAGCTGCCAGAACCCTTTCAAACAAGTTGTCAAAAGTAATATAAAATAGAGAATACAGAGAAAAAGAATGCAGACTTACCTCTTTAGGCAGCACATAATTAAAATAATCCACTGAAAGAACGCTGTCAAGAAGTTGTATATATATTCTCAAAATACAGTGGACTATCTCTTAAGAACTTTTAAGATCAAAAGTATGCTGGGCTACCTTTCAAGAATATTTCATATGATCTTAAGATCAGCTCTAGGAGAAGAAATCCATAAAACAATTCTAGCATCTAAGCATCAACAGAGCTAAAAATCTAGATCATCATCAATTATTCCTTGAATTATTTAGTCTCTATTAACTATGAGCTCAATGGACATTAAACCATACCACGGAACTTGACACGATATCTTCTACCATGGTCAGTTTGTGAATCAGTGAAATAATGTCACTGTAACACCACTTTGCTGGCCTGGATACACAAACAGAATGCCAGATAGCACACTTTCACTGGGCTGTGAGCACATCCAAGAGCAGAGAAACTGTTGTGGTGTTTCTTTGGTCCTCTGTGATTAACCCAGTATGGATTCGGTAAATAGTATCTATTATTATTGGCTTCCACAAACGCTGAACACTTCCTACGTGGCAAGGACTCTCAGAAACTGCATATATAATATTTCTAATGCTCACAGCTTTGCCAGATTCTAATTATTGCCTCAGACTTACAAATGTTCCTGAAGGGGATTAAAATAACTCACCTAGGGACATTTACCTAAGAAGTAGTAGACCCAAAATTGTGGTCTAGAAATGTTTTGTTCCTTGGGATTAATTTTAGGTACCAACTTGACTAGAATGAGGGATGCCTAGAGAATTGTGAGATCAGTATTCCTAGTTGTGTCTGTAAGGATGTTTCTAGAAAAATTTTGTACGAAGTGTGGGATCATGGCTAAAATCATACCTGAAAATGTGGAAGTGGCTTTGGAGCTGGATAATGGGCTGAGATGGGCATAATTTGGAGGAGAAGGCTAGAACAGGCCTGTATATAGAGTATTATGGGTGAATCAGGTGAAGGTTCCAGAAGAGAAGGAGACTAGTTTCAGCTGGAAATGAGGATTCTATTGGAAACAGGATTAAAAGTCATCATTATTAATTAACCACTGCAAAAGAACTTTTGGCAGCACTGTGTTCATGTCCTAGAGCTTTATGGAAGGCTGCATTTAAAAACGTTGAAAACTGGCAGGAGAGTTTCTAAATAAAATGTAGAAGGGACTTTCTAGGTGTTTTGGTGGATTTCAGAGTGATTTAAGAGAAAAAGGAAATAGAATATTGAGATTCAGGAGATTCACCAGCCTGGCCATGGGAGGAGTGAGAAGGAAAGGAGTGTAAGTTGCTGCCAAGTGTCTGTTTGGTAAAAAGATTAGTGCAGCTACAAGAGAGCCAGGTGCTTTGCATCAGAACAATAAGAAACCTTGAGTGCATCATTGAAATTTGTGAGGCTACCTCTCCCATTATAGGCCACAAAGCTTTCAGGTAACCCTGGGGTGCTCTCCAACAAGCTTACTGCCCAGGCCACCCTAGAATTCCACTTGTTTTCTGGCAAAGCACTCCATGGCTGCAGCTGTAGTTCAAGCGGGTCCAAGCACTCCTCATGCCATCAGTAGATCTTTGTGGCAGCCATGTGGTGCTGGTTTTACAGGCATACAGAATGCAAGAGATACGGGGTCATGGTGGCTTCTGCCTGAATCGCAAAGAAAAACCATGGAAACCAGACAAAAGACTGCCACAAGGTGAGAGCCCCTCCAGAGACCTCCTGATGGGGTGATGCCTAATAGAGACCCAATGGGAACTCCAGAAAGGTGAAGAAACCAGCAATATCCAGTGCCCACTATGGAAAGTGGGAGGCAGTGTGAAAGGCCAACCTTAAAGAGTAACCAAATGGCATTCAGTCAACAAAGCCATGGGAGCAGAGATGTCTGAGGTCTTTGAGGCCTACCACCTGCCATAGTGTGCACAGAATACTGAACTTGGGAGCTAATATCTTCCCTGCTAGGTTTCAGTCTTACATTGGGGTGATTGCTCCTTTCTCTTGCCAATTTGTCCCTTTCTGTGTCCTGCCAGTGGATCTTGGAAATGCATATCTTGTTTTCTGACTTTACAGGGGCTCATAGCTAAAAGAATTTGTGTTAAGTCTCAGATGAGACTTTGGACTTGGTCACCTGAATGATTCTGGAACAAGGATCTGAGACTACTGGAAGTATCTTTTATTTTGCATTGTGAGAAAGACATGCATTTTGGGGGCCTGGGGCAGAATTCTATGGCTTGCCTCTGATTTGCCCCCATGAATTCAGGTGCTGGAAGTTTGCTCCCAATTGTGGTGATGTAATAGGTCATAGGATCATAAAAAGTGGGGGCATGTAGGAGTTTTTTAGGTTATCAGGGGTGTTTCCCTTAGAAGGGATTAAATAATTTTCACGTGCCCCACTGTTAGATATAGCAAGAGGCTTGTCATAAAAGAACACGCCTGACTCTCAGGCCTCTTTCTGGTTTCTGGTCTCGCCATGTAAACTCTCCATCTCACATGCATTCCCAATTATGATGACATCTTTCATGCCATGCAGCCAGGGGGCCCTCACAAGAGCCAGCACCATGCTGTTAGGACTTTAGTATCAGCTAAATAAACTTCTTTCCTTTGCAAGTCAATGCGTTGGTTAGATTTTTGTTATTACAACTAAAATACTCAAGATGAACTACCTTGGAAGAAACAAGTTTTGACTTATGGTTTTGAAGGCTCATAGATGAAGAATGGGTATCCTCATAAGTCTGGCATCTGATGCTGGAATGTTTGTGGAGGGAAGATCACCTGGCGAACCAAGAAACAGACACAGGAAGCATATCCATCCTCCATATCCATGCTTCTCTCTTTAAAACAGCCAGCATAATTCAATCATGGAACTCCACTCTACCAGCCCATTCCAGTCCCAACATTTCCCAAAGCCTCAATCAAACACTGTAATTGGATCAAGCTTCCAGGAAACCAATTACCTGAGTGATTATTGCCGCCTCTCAGAGTCTCTCAGGAGCTGGGAGCTAGCAACACAACCTATGCACTCAGTTGTGGGATCTTAACTGCTGGATGGAATGGCCCACTCTCATGAGTTTACATGCTCAAGCATAGAATGGAGATTGGTTTGCAGAAGGGAAGACAGGTCAGGGACTGGAAAAGGAGGTCAGAAAGGAGCCAGACTGTGTAGGGTCCTGGTGGACTGAATTCCAAAAAGTTGTGCTCTTTTATTTTATAGCAGAAGTCCCTTATTTTTCTACTTTTAGAAAAATTTAGGACTACAAAGTTACAAAGCAATTTTGTTCACGTGGATCATACCTATTCATATTCGATATCTTAGAAATTAAAACGGTATTAATTTCTAAACAGCCACATATATAAGCACACACTTCCTGGAGACTGAAAAGTATCACTGTGAAGTAGTGAAAAAAATGAAAATAGATATCAAGTTGGTACCTAAAATTAATCTCAGTGAACGAAATGAAAATAATATCTTAGTATTACTCTGACAACAGTTTTGCCCTTGTGGAACCCATGAAAGAGTTGCAGGGACTTCCAGCACACTCCGAGTGGTACTTGCTATATACTGTGGTAGTTCCAAGTGTGCCTCCCAAACTAGCAGTACCAGCATTACCTGGGAACCTGCTGAAAATGCAAATTCTCAGACCTTGCCTGAAACCTACTGAATTAGCTGCCCAGCCACTTGTTCTAACAACTTTTCCAGGTGATTCTGATACACACTAAAGTTCAAGAAGCACTATAACTTACTGACCAAAGCAGGACAAACTGGAGAAAAACACTAACAAGGAGATCCTAAGAAAAGCTTTAACATGTGCAAAAATTGGCTGCCATAAGCATAAATAAATGGCTAGAAACCGAATGTAGAAAACAACAACCACCTTGTAGCGAGGAGAATCAATAGGAGGGTGACTTCTTTTTAAACAAAGGTTTTCAGGCTGAATGAAAATTTAAGAAGCAAAACTGGAAACATTGACAGATTTTGCAAATACGCATGTGAGCATATCCAAATGTCAATTTTCATGGGTGAATAACACAAAAAGGGCTAGTGCTGAAGTGTCAGTCTTCTTAGGAATATGGATACCCACAGATATTGCACATCAAAAATGCTAACAAAGATAATGCACTTATGAAGAAAAATCTTAGTTCATGCAAATAATTATTTCTTGAGAACACTCTACATAACTCATCAGGTATTGTTTAGCAGTTTAGAAGAACAAATGAGTTTGCTTGGTGATGTGCATTAATATTTTGATTAATGCATTTAAAAATGTTCACTATATGCCAAATAATATTTTTGTTCCTTTCATTATATGTCATCTACAATGTTATAAATTTGTATTCATAATGACATAATAACTGTACTTTGGGATCCTATCAATCTTTATATATTTTAATCACTATACTTAAATGATTTGTTACATAGTATTTTTAAGTATTTATTTACTTATCTAATTGTCTTATAGATTACAGCATCTGAGATTAGGAATCATTTCTTTTTTTTTATTTTTATTTTTTGACAGGCAGAGTGGACAGAGAGAGAGAGAGACAGAGAGAAAGGAGGAATCATTTCTTATTCAACTTTGTGTCTCCCATGCAATGTTCAGTGTCTGCAAAACAGCAGAAATGAAATAATATTAATTAGTTGACTTAAGAACTTAAGTTTTATCTTGACATTTACATTGAAATCTCCACTTCAAAAGTCTTGTCAGTTATTTTACCTGTTTTGTGACTCACTTAACAGAATCCTAAGGATACATGTTTTCAATAACGCCATACTTGCAGAGTTTAGAGATACATACTTTTTTTTTTTTTTTGGTAAATTACAATGGGAATAACAAATAGAATTAATGGAGAAACTCAATATGCTTTAGTTGTGTATAGGAATATTTTAATAAGCATAAAATAGGATCTATAAAAAAATTCTTACAGAATTGCCCTCTCTCCATAAAAATAATATAACAAAATTCTACATTGCTCAATTATTAAAAGATGTAGAGGGGCCGGCACTTAGCATAGCTCTGGCCGTTGCAGCCATCTGGGGAGTGAACCGGTGGATGTAAGACCTCCCCCCCCCCCCCCCGTCTCTCTCTCTCTCTCTTTGCCTCCGCTTCTCTCTAATTCTGCCTTTCAAATAAATAAATCTTATAAAAGAGAGAGAGAGATGTAGAATCACCTATAAAAACATTCTAGCAAACAACTCAATTCTCAAACCAGAAATTCTAAACATGCAATTTAAAGTCAGATCCGGCCATTTTCTTTTTATTTTCTTTTTTTAAGATTTATTTTATTTATTTGAAAGACAGAGTTACAGAGAGAGGTAGAGACAGAGAGAGAGGTCTTCCATCCGATGGTTCATTCCCCAGATGGCCACAACAGCTGGAGCTGCGCCGATACGAAGCCAGGAACCAGGAGCTTCCTCTGGGTCTCCTACATGGGCACAGGGGCCAAGAACTTGGGCCATCTTCCGCTGCTATCCCAGGCCATAGCAGAGAGCTGGATCGGAAGATGAGCAGCCGGGACTAGAACTGGCACCCATATGGATGCCAGCACTTCAGGCTAGGTCATTAACCCGCTGTGCCACAGCGCTGGCCCCCATTTTCTTACTATTGATCTCCTTGATGCAATTAACTTTAAATCTGAAACAATACCATGTCAAAATGAAATTCTCCTTTAAACTTCTATTAAACTATGTATAGTGTGTAAAAATTTTTTAGGATACTCAGAGATAATAAAATCTCACAATGGGCAATGTGCACCCTCCATGACCTGGACAAAGCAACAATTAACTGTCCTCTTTAAAATCTAGACCTTTTGGTTCTTTCCCAATTCTCAGATGGTGACCAGATGTCACATAATCACAAAGTTGCACAGTTTACAAAATGTATTGTAATACAAAATGTAAAATACTAACAATTCAGTCTAGGATACTGCAGACACCTGTCTCAGTTAGCTCAACTTGGCATTGAATAACTGGAGATTAGCCTAGATTTTAAAGTCAAACTGTCTTGTTCAAATTCATGCCTTGACACTTTCTAGTTATGCAGTTACCTCACTTCCCTTTACTTCTGTTGCCTTATATTTAAAAGGTCAATAATAATAAAACCTGGCTCCAAGGGCAGTTAGGAGACTTATAGGAGTTGACACACATAAAGTGGTTGGAAAAATGCCTAGCACATAGTAAAGACTCAATAAGTGCTAGTCATTATCAGAAGCAGCACATCTAGACTTTATAGCTCCAATCTGCTTTACCAACAAGACTGACATTTCACTACAGTCCTAGTTATTAGTACTATGCATTCCTTTGTTGCTAGATTTCGGTTCCAATCACTAAATGTAATCAAAATAGAAAAAATTAACTTTCTCAGTAGTGGACTGTTACTTCAATGGCAAGCAGCTACTTCTTCAAAGCTAACTGAATGGATGAATTAATACTGAGGTAAAAGTCTAATAAGGAGGAAGTTATTATTTTCTTTTCAAGCTTCTATAGAAGGTTGTTTAAATCAAAGCCAGGAAGGGGAGACTATTAGATATGCATCTTATGTACCTACAATAGTACCTAGAACATTTGTTCAATGAGTAAATAGAAAACTGACTCAAGCTTATACTTGGAAATGAAATTAAAAATCAGCAAGGAAGGAATGATTACCCTACTGCACACTCTAGCAATGGATCCACTTCCTCACTTTTATTGATTTCAGCTTTCAAACATGTTTTTAAATTTTTTATTCCTTTTCACTTTATCCATCTCTTTTTCTCCCCAAATCACTTACTTTAGAGCTCACCTTCTCTTTCTGTCTTTGATTTCATATAAATTCTATAGAACTTTCTATTTGGTTAACCATATGACTCTTTAGATAGTAAAACTTCAAACTCACATGGATATAATTATGCTTAAAAATGTCTTGACTATACACGAAAGTAGGAAAATGAAAGTACATAAATTTGGTAATTTATAGCAATGATATATCCATATCAAAAACCTATTGGTAGGACAAAATCAGCATGTCTACAAATTTACTTATCTTTTCTAACTGGCATATTTTCTGTGGTGATATCTTTTGCTCTCAATTCTTTTCTCTATATTGTGTTTCTTGAAGGTTCAACCATTATCTCTTATGTTGATGAATATTCCATAAATAGCACTGCCTGTTTTAATTTGCTATTTCATATATTCTGTAATTTTTTATCTGTTCTGAATATGCAAGAATCACCCCAAATCCCATATATCTAAATAAGTTCACTATACTCTTTCCCCATTAGCTTCTTTCCCTGAAACCCAATCGCTAAGTTTACTTATTTATTTACTTACTTTTGGTTACTGGCCAACACCAGTACTCTTTTAGTCTCACAGGTAAGAAAATTTTGGGCTCTCTGACTTTACAGAATAGTATTACAGAAGAAGGAGTCCCTTGTAGTCAGATGAGGCAATCTATGTTGGCTCTGTCACACAGCAATTATGTAATCAAGCTATGCTAATTAACTCACTGTTCCTCAATAGTCGCATCCATAATTTGGATCTAATGTTGAACTAATAAGATTTCTGTACATATTGAAATGAGAGAATAAATAGGAAAAAACAGGAGTCCCAGAATGCTTGCAATAAACACACACAAATACACACTGAATATTACTGAATATTTCATCATGACTTTTGTGCCAGGAGCTGTCATTTCTAAACTTCAAGTTCACTGTTGTCTCTTATTTCTTCCCTTGACACACATCATGCCTGTAATCTTCTGCATCTGTGAAAAACATAAAACTCCATTTGTCCATGTCTTCTACAGTAGACTTCTCCTTTTCTATCTGCCTACATTTCTAATTTATTTAAAATCCAATGGCAATTATGGTGACTACTATATAATTCTGAACTTACCTGCTAAATTTCAAGTTATTAGGAAGGCTTCACCTAGATAGTAACCTCTATGAATGTAGTAAATCCTTAGTCAAGAATTATATTTAAGAAAAAAAAAAACCTAGATGTATGAGCTTTGGTAAGTCACAGGAACTCAATTTTCAATTTTTTTAATATAAATTTTCTTTAAAATCTCTTGTTATCAAAACCAGCCTGAGGGTCTATGTTTAGTTCTTAGGTCATTTTCATATAGATTAGAATTCAAAGAGAAGGAATTCTTTTTGGCTCATTCCTTCTCTGAATTTCCTCAGTCCTTTACCCATTCCATTAACAAAGCACTCACCTTTACAAGATTAGAGTAAGTGCATGTCTACTTTACTAGTAGCAAATCCCTGGGCAGTAGAGGCTATTCCAATTGAGCTTTACGCCTTTACTTAAGACAGTGACCAGCACATGGTAGGCATCTAATACAGGTTTGCTAAGTTGAAATGAGTTACTTTATTTATTTATTTTTTGACAGGCAGAGTGGACAGTGAGAGAGAGAGACAGAGAAAGGTCTTCCTTTTTCCGTTGGTTCACCCTCCAATGGCCACCGTGGCTGGCGCGCTGCGGCCAGCACACCGCGCTGATCCGAAGGCAGGAGCCAGGTGCTTCTCCTGGTCTCCCATGCGGTGCAGGGCCCAAGCACTTGGGCCATCCTCCACTGCACTCCCAGGCCACAGCAGAGAGCTGGCCTGGAAGAGGGGCAACCGGGACAGAATCCAGCGCCCCAACCGGGACTAGAACCTGGTGCGCTGGCACCGCAGGCGGAGGATTAGCCTAGTGAGCCGCGGCGCTGGCCGAAATGAGTTACCTTAAGAGGTTGGAGATGAGCAAGGGATAATTTGCTTCACTGACAACAGGTTCTCTCTTTCTTCCTTTTAAAGAGAAAGAAAGAGAGAGAGAGTCCACCTGTGGGTTCACTCTCCAAATGCCAGCAATAGCCTGGGGCTAGGGCCAAAGCTGAGAAAGGTGAGTGGCAGGAACCCAATCAGTTGGGATATCACTGTTGCCACTCAGGGGCTGCAATAGCAGGAAGCTGGAGTCAGTGAAGGAGCTGAGTGTCAAGTATAAGTACTACAATACAGGATGCAGGTATCTCAACTGCAAGGCCAAGCACATGTTCGAAACAACAGCTATTTTCTTTATAAAACCCTGTTCCTCTCCACCACTCTATCACTGTCTTGATGTTACTGATGATATTAAACTATAATAAGTGGAAGAACTATCACCGCAATCAATAAAACCACGTCAAGATTATGTGATACATACAGAGAAAAGTGTCAATTATACCAAAGTACATTCACACCACATTGGCCATCAATGTCCATTTAGAAGATTAAATAAGAAAAAAAGGGAAATGTTTAAATTAATTTTAAGTACATTTTCCCACTAATTCAATAATTTTGATAATTCTAAGAATTTCAAACTGACAATGACAAGGAAATTGCATCTTTCAAGAATTTCTCACTGTAATTCTAATTTTTTATCCGAGAAATTAACAAAAAGGCTTCGTTAAAGACAATAAGTATTAAACTACCTCACATATCTATATTTTAGTCACAAACATCAGATTTTTAGTTATATAAACGTTACCTCTCCCTTATGAGGATCCTCTATTTTAGGACTACATACAGTTAAAATAAGTATACAACTATAACCTTAGCCCCCTTTACATCATAAAGCAGAAGGATTCTGTAGATATCAAAAACTGCAAAGTTTAAATCTTTTTTTAAAAGTTTGAATTCAAGAATTTTTGCAAGAGAAGTTATTCGAGAGACCTAAAAGCAACCATTTGATACCATGATTAAAATTGAAATTAGATCCCTACCTCTCACCATATGTAAACATCAATCCAAGCTGTACTTGAGACTTAGATTTAAAACCTGAGACTATGAAATTGCTAGAGGAAAATATAGCGGAAACACACACATGACATGATTACTCATGTTTTTGTGACAATTTAACGTGAATCACATAATGGGGAAAGTGCTTGAGAAGTAAGCTGAGCGAGCACTCATATCTCAACATACTTCTGTTATTCCTAAAATGTCAGTACATCAATGTTATTGATGCAATTCAAAAGGGTTCCTTCTCTTTGATTTCTAATCTACAGTTTCTACAAATATGGGGCTAATGTTACTAAAATTATATAATTTAGTAAAGAGTTTATTTTAGTGACAGAATTTACTTTAATAGCTTTGTAAGTACTTTAGTATTATGTTTGTAAAATTATTAATAGCCTGGAGGTCTAATTAAATTTTTTAGCTACATTTCACTGATTTTATAGGGGAAATACGGTGCTATATTTTACTATCTGCACATACATGAAGGTCTCAGGACAAATGTCTTGTAAATGTCAAGGGTCTACTGTAATTGTTTCCAGTCTGCCCACTGAAACTTAGCAAATGGCTAACACCTTGGCCCCTCCATTCTGACCATAGCTTGGGTTGGAGGGTTAATCACTACTGAGAGCAGAACTGAACCTTAGTGTTAAGAGGGACATAAATTCTAATCCACAGTATATTTTTATTTTAACGAACAGGCTCTTCAGGTTACCACCAGCCAAGCTAAGTTCATCATTACTAGACTTAACAGTGTTGGTTCCAAATTTTCCACGCTGTTTTTATAAATGTTCTACTATCCAACAGCATGGTATTTGGGGACAAATTCATGTAATACCTGTGTTGACTGCCATCAGTCTTCTGTTTATTCAATTCATTTTCCTGTATGGACTACCTGCTCATCTGAAAACAAATGAGAAAGTGTATCAAGGTGGATAAGATTTGTGATTTGGGGGGTGGTGTGAATAGAATAGGTTTAAATTTAGAATTTCTGTGTGCTGATAACTGAATAGTTCAATAAGTGAACAAGAATTAAACCCATCATTCTCTATAGGAAGACATTAGTACAAACAGTTTTCTTTTTAGTAAATCAGAAATATCGACAAGTATGAGTTCAAGTATAACACATTAAGGCTAATTTCAGAATGAGAAGCATATCAATATCTTCCAAAATACAGAGATTATAAATGGTTATTTTCTCAGTAAAAGAAGGATCATTAGTTTTAAATCAAGAGTAGTTTATATGATTAAAACAGTATCTATTAGCTCAATTTAATATCTAGAGAGTCTACCAACAAGATTGAAACAGACTACTTGAAATTTGAAAAGGACAATATCCTCATTTTTCCCCTGGTACTATACAATCGCAGGTCAAACTTTTGTTCCTCTTGTCCTACAAACAATTTTCAAGCCCACGCTCAATAAATAAATTTGGTCTCAGCACTCCCAATCAGTGCTGCACAATCCCCTCAGTAGCAGACCCATGATAAATGGACTTATTTTCCCAAATCAAACACTTGAATTTAAATTCAGATGAGTTAATGCAAAGGTCAACATTGTAATCAGTTCTTTTGATCTTTATAGAATTTCTGGAGTAATACATAATAAATCTGAAACAAGGCAATTTGCAGCTCTGTATGTGTGGCTGGCAATAAAAATCTTAACGATCAGAGCCTTTATGTACTTAGGGAACGTTTTATCGTAATGGCTAGTGAGGGCTTCAATGCATAGGAAACAATGGCAATAGATAATCCCGGAAGACTTGATTTCTTGATTGTTTTATAATTTATTTATATACGTATGTATATAAAACCATATTGAATATACATTATGCCTACTGCATTTCTGAAATATCCATTTTTATTATAATCACCTACTTTTGAGTTAATATGTCGGACATAAAACTTGTTTAGGATAAAATTAGCATATTAGATTCAACCCTCAGTTTTCTGTATTTCTTTAGAGTTTTTCACATGAAGAAGTTTTGGGAGGAAAAGCTACTTAAAAATTATACAGAAGTGGGCATTTGGCCAAGCTGTTAAGATGCCAGCTTGGACTCCCACTTCCCATATCAGAATGCTTGTTTTAACTCCTGGCTCTGGCTTCTCATTCTAGCTTCCTGTTAATGCAGACCCTGGGATGCAGAGGTGGTGGTCCAAGTGACTGAGTTCCTTCCACCCACTAGGATACTTGGCTTTATTTCCTGGCTCCCAGCTTTGTCCTATCAACCCCACCTCCATCCCAACCCTCCCCTAGCTCACACCACAGGCATCTGGAGGGAATGAATCAGTAAATGGCAGCGTTCTCTCTCTCTCTCTCTCTCTCTCTCTCTCTCTGTCCCTGTCAATTGAAAAATAAAAAAGTAGTGTATTTCAATTTTATGATCAATAAGCAAAGCAGAATCGATTATGGCACAATCACAAAGGAGTTCCAATGGTCTTTACTCTGAAATTTAAGGAAGGAAGAAAAGAAGGAAAGAAGGAGAAAGAGAGAGAGGAAGGGAGATAGGGAGGAAGGAAATATCATTATGTTCTTAGAATTGTGTCAACAGACCACACTGCATGTTAAAAACTAATTAAAAATTAATATTAAAAAAGTAAAAAGAAAAAGAAACAATGAACATAAAGCCAGACAGACAGACCTGCAGCAAGGTGCCACCTTTACAACTACTGCTGAGATTACTCGGAAGTGCAGCTTCAGGCTGTTCCCTTACTTTATAGTCCTATAATAACAATTTATTCTAAAGCTGCAGAGTCCCAGGTTTTCAACAAAACACTACGAGCTTAAGGATGGAAGTAACATGAATTTTTATATTGACAGCAGTGATGAATGAAAGCCTGTTCATTTTCCCCCCCAAAATACATGGTTTTCTTGTATCAATATAGCTAGTGATTACTTCCTGCTACTTTGTCAACTTTATTACAGTCAAGTGCACAGTGTTTGCACAATAGTACTGCTCTCTAGAGGATCTGTTCTGATTCCAGTTCATGAGAATACTTGACTCATTCTGGTGGAAACTGATTCAACAAGTGTTTTATTTAACATTCAAAATAAGCCACTTAATGAAATTTAATACCATGGAAAAAGCATCTGGTTTGTAGCAGTGAGGGTCCTATATATCTATAAAGTATACTCATGCACTGTACAAGGAAATTTCAGGCAATTATGGATATAATTTCATAAGATTATAGTGGAGCTGAAAAATTCCTAATGCCTAGTGACCAGGTAGTCATTGTAACAGTCACATAATGCATTCATCTGTTGATAGGTGATAGTGAGCTAAAGAATCTTATGGCACTGCCAGTTATATAAAAGAATATCATATTGATGACAGTAATAAGGATGGACTGGTACTGATTTATTGATCTGTTACACTGTACTTTTTATGTTACATTACAGTGTACCTCTACTTTTTTGGAAAAAAAAAAAAAAAGAGCTTCCTGTGAAAGAATATGGGGTGTTATGACAGCCTCAGACATTTTGTGTTGACTTTGTTGGTTGCACCAGGAGAGCACATTGAGTGATTGGCCTATACTGTGTGGATATATGTAAGTGCACTCTAAGGCAGTCACAGAAAGACAAAATTTGCTCCGGACACATTTCTCAGAACCTAGCCCTGTAGTTAAGCAATATGACTGCAGTGTCCTAGGAAAACATACTGAAGGAGAAAGGTTTTTCTTTAAAAAAAAAAAAAAAAGCTTTCTAAATATCCTCTACTATCTGTGCTCCCACAATCTCTCCATATAGATCATTCCAAGAGCAATGACCCCCAAATCTAGCCTTGATTATTTAAAGTTATATAAAGGTGATCTATGAATAGATCTTTGTAAAAAAAAAAAAAATAAGAATGGGAATAGGAGAGAGAGGAGGAAGAGTGGGAGTATGGGTGGGAGGCAGGGTAGGGTGGAAAGAATCACTATGTTACTGAATTTGTATATATGAAATGCATAAAGTTTGTATTCTTTAAATAAATTAAAATGAAAAAGAAAAAATAATACATAGGACCTCATACCAAGATTTATTCATCAGTTTTCTGGAGACTCAATGAGAACATGGGTATGTAAGAGACAGAAGTATCCTATGGACTTAGGGCATGACAACCATTATTCAAATTGAAGCCAAACACTGTAGAGGGTTTGATCAAAAAACCAGATTTTTGAGGACACTCTGGGACAAAAATATTCATCTTCAGTTTCTGTAGTAAGCACCTTCTTTGGTAGACAAATTTGATTAAGGACTATTAACTTTTTTTAAAAAAATTATTATTTATTTAAGAGACAGAGAAATGAGAAGAGAGGGACAGTTAGAGACTGATCACTTTTGCTGGTTTACTCTCCAAATGCCCAGAATGGTTGGATCTGGACCAGGCTGAACCTAGGAGCTGGGAACTCACTCCGAGTTTCCCATATGAGTAGTAGTGACCCTAATAGTTGACCATCACTGCTTCCTCCAAGGGTGCACATAAGCAGGAGGCTGAATTTGGGATGAAAGCCAGGACTTGAACCTAGACACTCTGATTTGGAGTGCAGTGTCTCATTTGGGGTCTTAAATACTAAACCATTTTCCCACTCCTATTAGCTCCATTTGAAACAGCGACATCTATCATGGCTAAGATTTGCTCTTGAAAGCCAAAGAAAATTAAAACGTCTCAAACTAAAAATACTGTCAATTTTCCAACATGAGTTGAAATTGCTATACTTTCTAACACAAATCATCAATATTCTTGTTTTTTCTTTCCTTTTTTTTTTTTTTTTTTGTCCCTGTAGTTTCAAATACAAAGTGTACAGATGTCCTGTCACTATGGTTAAAGAGTACAGTCTGTGAGTCACTAGGGGTCTGACAAGCAGAGTCTTTCAAAACCCGGTAATTGCAAAAAGTCCTTGATTTGAGGAGAGATCATTCCATTTTTTTTTTTTTTGTAAGTTTCTACAATGTAGCATACATTAAGAAAACAAAGACAATAAAAAGATTTAAGCTTACATATTCTGTTCAATCTCATCAGAACTGTAAAAAATTAGTGGTACTCAGATGTACACATCTAGAGAACATCAAATTCTTTTCTTAATCCTTGCCAATATTTTTATCATCTACTACATGCAAGACAATGCACTATACTATATTTGATCTCCAAGCGTACAACACAAATATTTTAAACAAATGACACAGTAGACACTGAGGACAACCAAGTCTAATTCCAACGAAACGTTACAACCTCTTCACAAATTATATTTTAGATATATTGCATGTGAGCAGAATGAAGCAGTTTCACATATGAAGACAATTTTACCCATTTTCTTATTAGCATGTCCTGTGGTCCAACAAAAATGATGTAACAACTTTCTTTCTGGCAAAAAAATTCTTGGGATGGCTAAGTGTTATGAGGTCAAGAGGGTAAACATTACACAATATAAGCTTTGTTTCTTGGGGAATCTTTTTTTGTTCTTGCTTAACATTATTTCTTCAGCTTTTTCTATATATAATTTATGTGAAAGGCATCAAGACAGAGAGAGATCTTCCATTTGCTGGTTCATTCCCTAAATGCCCTTGACAGCCAGAGCTAGGCCAGGCAGAAGCCAGGAGCCCAGAACTCAATCCAGGTCTCCTACGTGGGTTTCAGTGACCCAAGTACCCAAGCCATAATCTGACATCCCCTAGGGCGTGCCTTAGCAGGAACTGGAATTGGAAGCAGAGTTGGGATTCAAACCCAGGGACTCCTATATGGGATGCAAGTATCCCAAGCAGCATCTTAACTGCTGCCCTAAACACCTACCCCTTCAGGAATTTGGCAGGATTTAAGCTGACTGGGGTATATATTGACTGCATGTGCAACAACTTTAACTCCTTCTGAAATTTTCCTGCACAGGAAAGTACTCTTTTCCTACTGTTGATGTATGAGGTGCAGTGATATTCCTCCTCCACTGGCCCAAACCTGGCTATTCACAATCTCTCATTCCATGCTCAGTGTAGCTGGTCCAGGGATGTGCATATGACCTGATCAAAGTCATTAATAATTAATTCTAGGATATTTTTAACTACTGAGAAAAGAAAACTTATCTTTTTGGAAGAGGGAAGGATATGGAAAACAGAGTCCAGAGATGGAAGGAACAATATTTAATCCTTATGCCACTGCTTGAGCCTATGGATTCAATGTTTCAGTTCTTTGAGCCAATAAATTTTTCTTTTTGAAAAAATTGCATGAGATAGGCTGAATTGGGCTTCTGTTACTTGCTATCAAAAAAAGTCAAAAGGATTAACACTAACATCCTAAACTGGAAATTTATGGTTAGTATCCTCTCCTAGAGTTGCCAAGGTATTCTTTTCTTCCATTGACTTTCCCAATTTTCCTTAATCTGAAAGATTAGTTTCTCACTAGCATCACAGCAACAATCTCCTACAGTTCACACGGACTCTGCATTGCTGTTAGACACTTTGCCAGATGAGCTGTAGCTTAAAAAGTAGACAGAGGAGTTACAGGTCTTCCAGATAGAGCTAAAGAAGGAGAAAGAAGAAAAGGTACAATTCCCAGAACAGCAAATTTTATGTCATGGTCAAGTGGATGATTTGACAACAGCTCTCGAAGAAATGAGTGGTTATCAGAAATGTCACAAAAAGCAAGTGGCCAGACGGCTCCCTCACCAGAAAAAACTCTCAGAGGAAGTCACTTAGGATACCTTCTTTGCCATGATCTTCTCAGACTCATCACCCCTGGAATGAAAACAGTTTTTGCAGTAATACTGAGGACAACTGGTTTATTCTGGAATGATCTTTCCTCCATTAAGCAAGTTTTCCCAACCTGCAGATTGAGCTCTCCTGAGCCTCACGTGAAGATAATTCACATCTAGAAGGCAGGGACCTGGAAGTTTAGATCAATGTGCTAAGCAATAGAGCAGCACCCCATTAGTGCCAGGAGATTAATCCAGCCTCAGCCTAAAGTCTAAAGGTCACATTCAGATTTGTAGGAACAAAATCCTAATTAAATCTCCATGGGAGACATCACTGGAGAACCATGCTGTTGCCTTCTAACTTGGAACACATTCTGTCCCATCTTGCTTGGGATTCTGCACTTTCCTATAAATTTATATAACCTGAAGTTGCTTAAAGTTTTCTTGCTTAATAAATAGGGTGAAGGTATAGATAGTAATAACATCTATCTCAAACAACATACTTTGGACCTTTTCATCTAAATTTACATCACTTTATGGGGGCCAGCACTGTGGCTCAGCGGGTTACAGTCCTGGCCTGAAGCACTGTCATCCCATATGGGCACCGGTTCTAGTGCCGGCTGCTCCTCTTCCAATCCAGCTCTCTGCTAAGGCCTGGGATAGCAGTAGAAGATGGCCCAAGAGCTTGGGTCCCAGCACTCACGTGGAAGACCTGGAAGAAGCTCCTGGCTCCTGGCTTCAGATCGGCACAGTTCCAGCCATAGCAGCCATCTGGGAAGTGAACCAGGATGGAAGACCTCTCTCTCTATCTCTGCCTCTCTTTGTAATTCTTTTAAATAAATAAATCTTTAAAAAATAAATTTATATCACTTTTTTGTGCTACTTCACAAATATTTTAGTAAAACACACACACACGCGTACTCACACACACAAAATCTAGTATAAATGGCTCAGCAATCAGGGGTCTCAGCTGACACTTCAATTCAGAAATGTGAATGGAGAGCACAATGAGGGATTGTTTGTTCATAGAAGGAGTTCCAGCAACGAGGAAGCAGTTACCAAGATTACTTTGAGACCTTGGGAAGGGACCTGGTGTTCAGGGCTTAGAGCCAGGTCCTGGCATGTTTTGCTGCAGTTGTAGTCGTACAGGGCAGTCAGGGAGCACCTTTAAAGGTTGGCGACATAAAGGTGCATGCTGGCTATTTTCCTCCTGCTAAAAGGGAAAACAAAAGGAAAGGATTTTCTCAAGAAATTCTGAACTTAGTCAGAATGGTCTGTCCTTCTTTGGATGTTTGAATACTTAACAAAGAGTAAATTGATTTAATAGTCATTTGTCTATCATAGAATGGCAGATGTCCTAAACAGTACTCTGGCCTCAGTATTAGCCCTTAAGGCATTCGGATCTGACTGAAGAGCCCATGAGAGTATTTTAGGTATGGAAAGCCAACACACTCTGTCAAAAAAAAAAAAAAAAAAAACTGAATGAAAGATCTCTGTGAGTGAGATCCCAGTGGAAAGAACAGGCCATCAAAGAAGGAGGGACCTTTTTCTCTGAAGGGAGGAGAGAACTTCTACTTTGACTATGACCCTCTCGGAATAAGATCGAAGTCGGTGAACTCAAAATGCTTCCATGGTCTTGGCAACTCATGACAAGAGCCTGGGCGGATTACTGATGCCATAAACAAGAGTGTCAATTTGTTAAGTCAACAACAGGAGTCACTGTGCACTTAATCCTCATGTAGGATCTCTGTCCTTAATGTGTTGTACAATGAGAATTAATGCTATAACTAGAACTCAAGCAGTATTTTACACTTTGTGTTTCGGTGGGGGTGCAAACTATTGAAATCTTTACTTAATTTATACTAGATTGATCTTCTGTATATAAAGAGAATTGAAAATGAATCTTGATGTGAATGGAATAGGAGAGGGAATGGATGATGGGAGGGTTGCAGGTGGGAGGGAAATTACTTTGGAAATTTATATTTATTCAATAAAAGTTTAAAAAATTGAAATAAAAAATAGTCATTTGTCTAAAAATCTGATTCTTGATTGTAGTCTTCTGGGCAGTAGTCTATGCACTATTTTTCTCATTTTGCTCATGGCAACCAGCATACTGAATTCTAAGAACAAGTCAAGGAATCAAGATGGCAAACAGGGATTTTGGGATGCCTTAATGTGTGGAAACCAAAATGAGTTAACATACAGAAAAAGTTTTATAAACTATAAAGCACCAACTGTGTATGAAATTATTTTACACATAGCTAGCTCATAATGCATTTGGTGAACAAATGGATAATGTTAACCAGACATTTGTGGTTTTTTTAAAGTCAATGATGCCATTTCAATAAGCTAATCCGTGGGATAAACTGTGGGTCTAAATATATGCCAACTCTTATGTTCTTATCTGTGAAAGGAAGTTACTCCTACCACGGAGTTTTTACATAATAAAGAATGGAATAATTACACCTGCTGTAAACACTAAGAGACACCTGCTTCTCTCAATCTATGCAAAAGCAGAAATATCAATGGTGAAAGAATACTTTGAATATTTACAGGTTTTATATAATGGACCAAATGATTTATTATGTTTAATACAATTTTCTATGGAACTTTTTTGGGTCTACAGTGGAAAATATCAGAGTTTGATGATGATTCTCCATTTGGCTTTAAAACAAAAGAAGTCACCATAGAGTTAGCACCTGAAAAGTCTGAACTGCCAGATGCACACAAACGTTCAGCTTTGCACTTAATTTCCTTGTTCTTTTCCCTTTTTTACACAGCATTGTCCAAGAAATTTTAAATACCTTCTTTTCAAAATATTTCATTTTTGTCTTTCAGTCTCTTTAGTTTTATTCATGTAGCTCTGATCTAAGGCCACAGTTTCTTTGTTCAATCACAGAACAATTTATTGAGAATTTATTAGGGACTATGTGAGATTTATTTTAATTAATCTCAATTATGACAAATTGCGAGCTGATAACTCAAATAGCTTATCTTTTTCAATTTAATTACAAATTTTATTTCCCTTCATATATGCATTTTCATATATAAAAATTGCAGTATCATTAAGTCATATCTAACATTTAGAAAATCAAGATAGTAAATGTGCTTTTTAATGAAAATGCTCCAGAACCACTTAAGTTATTATTGCTACTACATATGGAAAGATTAGTATCTCATGAAAAAAAGTTTATTGACTTAGTATCATCTTTCTCAATTTTTGATCTTATGATACAAACGAATGATTTCATTACATCTGAACTGTAGCTCATACAGGACCATTCAAAAAGAGGCAATGAAATATTCGGGGAGCTCTGCTCATTCATTCACCCTTTTGGTTACTGATTCTTCACTGAACAAGGAATTGAGGATCCCTCAGATGCCTTAGAAGACAAATCTACTTAAGTTGAACCAGGTAAGAGAATCACCAAAGAAGGGATCAAGTTGGTTAAATCACTGAAGAAGGATATCATATAATATAACTTCTTAATCAACAGGAGAATCTAAAAATGAATTCATTCTATGCAAACTGGTGGGAATTAGAAAAAAATAAAAGTTTAATAGCTGAGAACTTTCACCACACTTAGATTCAGTTTAGATGGTACAAATAATAAATAATCATGCTTCAGATAAATGCCAGTTGCTTTAAATTATCTACAAACAAAATCAAACCTCTGGGGCTAGAGTATGGCTTAGGAGTTAAGACATTGATCGGGATACCTGAGTTCTATTTCAGAGTACCTGGGTTTGAGTTCTGACTCCAGATCCCAATTCCTGCTTCCTGCCAAAGTAGAACCTGGACAGCAGCTAGTGACAGCTCAAGTAGTTGGTCCCTGCCACTCAATGCAGAGACCTGGGTTGCGTTCCTAGCTCCCAGCTTTTCTTCAGCCCAAGCCTAGTTATTGCACGCACCTGGGGAATAAACCAGCAGTTGGGAGTTCTCTCTCGTTCTTTATCTCTCATTAAAAACAATCAAAAAAACCTTTTCTCTGACTGATTAATAGGAGGTCTCTACAAGGAATAACTGTTTATTTCTATTTTCCGAAATGCCAATCTTAAAAATGTTCCATTCTTCTGTCCCTAAGTACTACATAAGTTCCTACTCTGCCATACCCCACTGCTGAATATAAGAACTTGAGGCAATATGGTTTAGTGGTGAGAGTCTAGCTTATCTAGCAGAAACACAAAGGTCCACCATTTGCTAATGGTAATATTGGTGGTTCCATGTTTCTGTAAGTTCAGTTCCTTAGTGATTAGTAATGCCTATTTTTACAGGCTATGATGAAGACTATACATGTAAATACTTAGCAAGGACCTTGCATACAGTAGGTTAACAGTGAAATACAAATTATTATCATTCATTTATTCACCAGTTATTTCTAGATATCTGCTCAGTGCTGAATATTGACTTGACTGAAGATAATGATGAAAAAACAATCATTGCCTTCAAAGTTGTCATTCCCATGAAGGGAGATTGATTTTGAACACACACACAAAATAAAACTATGATAGTGTTAAATACAAACTGAAATTATGCTACCATTATTAAATGAATTTCTTTTCAGTGAATTTCACAAAAAGGAATTCACTAAATTTCACTCAACTGACAATTGTAACTGTGACACAGTAACAGCTGAAAGTCAGATTTTCTTATATTTAAAAAGATTTCACAAAAATCTATTGATTACATAAAGATGTTTAATAATTTACTTCAGTAATGAAAATTTGATACAATTTTTTTTCCAAAAATAAAGTAGCTTACTCTGTACTTGAAATAATTTTAAAGGCATGATTTTAAAATAATGTTTAACTTCCACTATCCATTGAAAAATTATGGGCTGTTCTATATGATCTTAATGAACACATATTTTCAGTATGAGCAGTAAAATATCTATGATATGGTACTGTATTTTTATAATTATATACTATTAATATAATTATTTAAATACATGTAGGGAAGCAAGTAAGACACGAGATAATTAAGATATGCAATTACATGATTAGGAGTATAATTACACAGCATACAATCACAGACTTTATGAAGAATCTTTGCATACATGGACAGATAGTTTTTCATATACTTATGTATTTGATTATAACTATAAAAAGATTTAAAATTTGAGATAGCTTATTTTAATTAAAATCATTTTGTAAACTCTTGAGTTGCTAAAAAAAATAAGAATTTTTTAGAAATCATTAACAAAACAGAGTGAAACTAAGACCAGTCATGAATGCAAATATGGTTAGATCAGAAGCAGAAAAGGAAGTCTGGTCAGGGAATACAGTTTTTACTCTTTCTAGGGCTATACTGCCTTCTATATGATGTCAATATTACCAAACAGCCAAAGTCTGGTCTCATAAATTCATGTATTTCACTATCAAGATTCAGGCTCTCGGAGGCCAGTGTTCCTGGAAGCATAGACATCACCTGGGAACTGGGCAAAAATGCAAATTTCTGAACCCTAATCTGACTCTCAGAACCAGAAACTGGGGTTGGTGCCCACCAACTTCTCTTTAACATTCCCTGACAATGCCTCTATCCCTCACCCCAGGTGATTTTTATACACAGTCAAGTTTGAGAATCACTGCTCTAGATTAATATATTCAAAGAACCAAGATTACTGGTAACTATGGCCCTAAAAGTCCCCTTTGTCATCCAGTTTAACAATCTCAACTGAGAAATGAGAAACAAGAACAAAAATGTAATTCTGTGCTGTTTTTAGGCATAATATCATCTAGTAGCTTTTGAAAACTTTGTGCTCTGTTAAATAAAATTCTACAAGGGGAGTACTACCATCAACTCACTTCACAAGGGAGAAAACCAGAGTTTAGAGGTGGTTTGTAACTTGTATCAGGACAAGGGAGGAGAAAGTAACAGCATGCTTATCTATAAAAAATAACTACAATTATGTAACATCATCTGTTTGTCAATTATTAACTTTTCAATGATCACAGTCTTAGAGGCCACAGAAAAAATTCGTCAGCATCCCTGACAAGAGCCTTATTAAGAAATTAAGTTCTTGCCGGAATGGTGGCTCAACAGGCTAATCCTCCGCCTAGCGGCACTGGCACACCGGGTTCTAGTCCCGGTCGGGGCACCGGATTCTATCCAGGTTGCCCCTCTTCCAGGCCAGCTCTCTGCTATGGCCTGGGAGTGCAGTGGAGGATGGCCCAAGTGCTTGGGCCCTGCATCCCATGGGAGACCAGGAGAAGCACCTGGCTCCTGCCTTCGGATCAGCGCGGTGCGCCGGCCGTGGCGGCCACTGGAGGATGAACCAATGGCAAAGGAAGACCTTTCTGTCTCTCTCTCTCTCACTTTCTACTCTGCCTGTCAAAAATAAAAAGAAAGAAAAAAGAAATTAAGTTCTTAATAACATCTTATATAATAATCATCTCATAAATAACATCTCATTCTAACATAACTACAAGTAAAATATGTAGTTGCAAAATGCTTAGAAAGACCACTGATTGACTTACAAGTCAACCAGGTGTGTATGAGTCAAATATCATACACTTTACAATAGTTACTGAAGCACCTCCAAATAAGCTTCTGCCTTTATTTGTAACAAGGCACTGCAAATATATTGCTATTCATTAGATCTTTAAATAAGATTCATAATCATATCCATATATATACATGTACAACTGAAAATGCATTTGTATCATTTAATAACTTATCAAGTAAAAGATGTATGTGGCCTAACACAAATTCAATACTGATTTACCTGTTCTGGAAGCAGTAAAGGTAGTAGCGAAAGGGGCTACAGGAGGGCAGAGGGAGAAGAGTCTACACCCAACAGAGGATTTCAGCTGGTCAGTGATGAAAAGTCCATATGTTACAATGCCACCATAAATTATGTTGGAATGAATGGTTAGGCCACAAAGGGGTTCCAAAAATAGGTTGAAACCACTCACAGTCTGAAAACAAATTGCCTAAATTCCAATATGAGAAAACAGTGTTCTTGACATATATTTTCATGTGGCCACCACTGGGTGAAGCTAGGCCTACAGAGATAAAATACAACATGCTTTGGCTTAGAAACTGGAAGTTGTTATTCCATCAAGATACTAAAATGCAAAGAAATCTGCATGAGTCTGTGCCTCAAGGCTTAAAGATTTATTATGAAGGAAAGACAAAATGAACGATGGCACATCACATGGCCTGAACCCTGGCAGCGAACCTGCATTTGGGAGGAATGGAAACCTCAGAAGTCTTACCTTTTAATCACCTCAGAAGTCTGAATTTGTATTAGAAAATATTGGTTTATCTAAAATATATACTTAAGTTATAATTATGAGAATATCATGCATTAAAAGCAAAAGTGGTCAAAGGGTTCCACTACTAATGAGTCCCTTTTTCTTGAAGACATACATTAAATCTAAAATGTTAAGAAATAATTATATGATTGATTCTCTTAAAAGGCTGAAAATAAAGAGAAAAAACATAATAAAAACAAACTAAGAGGATGTTTGTAATTTTTATTGAAGATGACTATGGTTAATAGGACAATCACTGGCCCCTCGGTTATTAGATTTGTAAAATCTTATTTTAAAAAATCACACAGTAAAGAGAAAATGTAGAATGCATAATTATATCATTGTCATAAATGAAAATTGCACACTGTTGTGTATTTTTAAAATTAAATATGCCTCTATGTAAGAACAATCACTCTAAGAATCATAGTATATTGATTACTCTTATCATAGAGGTAAAATGGTGAAGGATCAAAAAATAGGGTTTTATTTTAAGAGGAACAATATTTAACTTTGATAGAACTGTCACAGGAAAATTATTCTTATTATTAAGAATATAAATCTTATATGCATCAATGAGAGTACAATAGGGAATATTAAGTGATATTTTAAAAATAATTTTAAAGTTCTAAAATATTTTTATAATATCTATATTATTATTTTCAAAATTAAAAGTTATATATCATGTTGGAGAAACTGTATTATTCAACATAAAAGGGCATATGATTTAGGAGACAGATTTCAATTATGACTCAAATTGGATTAAGATTATGTTCATATTTGAGAAATCCTTTGTCAACAGTGGAAAACATCATTAGCTCAGTTTTGGTATTTTTATGTAACTGCAAAATAACAAAGTAACCAAAAGCTCCCAAACAGAGCAAAAATGTTCTACTGAACTACCAAGAGAGAACCAAACAGTGAAAAGCCATATTGTCCCACAGCATGAAATGATCAGATACCTGCCTAAAATGATGGACAGCTCTGGCCTAGTGAAGAGACAAAAGAAAAAAAAAATCCCATTTACTCTCGTCCAGATGGGACCAACTGGACGCTTCAGCGCAAACAGCTCATCCTTCTTCGGACCTTCTTGTCCAGCTCTTGAGCTAGCTCCAGCTGATAATGATGAATATCAAGGCTACAGTAAAGTGGGTGACAACAGAAGCCTTGTTATAGCTGCCAGTCTTTCAGTCTTGTCATTATTACACATTGAAGATTTATTTGAGTTTATTGTGGTCCACAGGGTCTAGCCATTTGCAATTCATCACCTGCTACAGAAAGTTCAAGATAGTGGCCGAAGCTATAATTGCCACCTCCACCTGCTTCTGGAAATTATGAGGTCATCAGCTAGGGCAACCTAGTCCTCACTGAGCCCTTAAAGTTACAGCAGCTTCAAGTAGAAAATAGCCAGGGCCTATCTATACTTGAGAATCTCTTAAAATCACATTAATAATGTTATATTGCCTAGCAATTGATTAAAATGTATCTATAGTACAGCCTGCTCTATTGCAAACACTAAAATGGTACTGTCATTGGAAAGAAATAATACAACTGTTAGAGCTACTGCCACAGTTTGAACATTACTGTTAACACTGTAAATGGTGTCATTAGAATGTGTCGATTGGGGGGGAATATAAACCCATTACCAAGGAACATTTCTTTTATTTAATCTGACATAATCTTTTAATCTTCAGAAGTCAAACCAGTCTAACTCTGTTGTGAAAGTGGCTGAAATATAAATCCTATATAATAATATTTTTAAAACTAGTACTTTGGTATTATTGGCAGGACAGCTGAAATCAATGTAAAGGCATGATTGTAATTGAAGAGAAAAATGAAAATTTTCATGTATTTGAGATCTGGATGTTATTAAATGAGTATGTTAAATGATTTATGCAGAAAACTGTCAGTAATAAAAATAGCCATTCTTTGTTTTTCAATTGTACTTTCTCATATATTTGTTAGTTTTACTTTTAAAAATATACAAACCTGGGCCAGTGCTGTGGCGTAGAGGGTAAAGCTGCCGCCTGCAGTGCTGGCATCCCATATGGACACTGGTTAAAGTCCCAGCTGCTCCACTTCCAATCCAGCTCTCTGCTATGACCTGGGAAAGAAGTCGAAGATGGCCCAAGTCCTTGGGCCCCTATGCCTGCATGGGAGAACTGGAAGAAGTTCTTGGCTCCTGGCTTAGGATCGGCACAGCTCTAGCTGTTGTGGTCACTTGGGGAATGAACCAGCAGATGGAAGACCTCTCTCTCTCTGCCTCTCGTTCTCTCTCTGTGTAATTATGATTTTTGGATAAATAAATAAATCTTAAAAAAAAAAAAACCACAAACTGTTTTTCCTTGAAATAACAATTCTGAGAGATTTACCTGTACTACTGAGAACTCTAGATTTTATAGCCAGTACTACAAGAGTAGAAGTTTATATGATTTCTTTAAAAACATGATTCATTCACCAGTTAGTTCTGTGTACAGATGACTTGAAAATTTATGACACCTGAATCTTTTCCTGCTTGTGCTATTACTTGGTGTAATGTTCTCATTGTTAATGGATTTCCAAGATTTACTGAGATAGCTATTTTGTGTTCCAAGACCTCTTTTTAAAAATCAACGTGGCAAGTCAGACTGAAGTAACGGTAAGCTACAACCATAATTTAAGTTAAAACCCTAACTATTTGTAAAGATTGTCTGCATGTTATTCCTCAGAGTCTAGTGATATTCAGTTTTTCATTTTATGAGATTATTGAGGAATCAAAGTTCTAAGTGGCAATTTTTAGTCTATGGATTCTTCTACAAGTGGTATCATTCCTATACTATTAGCAACTTTTTGCCACCTCAACTATTAAGTCGGCTGGAGCAAGACATTTTGTTCCTACTTCTATGGTGGAGTATGATGGTTTCAGGTTACAACATAATTTTACTTAGAGGTTTGGTACTTGTTTTTTTGTTTTTGTTTTAAATTTTGTTTGCCAGAGAGACAGAAAGAGATCTTCCACCTGCTGGCTCATTTTGAAAATACCTGCAATAGCTAGGGCTGAGCCAAGTTGAAGCCAGGATTCCAGACCTCAATCTGGGTCTTGCATGTGGATGGCAGGGATTCAAGTGCTTAAGCCATCATCTGTTCCTTTCCAAGGTGTGCAGCAGCACCGAGCTGGACTGGAACCAGAGCTAGGGCTTGAACCTGCCACTTCAATATGGGATGCAGGCATCCCAAGCATCTATCTACTCAACTGCTGTGCCTAATGACTGCACTGTTTTGCAATTCTGAATCCCACTGTGAGATATGGAAAAGACTATGTCCATGATACTAATTAATCAAAGGAAAATGACAATCACACAATACCATAGTTAAGATCTCAGCTAACTGTTCTATGTTATGAATTGCTGGAAGGCTGCAGTGAATTGGATCCTGAAAACTTTTCTCTTCCTCACTTTTCATCAGCTGACTGCTCAGTATAAAGTGCATTGGAACAAATACCTGTAGAAACATCTAATAGGAACAAGCCTGCAACCATGGGAGATAAAGTTCACAAGAAAAATGACTAATAAATCAGCAAGTTAAGGAGATCTAGGAAATCTTCATTCAAAAATGTGTCACTCAAATTTTGCAAATCATCTCTAGCATATAAAACTCATCTTTGGTCAGGTGTTAGCTAGGGTGCTCAGCTACAGAGTAAGATACCAGAATTTTGATCTCACATACATATTCATCTTCACCCAAAGTGTATGAACTTACTTCACTGATCCGGTGAGGTAACGGTTAACATTATACCAGTTTTGTACGGGGGAAGACTGAAACTCAGGGAATAGATTTTCAAAAGTAACAGATTTCCAAGTTGTAGAGCTGGATCTTAAACTCATTTCTTACTCTAAATTATTTTCTTTGTACTACACCATAGGCAGAACCAAAGTAGTCACCTTAACAATCAGTGGAACAGTTTTTCCTAATACTGACTATATTTTTGAGATTATATAATGAATAAATGTGCATCTCTATATCTTCTCGAAAAAAAATCCTTTATTTTTTAAAAGATGAAATCACCCGGAGGATAGAAACAAAAATACAGAACATCATAATATCTGTTTTTTGCTCTTTTTAAAACTGTGAAATATAGTTTACATAGTGAAGGCTGAATGAAAACATGTGAGTAATTTCAGGAACAGCAATTCAGGCCAAGAACTAGAATGCAGACATATTCTGGATGCCCTCACTCACCCCGTTACACTGAAATCTTCTTCCTTCTCTCCGAGGGGCGACGAGTACCCTTACTTAGATTTCATCATTCCCTTTCCTCCCACTGGTTGTTACCACTGGAGTATGTCTTCCTAAACAGAAGTGTTTACTTTGACCAATCTTTGAACCTCATAAAAATGCAATCACACTGAATGTGTTGTTGTGCAACTTACTTTTTCCTTCTGATATTATAAAGATTCATTATATATAATATATATATATGAGATCCATTAATGTTGACTCATGTAGCTGTAGTTCATTCATTTTCCTATTGATATATCACTGAATGGGTACACAACAATTTATCTGTTCTCATGCCAATATACATTTCTGGTGTTTTGGGGAAGGATTTGGTTTCCTCCATGGCAAAGACTGCCACTACAAATATTTTTCACATGTCTCAGCACAAAACTGCAGAACTTTCTCCAGGGGATATACCTTGTGAGGCTATGCAAGTTCATGAGACATGCAGTCTTTACTGGCTATTGCAGTTTTCCAAAACAAATATACCAGTATATATTCCCAGAAACAGTGTTTTGGGCATCCCAGTGATCCTTACCTAGTTAACAATTTATATTGTCTATTTTGAATTTTTGGCAGTTTTATGGGCGAGACATGGTATTTCATTATGATTTTAAGTACAGTTTCCAAATTTCTAACTAAACTGAACACATTTAAAGTTTATAGATTTCTATTATTTTCCTTTGCCCATCTTTCTACCAGGTATTTATGTTATACTCACAGAAAGCTTCCCCTAATTTTTTTCTTGGGGTATGTGTGTGTGCATGTGTGTTTGTAGGCTTATTTTACTCTCTATTATGTTAAGATATCAAGTTCTTAATTTTGATTGTGGTTGAATTTATCAATCTCTTCCTTTACACTTAAACAACCTTCACATTATTTAGGATTTTTTTCTTTGTCTTGAAGGCATAGAGATATTACCAATATTTGTTATAATAGTGTTGTAGCTTTGCCTTTGCATTTACCTGTTAAGTACACTTGGAATAAATTTTTGCATGTGCTAATGAGGCAGGGATTCCAAGTTCATTTCCCCCCATATGGATAACTGATTATCCATCACTAATTAAAAAGTCTACTCTTTCCTACTGATCTGTGAAATTACCTTAGTCAAATCACACTATTTGATGGTTTTGTTTTGGACTCCTTGTTGTTTTTCATTTGGTTATTTTCCTATCCTTGAACCAATACTGCCCATTAAAGTACCTTTTATGAATAATATTTTGAATTTCTAAAAATTTTCAGGACATAATATTCATATCCTAAAACAGGAGGAAACGTTACTACCACTTGCAAGTTAATAAACTGAAAGTCCAAGTTAATCTGAAGAGTGCTTCTGAATCATGATCCACATCTTATGATTTTCAAACTGTTAATTTTTTAACCCACTGATTTTTTTAAAAAATTAAAAAAAAATTTGCATGTTATCTCATCAATCTCAAATTTTATACGTCACCACATGTATTTAATGGCTTTATATTATTATGGAAAAAGAACAAGTTTTGGAGACACACACACACACATAAAAATGATCAGAGACAGGGTTTCTGTAAAGACTGGTTGTATCAACTAGAATAAATCATTTGCTTTTCCAAGCTAAAATGATCTCATCTGTACTATGTTGGAAACCACTATTTTGAAAGGTTTTGGAATGTAACAGAGATAACATATTGAGAAATACAACACAGCACTAAATAAATATGCATTAAATAAATAATATGCATTAAATAAATAATAATATTTATTTATGTCAGTTCATGTATCTTTTACTAATGAGGTAGTGTAAGATAACATTAAACAATGTAATCAAACACCAAATATACAAATTTAATTATATTTTTTATAATCAACTACCCCATAGAGTCCTAACACTGACTACCTGTATCCAGCTGATTACTAAAATGTCAAGAACCAGCCAGCCAACCATCCTGCAATGCAATTCCAGTTCACTAGTTTCGATCTTTTAAAGTCAAATTCTGATATTTTCCCTGTTTATACTTCCCCTATTCTAAACCCATCAAAACTCAAACAACTTGTGGTTAACATTAAAACAAAAATTATCATCAATTAAATCCCAGAGGCCTAGAAGTCATTCTTGAGTCCTCCTTCCTTTCACTTCATCCAAAACACTTGGGGGAAATAAAATCCTGTCCAAAAAACTCATTAAATCTTTCTCAAGCAAGTATTCCCATTTATCATCTCCCTTATTCTTCAAGTTCCTCATTCCTAACTGACCACACTGCCCTATACTTTACACACTGCTTCAGTAATACCTATAATCAATCATCATTTTAAAAATTAATTAACATGAGGGCCAGCGCCATGGCTCACTTGGTTAATCCTCTGCCTGCGGTGCCGGCATCCCATATGGGAGCCGGGTTCTAGTCCCGGTTGCTCCTCTTCCAGTCCAGCTCTCTGCTGTGGCCCGGGAAGGCAGTGGAGGATGGCCCAAGTGCTTGGGCCCTGAACCTGCATGGGAGACCAGGAGGAAGCACCTGGCTCTTAGCTTTGGATCAGCGTAGCTCCGGCCATAGCGGCCATTTGGTGGTGGTGGTGGAGAGGGGTGAACCAATGGAAGGAAGAGCTTTCTCTCTGTCTCTCTCTCTCACTGTCTAACTCTATCTGTCAAATAAAAACAAAAAATTAACAAATTTTTGAAATCACACCAAGTCTTATTGAATATTATAATAAACCCACACGGGGTGGGGAGAATATACTTATTTCGAAACAAGAAAATGGAAGAGGTTAGATGACACGTCTATGCCATACAGCTTTAGTACTTGATCTAGAATTCACACCAGACCAACCAATGCCAGAATACACCTTTCAACCACCACACTATGCCACAGATTATGAGTAATTCTAAAATGTAAACATGTTACCCCCAGTAAGAATCCTTCAAAAGATCTGATTCTAGATATATTTTGAATACAGATTTTTCAGTGGCTCTTCTCTACCTGCAGCACAAATAATCAAACTCATTTTTTAATACTCCCTTGAAATCTGTGCACTGTTTTCCCTGAGACTGAGTCCCATTCCACTTCCTCACCCAATTTGAATGTTCTCTTTTCTCCTTCCTTAATAAACATCATTACCTTAATCTTGTAGCAATACACATATGGTAAGCTAACTCAAGGGAGCTGGAAAATACGAAGAGTGATAACGAAATAGGGTGAAGGCAAGAGAGAATGTGATCCGAAGAGTGGTCTAGCTAGGCGAGAGTGAATGAGAAAGCATACACAAGAGTCTGAAAGTGTACAAGGAAGCCCCAGCTCTGCTCAGGGAGAAACCACAGAATGGGCTTGGATGAAGACAAACCAGACAACAAGTGAGAGCCCATAACGGAATGAAAGAGCTTGGGAACCTATTTAGCACACGGAAAAAGAGAGTGAGAGACAGTGACACAATAATCCAGAGAGGGGAGAAGTCTATGCTCCTCACTGCTCTGCATCAGGCTACTCTGAGCCTGAAATATCTTTTGTCCCTCCTCTCTACCCATTTTTCTGATTACTCTAACTTGTTTTTCAAAACTTAGTTCAGGGTCCTTTTACTCCAAAGGCCATCTCCATACCCACACTGTGAGTACACAGTACATGCATGCCCTTCCACTCCGCACTCACAGTATCCTACCTTTACAAATATCACTCAGGGTATCCTGTCTCTACAAGTATCAGGCCCTTAGCAAATGGGTTTGAAAGGCACTCTGATTTTCTCCATCCTTCAGTGTAATTCCTTAGGGTACTGTTTTCTCATTGATCAACAGTGTCTTTCACATAATGGGTTCAATAAATATTCAGTGAATGACGACAAACTAGAGTTTTTCAACTTCTCCAATCAACATAAAAATAATGAAGAAATTCATTGCCCAATTACCATGTCTCTCCCCACCACACAAATATACACTCACTTTCTTTAACACATTTTTCTTTAATCTTGATTAATCTAGCAAATAAAACATTGACCATGTAAAACATAAGCATTCTAAATATAATGCCTCATGTGCTTCAAGTAGAGCAGAATTTCTCAACTGTTGCACTACTGACCTCTGGGGACATAGAATTCTTTGCTGCAGGAGACTGGTCTATGAATTGTAGATGTTTAGCAGAATTTCTGACTTCTACCTGCTAGAGACGAGTAGCTTACCCACCCTGATTTAACAGCCAAGAATAATTTTCTTCCACTTGGGGAACTATTGATTTACAAGGATTGCCATTTTCTTTGGATACTAGTCAGTTAAAGTTTTTTCTTTGCCACTTTCTCTATACAGGGCAGCTCTATTTTCATCTTAAACTTAAAAATAGGTTGAAGCAGGCATTTAGCCTATCAGTTAAGACATGCAAATTCCATATTGAAGGGCCAGGGTTCAAGCTGTAGCCCCACACCTGATTCCAGCATCCTCTTACTGTAGACCCTGGCAGCAACAGTGATGCCTCAAATGGTGGGGATTCTGCCACCTACATAAGGTACCTGAATAGGGTTCCCCACTCCTGGCTTCGGCCTGGCCTACCCCAGTTATGCAGTCATTTGGGGAGTGAACAGCAGATGACAGTACTCTCTGTGTCTCTCTGTGTGTGTCTTGGTACTTCTCAAACAAATGAAAAATTTGAACAAAAGAAAAAGTACCTCAAAAACAGGCATAAATTTTCATAAGATTAGTTGACAAGGTATAAGACAAAGAAAAGTACAATGAATTCAAACTTCACTTTGAAAGGTAAAGATAATAATGGAAGTTTGTAAAGAAAGTTTTGATAACACAAATAATTCCACTCACTTTTGAAAACCAAAAAGAAAATATACCAATAATACACTATTTACACTTTTTTGGGAATTTTGTAGCTTTCAAAGTCACTTTTGTAATACTCTTTCCTTTTTCCTTGTAGGTAGAATCAAAACAGACATTTAAAATTACAATTCAATATGAGGGTAAATAACTGCATCTGCTCGGAAACTTAATAGAATGATTACAAAAACTGCTGCATTGCTGGCAGGAGGAGCTCTGATGTCATTACAACTGAAGAAAAGGCTTATCTAAAAACATATGCATGGCAGTTACTGGAGTAAAAATTAAATTTGGAGAAAAAGCTGAAAAATAAGGAGCATTTCAAGCAACAAGAAGACTAATGATGTTTGTCAATGGGATGTGTGTGTGTTTGTGTGTGTGTGCACGCGCGAGTGTATTTAATGCATTTCAGGCAAGCCCACTTCATTTGGTGGAAGTGCCTTCTCTTTTTTTTAAATGCAAACAAAAATCTTTTTCTTTCTGAATTTTGATTTGTGCAATCTCATTTTTCAACACCACATTTTCGCACATTGGTATTTCTCCTGCCAATGGCCTTTCCCTTTCTTTGCTCTGAGGAAGCTGCAGTTGTCCAGAAGGCCCACCAAGGAGCCTGAAAGACACAATTACAGACTAAGCACCCATTAACCACATCATCACCCTTACTGTCACCCCTGGTAAGTTCAGGAGATAAAAACAGAGAGACAACATGGGGTACACAGCTCACAGACACACTCTGCAGGGCAAGGCTATGAATTTGCCTTGATTTTTCTTCTGACCTGATCCAGACGATTTTTGCAAGGCTATGGTAAGCCTGGCAGGACAGAAAATTCCTCTCTGGAAGAATGGTGCTAGTCTGAGTTTCTTCAAGAAGGTATGGTGGAATTTCAAAGAAGAATATACCTCTTATCATCGGCCATGCTGAGTTCTGAGCACACCTGAGCAGATTACAATTTACCACCAAGTCCCACAGGGTCATAACACCACAGCCACACTGATACCCCAGGAGGTGGACCCGACTGTAGCAATTCCTAATGACCTGAAAAGTATCCCAGTGCCAGGGAGGAGACATGTAGCTTAGAAAAATACTGATGCCTCTTTTTCCGCTCCTTTAAATGTTAGCATTAGGCTTGCTAACTTCATAATCAGGGATAAAGTCCTAGTAATAATGTTACATGGAGAAGAGCTGCTGTCCTCTCACTCATTCCTGGGTACCGTCATTCAGCCTGAGGGATCTGAGCACCAGCTTCATGGAACACAGCTGAAGAACTACTGGGACAGAAACACTGATCAAGAAGATACGGAGCCTCCTTTTAATAAGAGGGAAGAAAATCACCAAGATAAGAGCAGTGATGAACCTAGAGTTCAAAGAACTGGACATGAACCATAGTCCTGCATGTACTAGTGGCCCAAACTGAACCGAGGGGCTCACTTCAATGTGCTTCCCTGTTCTCATAATGAACTGGATATAGATATGGATGCCCAAACCACAGGGTTCCATTAGTGTCAAATGAGTGCCTTGTAGGCACTGTGATCCTGAACAAGTCACTTTACCTCTCTGCACTTTAATTTCTTCATCTGTTAAGAATGATTTTATTATCTACCTCAAACAGTTGTTACAAAGTTTAACAAGATATCTGCTCACCAGGAAATACTCAGTGAAAATCAGCTATAACCTCCTACAATTTTGAGTAGTAAACTTTGAAAACAACTAAGTATCATAAAATATTTGGCAACAGAGAATTTTTGTTATATTATTAACATTTTGGAGTTACTTTGCTTAGCTAATGACTTTGGACCAGGTAGTGAGTTGTTATGATTTCTACTGAACTCCAGTCTACACTTAGATTTCAGAGTTCCCACTGATTGGATCTTTATTCTCAAATTTAAGTTATCCCACAAGTAAGGGAAATCCTACAACCCTTGTTTAAAATCCAAGCTTGAATTCCTTTGTAGAATTTTACATTAAGCCAGGGGATTTGCTAACAGAGCAACACTTTGCCCATTTATCTCAGCTTAAGTTACAGAGTCACCATTGTTAGTGCTATTCCTCCAGGTAACAACAAATTGTGTCAAGTCTATATTCAGGAACATCAAAATCACAAAAAAATAGTTCTGCTGATCAGCTCTTCAAACTTTTAATAAGTGGAAGAATTTTGTTATATAAAATGCTGCCTCCTCATGGACTGAGGCAAAATTAATGAGACTGGTTGTAAGGTAAAGAAATGGCCTTCTGTTTACTAAGATCTACCATGGAAGTGAAACAGAAAAGACTTTTGAGCTAATAAGTATAATCCTAGGTATCCACAGGAAGAAATTTACATAATAAGTCAACTGACATCGATCAAAAAATAAAGTGGCCGGCGCCGCGGCTCACTAGGCTAATCCTCCGCCTTGAGGTGCCGGCACACCGGGTTCTAGTCCCGGTCGGGGCACCGATCCTGTCCCGGTTGCCCCTCTTCCAGGCCAGCTCTCTGCTGTGGCCAGGGAGTGCAGTGGAGGATGGCCCAAGTGCTTGGGCCCTGCACCCCATGGGAGACCAGGAGAAGCACCTGGCTCCTGCCATCGGATCAGCGCGGTGCGCCGGCCGCAGCGCGCTACCGCGGCGGCCATTGGAGGGTGAACCAACGGCAAAAAGGAAGACCTTTCTCTCTGTCTCTCTCTCTCACTGTCCACTCTGCCTGTCAAAAATAATAAAAAAATAAATAAATAAATAAATAAAGTGCATTTTCTCCTTTTCTGAACTTCTGTATTCTAAATACCTAAAAAGCTTAGACTTCCAGGAATTAAAGAAATAAAAAATGAACAACTTTTGACTGAATATAACTGTAATGTTCTATAAACAAAAAAAAAGAAAATGAATATTGCTATCTCTTTTCACTATAGTGTATTGACATGAATGAAGAGAAAGTTTTAAAGAATTACATGTGAAACAAATAATTTATTTCAGAATATTTTACAGATAGAAGGGAAAGATGAGAATTACTCAATGAGTTCAAAAAGTTTCTTTAATACCTTACTTGAAGTCTGATAAAATTCCTCACTTGAAAAAAGGGTAGCATTATTTGCAAATTGAGCAAGAGGACCGGATGATAGCCATATATAATCAGTTGTCACCTTGCAGCTCAATTAGCCCTCATGTAAAAACGAGGCATGTAAGGAGAAATGAGGTTTTGACATTATCTCTGCCAGCAAGATAATTACACAGCCTTCATTTAACAGTAGGGCAACACTACTGTAGCAACAAATTAACTCAGCTCCATTTGCAATTCATGGTGTGTTTTCTCATTTAATACCATTTGTCTTACCCCAAGTGAATGTTTCCATTAGTTTTCTCCAGCACAGCAAATACTCAGCTGGACTCCACACATTACATCACTGAGTTAAAGCTAACCTTCTAGCAACTCTGAAAGCATATTCCAAAAGTGGTAGAATATCCCATTTTCTTTTTCCACATTTAACTCCCCTCTCCCTCATTTTAGTTACATGTTTTTTTCTGGTTAACAGGCATATAATTGGCAGTTTTATTTGTGTTGAATAATCATCGTCATGAAGTTTCCAATGCCTACAATCTACTTCAGAAGAGTTTGCTCTTTGCATAAAGAATGAAGAGACAAGTGTCAGTGAAGTCCTAACTTGGTTACAAAACCTATATTAAGTTACTAATACATTTCCAAAAGGTTCACTGTAGGAAAGAAAACAATTTGTGTTAAGTTTATAGATATAATATCCTAGAAAGAAGATTTTAATTTCATTTATTTTCCTTTACAGATTTTACAGTAAGAACACTTCCTTAACTTGAATTTAAAAGCTACTAATTGAATCCAGGAATAACTGTATTTATTTTATCTATTTATAGTTAAAACATTTGTTTAAATTGAAAATGTGAAAAACAATTAAGTAAAAGCCACCATTTCCTCCTAAAACTAGGCATGTTAGAGTTTGAAAAGAAGGAGCAGAAAGTTTATACGGTTATGAGCACAGAAACAGAACTAGTTGGACTTTTGTATTGTCATAAATGGGCTGATGATTCAATGTTATGTTCAACTCTAAAAGATATTGCAAATTCAACAAGCAACTTACTGTTTGAGGTTTTACTCACTGAATTATTTACCACTGCCCATAGTCCCTGATACTGCTTTAGTCCAAGAAGACTTAAATCTATGCACTCAAATGTATAGAGGCAACTGCATATGTTATCAACAAATGTGTTGGTAGAGAGAAAAAAAATGAAGAAAATAACTTTATAAGTAAATACAGAAATACTGGAGAGGAAGAGAAACTTCAGTTTTGAAAATAATCACTATTATGCATGAAATTAAAGGAAATTTCTGAGAAGGAATAGCAATTCTTTTCAGGAGTTTTATTTCATCTTTCACAACAATCCGCAAAAAGAGTCATTGGAAAAACTGCATTTTATACTCTCAAAGAATTAGGAAAAAACAATACATGTATATACATGTCAGATATAGGATCAGTGCATAATGGTTGTTTTAATATTGTACACTAGCAAATAAGTTTCCATAATATATTGATTTTCTTCATCTTTATTTTTATTGTATTTATATTTGTAACAAGTAAGATAAGTCCTCAATATCTTCAATATCTTAGAATAACTATTCTAAGGAAAAGGCATAACAGAGGAGAGTTTAAGACCTGAGACATGAAACTTCCATGATGTATGGAACAGAAGGTTCTTTGTTTTATCTGATCTAACATGATACCCAAAGTCAAAGAGATTTCAAATAAATAAGATGGAAGAACCAATATTTTCCTAGTTCTTACAAATCCATTTTGTAAGTTAAATTTTTTCTCAATACATAATTTTATCTTATAAACTTAACAGTCATCTAGTCTCAGCTCAAACAATTCACATCCAGAGAAAAAATACAAAATAGAGATAATGAAAAGTTAAAACATCTTTTTGTGCTCACTTGGCCTTATCAACTGCATATTCACCTGATATTGTACGGAGGGTAAACTGCTTAATCTTCAGTATTTCTCCATCACTAGCTCTAAAATCATAAAGGTCTTAACTGTTACAGGTCTCTGGCATATTGGAACAGTAAACAACAGACAAATGTGATGGATATGGTATTTTTATATACAGTTCAAACAAATAAACACTCAGGTAAAACATGAATGGCTATCATTTTCGGTATATGGAAAATTAATTTATCAATCCAATTATTGGTGAAATATATAGGCAAATATTTATTCTTTTGTTTGCAAAATTCCTTCATTACTCAACAAAACAATTTGATCAGTTTAGAAAAGATCAAGAATGACACATATTAAAAGTAATACTTAAGTCAATACTTGAAGGATGAGTATGAAATATTTGAAAGGTGTGCTAAAATATTAAGATGGAATACTGATATTCTATTTTTCATTTAACACAGAGGTAGATGTTTAAAATATAATATTTGGAGCTGGCGCTGTGGCGTAGTGAGTGAGGTCACCGCCTGTGGTGCCAGCATCCCATATGGGCGCCAGCTCGAGTCCTAGCTGCTCCATTTCCGATTCAGCTCTCTGCTATGGCCTGGGAAAGCAGTGGAAGATGGCCCAAGCCCTTGGTCCCCTGTACCCAGGTGAGAGACCTGAAGGAGGCTCCTGGCTCCTGGCTTTGGATTGGCCCAGCTCCAGCCATTGCGGCCAATTGGGGAGTGAACTGAAGGATGGAGGACCTTTCTCTCTCTCTTTCTCTCTTTCTTTCTCTCTCTCTCTTTCTGCCTCTCCTTCTCTCTGTGTGACTCTTTCAAATAAATAAATAAATATTAAAAAAACATAATATTTGATTGTCTTGCTAGTGTAGGACTTTTACTCCTAACAAATTTCACAGTTTATTTGAATGCTATTAAAATTATTGTTTCAATGGGAAATACCTGGTTGAAAGATCGGGCTTTTAGACTCACAATAACATGGTTATTTTCAGGAAAACAGTTAAAGACTAAAAGGTTTTTTATGACTAGGAGTATATAGCTATAAAACCTAAATATCACTCAGTAAAATACAGCCTTTAATTACAACTAGCATTTGCTTAAGATTATTGTCTTTCTTTTCCAATTCATGATCAGCAATATAATTAATGTAATGCTTTATACATTTTTAAAATCACCTCTGAAAAAGCCTAAAGCCACTAAAACAATGCACCTGTGATGTATGAGGTATAAGCAGACTGACTTAGCTGGTTCTCAATGCAAATCATATTCTCTTATAATCCTATTTTCTTTATGAACACATATACATAATGCAGGAGAAATGCCCATTAGTGATGTTGAAGAGTGTTTGCCCAATTGGAATGTTTAGACACTGCTGATATATTAATGTCTTTTAACTTTAAATATGTAAGAATATCCATAATATTCAACAAAGTAATTTTATTAATGTAACTTACTCTAAGAAAATAATTGCTCTAAGATACTAACTGTAACTTGTCCTAAGAAAATAATTATGTGTTTTGGAATACAGAATATTTCATTCATAAAGACATTCACCAAAACATTATTTAGTGTAAAACTGAGAACCTATATACTTTATATATACATAATGAAATATTATGTGACTATTAATATATTTGATTAGTAATATATCCTTAAATAAGTTAAACAATATATAGCTAAACAACAACTTAAGTACATCTAGTCAAAGTTAAGTATTAAAAACTGCATGCACAGCATGTATTCATTAATTCAAACATTGATGAACATTGCCAGTTATATGTTAGACATTGTTCTAGGCTACAGACACATATGTTTTCTAAAAATTGGAAAAGAGATGAAGTTGTGTTAGAACAAGGAGGCAAAACTGAGGGTGATTAGAAAGGATTTGATTTTAAGTACATCTGAAGATAGATCCACTAAGATTTACTAATTGATCAAAAATATGAGAGAGAATCAAGGATGATACTAAGATTTATGGTATTAAAAACTAAAAATACAGTACAGCTATTTACTCTTTCAAAGAGAAAATACAAGAGGAACAATGGTCAAAGTTCAATTTAAGAGTAGTTTGGTGGAATGGGAGCAGAATATTTTGGAAAATCCATTCATAACTGGCTGAATGTTATGTTTGATTTGGATGAAAATGATAGAAAAAACTATATCCACAAAGGGACAGATTAGTCTATTCAAAATCCTAAATGAGAAGCAATGAATATTTTCATCAAATAATGCAGGTTGGGGTGTATGTGGGGTTGACATATTTTATGAAGTCAGTACTTAAGATAATGGATCAAATAAGCACAGCCTTTAAAAGAATATGTACATAATATGGATCGAAGCCAAGGATGAACATAAAATAGCAACACAAACACATTAAATATCACAAAGAAGACAAGAGCCCATAATATTAATTGGAGATGCTAAAAAATGGTAAAGGCAAAAAAAAAGTGTGTAGGGGATTCTAATTTATTTTTAGCAATGTTTGATGCAAGTAAATGAACAGAAAAAATATTTATTGCTTGGAGTTGTTATAGAAGATATAGAGTGTGGTGGAATGAGGTGAAAAGGTCACATCAAGATGGCTGCTGAGGTGAAAAGTTCATGCCAAGATGGCCACTGAGGTGATAAAGTCATGCTAAGATGGCCGCTGACAACAGAAACTGCCTGGCAACAGGCCGTGATTGGATGGCTTCGGAAACCACAAGACAACAGAGGAAATCACATGACAACAGAGCCTGACTGATGGCAGGCCGTGATTGGATGGTTTCAGAAACTGCCTGGCAACAAGAGCCTGACTGGCAACAGGCTGTGATCGGATGGCTTTGGAAACTGCCTGGCAACAGGCTGTGATTGGTTGGGGCATAGACAGCCCCTTGATCGGATTGGCTGGTCTTGGCTATATAAGCTGTTGTACTAACTCAAATAAACAAGTCTGCGCAGACTGCTCGCCACAAGCCTGCTTTCACCCTTACTCCCGGAGTCTGTGTGGTGACTCTGCGCCTCTTGCCCCCACCACACTGCTCTTCTCAGAAATGAACCCACTGCAACATTGTTGAGAAATCAACAGCAACAATAGAGAAGATAAGAATCTTGAATCCTCAAATTTTGAAGTAAATCGTTTAATCTCTGTAGGCCTCTGTTTCATCAGTAAACGTGTGAATAACACTATCTACCCTGAAAAGGTATCTTGATCTATAACTGAGATAATAAACACAATGCAAAACAGATACTTAAAAGGGGTATTAGTGCTCTTTTCTGGCCTGTACCCCAACTCAAATGCCATTTCTCTAAATCTTTCTCTATAAGAAGCAGCTTAGCCCAAGGCAGAGAAGATAAGAGTATTTTTTAAAATGAGTTCAAATTGCTAGTATCAAAGATATTTCAGATTACCTTTATCTGTATAAATTATTAGATCTACAGATTAATGACCAGCAAAGTGAGGCAAAGTGGAGGTAAAGTTCTGTATTCTATGATTCATCAAGGCATTTATGTGGACATGGAAAAGGAGACACCGTCAGCATATGTTCAGTAAAAATAAATTCTGTAAGAAAATATCATTTAATTATATTGGCAAAGTTCTGAGAGTCAAATGGTAGAAATACGGTGTATTTGAACTTCAAAATGGTATCTGGCTGTCTCTAATGGCATTATTGCAACACTGACAGTAGACTGTGGCTGGCCAAGAGTTTAGTTAGGTAAAATTATAACGAATTTTATAACCTTAGGCAAATAACATAATTAATGGATTGAAATAAACCTAAGAAGAAGTTTCTAATGGCAGACTACTAGGTGTTTTTCATGGTTCTTCAGTTTAATCTACATTATTTTAATGTCTCAGAATGAATAGAATATATGGTTCTCTAATGATACTAGTTCACCTTAGATGAAAGAATTAAGACTCAAAAGAAAATCCTATGGGTTGAAATTTAGTATTGAACTAAAAATTAATAGGGACACTACATATATATTTACTTTAACACACACGTAGCACAAAAACTGCTCTAGAGAAAATGGAAAACTACATTAGTACAAGTCTCTTTGTAAATTGAAGGTTTTCGTTGTAAATTCAAATAGGTGCTCAGTTTTAGACTACATACAAAAAGTGACATGCCTAGTTTGCTTCACCCTACATCTCAATAAAATACATTTAGAGCAAAAGAAGGAAAAATATTCAACACATTCAATATATTTTACTTCTGTGCACCACATCTGAAGGCCATTAGAAAGGATATATGTGTGCGTGTGTGTGTGTGTATGTGTATACACACACATGACAACAAACAGAAAAGTGTGAGGGTTCAGAAATGTGAAAAATAACTAGGAAAAAGTGAGTTATCTTGCATGAGTAATATATGATACAAAACCATCCAAATGTAGGACTCATGTGGCCATTCTTTATAGCTTGCATTTTCCTGATATCATTGTATCTATTCTATAGGTTAAAAGAGGTTACACAGATATCCAGTAGAAGAATTAGAATCTAAATTTAATTCTTGTGAAAAAAAAGGAATCTAGCTTATTCTGTCCAATTCCAGAGGACAGCACTCAATTTTTTCCAAAAGAAGATTGCTGGTCACTAAAAGGAAGAAACAAAAACAAGGAAAAAGCTTAAAAACTTATACAATTGTGTACAGAAATTTCATAAAGGTAAATATATGTATAAAATGTCATCAAGAATGTCAGTACTTAAGAAAATTATTTATTATCTTCCATGCTCATGGATTGGAAGAATCAATATCATCAAAATGTCCATTCTCCCAAAAGCAATTTATACATTCAATGCAATACCAATCAAGATACCGAAGACCTTCTTCTCAGATCTGGAAAAAATGATGCTGAAATTCATATGGAGACACAGGAGACCTAGAATAGTTAAAGCAATACTGTACAACAAAAACAAAGCCGAAGGCATCACAATACCAGATTTCAGGACATACTACAGGGCAGTTGTTATAAAAACAGCATGGTACTGGTACAGAAATAGATGGATAGACCAATGGAACAGAATAGAAACAACAGAAATCAATCCAAATATCTACAGCCAACTTATATTTGATCCAAAACCAATCCCTGGAGTAAGGACAGTCTATTCAATAAATGGTGCTGCGAAAATTGGATTTCCACATGCAGAAGCATGAAGCAAGACCCCTACCTTTCACCTTACACAAAAATTCACTCAACGTGGATTAAGGACTTAAATCTACGACCCGACACCATCAAATTATTAGACAGCACTGGAGAAAACCTGCAAGATATAGGTATTGGCAAAGACTTCTTGGAAAAGACCCCAGGAGCACAGGCAGTCAAAGCCAAAATTAACATTTGGGATTGCATCAAATTGAGAAGTTTCTGTACTTCAAAAGAAACAGTCAGGAAAGTGAAGAGCCAACCGGACAGAATGGGAAAAAAATATTTGCAAACTATGCAACAGATAAAGGATTAATAACCAGAATCTACAAAGAAATCAAGAAACTCCACAAAATCAAAACAAGCAACCCACTTAAGAGATGGGCCAAGGACCTCAATAGACATTTTTCAAAAGAGGAAATCCAAATGGCCAACAGGCACATGAAAAAATGTTCAAGATCACTAGCAATCAGGGAAATGCAAATCAAAACCACATTGAGATTTCACCTCACCCTGGTTAGAATGGCTCACATTCAGAAATCTACCAACAACAGATGCTGGAGAGGATGTGGGGAAAAAGGGACTCTAACCCACTGTTGGTGGGAATGTAAACTGGTCAAGCCACTATGGAAGTCAGTTTGGAGATTCCTCAGAAACCTGAATATAACATTACCATTCAACCCAGCCATCCCACTCCTTGGAATTTACCCAAAGGAAATTAAATTGGCAAACAAAAAAGCAGTTTGCACATTAATGTTTATTGCAGCTCAATTCACAATAGCTAAGACCTGGAACCAACCCAAATGCCCATCAACAATAGACTGGATAAAGAAATTATGGGCCGGCGCCACGGCTCACTAGGCTAATCCTCCGCCTTGCGGCGCCGGCACACCGGGTTCTAGTCCCGGTCGGGGCACCGATCCTGTCCCGGTTGCCCCTCTTCCAGGCCAGCTCTCTGCTGTGGCCAGGGAGTGCAGTGGAGGATGGCCCAAGTGCTTGGGCCCTGCACCCCATGGGAGACCAGGAGAAGCACCTGGCTCCTGCCATCGGATCAGCGCGGTGTGCCGGCCGCAGCGCGCTACCACAGCGGCCATTGGAGGGTGAACCAACGGCAAAAAGGAAGACCATTCTCTCTGTCTCTCTCTCACTGTCCACTCTGCCTGTCAAAAATTAAAAAAAAAAAAAGATAAAAATAAAAACAAAACAAAAAAAATAAATAAAAAAAATTAAAAAAAAAAAAAGAAATTATGACATGTACTCTATAGAATACTATACAGCAGTCAAAAACAATGAAACCCGGTCATTTGCAACAAGATGGAGGAATCTGGAAAACATCATGCTAAGTGAAATAAGCCAGTCCCAAAGGGACAAATATCATATGTTCTCCCTGATCGGTAACAACTAACTGAGCACCAAAGGGGAAACCTGTGGAAGTGAATTGGACACTATGAGAAACGGTGACTTGATCAGCTCTTGTCCTGACTGTTGATGTACAATGCAATACTTTATTCATTATAATATTTTTTTGTTCTAGTACTATTGTTTGAACTCTGTAATTAACACACAATTATTCTTAGGTGTTTAAATTTTAACTGAAAAGTGATCCCTGTTAAATATAAGAGTGGGAAAAAGAGAGGGAGGAGATGTATAATTTGGTACATGCTCAAGCTGACTTGCCCCAAATGGTGGAGTTAGAAGCGTGCCAGGGGATTCCAATACAATCCCATCAAGGTGGCATGGACCAATGCCATCTCACTAGTCAAAGTGATCAACTTCAGTTCACAATTGATCACACTGATAGGTCTAAGAGTCAAAGGGATCACACAAACAAGACTAGTGTCTGCGAATAGATAGAATCAAAAAGGGAGAGAACGATCCAACATGGGAAGCGGGAGACACAGCAGACCCATAGAATGGCAGATGTCCTAAATAGCACTCTGGCCTCAGAATCAGCCCTTAAGGCATTCAGATCTGGCTCAAGAGCCCATGAGAGTATTTTAGGCATGGAAAGCCAAGACACTCTGGGAAAAAAAAAAAAAAAAGACCTAAATGAAAGATCTCTGTGAGTGAGATCCCAGTGGAAAGAATGGGGCCATCAAAGAAGGAGGTACCATTCTCTGAAGGGAGGAGAGAACTTCCACTTTGACTATGACCCTGTCCGAATAAGATCGAAGTCGGTGAACCCTAAAGGCTTCCATAGCCTTGGCAACTCATGACTAGAGCCTAGGGAGATTACTGATGGCATAAACAAGAGTGTCAAATTGTTAAGTCAACAACAGGGGTCACTGTGTACTTACGTCTCATTTGGGATCTGCCCTTAATGTGTTGTCCAATGTGAAGCAATGCTACAACTAGTACTGAAACAGTATTTTTACACTTTGTGTTTCTGTGTGGGTGCAAACTGATGAAATCTTTACTTAGTATATACTGAATTGATCTTCGGTATATAAAGATAATTGAAAATGAAAAAAAAAAAAACTTGGTTTCAAATTGGACATTGCATAGAAAATTAATCAATTTTTAAAAAAATAGCATGTAGGATCTCTGTCCTTAATGTGCTGTACATTGTGATTTAATGCCATAACTAGAACTCCAACAGTATTTTTCACTTTGTGTTGCTATGTGGATGCAAACTGTGGAAATCTTTACTTAATATATACTAAACGGATCTTCTGTATATAAAGAGAATTGAAAATGAATCTTGATGTGAATGGAAGGGGAGAGAGAGCGGGAAAGGGGAGGGTTGTGGGTGGGAGGGAAGTTATGGGGGAGGGGAAGCCATTGTAATCCATAAGCTGTATTATGGAAATTTATATTTATTAAATAAAAGTTTAAAAAAAAAGAAAATTATTTATTGTTTCCTTAAATTAAGGCATTCATTACATAATTTTTTGCTTGTTTTTGTTTAAGAGGCAGAGGCTGAAACATACACACACACATGCCCTCACAGATCCCATTTGTAGTTTTTCTCCCTAAATGCCTGCAATGGCCAATCCAGCAAAAGCCAGGACCTAGGAATGCAATCCAGGTCTCCCATGTGGGTGGCAGGAACCCAATTACTATTGCTTCCCAAGATCTACAATGGTTGGAAGTTTGAGTTGGGAACTAGAGCCGAGAATGGATCTCAGTTACTGTGATGGAAGATGTGGGCACCATAACTGCTAGGCTAAAAAGGCCTGCTCCTGGACACACTGTATTCACTGAAATTACATAATTAACCATTGTGCCAGATGTGACATCATAATCCTTTACTCTGCACAATAAGCGTTCCCCCCCCAAAAAAAAATAACAAGGAGTCTTATTAAAGACTAATAGTTTGGGAGCTGATGCTGTGGCATGGTAAGTAAAGCTGCTGCCTGCAGTGCCAGCCTCCCATATGGCGTTGATTCAAGTCCGGGCTACTCCACTTCTGATCCAGCTCTCTGCTATGGCCTGGGAAAGCAGTGGAAGTTGGCCCAAGTCCTTGGGTCCCAGAACCTGCATGGGAAACCTGGAAGAAGCTCCTGGCTCCTGGCTTTGGATTGGCGCAGCTCTAGCTCTTGTGACCAACTGGGGAGTGAACCAGAGGATGGAAGATCTCTCTCTTTCTCTCCCTCTCTCTCCGCCTCTCCTTCTCTTTCTGTGTAACTCTGACTTTCAAATAAATGAATTTAAAAAAAAAAAAATTAAGAGTTCGCTCACAGCTGCAAAGTGAACAAACAATCAAAATTCAATCACAGTCATTCCTGATGCTTCCTTTAGTTCTGTCACCAATTGCAAATTCTAATCACCATGGGGCCAGACTCTGGCTCAGTTGGTTAAGCCATTGCTTGCAGTGCGGGTATCGCATATGGGCACCAGTTCGAATCCCAGCTGCTCCACTTTCCATTCAGCTCTCTGCTAATGTGCCAGAGAAAGCAGTGGAGGATGGCCCAAGTCCTTGGGCCCCTGCAGCAGCATAGGAGACCCGGATGAAGCTCCTGGGTTTGGCTCCAGGGCTTTGGCTTGGACAAGCCCTGGTCATTACGGCCATTTGGTGAGTGAACCAGCAGATGGGAAGATTTCTCTCTCTCTCTGTGTCTCTTCCTCTCCCTCTGTAATTCTGACTTTCAAAGACAATAAATAAATAAAAATAAATCTCACCAAATCTCTTTTAAAATACTGATGTCTATGTCATTCTTCTAGAGGTTCTGATTTACTGGGTTGAGCCAGTTGTTGATACCTGCACATGATTTCTCAAACAATTGGATACATACATGGTCACACATCTAAGAGATAAAAGTTATTTTTCATGATGGTGAGGGTGGGAATAATAGTGAAAAAATAAGAAGAAATCTTAAATAGTGTGTAACTCCATAATATAAATTAATTTTAATTGTAATGTGTGAATCTGCTTATGTGAAAACAAATCCAGGTATTCTAAGATCCGAAATATTAAAGGTGCAAGAAAAAAGCAGTCTGATACTGCAGTTCATAATCCACTCATCTAAAATATGCTTCTTAAACAAATAAAATGACACTTTTTAAAGTCAAATACTGTAAAAGATAACTTGTCTTTTGCACAAGTGGCAGATCTGTTATCATTCTCATCATATTGAAAGCTTATCCACCAGATGCCCTCTCTGTGCCCTCTAATAGCTCTTTGTGCACTCTAAATTCACCCCACTATCACAGTGTTTCTCTGGATTAACCAATGTAAGACATTTGAACAGGTCTTTGTTGTTGTAAAATGAGGAAAGTTGCATTAAAAGCATTAAAATAATTGTGGTCACTTGGAAAAAAAAAATCAGCAAAATACAGTGCCAGCATTTTATGTGAATCTTTCCTTGCAAAGGACTAACACAGTTTTCAACTCTTTAATTAAAGAGATATTCTTTAAAATTGGGAACAAATGTTAGGTTGAATGTCATCCCTTTTCTCCTATAAAGAATAACCTCTGATAAGTATCTAAACCATTTAAACACAAACACACATAAAATGTGATTTTTTTTCTGATTTAACAAACATAAACTTTGCAGTGTTTGAAGAAAAGTAAGAACCATTTTCTAAATTTAATTAAATGGAAAAAGAGAGCACTGACAAGCAGATGAGTTGTCTAAATAAACTTTACAAGCTAGATGGTAGGAAAAGAAGTGTCATTTTTTGTTATAAGAGCCCAAGGTGACTGCTTATGTTTTGAACTGCTAGTTAATTCTAGCCGGAGTACAAATCTGTCTTTTCTCTTATAATTAATTCTCAGTGTCAAAACTGCTAGATGTCCTTTTCAGAATCAACCTATCCTGGCTGTTAATTGTACTACAGAAATATGTTCAAATAATGTTAACGGTCTGATTCTAATGCTCATAGAACAAGTTGTAAGAAAAAATTAATGACTTAGTTAAATATGTTTACTTAATTATTTTGCAGAGGACATGAGAACGGTTTACTTTTCCAAAATGATATCTGCAGGGATGATTTCTATACAGAAAAGAAATGTGTGCAGTCTTGACATGGACACAAGATAGAAACCACAGTTTGGATACTAAGACAAATAGTGATTTCTCAGAGTGCCTAGCATTGAAATATTATTTCTTAGAGACTTTCTCAAATACTGAGCAAATGAACAAACAAGAGGAATATTCAGGCCAAGACAAAGTCCTTAGAAGGATAGAAATACAAAGTATGCTTTAAAAAAAAAAAACACTTTTATATATATTTTTGCAACAATCTTATTTTCTCAATGGTCTGTTTTTCTCCAGGTCCCACCCAAGCCTGTGCCCCCAGAACCTGCCATGGAAATTTAGACTGAAACCAAGAAACCCATAACTGCCCCAGGGAAAGCCTGGAGCTGACAGAGTTGACTGGGAATCCCCCAGAGCTGCAAGACTAAGTATAAGTCCACCAAGTGCCCTTCTACTGATGCCTACAATGGAGAGTGACATGCAGTGTTCAGTTAGTGGATGGTTTATTTGCCTGTGGGTAGCCAGCTTGCAATTTATCAAAGTGAGACAAAATGATAAACGGGATAATCACAGTCTCCAAAAGACAGGAGAAAAAATAACATTTTTAAGCATTATGATGAGCTAGTTATGTTGGGGTTTCTTTACATACCTTACATGGATACAATGCTTCTTTTCCTATAATCTTTTCAGCAAATAATACTATACCCCTTTGCAAAAGCAGGTTAAGTAAACTGTCCAGAATCACTCAGTAAGTAACAGGTCTAACCAGAATTTGAGTCTGAGTTTTTTGGCTCCAAAGAGATGCTTATCTAGAAAACTAAAAAAGGAAGGCAAGATTCAGGATTGAATTCAGAGATAAGGGAGATATGAAATCCAATCTCATATATTTGGTATCCGAAATGTAAAAATCATTTTCCCCCTTCAATTCCTGATAAATCCAAATACAGGTCTGGGAATGAGTTGCTTATATGTTTGGTCTTGATCTGAGAAATCATATGGCATATGGAGACCTTTGTATTTGCAATCATACAATTTACAAGTTAAAAAAATAAAATGAGAAATGGACATTTGGCACAGTGGTTAAGACACCACTTGGGTACCCACATCACATATCACAGTGCCTGTGTTCAAATACTGGCTACATTTTCAATTTCAGTTACCGGGTAATGCACCCTGGGAGGCAGAACGTGATTGCTAAAATACCTGAATTCCTGTTCAGCTACACAGCAGACCCAGACTAGTCGTAGGCTGCTCACTTCCACCTGGCTCAGTACTACTATTTGCAAATATTTCAGGGATGAACAGTGGATAGAGGACTCTGACTCTATCTCTAGATCTTCCAAAAACAAAAATAGCAACCAAAAAAAAAAGAAAAAAGAAAAGAAACAAAGAAAAAACAAGAAAGACAGCTAGTAAGAAAATTTCTATCAGAAGGAAAAAAATTAAATAAAGAGCCTAAGGCTGGCTGGCACCGTGGCTTAACAGGCTAATCCTCCACCTTGCAGCGCCGGCACACGGGGTTCTAGTCCCGGTTGGGGCGCCGGATTCTATCCCGGTTGCCCCTCTTCCAGACCAGCTCTCTGCTATGGCCCGGGAGTGCAGTGGAGGATGGCCCAAGTGCTTGGGCCCTGCACCCGCATGGAAGACCAGGAGAAGCACCTGGCTCCTGGCTTCGGATCAGTGAGATGCGCCAGCCACAGCAGCCATTGGAGGGTGAACCAATGGCAAAAAGGAAGACCTTTCTCTCTGTCTCTCTCTCTCTCTCACTATCCACTCTGCCTTTAAAAAAAAAAAAAAAAAAAAGAGCCTAAGGCTTTCTCATTCTTATTGATAAAGAAACAAAGACATAAAATGCTTAGATGCCTTGCTCAAAATCACAGTGCTAGATTTCCACAAAGCTGGCATTAGAAGTCAGATCTGACCCATAGTCTGGTGTTTTCCATTACAAAGTACTATTTTGATTTGGTTTTTCTCAAAAAATTGTAATTGTTAGTTACCATAAGTATATTATACAACCATGAGAATAACATTAAAAATCTTCTGAAAATTAGCATATACAGTCATTACATTAAGAAGGAAACTAATTACCAGGAGATATCCATGTTTTCAAAAATAATCAAATGGCATTAAGAAACACATAAAGGTAAACTCACTTAAATCAAAATTTTGGATTTATTGGTTAAAATTCTAGGTAGCTCAGATTTAAAATACAGTTGATGTAAAAAGATCAATGCATCATGACATGAGAAAACTGTTACTGATTCTTTATGTGTTTCCAATTTGATTGCTTTGGCCTTCCAAACAAATAAATGGCAGTACCAGAAACCTATTAGTATGATAATAAAGCCTCTTCGCTCCTGGATGTGTACAATCTCTATACTTGGAGGATAACAAATAAACAAACAAAAGTCAGTGTAAAGACCTACTCTAGATTTCAATTCAATAAAAGAACATTAGAACAAATTAAAAATCTAAAATTTTAAAGGATCAGAAGTGTTCATCTTCTTTGCATCCCTACAGAAGTTTATTTCTGTAAATCTTAATAGCAAATAGCGTTTCTTTTTTAGCTTACTGTTCCTACTTTAGTTCATGCTTTTTTCTTCATAAGTCAAATTTTAAAAATCCAAACCTAATAACCTCAAATTATTATTACAAAAACAGTGAACATAGTGGGATTCTTTTATACACAGAAAATAATACAGCTAATAGGAATGTGTTTATGAGCAGAGAAAATGGAAATACATAGAAAGTATATAGGTATATATATACACATATACAGATGAATGTATATATACACTCACTTATATATCTATATTTCAATATTTGGAATGAACATGTCTGAATCATATACCTTCCATCTCCCTCCAAGCAGTTTAGTACTTTATAAAAATATACTTTCTTTTACATCTTTTTCCTGTCATATGCAATGAAATAAAGTTGGGGCAGTGATTATATACCACCAATAATTCAATGATTGAGTTCTGATTTGAAGTAACAGTACACTTTCTTAGCACTTAATACTACTAAGTCATACATATTTCATATTTCAAATGATAATATAACATTTAAAGTAGTAATTTCAAAAAGAAAATAGGTAATACTTTTCAAAATTTTGTTCAATCTATATAGCTTCAAAAAGGAAACACATGTATATAAACATGCAAATGCGATCCCAGATTTTTATATATTCTCTTTATTCCCTTGTAGCCAGCCACATAATTCAGATGCAGAACTATCCCCCTTTGAACTAAATGAATTCCGTTATAATGGAGAGTTGAGGTTTGAAAAAATTGCTTACAATTGCACATACAAGTAAAAAAGATAGCTAAGTCTAAATTAAGATGTTGGCTATGAGGTTTCCAATAGGACCTTGACATGACTGTTGACCTACTCATGACATGATCGCACCAGTACGGATTTGGAATTCTATTAGTATTACCAGAGGAAAAAAAGTCAAGGAGTCATCAAGAAAACAAATCTATATCTTCTACTCCATCAGCCAATTACTGTTGTTAAAGTGGAATTAGATGGGTATTGACAATGCGAAGGGGATAAGGATTAAGCAGATGACTGAACATATTGCAAACAGTGGTGATCATAGTTTGGTTCTTTAACACTGTTGTGTTTTTGCTGAACAAAGTTTCTTAAAAAAACCTCTAAAATAGGAATGTGCAAAGAAGATTAATTACTAATACCATGACTGAAAAAAACACACAAATCATAATATATTTGCTAATCAGATAGGGCACAAGTAATTTCACATGAGTAGTATTTTAGCAACTTAACAAAGATTTAATAGAAATCTGCATCTGTTTACAAATAAAGGCACACAGGAGAGATAATAAAAGGTATTTTGAAAAATGTATTAATCCAGAAAATTCCTCAATTGTACTTTGAAAAATGATACCTTTTAAAAATAAGTAAGAATGATACAACACAACTGATTATAAAACTAAACAATTCTAAAACAGAAAAATGCAGTACACCCTAATATATGAGACCATGATCTTTGCATTAGAGACTTATTTTAAGTCTGAACTCTGCCATTTGACATAGCTTTGTGATCTTGAAGAAATTATTTAACCTATGTCTTAATTTCCTAATATGTAATATTAAGATACAATGCCTGCATTATATGGTTGTTGTGAGGTTAAATGAGCATGCTTCTGTAAAAAACCTAGCCTAGTACTCGATTAGCGTTAGCTTTAGCTATTCTAAAATGTTAAGTTTTATTTTTGTATTGAAATCAGCTATTTTGTCTCTAGACAAAATTCAGTTTTGTTACATAGTGAATGGAATTCCTGAGTATTAAATAGTGGTTACTGATGCCAAAGTGTTTCATAAAATTGGTTTTACATAAAACTGAAACCACAACTCCACCCAGTTTAAAAAAATCTCAAAGCACTGAGCAGACTTCAGTGAACAGCCAAGGGAGAACTGCTAGTGTGAACTGCAAATACCACTGAGACCCAAAAATAGCTTTGAAATTTTAAGTGAAAATAATGCATTTTGATTAGTTCACAAAATTGTAGTTAAAGTTTCTGGTACTATTTTCTGTCATTTTCTTCTTACATAAAGTTTTCAGCCATTTTTAAATTACGTACACTACTTCTCTCTTACCATATAATTTAGATATTTTGATATTAAGTGTATGTAGTACATCTTTTCTCTTGTAAAGTCAATGTTAAATTAATGGCATACAATATAGCCGACATGAGTATATTTATGTTAGTCTAAAATATCTATGTAAAATCATAATCTAATGAATGTATCAATGAATTGGAGAGGCATCATTGATAAATATAAAACACTAGTTCTTGCCTTCTTTGTGTGTGAATACAGAATGAGTGATCTTTTCATGCATCTTAATGATCTGACAATATTCTGCATTAGTAAAAATTCGCAACATTTAAAATTCAATATATATGCTTTATTCAGACGGACACTTTGAAATTATGGTGGATTATATTCTCATGAAAATGTCTGCATTTCCAAGGAGCTGAGGTATCCTTGCTTCATTTCTTTTTTTAAAAAGTACAATTTCTGCTAATCTTAAAAAAAGGGATATAAAGGAAAGTGATTTTTATATGAATAAACCCAAATAATGATATATGTCATAATAATATGAAAAACTTAAAACACATTGTTTTAAAATAGTCGCAAAGAATGCCAAGAATGTAATAAGGGACACCGGTGTTTCCAATGGTAATTCATTCATGATAGTATTCACAAAAATATTAAGGCATGGGAATGTATTAATAACTTTTAGTATTATTTTTTCAGATAAAATTCCAATCAAGAATAAAAAGGCAGAGATGCCCAAACACAGACAAGAAAAAAACTCTAGCAAATCTAATAAATTTAACTTGCACTGCCAGATCTTTTTAACTTATTGGAAAATTCGCTTGACTTAATATTGACACAGAGATGTGTAAATCAATACATTCAGAATGAAAGATATATTTTAATTTAAAAGTGTTCAAACTGCAGCAGTAAATCTACGCACTTAGCACATAAAAATCATCAAGAGTTTAAATGTTGAGACATAATATTGGGGCTAACCAACACCTAAAGGTGAATGTCAAATACTAAATTTGACCATTAAAATTCTCACTTTTTAAGTCACATATAAGACAATCTTTACTAAATTTGCTGTAATATATTTGTAAGCACCACCTAAACTGAATTTCACTGAGAATCCTTCAAAGCCTGCAACCAGGGCACCACCTATCTGCTGCTGATAAAAAGTCTTATTTTTATATACAACCACAATTAGTATGAGCTTTCCAAATAAAATGAGGAAACTTAAAGAACAGAAAGTACCCCTTAATCTTAATCTGTGTGATTTTCTATGCAGTCAAAGACTTAACCCATACTATCTCAGTATGATAGCTACTTCTTGTAGTCTTGTGTTGAAAGTATGAAATACATAAATCTATTGAAGATTCCCTAGAAAGAAAGTATAACATATTTAGTAATTTGGCTATAATAATTTTATTATTATACACACAGATTTTTGGGATACAAAACCAGAAATAATCATTCATTTCATTTAGAAACGTACTTATTATATCAAAAAAAAGTGAGACTTCCAAAGACAAGCGAAAGAATTGACTATAGTTTAACTTAATGTATTTAATACCTTTTGATGCACACATTTAACTTGGTATATCACACTATAAATCTAAACTTCCCTGAATTTAAGTAAGTTGGTAATGTCCTGGCTCCCTCATCTTTTATATACTGCCCATCACATAGCATTATACACAGGATGGAAACATAACAATCATCATCTTGATCATGAGCAAGCTAAGCTTTCCATTTTCAAACCTAATAAGAAAATGTTTTATTTCTTAAAAAATAAATCTCTAGCAAACAAAAAGGCTTGTGAATTGTTTATATTTACTAAAGAGTTGGCCGTAGCAATGTTTCACCAATTATTCAAAACCACAGCAAAGAGATCTGCTCCTTTTACCATATTGTAATTTCTCTTTATAACAGGTACAGCTCTCTGCCTTCAGTATTCCCTCTCCTGTTAATCTTATTATCATCCTTATCCTTTAATAGTTTTCCTTTCGCCAACTATGCTGTCAAGCCTTGCTACTTCATAAGAGTGACCCCAGACCAGCATGATCAGCATCATTTGGGAGCTTGTGAGAAGTGCAGTATCCTGGGCTCTACCTAGGAGTTATGAATCAGAATTCACATTTCAACAAGTTCCACCCTCACAATCTCTGGTGATTTGTAGGAATGATAAATTTAGGAGGTGCTATTATACTCTTAGAAGAGCTAAGAGCTTCTACCCCCACAATTTGTGTCTCTTCTCCTTTTATTTCATACACACACACACACACACACATTATCTGCTCTCAGATTAAAAAGCATTTTAGAAATAACTGATTTCAAAACTTTCATTCAACAGATAAGAAAACTAGATATAAATGTGAAAACCTAGAATAAGACATTGCAGGAGAATGTTTTTGATAATAAAGACAAGAAGAGGGAAACTGAAGTGAAAAAGAGGTTAAGGATTTACACAAGTTAATGTAATTTCATTGCAGGTCTAAAATAAGAATCTCTCTCATGAGCATTCCACAGTCCAAAGCTTCTTGCAACATATGAGGTTACTAACAAGACAAGAGCAGAGTTTCTGAGCGCTCCCATCCCTGCTTATGTCTCACTGGGTGGGCTATGTGGGCGAGCATATGCTCTTTGGGTAGATGTGTACACATGTGAACAAATACATTTGCCTAACTGCTTCCTTAGGGAATGGTGTGAACATTTAGAAGTTTAAAAATATAGCTATTATAAATATGGCACTTTTGTTCAACTTAAGGTCAATTTGGGCAAATTTCTCCTAATGTTCCTCGATATTCTTTCTTTCTGTCAAAAAAACATTGGTGTTCTCTAAGAGTGGGTATCAGGAAGGCAAGTGCAAGGGGTATAGGAGACAACTTTAAAACATAAACAAATGGCCTTCACTGGGTTGCTTTACTGCTTGCGTCTGCCACTGTCCACTCTCCCCTATTTCTTTTGCCACTCTCTTCCTGTTCCACTGTCCACTGCTCCTTTTCTTTGACAGTCACAGAAAAGACAATGTCGAAATTACTGGGACAATACTCAGAATTCGTTGGTAAGAAAGTACTTTGTAAACATAATTTTTATTGCAAATGACAACAGAATTCTATAGTATTTAAAATTTCACTAAGTATTTTAAATTTTATTTTCACAAAAATTTTCTTAAAGTTCTTATAACAATGTCAATTTTTTTCAAATGAACTTATCTTTAACTCCACTGTCCAGTTTTTGTTTTTATGTTTTATGTTGTTTTGTTTTAGAGGCAGAGAAACCAAAATACAGTGAGAGAGAGATAGCCAAAGAACTCCAATCCATTGTTTCACTCCCCAGATGCTCACAAGAACCTTGGTTAGATCAACCCATAGCAGGGATCTGGGAATTCAATTAAGCTCTCCTTCCTGGATGGTAGGAACCTAACTACTTGAGACATCATCTGTTGCATCCCAGGGTATGGATTAGCAGGAAACTAGAACTGAGATTAGAGCTAAGAGTTGAACCCAGGCACCCCAGTATACAGGCATCCCAAGCTCCATCTTAATCATGAGGATAAATGTCATCCTCTCAAGATGATTTTGATAATAGCAATGATTACAAAGATGGGTTTTATATAAGAGCTTACTTAACACAAGATAAAAACTACTCACACTTTTCCAAATAAAAAAATATTATAAAAAGCTTTAAAAGAAAATATTCAGGCAATGAATTAAAAAAATCAACAGCACAAAAAGCAACACCATAATTTTAGTTTAAAAAAACTCTCAATATTAAAGTTTATATAAAATATTGTAACACTTCCCAAAAAAAGAATGCCTGAAAATCCAAATACTGCAGAGCCAAAGATAATGGACTAAACTGTGTCTTACAAAAGCACAGGAAAAAAAGTGAAACGTACATAACTAGTAAGCATGTCAGAAAACAGAGCTTTAACAGTTTTAATGACTGTTTCGTTACATGATCTTTTTTTAACTTTTTTTAAAAATTTTTTTGACAGGCAGAGTTAGACAGAGAGAGAGAGACATAGAAAGTGAGAGAAAGACAGAGAGAAAGGTCTTCCTTTCGTTGGTTCACTCCCCTAATGGCCCCCACGGCCGGTGCTGCGCCAATCTGAAGCCAGGAGCTGCGTACTTCCTCCCGGTCTCCCATGTGGGTGCAGGGACGCAAACACTTGGGCCATCCTCCACTGCCCTCCAGGGCCACAGCAGAGAGCTGGACCGGAAGAGGAGCAACCAGGACTAGTACCCAGCACCCCAACCGGGACTAGAACCAGGGGTGCCAGCGCCGCAGGCAGAGGATTAGCCTAGTGAGCCACGGCGCTGGCCCATTACATGTTCACTTAACATTTGAGTATAAAATATACTCAGTTGTGAGCAATAGTTAACTGAGGCTGCATAGTTTATTCTATAATGGAAAAAGAACTACTGAAATAAATCAGTTTTTGCAATGATACAATGATATGACTAACTATTATGGAGGCATTTATTAGAATTTTCTAAGTCTTCTAAATTCCTTCACGGATAAAAAGTAGTAAGAACATGGATAATTTAAAGTCTGCTATTTAGCATCTGATAAACATATATACATGTATTTGATATTCCTCAAAGCATGAATGAATTGAACAACAGATTAGACAGGAAGAAAAAGAGAATTAGTTACCTGGAAGACAGGGCTAAAAAAATTACAATGAAAAACAGAAAGGCAATGAAATGGAAACTAGGAAAAAAGGTCTAAGACACATTATGAATAAAATGAGAAAATACAACAATTCTGTTTAGAATCCTAAGAAGACAGAAGCTAAATGATAGGATTTATTTGGATAAGGGTTGACACTCTTTAAAGCAATGACTAAAGATATGAATTCTAACATAAAGGAAGGACAACATAAAAAAGCAAAGCAAATAAATTCATACCTGTACATTTGTTATGAAACTATAGAATATCAAGACAAAAAATATTCTTAAAAGCAGCCATGGAAGAAAAATAAATCTGTATGATTAGTCTGGCAATAACTTTCTGATAGCAACAGTAAATACCAGAAGACAATGAGAGACTATTTTCCAGTATTTCAGAAATATTATATAACTTAGATTTACATAGCCAGAAAAATTATTATTCAAGAAAAGAGGTGAAATAAAGTCAGTTTCAGATTAAGCCCAGCAAATCTATCACTTTAAAATTTCATTAAAAGATCCTCTAGGAACATAATGGAAGAATAAGAAAACTGACCCTGTGAGGAAACTCCAAAATATAAGAAACAGTGAGAAAGAATTTGATAACTCTTATTGATCTAAATAAATCCTGAATAATAATAATAATGTCTAGGGGCAGGTGTTGTGGTACAGCAGGTTATGCTGCCTCTTGGGATGCCTGCATCCTACTGCCATGCCAGTCCAATGCTAGTTCAAGTCCTGGCTACTCTGCTCTGACTCAGCTTCCTGCTAATGTACCTAGGAAATAGCAGATGATGACTCAAAGATTTGAGTTCTTGCCTCCCATAAGGGAGGACCTTAAAGGAGTTCTTTGCTACTGGCTTCAGCCTGGCCCTTCTCCTTCTGTCTCTCAAATTAATATTTTAAAAAATGTCTAATTCACAGGTTTCTAAAACTAAAATATTGGAAAGCAACAAAATGCTTTGTTCATGGGGTAGCAAATTTAGTGTTCTAACGTCCTGGGATTCTTTTATTCAGGTAACATTAACAGCAGATTATGAAAGCTGTTAAAACATGTCTAACACAATTTCAATATTAGAAGAGATGATGGGCAAGGAAGCAAGCCACCTAGCCTCCAAAGTCATAGAATGAAGGAGGAAATGAGAATAAAACAAAAAGGGAAGGGAAGAAAACAACAAACAGTGAGTAAGAGAAAACATCAAAAGAAAGAAAAATTGAAAATACAAAAAAGGATGGTATAACCAAGTTTGCATATATCAGAAATCACAATAAATGAAAATATGAACTGGTTAGTTATTACGGTAAAAATTATCATAGTACACCTATTTAAATCCAAGTATATACTGGTTATAAAACATACACCTAAAACAAAAGAACAGAGAGAAGTAGAAAACAATAAAAAAAGATGGTAAAAATAATACTAGGAAAACATAAGCCATAGAGAGCTGAAGGTAGATATTTTACTATAATGGATGGTAGAAATTATAAGATAAGGAACTTATTAAGGATTTCATAAAAAGTTTAAATTCACTAGGAAACTTATTCCATATATTCCTTTATTTTGTTTATTTAGGCACATATTTATATAGATGGGCTCTTAAATTACATTTTGTTCTGTAACTTCCTTTTCTCCCCCATCAACATTTTTTTCCTGAGACTCATCCGTGTTGATCTTTGCAGTTCTGTTGATTTCATTGCTAAATTCCATAGAATTAAAATATACATTTAAAATGCATTCTACTCTTGATCGGCAAAAAATTAATCAGATGAGGACCAGAAAAAATGTTGTAATAGTCAAAAGCTTGGAATAATCCAAATACCAAAAAATGTTGATGGTTTGCTCATGCACAGAGAATCATGTACTATAAAACAAACATAGTGCTGATTAACTTGAAATTCTTGATAGTAGTTACATCTGTGAGAAGAAGTGATGTAATCTGAGAGTGCCATAAAAAGAGTTTTGAAGGCATGGATGAGGTGTCATTTTTTCAGCCATTTGGTATGCATATAGGAATATTCTTTTAAATAAAATCTAAATATACGTATAATACACATTAATTTATACTTAATTTGATATATATATCTCAACACAAGATGTTTTTTATGCATACTATATTTCACTTTTTCAAAGAAAAAATTGCTTTAAAATTCTTTGGGCTAGGTCATACATACATTATAGTTCTGTAAGTTTGGTTGGTTTCCTGACCCTAGATTCAAATGATTGCAGATAGCTAGTTGGTTGTTAGCAGGAATAGGATGGAAACCTGAATTTCTTGAATCTAAACAAGTTTCCAAGAGCATTTCACAAAATGACAGTTCTAGAAACAGGCCCTCAAAAAAAAAAAAGTGAGGGTAGATTCTTGGGTATATATTACAAATCATGTTTCTCTGCAGAAAGTTCTTACTAAAAGGCTTCAGAGCTTCCAATTTCAGAAACCTACTTAAATTGTTTAAATCTGGTGAGTCCCTGACAAATTTGATTATAGAACATCAGTCTCTTTCTTTTATATACAATAAAATAACATTTTAGAGATCAAGAAATTTTAGAACTTAAGAATGTGTGTTAAAGTATAGACAATTAAGGTAGAAAAAAAGGCACTAACCAAATTACACAGGGCCTTGAAAGTCAGCGGCAAAGGGGAACCAGTAAAAGTTTCTGAATAAGTACCTGACACAGTCATGAACAAAATTATATTTTAGTAAGATTAAAGTAAGTATAACATGTTATATGAATAGTAATGTGAAATTAGGAGCTGGGGTACCAATCATAAAGCCCTTTTTAGAGTCTGACAGCTAATAAGGGACTAGAATAAAACAAGCAGAATGGAAAGGAAAAAACAAGTGCACAATACAGAAAAGATCCCTTGCCTTTGAGAAGCTTACATGATTACTGTTGGAGACACAAGACAAGAAAACAAAGACAATTTCAGATGAACAGAAATGCTATAAATGAAAGAGAGGATGATATGAGGGAAAGTAATTAAAATACAGGGGGAGATAAAGACACATCAAAATAATTTGGCCTAAGATCATGAAATAAATGGTATCTTGAACCTGGTTCATCTAATTCCCTGTCTCTTGTTCTTTCTACTACATCACACTACTCTTCCTCAAATTCTTTATAGAAAGATCTAATCTATCAAAGGCACAGATCAAATGCCCTCTGTGATACTCCTAGTGGAAATGATTATTCTCTGTATTCTGTTTCCAACAGTGCTATAGTTTATATGTTTGTTAGGCACTTAAACTTATCTTATGCGTGTACAAGTCTTACATCACAAATGATTGTGAGATTTCTAAAAGTAGGGACATCTTTCATTTATTAACTTTCAGCTTCAAATTATTAGCAGAATTCTTAGAACACAGTATATCTCAATACGTTTTTGTTCCTGAATGCAATTATGGTTTTCAAATTTTTATGGTCAAAATATGTACTATATATTTACTATACTTCATCAAAGAAAAATTTGGATATCCTTAAAAAGAAAAGTAGAAAAAAAATGGAATATACAAGCCAAATGGCCATAGTGATAACTTCATTGGGGGACAACAGTGATTCTTAAACAGAGAAAGTAAAGGAAGAAATAAAAGAGGAGACTAGCCATGGCCTCAAGTCATGTGTCAGAGTTATTTGGTGGGATTTCAGCTCTAACGTTCTTTCCCACTGTGGTAGCTATGACCCACAGCCACTGTTAAGAATTGCTATTTGAGTGAATCACTGCATTGAGGTACCATGTTATCATTTCTTAGATATATTGGGACGGCAAAAATACTAAGAACCAGGAAACACAGACGTAAAGAAAGACAAAATACTTAGTTGCTTCTGTACAGAGAAAAAACTGGTAGCTGTTATAACAAAAGAGAAAGTATAGATAGTAGAATGTCTGATTTTAAAGACAAAACAAAACTAAACATGAGTGTGCCAATATTCAAAAAGTAGGAAAAGGAGACTGCAGGACAACAGTCAAAGAACTATTAGAGTATAGGAAAAAGCTGAAACTGGAAAATCAATAGAAATCAAGGTAGGCATGATGATGCTAAAGCGACCAATGTTGAAGAGTAGCAGGAGATAAAGTTGAGAAAGACTTAAATCTTCAGCCATAACAGTATGGTGATCTGGGACTGTAACGACAGAGAGAAGGAGGGGGACTGAGGGAGAAAGACAGTGAGGGAAGAAAGTATGGTTATCTTCTTAGAACTGTACTTATGAAATTCAGGAGGTCTGTTCTATTGACATTAATAAAATTTTTTTAAAAATGTATAAAGGAAATAGAAAGGAATGGCACAGATAGATCCATGAACAGTTAAATCCCTGCAGGGACACACAGTCTTTCCAGCACCGCAGCCAAAGATCCAACTGTGAAGGACAACTAATAGCAATTACATAATTCCCATAGCTGGACAGCAACACACCCAGTGATGAAAACAATCAAGAGTGCTAACCTACCTACTAGAAGCGAGCTATTCAAAGGGTAACTTTTTTAAGTACATAGTTATATTTTTAAACATTATTATTTTGACTGTTATGATGACCTTATCATTTTTTAAAAGGCTGACATTTTGCTTTTTTCAAATGAAGCTTTTTACCTATTAAAAGTCAACCAAATCAATCAAGGGTGTGACATTCTCTGAAAAATGCCAATCAACATAGCTAAATGCTCATCAAAATGAAAAAGTGAAGAAAAAAAAAAAAGAAATGTCTAACCCAGTAACATCTTCTTCATAGTTCTTTATTCCTTTCTTAGCATTATCATTCATGTAAACCACTGTATACAACTGAAATAAATGACAACCTTCAAAAATCATAGCCATTATAATAAGTAACAATTATACACATTTGTCAGTTGATATTAGCAGAGACATTTCATTCATTCTAAAACAAATCATTTAATACAGAAAGCTTAAATAATATTTTACTACAAACATATAAGACCAGCAGTATACACTTTAAATCCAACTAAAACACAATCAAGTATGCAAGGCCAATATTAGTTATGCAAAGTCATTTATTTGTATGAACTAGATGGCAGACAACTCAAAACGACAAATGTAAAGCAAGTTCAATAAAGGAGAAACACTGAGAACTTATGAATAAAATATTCTATCAGGAAAAGGTTTTAAAAAGTGAGACTTGGCACATGAGATCTATTCTTTAAAAATCTAATGAAAGTTCTTGAATCCCACGTGGTGGTATTAGATATGTTTCTCTTATATGTGAAAGAATGTGAGCCTACACGTTCTTCATCTTCAGCAGGACCTTATCGAGCCCGTATGTTATACCAAGTCATTTAAAAATCTTCAACAGGAGCTTTATCCCCTTCATTAAAATGTCTAATTTCTAGGCAACTCGTGGTGTGTTTCTTTATACCTCTTCAGTCTTTCGTTACTGTCTCTTCTACAAATTCTACTCCAGAATGCCTAACTGCCTGTGGCTGCCAGCTCACACCATGCTGCTTCAAGCCAAAAGTCCTCACATGCTTTCCACTCTGTGTAAAGTGCTAATTCTATTGCTCTTCACTTGAATAGCAATAACTACCTTGCCAAGACTAAACTCAAGTTCTATCTCCTTGACAAGTCATTTCCAGATTGTAGAGACTGTCATTTCACTGATAAATGACCACCCCCACCTTACCTCCCAACACACAGAGGAATATAGATTCACTAGAATCTACGGAGTCTTTGTTTTTTATTGAAATTAGTCTGTATTAATTCTTTTTAAAGGCCCAAGAACCTAGTTGTACTTAAACCTACATTTTAGCACATTGGAAAATATGTATTTAGAAACATATTTAGATCTCTAAGGTTGAGAAAATAAATAGATGATGTTTCCCAGATCCCAGTGAAAATCCATATATTCTGCTCTTCTTACTTGGAAACCTCTGATCCATCTTTCAGTATTTCCTTAACATCATTTCCTTGATCATCAACTAAAGGTAGGTATAGTATCCCTTATCTCTGTGTTGTAATTCTCTATACCTATTTCTATAATTAGAGTGCAGGCTATTCTAGGGGCAAGGATAAAAACTACTTCAGCATTGTCTATTCCATTCATAGAAAAGTGCTTGACAAATAACAGGCAATGTTTGCCTTGCAAGCTTTACAAAAACAGGGGTTTTTTGGTGTGTGTTTTGGCTTGTTAATGGTTCCCAAGTATTCAGTATGGTGCCTGAAACACAAGAAGTACTCCATGAGAACAACTATGTCCTAATCAGTGTTTAAGAAATGCTTTATAAACTAAAATGAACTGGAAGATCGGAAGATACCCAATCTTTGTAAATACCTCCAAATTTTGAAGTGCAATATGTATATAACCTTGTAACCAAACATATACACAGCTGGAGAGTTGTGTATTAATGAAGAAAGATAATTATTTGGGTGAAAAACTTACAATAGAATAAGTCTATTACTTTATAAATAAACAAATGCTCTAAAAGCCAGTCAAACGAAATACAGAAAGAACTTTAAGGGAGCTTCTTTTCAATGAACTTATGCCAGGCAACTTGCTGAGCAATACCATTTCATTATCTTAATGGTTGTTCTTCACAGAAAAGGCATCTATTCCTTATTATATATTTTAAGAAAGTTAAATGAGATAAAAAGATTTATACTCTATTTCTTGATGAGTGCATTGTACCATTCAGATAATAAATGCTGAATTAATAAATTCTTCATTCATTTGTATTCAGTTAATCTAATGCAGTCAAGTTTCAATGAACTAGTACTAGAGTTAAGCTTGTGCCTTACTTATTTTTAAAATCAATGTATCGGTTTTGGTAACACTCACAGAAGATAATTTTTCCTCTTATCAAGGTCATCTGTTACCAGCTGTTCTTACAGAGATGCTTATTTCACTGGCAAATATGAGAAATATAAAAGGAATACAGACACATTAGGGTCTGCTGGGTCTCTGATTTATTTTAAACTGTTGAGCTATGACTATATTACTTCGTTTTAAAGATCCAAGAATTAACTGTAGCTAAATCCAAGTTTTAAAAGTGGTTTCAAGTACATTGGATTTAGTTTCTAAAGATGAAAAAATAAATAGGACACATTTCCCAGACCTCAGGGAAAAGAATCATTAAATCTCAAGCACTGGGGTTTTCTTCAGCCAACTGTCAAACATCAGAAGGAAAAGCAATTGAACAGAATAGGGACTAGGCTGCCGCAGCTTACCAATGCAAAGATAACAAGGAAATAACATCTTAACAGCAAAATGCCTAAAATCTCAATTAACTGTAACAGTGCTTCTATAGTTAACTCTATCTGAAAAGGAGTTAAGACAAAACTATGCATAGAACATACACAAAACGTTTTTACTGGAGAACTAAGAGAAACTATAGTCCATATAATCCTTTTTCTATTTTTCCCATCTCCTGCATTCTGATCAAGGAAATTGCTTAAAATGCAAGCATTCCATTTCCCTCATGATGCATTTAAACTTCACATGCCCACTGACGTCATCTGCTCACTCTTCCACCTTCCCAAAGTTCATTAAGTATTTGCAACATGCAATGTTTTGTGGAAATGCAATGATGCCTTTTTCAGCTTAAGATAGGATAAGGAAGATGAAATACACAAGGAGGCAGCAGTAACTGGCCAGTAGTTGGCCAGTGCTTTTTTTTTTCTTTTTTGACAATCACAGGATCATAAAAGGGGTTTGAAATTGAATACCACTAGTTAGGAAATGAACTTTCTAGCATGCCTATATATCCCTAACACCAAGCTACTTCACACAGGTATATCATTTGCCTGGTCCCTGAAGGCATTTGAGCTTTGGACTCTTGAGGTAAATGATTAATAATAGCTTCTTTACAGTCCACAAAATCCTATTATATACATTATTTCATCTTATCTTTTATTATCCCTATTTTAAGGATGAGGAAACTGAAGCTCAAAAAAGTGATTTCTCCAAGGTCATACAGCTAGTAAATCATAGATCTGAGAGAAGTTATTCTGCTTTCTAGATGCATGTTTTTTGCACTACACCAGAAATGACTAAAACACAGATCTTTCAGTAACCAAGTGATGGAGAGAAAGAGGCCCCCGAATGAGACCAGAGATGCCTCTAGCAGTTTTATGAGGAGGGAGATCTTTGGGTCAATGGGGGCATGCCCTCAGAAGGTGGTTCTTGTGAGAGCTTTGAGGATGTCAGTTCAAGTTATGCCTACGTTCTTTCTCCTTCCTGGCTTGTGATGTGATCACTGTCAACATACCCACCATAGAGGCCGGCGCTGTGGCGTAGCGGGCAAAGCTGTCGCCTGCAGTACTGGCATCCCATATGGGCGCCACTTCGAGATCCGGCTGCTCCACTTCCAATCCAGCTCTCTGCTATGGCCTGGGAAAGCAGTACAAGATGGCCCAAGTCCTTGGGCCCCAGCACCCACGTGGGAGAACCGGAAGAAGCTCCTGGCTCCTGGCTTCAGATCGGCGCAGCTCCAGCTGCTGTGGCCCTCTGGGGAGAATCAGCGGATTGAAGCTCTCTCTCTCTCTCTCTCTCTCTCTCTCTCTCTGCCTCTCCTCTGTGTAACTGTGACTTTCAAGTAAAATAAATTAATCTTTAAAAAAAAAAAACACACAGCCATCACTATACACTGGACTACAGAGCCACTGGATCCTGTAACCTCAACTGTAGGCTGAAAAATACCTTCTCTTGTAAGAAACTCCTCTTTGGTACTATAGTTGAAATAATGAAAAGCTAATATATAATACTAATTGTTCTCCTTAAAAACACTCATTTTGCATGAAGTTAGTAAAATTTCCCTGGCAATTAACAACATTTCAGTATCTAGGATGAGGTCTCATTCAACTGTAAAGATTAGAGAGGCAGGAGGAAACAGGTAAGTACACTGCTGGTCAGAATCTGCACACTCAACCTCAGTTCTGCCTTGTATTAGTCATGTCTGTTCCTATCTTCTACAAATTGTAACTTCCTCTTTTGGAACGTGGGTATGATAAACTTGCCCCTCACAAAACTGAAAAAGGGATAACTGTGATATTTTATAGTACTGTTATAGTTTTCATTGTTGTCAGTCATTACACTCTAAACTCTTAGCAATATATTGACTATTAGCCAATGCTTATAAAATAACCAGAGGAATACCACTAAAAATAAACACTGGCATCTTAAAAGAAAGGCATACACATTATAGTTTATCTTTTTCTTTCTTTTTTTTTTTTTCCCTAGGCTGAAATTTTAATGATGTGAAATGGCCAGGAGGCAGCACAGTATATGAGATTGAACAGCACAATGCAAGAAGTGGGAATGATTAGCTGGATTGATGCTTGTGTCTCACTGGATAGACTGCTCAACAAACCAGTTACAATCCCATGACAAAACATCCAGTTACACATGCAGCAAGGCTGTACAATGCTTATGAAACAGGCGAGTTAATCATACTTTTTAGAGGAACAAGACAGTGAACAGATTTTTTTCTTTCTTAACTTTAAGAAGCATGATTTGATTAACTTTCATACTATGGGATGGGAAAAACAAATTAGGAAGTCCAGAAGTTTTTACAGCAAGCTAAGTTTATTAAAATTTATTAAATTTATTTATTAAAATCTATTAAAAGAAGTGATAATGACATTCTAAAATTTGTAGTATGTATATTATGTGTAGAAAACTAAATTGATTTTATATTTAGAATACAATGAAAAAAACCACAATCTGGAAATGCATATTTAGAGATTAAAATATATACCTGGAAAATAAGACTACTAAAGGAAAGGCATTTGTGTAAAAACATAAAATACAGCTGATTATTTCTTAATTTCAATGCCACTTCTGAGGTACTGCTATCAACAGAAAGTAGAAGTAGGTTCCTATTATAATCAACATCTGACCCTAAATCAAATAAGCATTTCCTTTTCTTTGTACCAAATACTTATATGAAATGGTGCCATAACCCCATGTATCTCTTTCACCCTTACTCCTCCTGTCTTTGAATCACAAATGGATCTATGGCAACAATAACCTAACAACCTCCTAACTGCTTGTTTTATGAATCTGGCCCTTATTCAAGAAGTTACATTGAAAAGTCTTTTAATCTTCTGAAAAGAATTTAGTGGATTGCATTTAAGTTCAAGTTCAAGGGTATTAAAATGTACAAAGGAGAGTGAAAAAGCTGCCAGGTTATAGATTTTAACTTCTTAACTAGGAAATTGACTCAAAATAGATTTTCTAATTTACAATGAATCAAAAGAGAAAACATTAGACCATAGCAAAAGTGGCACAAATGTATCAAAAACCAAATGAATAAACATTTGAGGAGATTTATTATTAGAAATTGCAATAAATTTTGGAAAGATGAATTGATTTTAGTTAAAAGGTATAACTGACAATTTATTGGGCGGGAAGATGCATTATTTTCCAATTGTTATCCATCTACAGTAAAACTGATTTGTGTCCTATTGTATTTTATGGAAAAGGAGAGTGCAACTTTCAGTGATTTAGATTAAATGTATTAATCATAACCAAGCACTGTGAACTATATATCTACTATTAAAGAAGATTTTTGACATTTAATTCTGTAGCAATATTTTGGCTCTGTACCACTCTTCCTAAATCCAATTCCTGCTACACTTGGCAGATTTCTTCCTTTTAATTTTATGAGGCTTAAAGTAGCATTTAACCACCCATGCGGTAAATAATGCGGGATTAGAAATATTTAGTGTTTTGTTTCCCTTTCAAGAGTGGTAATCCATCAAATCCAAAAATGTTCTCTAAAATTTTTCTATACTTTTGGCAATCTCTAATACAGGGTATCATAAAAACTATAAAATTAAATAAAATGCATAACAGCCAGAATAGATTTGCTTTTCCTGCATTAACCTAAAGAGCAGGTAAAATTCACTTTGAATCAGAAACATAAAATCCTTTTTGAAGAACCAAACAAAATTTTAAAAAAATAAGATTAAAACATGATAGTTTAGAATTTTATAATTTTAATCTCTCAGTAACAAATCTCAATGAGTATACAAATAATTTCTAAGCAGGGTAACAATTTAACATCCATTCAAAGCACATACGCAAGACAAAATATTAAGAGTTGTGTAGAGGGGCCATCACTCTGGCGCAGTGGGTTAATGCCTTGGCCTGAAGCGTCGGCATCCTATATGGACACCTGTTCAAGTCCCGGCTGCTCCACTTCCTGTCAGCTCTCTGCTGTGGCCCTGGAAAGCAGTGGAGGATGGCCCAAGTCCTTGGACCCCTGCACCCATGTGGAAGACCCAGAAGAAGCTCCTGGCTCCTGGCTTCGGATCGGCATGGCTCCGGCCATTGCGGCCATCTGGGGAGTGAACCATCAGATGCAAGACCTCTCTCTCTCTCTCTGCCTCTCCTCTCTCTGTGTAACTCTGACTTTCAAATAAATAAGTAAATCTCTAAAAAAAAAGAGTTGTGTAGAAAAATTATTGAACATCTAGGTACATGGTTAAATGTCCAATAAATGTAAACATAAATTTGAATGTAACATATGATGCATATTTATTCTCAACAAAAAATTCAAATCGTAATTTCTTATACAAGTAAAATAGAAGGCAAATATGAGTAATAACTTATGAAGCTAATGCTTAATATAGAACAGTTATGAAGTATTTTTGTGTTTTACATGTAGCCTTAAAAGTAACTAAAAATCATAAACAGCATATTGTTAAGAAATCAAAATAACCACTAAAAATAAAATTGTCTTTAAAGAAAATAAAATTCCAACTTTTAAATTTTAATTTATATAAAATGTTAATTTTGGTATTAATGAATCCAAATTATATAGCAATCACACTATAACTTCATGTGGTACTTAGAGATATAGCAAATAAGGTACCCTGTTAAGTGAATAATTATATATATATAATCTATATATAAAACAGATGCTCCAGATATGAGTAAAGTCTGTAATTTACTCAAGACCCAGTAATGTCATATATTCATGGTTGTAACATCTAATTTCTTCATATATATTCATATATTAATTCATACATAATGAAAGTCATAATAAGTATTCTGAAAATAAGTTGATGTCTAGGTACTGACTAAATAGATTTAAGGATTATCTATTAGAAACAAGATAATCCTAAAAGAAAGTTTATGGATATTTATAAAAAGGGTAAAGGTACCTTTTTCACATATGAATTGTCTGCTTTGTACTGCTTGCCCTTGATAGTGCTATATTTTCGAACTGTAGGTAATATATTGGGAGAAATAGTTTGGAAAAAAACTTAGCAAGACAACTAACAACTTCAAGAACATTCCAGTGGAAAGTAAAAGTATTTCACTAACAAACATGATTATATTAATTAATATTTCCTGAAATCAATTTCAAAAAGTTAAGCATGTATTTGTTTTGGGAAGCTATATGAAGAAAGAGCATCATTTAAGGGGAAAAATGTCTGATATCAGTGTATGTCAAATTTATGGCCTGAACTAAATTATTTATACCAATGCAATCTGTAACAATTTAAAAGGGTTAATTAAGCATTCAACAATAAAATTTTTTGAGAATTCCTCAAATGAGAACCCAATCAAATTTTGAAATAGGTGACTTTTACAAGTTGATAAGAAATTTAAGTTTCAGGTCTCCTGATGCTATCCAAATTAACAGTTAAAACAGCAAAATCACATCACTTAAGCTCCTTCTGAAAGTACAGAAAAAAGGGACAATTTCTGAAAATTTTAATTTATAAAAGATTGGCGTTCAGAATATCTGACTCTAATCCTTTATGTAACCAATTCTTTTAAAATTACTATTTGGCCGATGCCGCGGCTCACTAGGCTAATCCTCCACCTGCAGCACTGGCACCTGGGGTTCTAGTCCCGGTTGGGGCGCCAGATTCTGTCCCGGTTGTTCCTCTTCCAGTCCAGCTCTCTGCTGTGGCCAGGGAAGGCAGTGAGGATGGCCCAAGTACTTGGGCCCTGCACCCGCATGGGAGACCAGGAGGAAGCACCTGGCTCCTGGCTTCGAATCAACTTAGCGCGCCAGCCATAGCGGCCATTTGAGGGGTGATCCAATGGATCACTCTCTCTCTCTCACTGTCTAACTCTGCCTGTCAAAAAAAATTGCTATTTGGGGGGGTCTAGCGCTGTGTTACAGTAGGCTAAACCTCCACCTGTGACGCCAGCGTTCCATATGGGTGCCAGTTCATGTCTGCTGCTCCTCTTTGGATTCAGCTCTCTGCTATAGCCTGTGAAAGCAATAGAAGATGGCTCAAGTGCTTGGGCCCCTGCACCCACGTGGAAGACCTGGAAGAAGCTCCTGGCTCGCAGCCATGTGGGGAGTGAACCAGCAGGTAGAAGACCTTTCCTCTCTCTCTCTCTCTCTAATTCTACATCTCAAATAAATAAATGAAATATATATTTTTAAAGATTTATTTTATTTATTTAAAAGAGAGCCACAGAAAGAGGTAGAGACAGAGAGAGAAGTCTTCCATCCACTGGTTCACTCCCCAGATGTCCGCAACAGCCGGAGCTGCGCTGATCCGAAGCCAGGAGCCAGGAGCTTCTTCCGGGTCCCCAACATGGATGCAGGGGCCCAAGAACATGTGCCATCTTCCACTGCTTTCCCAGACCATAGCAAAGAGCTGGATCAAAAGAGGAGCTGCTGGGACCTGAACCGGCAACCATATGGGATGCCGGTGCTTCAGGCCAGGGCTTTAACCCACTGTGCCATAGCGGCTGGCCCCATAAATAAAATACTTTAACAAAAGAAAATCACTTTTTGGGAATGCATAAAATGGGGATTATAATGATACCTACATAATAGGATGGATAGTGATTATAAAGGTGCAGTTTACAAAATACTAAGTGCTACTCAAATATTGTCACTAACATTTTACAATAGAAAAGAACAAAAAATGAGTAACAGAACATTTTTTTCCAGTATATTTGAGAAAGAAAAGATTTAAATGTCAGTAAGAACCTGATAAGTTGAATCAACAATTACCAAAGGATAGTGCAGAAAAAGGAAGTAAGGTAGGAGTGGAAGAAGGAAAAATTAATTGGAAGGGTGATCAAGAGTACCTTTATATGGTAAAGAACTATTACATTGGGAAAAAGTGCATGTATAATTTATTAATTTGATTAAACAAACCTAAATAATCACATAGCCAATGAATTCATTGCTTTGACCAAAATATATAAAGCATTAGAACTATCCAATTACCCAATTTTAAAAAATGGAAATAATATTTTACTCTTGTAGAAGAGTCTGCATAGCATGATTGTTAAGTCCTTGGAAAGTGTTCACAGGAGTAGAATTTAACTCGATACTACAAATTATTAGCTGTGACTTTGAACAAATCATTTAACTCATTTTTCCCTAGTTTTCTGGTCCATAAAATGAAGAGACAAGTAATTCTGACCCCAGTGGACTTTTTGTGAATAATGAATGAATTAATACACATAAAGAGGTAAGAACATTACAGGGCAAGTAATAAGATAATAATGTCAAATAATGCTGTAAGCCATTAGAATTAACAGTAATCAAATATTTCTACCCCTTCACATTAGTTTAACACAAAATAAAAGCTTATATAAAAAATAAATTTTTAATAACATACATTTCCATGAACTTTTTGAAGTCTTTTTGCAAAAATAATGAACTATTATGTAATCAAATAAATAAAAATATCAGTATTATTATAATCTCTCAGATACTTTGTTAGAGTATGAAAAGCACAGTACAGAGTTAATAGATACTATATTTGCACAAACTGGCCTGGAATAGATTGGGTTTAAGGGAGGACTTTCCACTGGATATTTTTTGTCCCATTTGAATTTTAAAAACTGAGTAACTACTACTTTACAAAATAATAACAATTAAAGACACTGGCGGGGCTTCTCTGTAAGCATAACACAGTGGTCATACATTTATTTCAGCTCTGTCTCACAGCCCTATCTAAATGCAACTAAAGGGATAAAAAGCTATGACTCTACAAGAGCAAAGAGAATAGAAAAGAAGATATCATCAAGGAAGAGAAGTCAATAAAATCTGAAAATGAAAATCAAAAGGATGTAAGACTAGTTGCTCAGTTTGTTCTTTGTGCAACCAGGTGAGAAGATGGCAATAAGCCGCAAGATGATTGAAGCACCAAACTCCAGAAAAGTTCAGGAATTATAGCCTCTATATGCCTCTTAAACAGGCACCTAGTGGAAAATCTACTTTTAAAAAGGTTGATTTCTAGATCCCACTACTCAGTTCAAACAATCATACATTACTACTCCTATTCCATATCCCAGTGAAAGTTCAAACTGTATTCTATGAAGATGATGAACTACAGAGTTAGCTATCATAGACCACATGCTATAACTTTACTGAAGTCAGAGAAGGAAAGAGCAAGTGAGCCTTGGAAAATTTCCTGTTACCTGCTTTACAAAAGGAATGCTGGCAAGTGGACTCCAACACCATCCTACCTTCACTCTAAATGACCTGAGGGAGATTATCGTCTCTGCAGCTGGTCAAAGGAAATCCCTATAACCCTAAGGATAGCAACATTTAAAGACTCCGCTTCCACTGCCCATCCCAGCAACCAAGAGGTCAGCAAGCCCAGCATCTGCACTGTAGGCATCCGATCAGCTTTTTAGTGTTCTCACAAATGAAATCGTATATGCTATCATTTCATGAGTACATGAAATGACAAACTAAAAACATGAATAACCTTAATACTAATATTTGGTGGCAAGGATGCTGCTACATATAGTGGCACTGGCAACATAACTGGTGGCAAAAACCTACTTAAAAAAATAAGGTTACACCCACTAAATCACCATCAACATTTAAAAACCTATTAACACACACTATGTGCTAAGTTTGGACTCCGAATATTGGAGTGTTACAAGTAGTTAGGAATATAATACAAAAATAAGCAGAAGAATAACAGTATAAAATAATGGGTTATCCACAAATGAATGATGAAATGGTAGAAATGGCAAGTGAAATGATACTTCAGGTGATAGACTGGCCTCAGAAATGTGGAGATTAGGGATGGTTTTGAAGAAAAAGTCCAGAATTAAACTGTTCATTGAAGAGTATGAATTTAGCATGAAGAAGAGGAGAGGTTACATTGTTGTGAGCAAAGGCATAGAAAAAATGAATATGGTTGAATATGGGAAGATCTGAGGAGGAGTGGAGGCCCCAAGAACATAAGACCATCTGGAAAGGATTAAAGTGTTGTGGGTAGGTGAAGGTAGAAAGCAACAAATCTGAATTTTATTATAAAGACAGAAAACTATTTTTCCAGTAGGTGGCGACATGATGGTAACAAAATAGTGCCTAAACTAACTTGGTTAGGTGTTGACATTCTAACCTTGTTTTAGAAATGTTCACTTGAAGTTACATATGATATGAGTTAAAGGCAGGAAAATCAGAGACCAGGGAGGAGACTAATGTGCTATCAAAATGTTAAGTGTAGGAGGGATAACAGTAGGGCAATGACAGATGCACTTGGAAAGATGAGACTGTTAAGACACAAAGAGAAATAAAGAGTCAGGTGTATAGAAAGAGCAAAGGAGTACAAAGACAACAGATAAAACCAAAGTTGATGTTGAAGAATAAAAAATGACCTAGGATCAATGCTTCCCTTAACAAATCTAATGTCTCCTTTTTTTCCCTCTCCTTTCCCATTGTTACTGATCAAACTACAATATACTTGAGGACAAAGACACCGCTGACAGATTTTGTTTCCCTGGCCCCTCACACAAAACATTAACACAAGACCTCAAACTTTCATAACGTATATGAACTGTTGCATTAACCAATTTGTGGCTGAAAATACAATTAAGCAAGACCCTAAATTTCTGAGTCAAATGAAAATATATTTATTTTTTCATCTGATAAATAATACAAAATTCTCTCAAAATGTTTTTGTGAATCATGAAATTAGAAGAGTTTAACAAGAATATACGTAAATAAAATGGGAGGAAGTCTAAAGTAATAAATGTTTAGTCTTTAAGGAATATCTAAATTCTTTAAAAAATGTACATATTATTAAAATTTACTGCAATTACGTTGTAACCTAAGTGTAAACATTTCTGTAAGACCACAATTATGTTTACCTGAAACATTTTAATAGTAAAAGGTCTATAACCAATTAGGGGAATTAAAAATGAATTTTTTAGAGCAAGATGTCATATTGTAATGGCACAATTACTCTTCTATTATACAAAGAAAGGTTACACTTCTACTTTATTTGTCCATCAAGTGCTGATTAGTATTTCATAAAATTGTGATTTAACAACAACAAAAATTTCACAAGTTTTCTTGGCTTAAAAAGTAGATGAACACCTGTTACCATGTACCCTTGGCTTCTCAGAACTCCTTTTCCTGAAGGACAGGCAGCAACTGCCTGGTTCTGCTAACTACAATACAGGGATTCCTTCTATCTACACAATTTCTTTGCGAAATCTGTTGTTTAAACTGACCTTCAGTTGGAGGATTTGCAGGTTACTTCAGTATAGAAAGCACTTGTTAAATATTATTTGGAAGTGTTCTACCCATCATTGATTTTGAACTTTTTGGATAATAGGTGTCTAACATATCTGAAGGCAAATTAGAAAACTGAGTTTTATAGACCATCAGAATAATTCTATCAGCAACATAAAAGGCAGAAAACCAGAGTTGAAACTTCTTAGAAAGTAAAATGCAGCATTTCTGTTTCCCTGATTTTGATTTAAAAAAGAAAAAGAATGGGAATTCTGGCAATGTCACTACCATTTTAAAGGGCACAAAAGAAAAGATGTAGAGAATACATAGGTGGAGTCAAACGATTATTAATCAGCTGCCTTAATTTCTAAAGAAAGTACATTTTAGAACACATTTCAAGAATTTCTTACATTTTTGAAATGTAAACCAATGAGATAGGAGGCAGTTGTGACAGCTGAAGTAGTTTGGTCCCTGCCACCTATGTGAGAGACCCGAATTAAGTCTCAAACTCCCAGTTATGGCCCTATGGCTATCACAGGCATTTAGAGAGTGAAACAGTAGAGAAGAGGGCTCTCTGTTTCTAAAAAAAAATAATAATAAAAATAAAAAAAGATAACCATAGTTCAATAAACATTTTAAAAGAACTTCATATGTTTGCAAATTCAATATTTTTAAAGGGGTTTATGAAAAAGTCCACTGATCAGATCCTCAAAAAACAAGCTATTTCTTTACTAATAAGTAGAAAATCTAAGAATTTCTACGTGAATACTAAAGTGAAAAAGAAAACAGAAAGCGTGGCATGTTGTGTATTTACAAATATTCTAAGAGTGGTTCCACTGCAAAATCTTTCAGTAGCCATGAAAACAGAAGAGCAAACTGCTAACTTCTATAGCAAAATTCTTACATATTAAATTTCAGCACATACACTAATTGTGATTAAATCTCTTTAAAGGAGCACTCAAATATATATATGGCATATGCAAACTTTCTTTAAAAACATTCAAAGCATTAGTGATCATGCAATATTCTGTTAAAAAAAAATGATACTCTTTCACCATTTGCAGGCCTGTGTATAAGGGTCACTTAAAAGCTTCAGTCATCCTAGTCAGGAATCCTAAAACCTAACACAATTTTTTAAATGAATACTCTGATTACTGAACACACTTGCTCCTTCCCCGACGTTGTTACAAGAGCAATGTAAAGAAAGGTTCTACCCCAGCCAAGACTGAAAATTATTGTAGCCTACAGATCATGTTTTCTCCAATCACCTTCATGTCTTATAATTAATTCTCTAACACATTACCCAGCTTAATTTTCTCCATGGTCATCTTTGTTTTCTTACTTTCCCCTAACCTTTCAGCCAGGTTTATTTTTATTCACTAAAATGCAAGCTCCAGGAGACCATGTCTGTCTTGTTTACCACTGTAACACCCAACACCTAGAACCAGCATAACTGGCATCAATAAGTCGATGGTGAATGAATGGGTAGCATCCCAAAGTTGATCCAGATATTAAGTCCTGTAAAATAGAAAGGCTCCGCCTAATCTGTGAGTGCTACCTAATGGATGAAGAGGTATGGACCATGGACTCCTGATATAGTGCATTAACTTATATAGCCACTTAAGATTTCCTCTAAACTACTACTGTCAGTGTGATTTTCAAAGTTCAAACTGATGACTTTAACCCTTCAGAGATTACATGGGTTCACAAAATCCACAATGATCCAATCCTGTTCAAGGTGTCAACCAAACCCACTCTGTTATATATTCCTCCACACAAGTAGGCATTATACCTCAGCATTACTGGATTCATAATTTTATGAAAAGCCTATGTTATTTTAAACTTAAGTATTAAAAATGACTTTTGGTTTGCCAATTCCCATCCCTAATGAATTATTGAGCTCCAATAAATTCTTAAATACCCAGATAAAGCATCTTCACCTTGTATGAGGTCTTCCCAGAATTTTCCCAATTTACATGAGAAAATGGAGGAAAAGTACATAAGACATGCAGACATCAACACAGTTGAACAAAAGTGGTGATGTGACAGTGACAAGGCACATTATAAAACAGAATGGAATGAACTACCACTACTTGTTGTCTCCCAGAATGCACATTAGGAGGAAGTGCAAATCAGAAGTGGAGATAGAATTCAAACCTAGGCACTCTTGATATGAGATGTGGGTATTCTAACCAACACCTTAACCACTGTGAGAAATGCCTGTGCCTCCTGCCAGGATTTTAAGACTAAGCATGGAGTACATAATAAGCATTCAACAACTATTGACTGAATAAATGAATATACTACTCTATCTGTGCAATTTGAATTTGTGAATATCAATCCCACTTTTAATAAAATATAATATCAGAGTACCAATATTGATATTGATATTGCTTAATGTAACTGACGGACAACTTGTTGGGTTCGTTGTTTCAAATATCAATTATGGATATGGATTTATATTGTAGGCAATGTGTGAGTGACACCAAAACACAGAATTGTAAATCAAACAAGAGATACTATTATAATGTCTTTTGTAAAAGAAATAAATATTCTATTAAGTTGTACTTTTCTCTGGTATATAATCAGCTTTATCTCAAAAGAAGTAGTAAGAAAAAAGTATCAGTTTCTAAAGTGAAATCTGAATCTCAGGGCAACTCAGATAAGATGAATGCTGAATTAACACACATAGTAATTAATCAGAATTTATGTGATATTTATAATATACTAATATCTTAAGTATGCAATCTTTTTATGCTTTCCAAAGTATTCAAATGTCTTTCAGGATACAACACAAGTATCAACTGACAGGGGCTTTAATGAAGCATTTTGGTACTGAATTTCACTGAAGAATTTTAGATAACTAGTCAGCACACAGTCATATTAAAGGCTATTGGTATTTTCAAAAATCATTTTAGATTTGATTTTTCTCAACAATTTTTATCAAAAAAGAAAAAGTTTATATAGTTGTTTTATTTAAACTAACTCTATTTTAAATGGTTCTTTTGTTGTAATAGGCAATAAATCAGAATAAACATTCCTAATCCAGTATCCTAAGAAAACCAAAAGTTCATCAAGATATATAGAGTAAATCATTACAATGTGAATATCATGATCAAAATGCCACTTATGCAATCCTTGTTTTCTTTGACTTTAGAAGTGAAATAAAATCTATCATACTCCTTCTATCCTGGCTCAAGATACTGAACAGATATATTACTGTGTTCAGGGATGTTTTATTATGAATGTAGATTGTATTCTTACTTACATGGCATGCCAATAAAAAGTCAATGTACAAATTTTTTTCAGATATCCTAACTTGATAAATTTGATATAGCAATAAGAAGTCAATTATATCAGTTTCATATTCTTTGGCAAAATAACCACAAATACCACCACCACCATTTGCATTCTCATACAAAAAGATGAACTGCAAAATTATAAATACTTAAACAAAACCCTATAACTAATACATGCAATGCCTCACGTAATACTTATATTGGCTTTCAACAAACCAAGTTTTAAGCCGAGTCATTTATTTCCCAATTTTTCAATAACACAATTTGAATGGTAACTCAGTGGACACAGGTTAACTACTGTTGAAAATGAGTTAAAAATTTTTTTTCAAAACTCTTAACTACAGAAAACACTGACCAATTAGAATGTTTAGGGAGAGGGTATGCTGGCTAAGCTGGAATGCTTCACTCAAGTAAGATAACTTGGTAAGTATTCTATCCCAAAAAATGATCTGGGATCCTTATTGAAGGCTATTATTCTGTATTGTACAGAACACAGAAATCCTGGAAAGAAAAAAAGATTTAAGCTTAATCTTTTGGATAATGGTCCCAGGATAGTCCTTGGGATTGTCATTTGCTTAATTTGTGTAAAAGTAGTGAATAAAATAGGCTGGTTGGCTGGGCTCCAAGTAACTGGAGTTTTGTTTTAACTGAAAGATAGCATTAGTGATTCCTACTAATGTTATATTCTCAGGACTCTCTGCATTCCCCCTCACATAAATGGACAGAATTATTTTTAACTACAAGATCAGTCTGGCCCCAAACTTCCCTAACAGTGAACAGTGTTTAAGTCTTTCAACAAGTGAACAGCTTAATGATTGGGGAGTGGAGTGATAGGTTAGCAGGGAGTTTAGAGCAATTTTTCAGAGTACAATTAAATTTTGAGATTTAGTGCAGTAGCTGCCAATGTAAAATTCATTTCAAACTATTGTTCACAGACTATATTAAAGACAAGGGCCAGCTTGAATATAAATGAGGTATAAAAGAAACATAAAAGGCTGCTATATAAAGCACTTTAAATATTAAATATAAAAGAAATTATATATAAAATATGAACAGAAAAGTTTAAAGTCTAAAATTCTGCAGTTTGACCATGATACAAATGTTTTTTAAGTAACCAGCTTCTTGGACTAAATACACCTAACAATAATAGTAACTATCATTTATTTAACATATACACTATGCCAGAATGGTATTGTGCTCATAACATATAATCTAATTTAAACCTGATAACACTTTTGCAAAGTAGGTACTGCCCGTATTTAATAAAAGGAGAAAATGAGGTTTAACATATAATGACAAATGACAAGAAGAATCAGAGTGTAGGCTCACAAAAGTCTGACTTCAGAATCTAAATTTCCTACAATATCACTTTGATCTCTACAAAACTCAAAGCAGTCAACACTTATTCGACTTCATGGATTCCTTCTACATTGGCAAATTGGTCTACTGGCTAAAATTTATTTGTAACCCTGAAGCCAATATTCACAGATATTTTGCAGTCTTTCCTGGACATGCAAAGTACTGAAAATTGTGGGTGGCCTGACCGACACGTGCACTCCCAGTTGACCAACACAGTAACTCTGCTTTCCTGTTTTAGCTACCATAATGTAAACAAGTGTTCTTTTCACTGTCTTTTTAGGCCTAGGTTTTATGCATTTTTGTACTTTTTGTTGGTGATTTCACTGTTTTGAATGGTCCATAAGTATAACACTGAGAAGTGCTTTCTAGTATACCTAAGAACAAGAAGGCTCAGATATGATTGGGGAAGAAATCATGTGTTTGATAAGCTTTGTTTAAGCAAGATTTATAGTGCTGTTGGGCATGAGTTCAATGTCAATGAGTCAAAATATATGTTAAATGTCTTTAGACACAAATATACGTAAAACAAGGTTATATGCTGATTAGCTGATGAAAATGTTGCCAGCAGGGGCTTGCAGGAACTGAACCCGGTCTTTTCTTTAGGAGCCATGGTTCCAGATTCCTTAATGCACTGTTTGCAGAGATTTCATAGAAAAACTATGGTGAGCAACAAAAATTTACTGTAATCAAACTGGAAGCTTTTCCTCTGAAAAATGTTTACATTGAGAATTCAGTAAAACATTTTCCTTCTGTTATTTCCTTCAAAGATACTATATGATCACACTTTCGCTGGCATCACTCATCTGCTTAAGAAATCCTTTGCTGCCATTCTGTTTAAGGGGTTGCAGTTACATGTATCCAACTAGCTCAGAATATTAATCTCTCTTAAAAGCAATCTGGCTTTCCAGCGTAAAAGTCTAAGGTAATTAAATGTCATGTATTACCAGAGGTCATAAGCACTGTTTCTAAAGATGACTGTTTTCGAAGTTACAGTTTTTTACATTAGGTAGTTACATAATATGAACAGTATGAGCAATAACAGTTAACAACAGAAACAGCAAAAACAGCACAGCAAATCAGAAAAATATAAGCACAAATTGAAACTCTTACCTTTCTTGCCCAAGTCAGAGATTTTATTGGGGGAAAAAAATTACAGTACTTCAAAATTCAAACAAGGACAATTCAGGGTTGAGAAAATGAAAACCTGAAGGAGTCCATTGTCTTCAGTAAAATTTTGAATACAAAACGCAGAGCAGGAAAACAGTTTATGGCCTAATGCACTAGTTTCATGATAAACACACATATATAGTATATCTCCATCAAGTGAAACTTAATCACCTTTTTACAATTTAGAGAGGGAAGGCAGCTTTTAGTATGGTTAAGCCATGTATCATCAATACCATGAAGCTAGCCTATCAGTTGTAATAGCTTCTATAAAATACCACAGTGAGACTGCAATAAGCCTAGAAAATGGGCTACAAATCCCAGCTATGCTCAAGCAAGCAGTGAACCAAAAATAAAAATAGGTAAAACTGAACCAAGAACTAGAGAGCATTCATCAAGATTCATGAATGGTAAGGCAAAGTTCAAAGGCCAAGGTTTTAAAGTGACTTATTGAGGTCTAAGAGACAATCATTATACAAAATAAAATAAAAAAGCATTTATGTAATTCAGAAGAAAATCCATGAATTTCACTCCAAAGACAAAGCACAAAAAAGCTTACTTACAATTACCAAACACCACATTATTGTACCTTTAAATATGCAAAGGTAACGAGACTCAAAGTTGCATTTCATCATTTTTAATCTCTCCAGTGCAGAGAAGCAATCTTTGGAGATGTCAAACATTTCCACTTAATACATTTGTTGAAATCTTTCTGTTTGATATTAACTTCAGGTAAAGGCAATATCAACTTTTAGTTTTCTTTTCCAATCATATTTAAGTTAACCATTAAATGTTGAATTAACAATTGATCCATACAATAATATAAAAATACACATAATAAATCACATTATTTCCATCAATTATTGGAACTTAATAAAAATATTAACGACTTTAATATAACCATTTTGAAGAATTCAAATGGCCTGAACTTAATATAGTTTCTAAATTATACCATAAATAGAAATGTTACATTTTCCCCACTGCTTGGTGAAAATGAACTCATGCAAGTATTTTTGACACAGTGACACATATGGTCTGCCACTCAAAGGCTGTACAAGCAGCTCTCACTTTTAAACATGACAATATAATTCAGGGTCACAAAGTATTTGCAATAATACCAGTTTTCACATGATTTCACTAGCTCTACACCAAAATAATTTTTGATGTGCTTTAGGTATCAGACAAAGCAGATAATTTAAAAGGTAATAGCAAATGATTCTATTAGTGCAGACTAGTTATCACTGTGGCTAGTTTAGAACTAGGATGATTTTTGCAGTACAATGAAAACTATACTATAAAATACAAAGGGTTTGAAATACAGAGCAGATAATCCAAATAAAGAAAACTGAACAAAATACAAACTCTAGCAAAGATTACTGACCTTACCTACTACTAATCTTAGCCCTTATTGAAATACCCTGAGTAAAATGCAAATATTTTAAATAATGCTGGTTACTTAAGACTTCTCTAAAAATGAATCATAAATGTTAATGCATCAGCTTTTTATTTACAACAGTTAGATAAGCAAAACTTCATTCTTAACCATCACAGTATAAACATTAAGGTATACTTAGGTTAGGTCTGGAAGTTTTCAATTATTTAGCTTTTGTAAGCATTTTGGCAAAGCAAGTAATACATAAATGGATTCAATTAAAAAACCATAAAAGTGAAAAATATATAAAATGTACAGTAGTTTCTATCCACCCTGGGCCAACCTAGATCCCTTGAAAGCCTCCTCACTCAGGTTCACTTCTGACTAAAAAGGAAGAATACCAGTCCTCCAGCAAAAACAGCCCCATCTTTTCATCAAAGAGGCTCTCACTTCAATGATATTCCTCCAGGGAAGAGGACAGGAGCCAGGTTCCCTCGAATGTCATTCCCCAGATGTTCAAAACGTAACTAATTTATTAGCATTAGAAGATTTTGTTTATAGGGGAATCTCACTGGTCCAGTTTGTAGCCTACAAAAAAATGGATTATTTTTAAGTATAACATTAGAAAATGAATAAAGGATGAGGATGTGGCTTTTATTCCATAGAAATGGAAACATATCCAAACATGACAATTCAACAAAAAAGCATGCCTACCGTTGAAGATGGAGTCCCTCCAGATTTTTTCATATTCTTTGAAGGCATTCCATGAAGGCGACTGAGTCTAGCCTGGAAACCTGGGAAATCAAAATATTCAATGTAGAAGGTTCTATGATCATTGGAGCATAGAAGATTCTATCAGTAGAGAATTAAAAAGTTGGTGCTAGGGGTAAACAGCATGAATATTACTGAGGAAAATACAAAATTCACACCTAAAAGAATGAAGCAAATGCCTAGCAGGGTTCCAATGCAGTCATTACTTTACTTTCTAGTCTCTTAAACCCTAGAGTAACATGTAGGTGGCTTTTTTTTCTCAATTCACTTTCCTATCATTGCAACATTTTCACAATGGGCCTAGAACAAAAGCAACTCAATATTTTCTCATCATTTGAAGGCATGATAAATATAGCTGAATTAGTGCCCACGTGTTTCTTTGTGTTTAATATCCACTTTATGTTTAATTTGCATTTTAGCCTCTCCTCTTCCAATGAACTTTCGTAGATTGACCAAAAATCCTTTGTACCCACTAATTAGACTGTGCTACTTACCTCTTCGGCTTGAATGCGACATAAGGGGGAAAGAACCAGTTAAGATACTTTCAAAGACGGGATCTGGTAAATTTTTGTCTAGTTCTGAAGGATCTTCCTTTTCCCACCAGGGAATGACTCCAGTGATGCCACATGCTCCACCTGATTCCTTTTCATAGAACCAGTCACTCTGCTCATCATCACCTGTGAAGACAGAAGGCCCCTGGACTAAAAATTCAGTCTTATCACCTAAATATACAATTAGGGCTATTATATAATAAAAAATATAAGATGGCAGTTAAATCTAGATTTCAGGTAAAAGATTAACTTTTAATGTGAGTATGTTGTCTTGTACTATATTTTTAATATAAATATGTCTAAACACTGCATGGGACACATTTATACTACAAGATTATGTCTTATTTATCTATATTTCAAATTTAACTGGTGATACTGTATTCTATCAACTATATATATATATAACATAGTATATATATATATATATATATATATACCTTTTATACATACATATATACAAGTATATATATATACACTATATGTTATATATAGATATATGTATTCTATATACATGTATTATATATATAATATATATAATATAGTATATATAGTGTGTGTATATATATATACACACACTATAGTATATATAGTGTATATATAGTTGATAGAATACAGGATCACCAAACATATATATATATACATATATATATATATATATGTTATCTATAAAGAAAGCTTTTTACACTATACCACAGCTGAAATAAATGTTCTCTAATATTACAATAAGCATTGCCATCAACAAAAACAAAATATTATATTTTAGAACCAATTAAAATGCTAAGTTAATCCTTTGACAATAACTATAGGGAAATCCATTTAAGGCACTACCCATTCTGCATTAAAAGAAAATGTGCCTTAATCTCCTACTGGGAATTAAAAGGTATAAAACCATGGAACCTGTTCTTTAAGGCTGATAATGGTATATAATTAGCGTAATTTCATGATTTCTATGGATTATAAATGGGAAAACAGTCATGAACAGATGTGAACAAATGAAATTAATCTAATTAAGTTCATTAAGAAATAGCCTTGGAAAACTTGATTTTAAATGAAAAATGACAATACACAGAGTTTATAAAGAAAATATAACAAACTATTATAAGTGAGGTGTTTTTAAAACACAACACTATTCATTAATTTTGGTTTCTGGGAACATCCATGAATAACCATGAGACAATTTTAAAGGTCAATTTAAAACCCAGTATGAAGTGGTCTTTAGTGATTACCAATATTTTTTAAAAAAAGGAAAATAAAGAGCTGTATAAATGGAAAATAAGGCAGAAGGCTTTTCAAAATAACATCAATTAGCACTTTGAATATGATCTGAGATTCATTAAAGTCTTCCTGCTGTGATTTTTTTTTTAAAGAATTAATTTTATTTATTTGAATGGTAGAGTTACAGAGAGACAGACAGACAGAGAGAGAGAGAAAGACAGAGAGAGTCTTCTAACTGCTAGTTCACTCCTTAAATGGCTGCAATAGTCAGGGCTGGCCCAGTCTGAACCCTGGAACCTAGAACTCCATCTAGGTCTCCAATGTGAGTTAAAGGGGCCCAAGCACTTGCAACATTGTCTGCTGCTTTTCCAGGCCCATTAGCAGGGAGCTAGATCAGAAGTGGAACAGCCAGCACTTAAACTGGTGCTTATATGGAATGGCAGCATCACAGGTAGAAGCTTCTTAACCTATTATGCCACAGCATTAGCCCTTTTCTTTTGATTCTTAGAAGGTACCACCAATTCTGGGTTCTAAGACAGTCACCACACTTTTTCTCTTTAAACAAAGTTTTCTCATCTTGAAACTCTCTTACTATAATCATTTTTAAGGGCAAAGTTAAAAAAATAAAAACCTAAAGATTCAATAGAAAAAATGATTTTATGAAAAACAGTTGTATTTTAAATGAAAAGGAAATAACAAAAGCATTTAGAAAACTAGAATCAATAGCACATTTCAACTGAGGACTAAAATCTTATTTTCATAAAAAGTAGAATTCACAGAACTTATTATCAATACTTACACTGTGTTATATTTAAAGTATCACAAATCAGATTTGAGCACAAGAAAATATAGAAAGTAACTTGAAATTGTATACCCTAGATTAAATTCCTACTGATACATTATTAAGAAAAAAGGAAGCTATTTTACTATTGATGTGATAGATAATTTTATTCTTTTTTAAAAGATATTTATTTATTTGAAAGGCAGAGTTACAGAGAGAAAGAGGGAGCGACAGAGAGACAAAGAGATCTTCTATCTGCTGGTTCATTCCCCAAATGGCCACAATGGTTAGGGCTGGACCAGGCCAAAGCCAGGAGCCTGGAATTCTATCTAGGTCTTGCACATGGGTGGTAGGGGCCCAACCACTTGGGCTATCTTCCACTGCTCTCTTAGGTGCATTAGCAGGGAGCTGGATCAGAAGTGGGGCAGCCTGAACTCCAACCGATGCCCATACAAGATGCTTGGTCAGAGGCAGTGGCTTAACCCACTGTGCCACAACGCAGGCCTTGTAACTTTGTTCTTAACAGAGAAATTAAACAGCTGTTCATGAAGAACTTGAATATGGAGTTAGACAAAATGAAACTCTAGTGTTTTGCAGTAATGGAGAATTTACATCAACTCTATTAGCATAGGTTTTCTTACTTTAACAATTGGGAATCTCAAGATTTTTAAAGAATTAAATAGGAACTTAGAGCAAGTTAAATGCAAGAAAAGTACTTGGCACTATGAAACACAGTCAGCTCACAATAAATGCTAGTACAACATTCTAAACCACTCAGTGCTTTTCAGAGATTGAGAGTTGGTCAAAAATTATTTTTTAAAAATTTTTTTCATTTCATGTCATTACCAGTATCAACATTTATAATATATTGGGAATAAAGGCCTTTGTTTTATTAGAATTTAGGAATGTTATCAAAGTGGTTAAGCTTACTTAAGTATGTTGCCAGATTCTAGCATATATAAGTAAAATCACAACTTCTAAAAGACTACAAACTTAAAATAGTTATATACATATTTATCTAAAATATGGTTTATAGATAAGCAAAAAAAGAATGATTATTTTATTTACATTACTCTTACTGGAAGAGTAAAAGATTCTCAGAAAAAAATATAGACAGCTATTATGTTGTTCTTTTTTTGTAACATAATTAAATAATTTATACTTTAAACTATATACACAAACATATATACATACACACACACACACATATATGTACATATAGTTATTTCCTTTGAATTTACTAATGTCCTGTAAGGTATTATTAAGAAATGAAGATATCATTTGGAATAAGTACTTATATGTATTAGCTTAATTTCATGATCTCTATAGAATATGAAAGTTAAACAATCATAAGCAGATGTGAATAAATGACATTAATCCAATTAAGAATTAAACCTGCCCCTTTACTAAAATTTTCATATTTTTCATAGCTTCAAAGTTTGGCCAATTTAAGATGTGAAAATCTTCCAGGAAGTCTCAAAGATGGAAAACATTTAAGATGTAAGACATTTCTATTTCATAGTGTACAGTACTGAGTTTATAAAAATCATTTAATTATAAACTGGATAGAATGAATTAATTTCACAGCTGAATAAAAACTATGACTTGCAATTGCACCTTTATGAATGCTTTAACAGTATGAAATACGTTTGGAATCAGGTGGAGAATGTCTTTTGAACTTGCCCTAAGAGTCCAAATTGAAAAGACAAGTATGAAAAGCTTTCTCCAAGAGGATAATCCATATGACTAGCTTTTGTAGGTAATCAATCTCTTTAAGTAAGGGAGACAGGGCATTTTCCACAGCAGGTTAAAAACCAACAGTAATACCAAACTCCACTCCACTAAGTAGCATGTGTAAGCTACACAGATTGCAGTTATTAACTTATGAAATAACCAATTTTAAGTGCAACTTAAAAACAAGAACTTTTCCCAAAGAGAGAAAAGAGGCATTTCAATACCTTGTCTTCCCTCATCATTGGTAAATAAACCAGCATCAGTGCTGCTGAGACTGCTGGAATCACTGTAATAAGGAAAAAGAAAGAAACAGATCAAAAGAACAATTGATCTCTCAGTCGTAAAATTTTAAAGAGACATGGCAGCTCAGAGATGGAACTTAAGCCTGACAAAGATCTGAAAGAAAATGATTCTTTTTAATCAAACTGCAAATATCCTGGTTCCATTAACTACAGAGCATATTATTTTTGGCACATAAAACCACAGGAATCTAATGGGACCCTGACAGTAAGCCAGATGTGACTGCAAGAGGTGCTGACACAATTGATGCATTTTATTATCTGCTTTCATCAAATGCTCACTGCTCCTCTCTTATGCCATGCAATTCAGCTTGAGCCTGAAACACCACTGCTCAATAAAATGGGAAAAGTCTCAATCAAAAACAGGCTAAGCCTTTCTTCAGCACATGAAATACAACAGCCTGGGATGAATTACTTTTCATAACCATGTTTCCAAATATTCTGGAAATGACATTACTTAAAAATTCACAACTCTATTACTCTGAAAGGAAGAAAAAAGTTTACAACAGTGGCAATCCATAAAATCAGTTGAGGTCACTCTGAATACAAAAAAAAAAAATAAGTATTAAGGAGGGTACGTACAAAATAACATAGGTTCTCATCACTTCCATAAATGTTTGGGAGTACCATACAGTTGAATTTAACATACAAATGAAAACAATTAGCAGATATTTGACTAACACAAACAACATGACACTATTAGTTCTAGCAGAAGCAATGCTTACATGATAGTACTTACATTGTTTACATAATAGAATACATAAGTTAAAACACCAAGAACCAGGTTATATAATGAGAGGTTTGGCTTCTGAATAAAATTAAATGATAGTCTTCAAAAATTGTCATGAACATTCTTTTTACTGTAATTCTTAATTTTAACCAATCAGGATATCTCCCTAAGTGATTTTTTTTTAAATTAAAATGTTTTCTATTAACATGTAGAACTCAAACTTGGCTTACTTAGAAAAGCATATTGAAATGTCTAAAATGAGACATTTAAAATCATAGATTAGATTAAATCCAAATACATTTTCACAAGATATTTTAGTTTTTATTTGATTTTCTAAAAATAAATAAGTGGCAGACATTTGGAGTAGCAGTTATGACGATTCTTGGGATGCCTGCATCCCTATAACAGAGTCTGGTCCAAGTCCTAGCTTCTCTGCTTCAGATCCAGCTTCCTGCTAATGCTATATTTTCTGTACTATGATTTTCTAAACTGAATTTAGATTTACCCCGTCTACTCTTCTACACAGAAGCAGATTAATCTCTTCAAAATATAATTGGTCAATTAAAAGCAATGTGATATCCTGGAATGGAAAAAGGACACTAAATAAAAGGAAAGGAAATTATAATCAACTATAGTCTTTACCTAAAAATGTTTCCCTATTGGTTCATTGTGACAGGTGTACTAGAGTAATGAACAAAACTTATCGCTGGGAAACTGTATGTAGGGTACATGGGAATATAAGCACACTCTACAAAGTTTTTACAACTTTTCTATAAATGTAAAACTAATCCAAAAGAAAGAAGTTTATAATACACACACACACACACTGTAAGAAACACAATGTTCTATTTAAAAGTTTAAAATCCTTCCTTATTGGATTGATTTCAGGACCTTCCATAGGTAGGCTTCCATCCAAGTTCTTCCCATCTCTGATCCTTTGTTTTCTCTGAGAGGTATACCTGTCTCCTCTTTTCTCTCCACATGTTCTCTCTCTGAAAGACAGGAGGGGTCTTCAAAAAGTTCATGACAAATGTACATTATGATAAACTATGCATGGATTTCAAAACTTTTTACACATCAAAATAAAAATTTTTTAATTCCATTTTCATGAACTTTTTGAAATACCCTTGTATAAGAATATCAGAATTCCCTGGTCTTTGTCTTGCTTTCAGGCATGTTTACACTTACTTGTATGTATACCCAAACATGTTTCCTATCTACATTTCACCTCACTAATACCTATTCAGCTGCTCCATGTTCATCATTAGTTCCAAATCCCAAAGGTGCTTTCAAATATTTTTCTTCCTTTACTGTCAAGGCCATAATTTGTCTTCCAATTAAAGATAGACTTGAGGTCAGTGAAAGGTAAATAAAACGTTCCTGTTACCTTTATGTTATCTTGATAAAATGTATATCTAAATACTTTTTCACTGCTAAAAGTTCTTCATTGACTTCAATCTGTTTATAGGATAAAATCCAAACTACTGAACATGTAAATAGGCCTTCAAGAAATGCTTAGTGCTCTAGTCTCAATTGCATTAATCAAATACATCACTAATACATCACATTTGTTTCATAATCCATGTCTTTACACAAGCTCTTTCCTATACCTAGGAACACTATTCCCTCTGTCCTCTTTACTCTCCAATCTCTGAATAAGTCTTAGTTCTTACACAGCTCCTTTAAGAAGTCTTCCCTAAACAACACCTTCCACTCATTATAATTCATTATCATCTCTACAAGGATGCTAAGGACAAGACTCTTAGTCCAGGAACCACCAGTGATTCATAAATATTAGTCAATCAAATGTTTCTTAACTCTAACACACACACACACACACACACGCTATGCAGCTGTTCTTATTTATAAATCAGTTCCAATGAAATAGAGGAGTATAGATTTTTATACTAGGAAAACTTTGGAAATATTTGTAAAACAAAACAGACTTATGAAGAAAATACCTTCAGTATTAGGCATTCTTCCCATGAAAGAATTTATACATACCTCTTCAGTGACAACAGTTAATGTCTATAGATGCATTTAAAATCTGAGAGAAATATTTTTAGAATGTTTTTAACTATGAAAACATCCTCTTTGAAAAACAGTACCTGGGTTGTCATCTGCTGGGGAGCCTGATTATCCTAGTAGATACTAAAATATTTTTTACAATGAAAAGAAATGAATCACAAGAGTTTCACCTCATTTCTCTTCCAGAGTAGCTGTCCTTAGAAGCAGATCAATAACAGGCAGACAATAAAAAAAAAAGGGGGGGGGGGGGGGTTGCATAATCAATCCAAAAAGCAGGGGATCTAACTGTGAATAATCCAGAATTGAATATTTTATCTCCACTGCCACACTCTCCCTCCCAGCAATAGAGCAAGATAATTACTTTTAAGTCAGGATATGTGGTCCTAAGTCACAATGGCCCAACAATAACATACAAATAATTTTCAGTGTATATTAAAATGACAATCTTCTTAGAAGGAAAGAACAGTATAAATTTTTCAAAGCCTTTTCAAAACTTGTTTTTACTTTGTGTGATCTTTACTTCTTCAGGAAAATTATACAGATTGAAAACAGTGGCTAATTAAAGGATTATTCGATATGGTCTTCTACCAGGTCCTAATCATGTCCGAATCATATTTACAAAAAAAAGAAAAAAAAATGCAATCTACATGATTAAATGATCACAACTCTCCAAATTAAAAATCAAATACTCTTTCCCAGACCATATTTGAGGTGTGTTCTTTTTGGTTCACAGCATGGTATTTGGTTTTTAAGTATACACACGAAAAAGGCTGAATTGTATCAACTCCTTCTCACTTTCTCCAAGTAAGCATTCCTTCTATGTGAAAACAAAAATAATCACTTACCTTTTGATGTTGTCAGGAGTTCTTAAAATCATCACTGTGTTACACCTGCCTCCTAGAATAGATTAGACTAACTGCCAAAGGACTGTTGCTTCTTCCATTTTACTAATGACAAAACTAGTTGTTTCCAAACCATAAATTTGATTATATAGTTCATAAGTGATCAGAATTCCTAGCAAGCTACAGACTTCTATAAACAAAAACCCACGTATGTTGATTGGGTATAAATTTTGATTGTCAGGAATTAGACTATCTATCAATTGAGGCACTCTAAAAAGCACCAAAGGCTAAAGCTCTTTAACAAATAAATAATAGTTATTCAATTCGAAGAGCTACAAATGCACGGTTATTCAAAAGTACGTTCTTTCTCACTGAAAATTCATTTCCTTTTCTTTTTGTAGCTGAAAATTAAGTCATTATAACACAATCAAAAGATTGTTTAAATCAAATAAGCAATTTTGCTTTGTGGTAAACTTCATAAATTATAAGGAAGTATAGCTATAGTTAAACAGTAATATCACTACCATTATTACAATTTATAATAATTTTAAAATAGATTTAATTAAAATATAAAACACATTCAAAGACAAACTTTGGAGACAAGTATTTTTATATTTACAGAATATAAAAGTCACCTTTCACTCATGAGCTCATCTGAGACTTTTTGTTCTTCATATTCCATTTTGTCCTTATTGGTCTGGTTTACTTCCTCATTTTCTAAAACCACTCCTTCATCTTGGTTTTTTGGTCCTTGTCTAATTATTTTCAACTTCCTTTTTTTGACTTTGTTCTTGGTGAATTCTTGATACTGGTAAGCTCTATCATTGTCCATGTCTTGATCTCTGCAACCTTCAGGGGGCTGGGTCATTGTCCGTTTGTTAGAGATGTCCTGTGGGAGATCTACTGCCATGCGTTTTACCTTTCTCCTCCTGCGAAGAGTTCTGTTCCCAAGGTTGTCCACAGCAAAATCGGACTCATGCCACAGAGGTCTTTTCCCTCGAACATTATTATTTAGGTTTGATGATGGTCTGCGCTTTGCCACTAACATCTGGTCATCAGAGTCACTATGATCTTTTTTATTATTATTGTGATTATCTCTATAGTCCTTGCTCGGTTCTTCTACACTAGAATCAGAGCCTTCACTTAAACAGTGACCAGTCTCCCACGAGTGATGAACATTGTAAGACCTCCGCTTTCTACCTCTCCTTTTCCTTGCCTGGCGTTTCAGAGGGCAAGAAATACTTCGAGAATGATCTCCTGTTTCAGCAAATCCACCTCGGGCTTGCTCTGAGCTCTCTTCCAATGCTGAGACAAGATCATGAACCAGTTCTTCCATGGTTCTGCTGAAATGCCTAGATTTTTCAGAGAGAAAAACAAAGTCACTCTCAACCATATTAATCTAGTGTTCTATGGCAGATAATTCACTCTAAATTTGACTAAGTTAATATTCATTATAAAATGTTTAAAAGCTACTTAATTCTCCTATCCAAGCTATTGCAGTTTCAGATATTTAGGTTCATTTTTTAGCCTCTTTTTGTTAACGTTCTTATAATAGACATAGTAATTCATTAAAAACAGAGTGTAATGGCAATGGAAGATTCTGGTATTTCTATATTTTACTGTGTAATTACACAAAAGTTTTCTGTTTAAATCACTATTCTCCAGACTTCTGTCCATTTTCTAGAGCCAATTTTCCTACAGCAAACATAGAACTTTCTCAAGTTCATCCCCACACATTAATTTCTAGGTGGAAAAAGGAAGCACGAAATGCTTTGTTCACCACTCTACCCAATCACTGCCGAAAGAGGCAGACAGAAAAAGAGACAGGTCCTTTCAATATTTATAACCTATGTGAAAAGAAAGTTTAACCAAATGCTAGGCATATGTTTAAGTCACATTAATCTCATAACCCAGTGAAACAAGCTATCTCCATACTCAAATAGGAGCCTCTGGGCTACAGGGGCCCATCATTAATTCATTCTGAAGTATTCTTGGATCTTTCAGCTTCCCTGAGAGCAATGAACCACACTGTTAGTGAGAAAATGACCTAGTAGTCAGCAAAGATAAGCACTGGCACTCTTTGGAAACTTTTATACATTATATTAATTCTTTCCAAATCTAAAATTAGTTAGTGTAATATACAGCTGAAGCGTATCACCTTTTTTTTTAAATATTGCAGGTAATTCAGATATGTACTTATATAGGCAATCATTTTTCAGGTTGAGCTCTAGAGGAACCTAGGGATCAAAATATTCTGAATAGTTCTGTAGAAGCCCATTTAATATTTTTTTTTTTTTTTGGACAGGCAGAGTTAGATAGTGAGAGAGAGAGAGAGAGAGAGAGAGAGAGAAAGGTCTTCCTTCCATTGGTTCACCCCACAAAAGGCTTATACGGCCGGCGCACTGTGCAGATCCGAAGCCAGGAGCCAGGTGCAAGGCCCAAGCACTTGAGCCATCCTACACTGCCCTCCCGGGCCACAGCAGAGAGCTGGACTGGAAGAGGAGCAACTGGGACTAGAACCCAGGGTGCCGGTCCCAGGTAGAGGATTAGCCTAGTGAGCCATGGCGCCAGCCAAAGCTCATTTAATTTCTAGAGTTTATTGCAGAGCTAGGTCTACTTCACTAAAAGGGCCACAAAATAATTATCTTAGCCTCTGCAGCACATTAGGTCTCTCACAACTACTCAACTTGTCATTGTCATGCAAAACAGCCATAAGCAACCCATGAGTGAATGGATATGGCTGTATTCTAATGAAATTTTACTTATAAAATCAGGTGATGGACTGGGCATTTGGTCTAAGTGGTAAAAAACCCAGTTAAGATGCCTCTGTCCTATATCCAAGTGCCTGGTTTCCATCCCTGGCTCCAGCTCCTATTTCCAGCTGGGAGCAATGACTCAGATGACTGAGTTTCTACCACCCAGATAGGAAACCAATATTGAGTTTCTAGTTCCCTGGCCCAGAGCTGCTGTGAGCACTAGGCTAATGAACAAGCAGAGGGAACTCTCAAATAAGTAAAAAAAAAAAAAAAAAGAGAGAGAGAGAAAGGCAAATGGAATAAAGACATCAGTATGTACACACACACAAACATATAATCAATCAAACAGGTGACAATGGCTGGCTATAGTTTGGCAACACTTGCTCTATTTAAGCTCTAGTCACCTAGCATTGAATTTCAAGTTTTTGCAAGTTCCTTATGATAGCTTCCAATTTTTTTAAATTTTAATAACTCCAAAACAAACATATTTTGTAATCCAAATGGCTTTAGAACTTAGGATACACACATACAGCTTCTAATACTTGATTACTTAATATTTACATCTATGTAAAAACCCAACTTATATGTATTATACTGTTTTGAATAGACAATGAGGTCAGTATGACTCATGAAACTGAACTGAGCTGAAAGAACCAAACTTGTAGTGATGAGTAAAATAAGCAAACAGTTATGTAATATGGAATTGCCTTTCAGTTTGTATTCTCAAGATCTAATCCTTGGAATTCAGAATTTATAAACAAAAATGTTAATATGAATAAAGATCTTAAAAAAATAATAGTGATGCAAACATATATTTTAAACAACCTCTGGAAAGCTGCTAAGATTTCTTTTCCCCTTAATAATGGTTATTTATATAACTAGCTTCAGAACATTGCATTAAGAGAAATATGCATCACACAACACCTAGAAAGGCTACAACTTTGAATACATTGGTAAGCCAAAAAAATCTATCTTCCACTATATATATCTTAATAATTACTTGTATATTAGCCCTAAATGCAAAAAAATGTTTTGCTTATTTTTCTTTTAATGCTCTTTGGGAGAAATATAATATGAAATATGTATTATGTCTGAATATAATGCGATACCTTGAAAAAAATTCAGTTGAAGTCAGTTTCACATGGCTTCATTTTAACAAGGGTCCTCTCTCTAAACAAAGATTTTGTATCAACTCATATGAGAATAACTTACTTTTTTGAAGATAGTTTTCTTATCAATGGCTAAATGACTACTTTGAAGTATGAAAACATAAAATTAAACCAATATGTGAACACATAATTAAAACTGTAGTTTATTTTGGAAGTTACAATTTAGTGTTTTATTTTAGAAGAGAAAACCTTGTGGTCTCTACATCAGATAAAGATAAGAATATCTGATTTAATGAATTGAAATCTGATACTTCTCAATTTTGCTTAAAAACTAATACAGTCTAATAACCAATAATACTACTAATAAGGAAATAAAAATTCTTGTAGAATTTGACTACAATTGTTTCACCTTATTTGATGTTATATTGTTTCTCTCAAGAAAAATGTTTTTAATAATATTTTAACTAGAATTCAATTTATTTCATGTCACTCAAATAATCAATTAAAAATTTACCTCTAAAAGCTTTAGTCAAAAACAAAAACAAAAACAAAAATCTCATATGGGTGCTTTTCAAAGTTCAAAACACCTTTTCCCCTTCAGTTTCAAATAATTAGATTCTTCAGAAAGTCAATCCCAACTAAAATCCCTGTTAATACTAAAGTCGGTTAATGTCAAGCTGCTTCACTAACTTCTCCCAGATAAAACTGACATCAACTGGTCTTTCAGAAACGAAGTTATTAAATGAATAAGAGATCATTCATGATCAGTAGGATGCTTTACTTCCTATGTTTTGACAATCCTAATGAAACATCAAAAGAAGCTCATTGTATTAAAACACTTCATTTTATTTTCTTAAGAACTTTCCTACTGGAGATGAAGCCTAGAAATACATAATTTTCCACAAATCTGTCCTCATAAACATCCACAGATTTAAAGTCTGAATTAAAATAAATTCAGTGAACGTATTACATGATCAACTTAAATTTTTTTGTATTTATATTTGTATTTCTCTTATGCTGGTATTCATAAAGAAACACAATGTTTTGGGATCAGTTAGCATTGTATATAATGTCTAACACAATAATTCCGTAACATTACTGATGAAAGAAAACAAACCTTTTCAGTAAACGGTTATAAGGCTTGCCACCAAACCATGGTGAGAAGAGCAAAAGCTCCAATGACTGGGATTGAACTGGAGGTGCTACTGGCAGCTGCTATTTTGCCACCTTTGTCACTGCAGGAACACCCAGGCAACTTGCTGAAAACAAAACCTTGACTGTCTTTAAAGAAAAATATTTCTACTTTCCAAATTAGTGATTAAATAAGGAAGACCATCCTTTTGACTTTTTGGGTACTTCATTCAGTGGCTTGAAAAGTAATCAAAGCTTCTTTCCTACTTCCCTCCATTTGCTTTCAGAATGTAAGCTATTGAATAAAATTAAAATAAAGTCAGAGTTGAAAACTAATGTTTAGAATTTAACAAGTAATCCATTCTAATTTTTGTCAACATGCATATATTCAAATGCATTCAGACAAGTTTAGGAAGTAGAATATGAGTCTTATTTATTGCTGATACATCATACCCAATAAATATTTATTGATTATAAATTCTGAAGTCCTAAAATGAGAACAGAGACAACTGAATATTAACTTAAAGTGCCTAGCATATTACTTGAAATATAACAGATGTTTATTAAAAAGTCTGTTGAGCAAGTCAATGAATTACTAAATGAATAACTAGTAACAGAAGAAAATCTGATCACTAGAAATTGATACCCCAGATTTTAATTTTTCTGACACATTAGTAAGTCAGACATTTTAAGTTATCAGTTAGATAAATGTGAAGTTTTAGGAAAATTATCAAAGCTGGTTGAAAGGTTTCTAGCTTCACAAAATAAGAATGATAGGAACTACAACAAAGTTATGACTATCTTAGAGGTTGAAAAAGAAACCCAAGTGAAATAAATTTGAAAGTATTAAATTGAGGCCGGCGCTGCGGCTCACTAGGCTAATCCTCCGCCTTGTGGCGCCGGCACACCGGGTTCTAGTCCCGGTCGGGGCACCGATCCTGTCCCGGTTGCCCCTCTTCCAGGCCAGCTCTCTGCTGTGGCCAGGGAGTGCAGTGGAGGATGGCCCAAGTGCTTGGGCCCTGCACCCCTTGGGAGACCAGGAGAAGCACCTGGCTCCTGCCATCAAATCAGCGCGGTGCACTGGCCGCAGCGCGCCTACTGCGGCGGCCATTGGAGGGTGAACCAATGGCAAAAGGAAGACCTTTCTCTCTGTCTCTCTCTCTCACTGTCCACTCTGCCTGTCAAAAATTAAAAAAAAAAAAAAAAAAGAAAGTATAAAATTGAGTTCAAGACCACAAAACACAAAAACCAGCTAATCGTACGTCTTTTACTGAGCAGTTTTCCAGATCTATGGAAAATCAAAATAATGGAATAGGAATGAAACTGCAGAAACAAAGTTCCAGAATCAACATAGTTTATTTTGATGACTTTTTTAAGACAAGCAAAATCATATAACACAACTATGGAACACAGCTTAATAAAGAAATCACCTACATGTCCATTTGGTGCCTAAAAATTAAAAAAACAATCTCCACCTTGAAGAAAAAAATTAAAAAGTTAAACTAGAAGTTAGAGATCCTAGGTTGGTTAACAAATGTGGTCATAGTAGACATATTCTTTGTCATATTGTATTATGCAGACACATAGGTAGTATACCCGGATGTTTAAGAATATTCTTTAGGTATACTGGAATGCTGCAAACATGATGGTTAGGCAAGTTATTTAAACTAATTTTGCCTCTGTGTTAGCTTATCTAAAAATGCAATGAATAATATACTAAGTCAAAAGATTTACATGAGATGATGTTGTATGTAAAATCTGGCACCAAATAAGTACTCGGAGGCAACCTCAGAGACCCTAGGGTTTCATTACCAGAATGGTATTGTAAATGTTTATACTCAATGATTGAAAAGGAAATTCCCATTAAGAAATTGTGAATGATTAGACAGTTGTACAGATAAATATTCATTTGGCAAATCAGGTATGATTTTAAGCATTTCATTCAAAAGTACAAAGTGTAGGTACTTGATACAGTCTGGTGCCATAATACAGAACAACTTGTATGCCAACCTGTGAAAACAGTTTAGGTTCTGCAAAAGAGAACTGAAAGAGACTTGTCTAAATTATACTAAGGTAACTGACCATGATTTCGTTAGAAGGGAGAAGGTAGATTATTTAAGAGAGCCATACTTTTAAATAAAATAGCCATCTATCCTACAAATCAATATCACCATAGCAGGAGCAGACCAACCTACATAACACATTTTGTCTCTCTCTGTTACCACAACATTGAATTTTGAAAGATTAAGAAAAGTATCCCTGAAAGGAAACTCTGGGATGATGTAAATAGCATTTATCTTGTTATGTGTGGCAGTTACCTACATACAACTGCCAAAACCAATAAAATGAAGTACTTAGCAATTGTGGATTTTATTTTATGCTAGCTACACCTTTCAAAAATGGTTCATTAAAAGTGCTCCCTATATTTCTCACTGAAAAAGGTGAGATTTAAAAGTAGTATAACCAATCCTACATTCTTTATAAAAGGAACAACTTATCTGATCCATCTCAATATTTGGGTAAGATACTCCTTTAACTCCTCAGTGGCAGCCGATGCAAAAGAACTTCTCTGAGATCACAGACTACTAAAATTCCCTATCTTCCATTTTCTGAAGGACCCCTTAGGAATGGATAGGCATTTTTAAGCAGCATTTCTTTTACTTGTTGATCAACACTTTTTGGTTCAAGATATTCAGTGAGGGAATTTGCTTGTTTGTTTTGCTGCTTGTCTTGTGTATACTTGGGAGGGAAAGGTCTTGGGAGGAAAACACAACAGGCATTATAGTTTTCAACTGGAAATCCAATATCTTCTAAAATGTGTAGGGCAACTCTGAACAAGTCATTGAAGTATTCTGCACCTACCATATGCTGGTATCACAAGGCTGTCATAAGGATACAGTGTGTGAGAGCACTTTGAGAAATCGAAGCAGTCTCTCATCCTAAAGGGTCACTGCTGATATGACAGTATAGACAGAGTCAAACCCCAATCAAATCCTGGTGTAGTCTAAGCACACCCAAATACAACTAATTTATACTATAAAGGAACGTTGAAGATGATGGAAACACGCAGCTTACTCCCTCTTCAAAAAAATAAACAAATAAAAAGGCAATGCCTCTTCTAGTACTAAACTTTCAGAACTCTAGATTTCTGGGATTTGGTCCTTAGTACAATCTGAAAAATTTTAAAAGAGGGTTGGGGAAGAGGGTCTGGATTAGGATACATGGCTCCTGTCCCTAGTCTTGTCAACAGTCAAGAGCTCCTATGGTATAGAATGCTTCACTCCTAAATTATCCTAAACGTCAGGCAAGCAATCAGGCAGCCTTTACTGTATTTCTTCAACGCCTCCCTCAGCCCGCGTCCTTACAAGTGAGAGCCAGGCCTCGATGTCTTCAGATCATCCATCACAACTCCCTCCCCCTTCCATTCCTGGTCCAGCGGCCTCAGGCCATCACCCCCTTTCCTGATCTCCCATCCCCAGAGCCGCCAGCCTCACCAGCTGTTCCCGGCGGCTGGAGATCCGATCGGTTGGCGCCCGGTGGCCCCGAACATTAACGACACCCAGGAGCCTAGCCTCGAGGCTCAGGCCCGAGAAAAGACTCCAACTACTACAGCACCGGCGACTTCCAAAGAGCAGTTCAGCATTTTGAGAGGAGCTTCCGGAAGCCGACTGCAGGCGGAAACCGGATGCCCGGAGCAACCATTAGGTCTTCTCCCTTCGCCGCTTTCCTTTCCTTGTAATCGCTTCCTTATAGTCACAGAAGAGAAAAAGACAAGTCAATGAAATGTTTTTCGACCCCACGATTTCTTCATTCTCTTTTTAGTCCCCTTAAAGCCGAAACAGTGTGAAAGAAAAGAAGAGCGAACGAAAAGTCACCCCCCCGCAGGAACTGGCCTATGGTGCCGCCCGGTTGCCATGGAGACCGGTAGTAACACCAGTTGTAAACCGGGGGCTGAGGCACTATGGCCACGCTAGCCCGCCTGCAAGCCCGGTCGTCGTTTTTAAGAAGTCAGTACTACTTTAGGAACCGGTAAGTCAGGAAGAGAGGGACGGCACAAAGGGCTCCGTGACTTTACCCACTTTCTCCTCCGCTGGAGCTCACTATTCAGGAAGCGCCTCGGTGCCTAGCGCCCGGTTCTCCTCAGCAACTGCACACCTAAGCAGAAGCTTAAAGGAAGTTTCACCCCGCAGAGGGACTGTGCGTTGAGGTGGGCCATAGATATTCGGTTTGAGAAGATTTAAGAGAGAGCTTAGCGTAGGTTATAGTTTTAAGTTGTTTTTTTGTTGTTGTTTGTTTGTTTGTTTTGTTTTGTTTTCCCCTCAGCATCACCGCTCCACCGTTTGATGAAGCTTCTGTTCCGCCTGTGGACGGCTTACCAGCCTTTCTGGGGTCAGGGAGTCGCCCTCTCTGAGTGAGCTCTGTGTGTCTCCCATCCTTCTACTGATTTGAGCTTCTGTTGTTTCACAAACAAACGTCACTGAACTCCGTCGTCCTAGGACTCATTTGTCTTCTTAAAGCGATAAGGTCCACACCATTCTGACAGGATAATTAGTGCCTGCTTGTTAATTGATACAAGAGGGCAATGGAAGAGGCTAGCAGCCTTCTGCATTTCGCTACACAAACTCCTGAACCCTGGACGCACTGGCTCTGTAAGCACTGCCTCGGGAATTTTTCCAACTTAAGATCAACTGGGGAAAAAATAAAAGTGAATACCACGGCGGAAGAATATAGCAACCCGGGAGGCCAACTGAAAATATTAAAACAAGATCTTGCTGAGCTCTTCATGTCCTAGCATTTGTCTCACTGGCTGCATTATTTCCCCGTGCACATCTCTTCCCTCACTGATCACAGTTCACTTTTACATTCTTTCGTGAGATTTCGATCTCTCTTAAACTAGACCAAAAAAGTCAGACTCTCCCTCTCCCACTCTCCCTCTTCCCCCTCTCCCTCCTGTCCCCCTCCATCTCCCCCTCTCCCTCTCTCCCTTCTTCCCCCTCCCCCTCTCCCCCTTCCCACCTCTTCCCCCTCTCCCCCTTCCCACCTCTTCCCCCTCTCCCCCCTCCCTCTCTCCTTCACCCTCTCTCCTTCACCCTCTCTCCCCTCCCTCTTTTTCCCCTCCCTCTCCCCCTCCCCCTCCCCTGCTGCAGCCATCTGCAGTGCCAGCATCCCTAGTGGGCACCAGTTTGAGTCCCGGCTGCTCCACTTCCAATCAGCTCTCTGCTGTGGCCTAGGAAATCAATAGAAGATGGCCCAAGTCTGTGGGCTCCTGCACCTGTGTCGGGGACCCGGAAGAAGCTCCTGGCTCCTGGCTTTGGATTGGCACAGCTCCAGCCATTGTGGCTGTCTGGGGAGTGAACCAGCAGATGGAAGACTCTCTCTCTCTCTCTCTCTCTCTCTGCCTCTCTGCCTCTCTGCCTCTCTGTGTAACTCTGACTTTCAAGTAAATAAATAAATCTTAAAAAAAAACAAATTCTACTTGTCATTAATACTGCCCCTTCTGTATCTGATGGGTTGCTCATATAATTCTGTATATTTCTCCCTATAAGAAGTGAATTTGGAGGTTTTAATTTTTACTCTGTAGAAATTAAAAGAAATTATTTGAAATTAGAATAAAAGGTATATACAGAGTTTTCATTCTTTGGCTTAATACCCAAGTGCCAGCACTAGTCTGAATGAGGTCAGGCCCAAACTGGGAGCTGGAAACCCAAAACTTAGTTTCCCAGGTAGTTGGCAGTGACCCAACAACTTGAACTGTCACCTGCAACCTCCCAAGATGTATTTTGGCAGGAAACTGGAATGGGGAGCAGAACTGGGACATGAAACCAGGTACTCAGATATGATTTGTGAGTATTCCCAGTGGTATCTTTACCAACATGCCAAATGCCCACCCCAAATTTGGGGAAAGGTTAAAAATAAAAACTAAAGATTATGATGGTTTAAACTAGTCCCTTTACATTCATAATTGTGACTGCTATATAGATATTTCACGTGTTATCCTAGTTTAAACTATTTAATTCTTAATTTACTCTTGTATCATGATTTCTTAAAAGTAAGCTATATTTTATTTTCAACATTTAAACAAAATTATTTCTGATATTTCTTGTGATAACATTTTCTGCTAAGATTATCAATACTGTAATTATGAATTAAATATTCACTATATAATGTAGTTATAACTCTAATATTTCTTTGTTGATTTTTTTGTCTTGATAATCTGTCTACTGATGAAATGAGGTGTTAAAGTCTCCAGATATTATTTTACTAGAGTCTGTCTCTTTTGATCTTTTGGTGTTTGCATTATAAAGAATATATATACTTGCAATTATTATTTTATTTCTTATTGGTGAATTGACTGTCTCTTTTTAAGTTGATCTTCTTTATCTTTTTTTTAGTTTTTAATGTAAATATTTTATCTGATATAAATGTACTTATTCTTGCTTGCTTTGGTTTCCCTTTGGTTGTAATATATCTTCTTGCATCCCTTCATTAGTAGTCTGTTCAAGGGTATTTCACGAATGTTATGGAAAATGTAATACAAAGATGTGTTTATTTTTGCACATAAAGTAAATCCATGCATATAATGGGTCTTCAAATGTTCATTGAAAATGCATATTATAAAAAAGCAATGCACAGATTAATTTTTGCACCAAAATATTCATAATTGAAGACACAGTACTAAATGGCTCTGAATTTTTTGTTTTGTATGTTCTCTGTTCCTTTTTTCCTCCCTTGATACTCATCTGTGTTGTTTGATATTCATCTTTGTTATTGCTGATCCCTCTTTACTTTTTTGGTATCTGCTCTCCTAATGAGTTTTGTATATTTTCATGATAGTTACACTTTTTACTTCCAGTGTAGGATTTCCTTAAGCATTTCTTTTAAGAATTACCTGGTGGTTATGAATTCCCTCAGCTTTTGCTTGTCTTGGAAAGATTTTTTTATTTCATTTATTTTGGAGGATATCATTATTGGTCATAATATTCTTGGAGGGCAGTTTATTTCATTTGGAACTTTGAGTGTATCATCTCATTGCCTGCTGGCCTTTAAGACTTTTATTGAAAGATTTATTTCTATTTATTTGAAAAGCAGAGTGACAGAGAAAGAAGAGACAGAGGAGAAAAAGAGATCTTCCATCTGCTGTTCATTCCCGAAATGGGCACACCTCTGGGCCAAAGAGCCACCTCTGTGGCCAAAAGCCACAGACTCCATCTGGGTCTCCCATGTGGGTGGCAGGGCCCCAAGTACTTTGGTCATCTTCCATTGCTTTCCCAGGTGATTTATTAACAGGGAATTGATTGGAAGTAGAGTAGCTGGAACTTGAACCAGAGTTCTGATATGGCCTGAGGCACTTAGGGTGCCCTGTTCTACTTCTTGGAGGCTTCAGTGGGTGGACCAGCCTGCCTGGTTATTTGCTGGAGTCTTGGTAGGCCAAGCTTCTCAGGAAGGGCTTCCTGGCTTTTTCTTAAAGCCACAGGAATGTAGATAAGGCCACTTGGCTACTTCTCAGCACAGAGGGTGTGTGGGTTCTACTGCCTGTGTTCTTCCTGGGGCCTCAGTGGGCCAAGTTCCCTAGGGCAGATTTCTCAGTTGCTTCCTTAGAGCACTGCAAGCTGCTTAAGGCTGACTGCTTATCTGTTTCCAGGTGGGTAGGGCTCCTTGCCATCTTCCCAGGGCTATTACCAACCTGACCACTCTGGATGGGCTTCCTGGCTACTTCCCAGGCTTGTGGTGAGTGAGTTGGGCCCCTCTACTCGTTCCCAGGACTGAGTTGACTGAGTTCCCAGGGGCAGCTGCTCAGCTGCTTCACAAGACATTGTTGTATGGAATCTCAGTATTACATTCTATATGAGGAGCCTAGGTAGGGGGAGGCACAATGTGGCCTGGCTCCTTCTCCAGTGACACACAGTGGTGTCATTATCCAGAAGCTCCCAAAACAGTGCCTTAGGACTTGTGAAAGCTGCAAGTTTCAGCAGCAGCAGATTCTTTCTGTGTCTGTGGTGTGGTGGGAACTGCTAGATCCTTTCCCCACAATGTTAGTCCCTGTTGGTTTTGTATTGATTTTGGTGATGGATGCTGTATGCGTATATCCCTTCTTTATAAGATCATGGTGTGTCTCCATGCTCCACAACTTCTCTGCCACATTCCCACTGTACTGTGGCCCTCTGCTTCACACATTCCAGTGTAATAGCAGTTGATTTTTGTTTTTGTTTTTCTTCCTTTAAAGGAGGAAAGAACACTAGATGCCTCTAGTTAGCATCCTTGTTGAAGTCACTATCTAATAGAAATACATTTCTAAAATCAACAGCCAACGTAAGTGCTAGGGAAATACAATAAAAATGGTTCCATTAATTCAAAAGATAAACGGAAATGCACATGATCCCTGCTCATGTCTTGTGCCCAAATCAGAGCTCTCACTTTGCCAACATGTTCACTGGTGGCTAATTGAAGTTAAAAAAAAAAAAAAGAATCATGATGAAATTAACACTATGGAGTACATATCTAGAGAGCTTAGTATAGGAATAATAGTTGCAGAATGTAGAATAAGAATGGAGATAAGAGACAGATTTATAGAAAAAAAAAAACTTTCCTAAAGAAAGAATATGGCTTTGATTGGAAACATCTCTTTAAGTTCAAAATAGAATTTTTGTTTTTTAAAGAAAATGTGCTTCTGAGCTATTATCTGGTGAAATTCCAAGGCTAGAAAAAAAATCACAGAAGCTTCCCATCTGGACAGAAAAGAAAAATTAATTGCCAAGGAAGGAGGCCAGTTTTGGTTCCCTTATCAGCTCAACATAGCAAGCTAGAATACAGGGGAAAAATGGTATCTACTATTGATTTGTGACATGATCTGAGCATAAATTAAATTTTAGGACGGAGGATGAAATAGAGAAATTTTCAGATGTGTAAAAATTCGAGAGTTTTATTTCTGCGTACCTGATCTGAGGAAATGTACTTAAGAATATATAGTACCCTTTTCAACCGAGTGAATATTAAACCAGAACACAGATCTCGATATAGGGAAAGAGGAGGAAAAGAAATAATAGAAACACAATGAGCAGTTATGATACTTATAGTTAAATTTAAATGAGCATTATGTGACTGAGACCTATGGGATAGCTTTTTATATGTGACTAGAAGAATCCAACGGAGACTGTAAGTGTTCTTCCTAGACATTTCTTTGCCAATTCCAAAAATTCATTGTGTATTTTTAGTCTTTACATGACTGAGTACAGGCGATAGTCCTGCTAGCTGTACACTTCATATATACTATCGGTTCTTCTTTTTTTCTGATTGCAATATCAATTTCCTCACCACTCTTCTAGACCACATGAATAATCTTTTACCGACCTCTACAACTCCTCCACCTCTTCCATCACCCTGTCCCAAAGCCAATGCCATCCTGTTTCACTCTTGATGCAGTGATCTATTATACCATCAAGTTTTTGTTGTTGCATTTCATGTAGTTATATTAATCTATTCCTCTGGCATTAGGGATTTTAGGCTTTCTTGGAACATTTTTCCCAACCCAAGATTTTTTTTAATCTTTTATTTAATGAATATAAATTTCCAAAATACAGCTTATGGATTACAATGGCTTCCCCACCCCCATAACTTCCCTCCCACCCGCAACCCTCCCCTTTCCCGCTCCCTCTCCCCTTCCATTCACATCAAGATTCATTTTCAATTCTCTTTATATACAGTTTCATATATATAAAGTAAAGATTTCAACAGTTTGCCCTCACATAGCAACACAAAGTGAAAAATGCTGTTGGAGTACTAGTTATAGCATTAAATCACAATGTACAGTACATTAAGGACAGAGATCCAACATGATATTTTTAAAAATTGATTAGTTTTCTATGCCATTTCCAATTTAAAGCCAAGTTTTTTTCATTTTCAATTATCTTTATATATCAAAGATCGATTCAGTATATATTAAGTAAAGATTTCATCAGTTTGCACCCACACAGAAACACAAAGTGTAAATATACTGTTTCAGTACTAGTTATAGCATTACTTCACATTGGACAACACATTAAGGACAGATCCCACATGGGACGTAAGTACACAGTGACTCTTGATGTTGATTTAACAATTTAACACTCTTGTTTATGGCGTCAGTAATCTCCCTAGGCTCTAGTCATGAGTTGTCAAGGCTATGGAAGCCTTTAGGGTTCGCTGACTTTGATCTTATTCTGACAGGGTCATAGTCAAAGTGGAAGTTCTCTCCTCCCTTCGGAGAAAGGCACCTTCTACCTTGATGGCCCCATTCTTTCCACTGGGATCTCACTCGCAGAGATCTTTCATTTAGGTCTTCTTCTTCTTTTTTTTTTTTTTTCCAGAGTGTCTTGGCTTTCCATGCCTACAATACTCTCATGGGCTTTTGAGCCAGATCCGAATGCCTTAAGGGCTGATTCTGAGGCCAGAGTGCTATTTAGGACATCTGCCATTCTATGAGTCTGCGGTGTCTCCCACTTCCCATGTTGGATTGTTCTCTCCCTTTGTGATTTTATCAGTTAGTATTATCAGACACTAGTTTTGTTTGTGTGATCCCTTTGACTCTTAGATCTATCAGAGTCATCAATTGTGAACTGAAGTTGATCACTTGGACTAGTGAGATGGCATTGGTCCATGCCACCTTGATGGGATTGTATTGGAATCCCCTGGCACGTTTCTAACTCCACCATTTGGGGCAAGTCAGCTTGAGCATGTCCCAAATTATACATCTCCTTCCTCTCTTTTTCTCATTCTTATATTTAACTGCCAACCCAAGATTATAAAGTAATCTCTATTTACTTATAGTATTTTTAAAGTTTTATTATATTTTTCCCTCACTCTTTTTGAAGTTGTGTTTATGTGCATGCATTATTAGATAGCTAACTTTTTGAATGGATAGACAGTTGTCTTAGCACCATTTATTAAATGGCCCATATTTTTCTTACTAATTGTAAATATTGTAAAATAAGTAACCATAAAAACTACAAAGGAATAAGTAAAATTATCTTTACTGACAACTTGTGTGCCTAGAAAACCTCATCAAATATGAAAAAAATCTAGAAATGATAATTTTACAAGTTTACAGGATATAGAGCAATATGCGATTCACTTTCTTATAGAGATGGACAATTATAATTTCAAAATACAATAATGTCATTTGAATAGAATCAAAATGCATGTCATTTGAGGCCAAAATGTCCCTTTTTCTATTGACCTTATAACAATGCTCTCATGTATACACAATTTGTATATGAGACTATTTTATGCAAAGGGTTGGATATACCAGGGCTTTCATTATGTTGTTATTTTTAATAGGTAAAAAATGAAAATAACTTGTGTGTACTTATAAGTAATATGATCAAATAAATGAAATCATATAACCTATGATAGAATATAGATACCATTTTAAAAGGGTGAAATATGTTATACATAATTATATCTAAAAATATCTCCAAAAAATAAGTCATGGGAAACATATAATGCATTTAGTGATCTTTTAATGTGAAAATATGTTGAGACACAAAACAATGATTTTTTTTAGCAAAGTGAGAATTATTTACGTCAGAATCCTCCTGCTGCAGCACTGAGGAGGGGTGGCTCCCTGAGAGGCATTGCCCAAAACTGTGAATCTTGAATTATACATAAAAAGCTGTTAACAGTGATTAGAGCTTGAAAATTAGAGGGTGTGGATAGTTTTAATAGAATCTTAAATTTTTCTCTACATTTCCCAGTGTATTTAAAAATTTTGAATTGAGTGTTGGGTGATCATGTTTGGGAGGCTACAGAAACTTCAGAGGAAATGCATTTATTTTGGTACAAAATCTAATATCTTTAGTTTAATATACATAGGTTTTTTTTCATAACATGCATTCTCCATGAACTTTTCCAGGATTCCTCATATTATTTGCAAAACAGTGGATAAGTGAGAAAACATTTGTTCTTGGCCACAAAAATTTTGCTTTGGAAATAGAAAATTAAACATATTCATGAAGTGTCCATGAATAATGACAGCTACAAATCTTGCCCTCCCACTAGGAAAAACTAGAAGAATGAACAAATTATTCAAAACATTGCCTTATGCATTAATAAAATAGGCAATGCAGAATTTTTTCCCGGAGAGAAAGGAAAACAGGTGAACCAGAAAATTGTACCATCTTTTTGCCTGCAGTCAGTTTTTGAACAAAATCCAAACTACCAGCAACATAACATTCATAGTGTCTAACATTTACTTATAAATTAAGGATAGCACAGAAATGTAACTATCTCCTATAACTGAGGGAAAAAATATATACTCAGTAAACGCAGACATACAAAATGATAGAATTAGCAATGTTTTTAAAATATGTATCCAAAAATGCCTAGGAATGTAAGAGAAAAATATGAACATAATGAGTAGTTAAATAGTTGATTCCCATCTCCAGCTCCAAACTCCAGCTTCCTGCCAATACAGATACTGGGAGATAGCAATAATGCCTCAAGTAATTGGGCTTCTGCCACATTTGAGGGAGACCTGGATTGAATTCTTCACTCCTGACTTTAGCCCTTGCCCAACCCTAGCCTTTTTAAAAGCATTTGAGGAGTGAATTCCCAGGTGGGAACACCCCCCCTTCCTTGCCCCTCCCCATCTCCCTCCTCCTCTCTCTCTTTCTATTCACTCTGCCTCTCAAATAATTTTAAAAGGCAGTAAGTAGAATTTTTAGAAATAAAAACCATAGGATTTGAAGTAAAAAATTCACCAGCTACACAAACATACAGGCACACTAACACATTTAAAATTGTTGGAACAATCTGATGCTTACAGAAAAAGTAAAAACACAGTATATAAACATTTTTCCTAAATCATGAGGGTAAGTTGCAACTTTATGCCCATTGCCCCCCCCCCAAATTCTTAACACAGAAAGACTTTGTATAACCACAATTCAACCATCAAAATCAGGAAATTAACATTAGCACATTTCTAGTATCTAATCTTTAGACTGCATTCAAGCTTGCCAATTGCCCCAATAATGTTTCTCATAGAAAAATTATCCTGATTGTTTTGTTTAGTTTTTCAGTTGTCTTCAGTGTGGAAAAATTTTCCATCTTTCTTTGATTTTCATGACTTTGACACTTCTGAAGAGCTAGACCAGTTTTTTTATAGAATTTCCCTCAATTTATGTTTGTCTAATTTTCTGCCTCTTAGATTATTTTTATGCATTTTGGTGGTAATATCACAGAAGTCATTCATTTATCTCCATGTATTCCCTACAGGTACTGCAGAATTTTTATTTTTCCAATTATGGACAATATTAATTTGAATCACTTCATTAAAATGATATCCATTATGTTTCTGTACTGAAATATTCTCTTTTCCCCCTTTTTCATTAGTAAATATTTTAAAAAGTGGGTACTTTGAAACCATGTATGTATTCTAAAGATCATCAAACCTGAAATTTATTTATCTCTCTCATGAGGACTCAGTAGTTTTTTTTATACTGTGGGTAAAAATCCACTACTCTTACTTGTTTTCATGCTAACTTTGTCCCAAGCTGGGCTAGTGATAGACTCTTCATCCTTCCTTCTCTTTCCTGATCATTGTAACAATTATTTTTTCTGATAAACAAAAAACATGAACCTGGCTCATCTTGTTCTTTTCCTGCCTGAACCCTGAAACCCTCCATTTCTCCAAGGAACACTTCTTTCTTTGGGGATGCACATTATTTTTGGGTGATGGTACCATCAGACCCTCTCAGTGTACAAAGCTAGAGAGTATGTGTGTAAATATTTATATTTTCACATCTATGCTTATTTCTGTATCTAAGTGTTAATCAATGTATATATTAAAATCCATGGGTTTACCTGGAGAACACTAACTTAGCTTCTTTACCTATCAAGAAATATGGCCATCCTTACCCTTATTTTTTTTAATTATTTCATAAGTTCCTCCATTTGTAGACCAACCTCAGTCTCCGCAACTACCTCTTCTCACCTAGTGTGGACTTAACCACCCCAAGTTAAACCATTACTTTTCCACCAACTAGAATGCCCCTGTAATCACTCATGAACTCTGATTCCCTGTGCTGATTGCCCTCACATTAGACTCTTCTCTTCCCTTTTCACACCTAAAAGCAAGGCTGCCTTTCTACTGAGCCCTGTCTTTCCTGAGCATTTGGATGCTCACCTTACTAAACTGAGGATCCGATAGCCCATTCTGAGCCACTGTGGCTCCCTCTAGCTCAGACCCCTGCTTGCCCTGCCCATTCCTAGCAGCACTAGAACCTTCCTTATTCAGGAACTGAAGTGAGGAACAGTAAATATATTTTAAAATTTCACTGACAAAATAAATCTGCGTAACAGACTATAGTAACTCCTGCTATAGGACTAAATACTAATGAATTTGCAACACATTATTTATTAATACTAATATAAGAATAATGAGGACTATTAAGCCAAACAATATATGATAGGTCTTCACAAATTCACAGCAATGCGTACTGCATAGATTTCAAGAATTTTTGTGCGCCCAATGAAACACCTTTTCCGTTTTCCATTTTAAAGTTCACTATAAATTATGAAAATTATATTTCTAAAACAATCCCATTATTCATGGCTGATAATCCAAGCACCAAATATAGATTATATATAGTTTCTGCTTAGAAGGAGCTTGGAATCCTTAAGACTCAAAAATGAAATTATATGCAAGTCATTAATAATTTTACTCATCAACATATCTTATAGCACAGGACAGCTAATATTGGAATTTTATTCAAATTGTCTAAAATTGTTAGAAGTTGTATGGTAATGAAAAAGACAATTGGGTTTTTAATCTAATATTTACTCATAGCTAAACTACATAGCTCAGAATTGATACAGTGTCCTGATATGGAAAATGTTTTTTGCATATTGGTGAAAAGAGATTTAAGCAGACATCTTTTTTCATTTTATATTTATTTTCAGTTAATTTCTGGCCTCTAACAATATTTTGATAATATTATCTGGGGTGATACTATTTATTTTAGTTGATGATAAAAGCTTCTTACTTGTTCTTGATGTCTTATTATATTACTGGTAATATTTTAGTCTTTCATCATTAATCCATTTAGTATGAATTGTGATAATACCTATAATATTACATTTATTTTGAATTTGAATTTGAATTTGAATTCATGTAGATGTCATATTTTATTCACTGCTATAGGATTTTCATTATAATTTTGAAGCAATTAATACACTATTAAAGTGTTACCCACATTTTTCACTTTAAGCATAAAATGTCTACTAGTTCGTGACATATTGTACTAATAGTATTCAGCATCCCAGGGTAACCCAAGTATCTGTAAATTTCATTTTGAAGCAATTCATAAAAGGTCAAGAGAAAAATAAGTGAAAGCTTAGCACCAAGTTAACAACCAGTTAAGTTTTTAGTGTTTCCTTCCTTTTAATTGCTATATGTAGGGCTTATTAATATAATTTGTGCTTACATTTATGTATTTATTATTAATAGTCCAGAAAGAGATTAATTTTCCACTTGATGAGTGGTGTCACTAGGAATGGTTTAAAAACATAAGCCTTAAAAGAGAATTTAAATGCTTATCTTCTGAATTTTTAATTGACAACTATAAGTAAAAGGTAAATTCAACCAAATAGAGTAATTAATACATTAGTTCAAAGGATGTATGAAGTGTATCTGTGTACCTTATTCATATTTTGCTATTTCCTATGCAAAGAAAGCCAGCTATTGATAGTTGCTAGGGAAGGAAAAACAAATGTTTTTACTTATTTCAATAGACTATATTAAAATTTGGAAGCTGGTAAAGTCATACTAAATGTTGATAGTTCAAAAGGTTAAATAACCATTAGATAAGAAGCAGATTTGTTCCATTATCATGAATTATATTTCACATTAGTCTTATTGAACAAAATATGCTCCTTATTTTCTTCAAACTCTTATCTTCTTTAGCTGCCTTCTTTACTAGACATTATGTTACTATATCTTTTCCATGTTTTCCGTAAATGACATTTTGTATGTTCTATCACATCTTGTAATTGACTAGGATAAGATTTTAAAAGAAAAAAAAATTTCCTTTAACCCTTCAGCCTCTTGAACAATGACCTTGTTTTCCATGACTGCTTCACAACATTTGACATTTCTTAATCATGGTCTCCTGTTTTTGATGCCTTTTCCATTAACTTCTGTGACACTGCACTATACTTATTTCTTATAATTGGACCTTGTTTTCTCTTTCCCTTATGTAACATGTTTCCAAACCCGAGATTGTGTGATTCTATTAACAAAATGATGATATTCAATGAGCCCAGTATTCTCTAATATTAATATTTTCCTTCTTAGCTGGCTTCAACTACTACTTAACAGATCTTCATTGCTGCCCCCTTTTGTTCTGTCCTTCTTCCCATAGACATTTGTTTAGTATCTCCAATATATCAGATACTTTAGTATGTGTGAAATGTAGGCATGAATAAAATGTGAGCACAGTAGTCAGGAATGTAAATGTTATTATAAGTAGTATGTAGCACAAAGTTCCAATCACTATGAAGATATAGTTGTTGAAAGTTATAGTTGGAAAAGCCATTTCAAAAAAAGTAAATGTGACATAGTTTGAATGGAAGAGAGAACATGGGCTATTCAGGGAGCAATAATAGAATGGGTCTATTATAGAATGGAAATGGTGAAGAAGATATGGCAAATGAGATTCAGGCTAGATCTAGAAGGACTTCCACATTCTATAGGGCTTTAGACTACATTCAGAAAGCTTGAAATGTTTCATGGTTACTAAACAATTTTAAGAAAAAAATGTTTGATTAGATTTATGTTTTCAAAAGACCATTTGGATAGAGAACATCTGGCCTATTAGGTCATAGAGGCCTGAAAATCATTCGGTCTGGCTCTGCCAAAGCAGCTGCAGGTGGGACTTGAAGTTTAATAAATCTATAGCAAGCTAAATTTTTTAGCTTCTTTTTTTGTTTGTATAAAGAGAACAGATTTCACGTATTTCATATATATAATTTTAAACCCATAATGGTATTTCCTACCCTTCCACCTTCCTTTCTTCCTTTTTTTTCTTTTAATTTTGGTTATAATATATTTAATTTACTTAATAGTCACAGCTTAAATCCTCCAGCAAATAAAGTATTCAACAAGTAGAAAGTAGAAAGATCACTGCTTCATAGGAATGTTAAAGAAGATGGATTTATTTTTATTTTTATTTTTTTTTATTTTTGACAGGCAGAGTGGACAGTGAGAGAGAGAGAGAGACAGAGAGAAGGTCTTCCTTTGCCGTTGGTTCACCCTCCAGTGGCCGCCACGCTGTAGCCAGCGCATTGTGCTGATCAGAAGCCAGGAGCTAGGTGGTTCTCCTGGTCTCCCATGCGGGTGCAGGGCCTAAGACTTGGGCCATCCTCCACTGCACTCCCTGGCCACAGCAGAGAGCTGGCCTGGAAGAGGGGCAACTGGGACAGAATCTGACGCCCTGACTGGGACTAGAACCCAGTGTGCCAGCGCCGCAAGGCAGAGGATTAGCCTATTGAACCGCGGCGCCGGCTCCAGAAGATGGATTTTTCATTTAATAACTTGCTTGCGATTACCCAGCTAATAGGCGGCACAGTTAGGATTTGAATCACTGTCTCTCTGCAAAGCTAACCTGCTTTTCTCTATCTTAGAGTTTTACCTAGGCTAGGCCAGGGTTTATAGTATGCTAACTGGCCAAATTATTTAGGATTTAATTCCCAGATAAGTCTAATGCTTCCCTTTGACTTGAAAATATATTTATAGTTTTTAAAAATACTCTATCAGTTTATTTCATTTTTCATTTCTTAGTTATAAAGTGTTACATGGCTATTATATGACAATTTAAAGAATTCAGAAGTTAAGACAAGGGCTATAAACAATAATCAAATCTCCAGATGTCAATTTCACACATATGCATTTTTTGTGTACTCTATATTAGTTGCCACAAATGGAAGAAAACATATGATATTTGTGCTCTTGGATCTGGCTTCTTTCACTAAGCCCAGCAGGTCAATTTTTAACTTAATCATTTTGTATGGCCCACGAATGATGTGCCAAAAGCCACACTGTTCCCTTTTAGTTAAGACAAAGGTTAAATGTTAGGAATTATACCAACAATCTTACAGGAGCCACTAAAAATACAGTGTAGGAAAAGATAGATTGGATTGCAAAGTTTAGTAGAAGAGATCATCATTAAACAATTCTTAAAATAGTATAGTGTTAAATGTTATGCTAATTGTAGCAGGGCAAGTTAGAGAAGGCTCCAGAGAAAAGAATTTGAAACTGTTGTCCTTCCTACTTGGAATACAACAGTATAAGACAAGAATAAATTGAATACAAATTCTTTTTTTTCATTTGGTACATGTAGCACAAGCATACAACAATAATTATTTTCCCAAACTTCCTTTGCATTGTAATCTTATGTCTCCTCCTCATCGTCAGAAGATAACAAATGTTCTCATTTGTAATTTTTACAGCTCATTCTACTATAAAACTATATCTTATGTCATCGTATTGACTTGTGTGCATTCCCTCCATCATGTGTTCGGTGACTAGGTCACTGACTTTGATGCCTATGTTTGCATTCCTCTCTTTGCTGTCATGGGCTCTTCTCAGCTAGGCTTTCTAGGTAACTTTCCTGCCTGCTTCTCTAGAACCATAATCTACTACTACTTATTGGTAACCCTGCTTTCTTTCCCTCAATCAACCTTATATATTGTTCAAGAATTTTATTGTTTGAAATTGCTTCTCCATTCTGTTTTACATTATGTAAAATGACAAAATGAGTTTTGTAAATATGCTATGTATGTATACATAGTCTAGCATAATGAGCACCAAAACTAACTGCCCAAGAAAACAGAAGTCTGAGGGTATTTTTTGATAAGTAATAGACCTTAGTAAAAAATAAGGATGGGAATAGGAGAGGGAGGAGGAAGAAGGGTTCGAGTGTGGGTGGGAGGAGTCATTATGTTCCTGAAGTTCTATTTATGAAATGCATGAAGTTTTTATTCTTTAAATAAAAGATTTCTGGGGGAAAAAGAGAAAACAAAGCCTCCCAATAAAACTATGTTGAAATCTGAAAAAAAAAAAAAAAGAATAACCATTTATTCAGCAAACAGAAAGTGCTAAATATGTGTCACCCAGTATTCTAGGAGATAAATTACCCTGTAAGGCCAACACTGTGGTTGGCCTAAGCAGTGGCACTTTATTAATTGGGAATGGGGAGAGGGAATAGTTAATGACTGATAAAATTAAGATATTTATCTTTACTGAAACTTTACCTTTCATATATCACTAAAATGTAAAAATTTAATGTATTTCTTCGTAAGTCCCATGAGCTATCTCTAGTCTCCTTTAACTTAAATGGGCTTTCTGAAAATTCTAGCTAGAATAAGCATTGTATGATAGATTCATTTTATTTAGAAGCATTCATTTACTGATGAATGAGTGAAATATGACAGTAGTTTAGACTTGTGTGATGCATGTGTAGTGGCATTTAAACTAAATTGAAATAATTATATTTTAAAAATAATGACAAAGTAACATGTTGCTTTTTTATTTCCTAATAAGAATTACTGGTACATTAATTAGTTGCAAAATAGGTGATTATAAAAATAAAAAAGTAAAGCTGTTGAAAGCACATGGCTTCTTAGAGAAAGGTTAATTTTTAAAACACAGCTTGTAATTTAAAATGCTTTATTTAGAATTTAAATGACATTTGAATTGTAAGTATCATTTTGGAAGAAATTAAAGATTAACGGGTTGACTTGCTTTAAGATTATATTTAGTTACTAATGAAATGCTGTTTACACTCTTTTTTCCCCTAGCGTTGTGGATGTATTTAGAAAAAAGGAGTATGATGCAGCAGTTAAAATTCAGAGCTGGTTTCGGGGATGTCAAGTTCGGGCATATATCAGGTATATTGATTTTGTCATTTAAACTGCTCAAATATATTATAAAGTATATATTTCTTAGAAATGTAATTTATTCATGTAGTGCTTGTTTGAAATAATCTTTTACATTACTTAAAATGAAGTTAATAAATTGTAGCATGTCCTTTTAAAGGAAATTTGTGATCTTTTATCAATGAAAACTAAATTATATGGACCCATCTCTGCATACAAGAATTCTTAATATTATAAATAAGCTTGATGATACTGTTTTCCCCAATTTCCATAGGATACAACACGTGAGTGGATTTCTGTTTTCAATACTGAATTCATCGAGTGGTGACAAAGGGGCAGGGAAGCTGTTCCAATCCTTTCCAACTTGTTGGTGGTTCAAAGCAAACGATACTTGAGTGATGTGGCTCCAGTTATTCAGAGAGTAAAATTTATTCCCATTGTAATTCTTCCCACTTTTTTTTTAAGATTTATTTATTTATTTGAAAGTCAGTGTTACACAGAAAGAGAAGGAGAGGCAGAGAGAAAGAGAGAGAGGTCTTCCATGCACTGGTTCACTCCCCAGTTGGCCTCAACGTCCGGAGCTGAATTGATCCAAAGCCAGGAGCCAGGAGCTTCTGGGTCTCCCATGTGGGTGCAGGGACACAAGGACTTGGGCCATCTTCCAGAGCTTTCCCAGGCCATAGCAGAGAGCTGGATTGGAAGTGGAACAGCCAGGTCTCGAACCAGTGCCCATATGGGGTGCCAGCATTGCAGGCAGCAGCTTAACCCACTATGCCACAGCGCCAGCCTCCCCCCCCCCACACACTTTTTCTTAAGTACCCAAATGTTCCCAAGTTTCCCTTCAATTCTGGAAAAAAAAAAAAAAAGAGTAGAGTGGGAATTATACCTTTTTATTTATTTATTTATTTATTTTTGATAGGCAGAGTGGACAGTGAGAGAGAGAGAGAGGCAGAGAGAAAGGTCTTCCTTTGCCATTGGTTCACCCTCCAATGGCCGCTGCGGCTGGCACACCGCACTGATCCGGCACACCGCACTGATCCGATGGCAGGAGCCAGGTGCTTCTCCTGGTCTCCCATGGGGTGCAGGGCCCAAGCACTTGGGCCATCCTCCACTGCACTCCCTGGCCACAGCAGAGAGCTGGCCTGTAAGAGGGGCAACTGGGACAGAATCCAGCACCCCAACTGGGACTAGAACACGGTGTGCCGGCGCTGCAAGGCAGAGGATTAGCCTGTTAAGCCATGGCGCTGGCCGGGAATTAGACTTTAAAGTACTTCCTTATACTGTCTAGAAAGACCCAAACATACAACTTTACAAGAGGTTTCTCTTTTGACCACTGTGGAAACTGGGAGCATAACCATAAAAGCAACATCTTTCTTTTTTTAAATTCATCCATCCTGTTGTTGGCTTGTATAGACATGGGATTAAAAAAAAATGAATATTGAGGGAACTGTCTCTTCATGTAAAGAATTATTTCTAGTGCACATATATGCAAATTGGAATGATAGAAAGTTAGCCTGGCCCCTGCACAATCATGACATACAAATTTGTGGAGCATTCCAAGTTTGCTTTTAAATACTTATAATTATTTATAATACTTTGTATTGATAGGACCTTACTTCTGAACATGTCACTATGCTCTGTTTGATAATTTTAAAATTTTAAAGTATTTTAAAGACTATTAATGAGCAATTGAAATTAAAATGTAGTTTAATCACAAGCTCAAAATAATGAAGTTATCTATGTCTTTTTTCCTACTTCTCAAAATTATTAACTGTATTCCAGAATAACTTTTTTTGTTCTTTAGAAGTATACATAAATATGGCTTTGAATTTGGTCTCTTGGATTATAGGCGAATATATTCTAAGATACAAGATTTAAGAGATTCTTGATTCAATGAAAGCATTCTAATAAGCTTATTTTTTTATTCCTAGGCATTTACACAAAATAGCAATAATTATTCAAAAATGGTGGAGAGGTTTCTTAGGCAGAAAAATGTATCAACTAATTGTGAAGGTAAATATAAAATTTAAATATATGTATGTTTAATATTTGATTTATATAGTATGCTGTAGTTATTTACTTTAGTTGTATTTATATGTAGTTTGGAATTATTAATAATAAGCATTTACATAAGGACAAAATTAAGCATAACTTTTGGTATGAAACCTCTTCAGAGAAGCCTTTCCTGATTATTCAATGAAGAATCTACTTATTTATTTGTACCCAAACTATACCAGAAATTTTAATTTTGTTAATATTTTTATAACATGTATATATTTAGACTTTTATTTATGATTATGGGTATTTTCTAGATAATTTATGTTTTCTAGATATGTATCTGCTAGATTTACTTTGATAGTATAGGCATCAGATCTAGCTCATTTTTCAATAACCAGCATTTTACATGAATGGCTTCCTCCATTGCATAGTCTATCCCCAAAGGGATATCCCCAAAGGGATGCTCAATTGGTAGAGGTAAACACTAGGCCTTTTTTGTAATATCTTCAGAACTTTCTACTGAATTTTTTAAGGTACAAAGTAAGATTTGAATAAATCAGTAAATGATAATTCCAAATGGATTTTTATAGAAAGGTACATGTATAAATAGATATAAACTAATGTATTTCAAATACTATTGGAAAGCAACAAAAGGTTTTATGAAGCTATTGTTCATTAAACACCTTATACTTGCCAGACTTTTTGTGCAGATTATTAATTTGTATATCATTATGCCTATTAAAAGGTAATACCCACAGTAGAGGACCCAGATGGAATTCCATGTCCCTAGCTTCAGCCTGGCCCTTTCCTGGGCATTTGCAACCCTTTAGGGAGTAACTACCAGATGGAAGATATATCTCTCTGTCCCCTCCACCCTTGTAACTCTTTCAAATAAATAAAATAAATCTTTAAAAACAACAAAAACAAAAACCAAACAAAAAAGTTAAGACCTATTTGGCAGGTAAGGAAACACTGGGTTAACACTATCTACGAATACATAGGGACATAATTAGTATGCATAGCAACCTTACCTTTGTTATAGAGTTTTTCACATTTGGTGTGAATTGTCTGATAATTGCCCCCATCCTGCTTAATTTCCATGAAAGCAGAAACTATCTATTATTGTTGCTTTTGCCTAGCATGGTGCCTAGCACATAATAAATTTTTAGTTTACATTTATATAAATGAGTAGAAGAAAGAATGCCAATGTTATTTCTACTACACTGTGATACCCTAATCAGGCAGAATCTGAAAATTGAAACAGATCAGTCATCAGTTAAATATTGCATGATCTTACTTTGCTTCCCCTTTTTTGACTCGATTTTGGTTAAAATAGGATTTTGCAAAGTAACTTTAAAATGCATCTATTTCTGTTTCTGTTTATGATTGTGGAAAGGTGAAATTGGAAAGCAGTGTTTAACTAACACTAATATTTACAGAGTATCTGATAGGTGCCAGACAATGTAGTAAACATTTTATTTGAATAATTTCTCAGTCTTCTACTCAACTTTTAACTCTTGGTAAACAATAGAAATAGCTTGGTTTTAGACATGATGATGAAAGTTGGCTGACTTTGGGAATATTTGTTAGCCTATGTGTGCCTTGCTTATGTCCCTTGTCTTTCAATGAGGTTAAGAATGTTTTGTAAATTTTTGTGAAAATTAAGTGAAATACTGTATTTGAAATCTCCAGAACTGTGATAGAGACATAATAGGTGCTCAAAAATGGTTACTGTTTCATTAGCAATGCTGTTGTTATTATTCCCAGAATGTTGAAACAGTTTTCTTGGAGTGTTATGAGAGAAATTTTCAAATCATATCTGCTCCATTTTATGTGTAGTCATCAAAGCAAACCCCATGAAGATTTCATTATATGTGTGTGTGTACACATATGTTTGCATAAAACGTTTATATAAAGGTTTGGAAAACTCCATCAAGTTTGAAGCCCACCTTTCTTAGAGTTAGTGACTATAGATATATGAAGAAGGCAAGTAAGTAAAATCAAAGATACATATTTTTAAATGTGTTTTAAAATAGAAAAGAATATTAAAGAGAAAAAGCAGCCTTTCAGGATTTAAACCTAGATACTACAGTCCATCTAAACTGCTATTTAACATATACTCCTCAAATTTAGAACTTGGTATTTTAGAATACTAAAGGTCAACTTCAAGATAATTTGTCCTTATCATTGGCTATGTCTCTCTGTTGCGTATATACTAAAATTGATGTAATTAAGATGTGGGTGGTTATAGGAACAAAACTATTAAAACATCTCTGACAACTGCTGACGTGGAGAGAGCATTAATAAAATGAGATGAAGTCAGACTTAAAAACTTTATAAAAATAATTTTAATAAATGTCATGTTATTAAATGTTTAAGAAGAGATTTTCTTCTCATATTTCTCAAGTTAAAGTCCTGGGGATTTTGGTAACTACCTTTTATCTGGAATATATACAAATGACCCATATTGTTTATTTATTAATAGATAAGGGTATTTCAAAATGTCGATGGAAAATTAGTTGGAAGAAATTTATTTTGGTGTGATAATTTTGAAATTCATATATGTGAGAGGTTTTCAATAAGTTCATGTAAAATATATATTATAAAAAGCATGTATGGGTTTCAAATTTTTTTATCAAAATAAACAGAGAGAGAGAGAGAGAATTTTTTATCTGTTGGTTCACTCCCCAAATGCAACAATGAGGCTGGGCCAGGCCAAAGCCAGGAGACTAGAACCAACTCCATCTGGGTCTACCACGTGAGTGGCAAGGACCCAAGCATTTGGGCAATTTTTCATTGCTTTCCCAGGCACATTAACAGGGAGCTGGATTGGAAGTAGAGCAACTGGGACTTGAACTGGTGCTCATATGGGATACCAGCCTCACAAGAAGTTTAATCTCTTGTGCCACACTGCTGGCCTTAAACTTTTATTTCAATTTTTCTGTTAACTTTTAATGTACCCCTGCATATAGAATTTCACAGATCCATATGGATCTGAATTTAATTGTACTGGCTTAGTAGAGAATCTTATTTCATACTTGAACTTATTTTTTCCTACAAATATGGGAAAATATCATTGCTGCTTATGTGCATCAAATTTCTATGCCTTCTTAGTACCATTTTCTAGATTCAAATATTTTGTTTCTTATTTGTTTCTCACTGCCTTTTTTCCTCCCATTGTTTCCAGTTTTGACATACAGTTTTCTGTGGGGTTTTCTTGTTCATTGTATTTCTACTGACATTTCAGGCCACTTTCAAAGGAACTTTTAAATTTTGAAATAATTTCAGATTTATAGAAAAACTAAAACAATAACCAATTCTTCATATATTCATTACTCAGATTTCTTCACCCACGTGAAGAAATATGCTTCATTATTTTTTTCTTATATATATATATATTTATTTTTCTCTCCCTATATAGAAATTATTATGAATCATTTGATGCAAAGATACAAAAGTGACAGACAGGTCGTCCATACAGTGGTTCATTTTCCAAATGTCTGCAATGGCCAGAGCTGCATGAATCTGAAGCCAGAGGCTATGAACTTCTTCAAGGTCTCCAATACAGTTGCAGGGGCCCAAGCACTTGGGCTGTCTTCTCTTGCTTTCCCAGGCCAAAGAAAGGAACTGGATTGGAGGAGGAGGAGCTAGGATTTGAACTGGCAACCATATGGGCTGTCAACACTCGGGTTATCCACTCTACCACAGCACCAGCCCCTAGAGTTTGTTTTTTTAAAAAACTTATTTATTTGAAAGTCAGAGTTACAGAGAGAAAGGGAGATACAGAGGAAGAGCGCTTCTGTGCACTGACTCACTCCCCAAATGGCCACAATTACTGGAGCTTGGCTGGGCTGAGGCCAGGATCTTCTTTTGAGTCTTTCACATGGGTGTCAGAATCATTTCATCTGCAAATAGGAATAGTTTGACTTCCTCCTTCCCAATTTGTATCCATTTGATTTCTTATTTATTTATTTATTTATTTTGACAGGCAGAGTGGACAGAGAGAGACAGAGAGAAAAGCCTTCCTTTGCCGTTGGTTCACCCTCCAATGGCCACCATGGCCGGCACGTTGCAGCCAGCGTACCGCACTGATCCGATGGCAGGAGCCAGGTGTTTATCCTGGTCTCCCATGGGGTGCAGGGCCCAAGGGCTTGGGCCATCCTCCACTGCACTCCCTGGCCACAGCAGAGAGCTGGCCTGGAAGAGGGGCAACCGGGACAGAATCTGGCGCCCCGACGGGGACTAGAACCTGGTGTGCCGGCGCCGCTAGGCGGAGTATTAGCCTACTGAGCCTCAGTGCAATTTGATTTCTGTTTCTTGCCTAATGCCTCTGGCTAAAAATTTCAAGACTATATTGAATAGCAACGGCAATAGTGGGAAACTTTTTCTGGTTCTGGATTTCAGTGGGAATGCTTCCTACTTTCCCCCATTCAATAGGATGCCTGCTGTGGGTTTGTCATAAATTTCTCTGATTGTGTAGAGGAATGTTCCTTCTATACCCAATTTGCTTAGAATTTTCACCATGAAATGATGTGGTATTTTATCAAATGCTTTCTCTTCAATAATTGAGATATTCATATGGTTTTTGTTATTCAATTTGTTAATGTGTGGTATCACAATGATTGACTGCAAATGTTGAGCCATCTCCACATAACAGGGATAAATCCCAATTGGTCCTGGTGAATGATCTCTCTGGTATGTTGTTGAATTTAATTGGCTAGTATTTTGTTGAGGATTTTTGCATTTATGTTCAAAAGGGAAATTGGTCTATAGTTCCTTTTTCTGTTGTATCTTTTTCAGGTTTAAGAATTAAGGTGATGTTGGCTTCATAGAAAGAATTTTTAGGGATTCTCTCCCTTTCAGTTGTTTTGAACAGCTTGAAAAGAATTGGAGTTAGTTCTTCTTTAATTGTCTGATAGAATTCAGCAGTGAAACCATCCATTCCTGGGCTTTTCTTTGTTATAAGGGTCTTTATTACTGATTTAAATTCTCTCTTGGTTATTGGTCTTTTTATGTTTTCTTTGTCTTCATGGCTCAGTTTAGGTAGGTTTTATGTGTCCAGGAATCTGTCCATTTCTTCTAGATTTCCTGGTTTGTTGGCATATACTCTTTGTAGTAATTTCTGATGATACTCTTTATTTCTGTTGTGTCTGTTGTTACATTTCCTTTTTCATCTCTAATTTTATTGATTTGGTTCTTCTCTCTTCTTCTTTTTTTTTTTTTTTGGTATGTTGGGTCAAAGATGTGTTAATTAATTAACTTATTTATTTGAAAGGCAGAGTTACAGAGAGGCAGAGAGAGAGAGAGAGGTCTTCCATCCGATGGTTCACTCCCTAACTGGCCTCAACGGCCAGAGCTGTGCCAATCTAAAGCCAGGAGCCATGAGCTTCTTCTGGATCTCCCACGTGGGTGCAAGGGCCCAACCACTTGGGCCATCTTCTACTGCTATCCCAGGCCATAGCAGAAAGCTGGATTAGAAGAGGAGCAGCCAGGACTTGAAAAGACACCCATATGGGATGCCAGTGCTTCAGGCCAGGGCTTTAACCTGCTGCTCCACAGTGCTGGCCCCTATTTTTTTTTTTTACAAAAAAACCCCAGTTCTTCATTTTGCTGATTTTTGTACAGTTTTTTTTTTGTTTCAATTTTGTATATTTCTTCTCTGATGTTAATTATTTCTTTCTCCTACTAGTTCTTGGCTCCTGGCTTTGGATCAGCATGGTGCTGGCCCTTGCAGCCAATTGGGGAGTAAACCAGCAGATGGAAGGTTCTGTCTGTCTCTCTCTCTCCCTCTCTCTCTGCCTGTCTGTAACTCTGCCTTTCAGAATGAATGATTCTTTAAAAACTGTAAACTGAAAATAGATCTTAGTAAAAATTAAGAGTGGAAATAGGAGAGGGAGATGAAAGGTGGGAGGGGAGGTTCTGAAGTGTTCCTGAATCTGTACATATGAAATTTGTACCCCTTAAATAAAATCTTAAAAAATGAATGGCATAGTACAGTGATTTTAAAACTTTAATAACAGATATCCTTTTTAAACTAAATTGTTAGTAAATACATATTTAAACAGATACACCCAATGAAGCTGTTTGGTGGGTAGAGAATTATGACTGCCTACTGCTTAGATTCTTTTCCTGTTAGTGGTATTGTCACTTGAGCCACTGTGCATGTTCTGAACGCCACTGATTCAATTTACTTGTCTCTGAAAGGATCTTTGGAAGGATCAAGGAAACAAACAATAAACCTGAAGATATTAATTGCCTAGGGGGAAGAGAATTGAATATTTGAGGAAAAGGGATGGAAAAAAGCTTTACTATAAACTGTTCTAGCTTTAGAATTTTATACAGTGGAAGTGTATTATCTACTTAATAAGTTGAGTTAAAAAGAAATTAATTAAGAGGGACTTCACCCTCCAATAACACATGAATGTGTATCCATGTGCACATACACACAGGTAGAGATAAAAAGTATTCAGATGTAGAGTTAATGTAGGTTCTAAAGGTCAAAGAAATGACCCTTGAACTGACCCTTAAGGGTAACAACATGACATTTTGAAAGTGAGAATGAGCATGTCATATTGAGAAACACTGAAGCTGTTCATCTTGATGGCACAAAGTGTTTGGAAGGTATCTGAAGGCTGGAAAAGAGTTGATTATGACCCTCATAAGATAATTTTCTGTATTTTAAAGGAATTTCTTTTTTAAAAGTATTTTTTACATTTGTCTAGTAGTGTTTCTGTCAAGGTGGAAAGTGGAGATGGTATCTTCTATCATTTTATTTTGAAAAATTTTTGTTTCTTTTCACTTTATTTGACAGACAGACAGAAAAACAGACAGACATATTGAGATCTTACATCTGTCAGTTCACTCCAACTGCTCACAAAGGCAGGGCTAGATCAGGCTGAAACCAGGAGCTCACACCTTGCTCCACATCTCTCATGTGAATGGCAGGTACCTTAGTACTTGGGCCATCACCTCGTACTTCCCAGGATATGGTTTACTAGGAAGCAGGAATCCAGAGCTGGCCAAGACTTGCACCAGGTGCTGTGAAATGAGATGCAGGCTGCCCTGTGCCAAACATCCATCCCTACCTTCATTTTATAGTTGAAGAAATGGAGTATCAAGGGGACTAATTGGTGTGCCCAAAGATCTGAGCTCCTAATCCATACAGGTCTGTATGGATTCACATGCTGACTATTAACTGTCTTCTCTGTGTGTCCCTCAGGCACTCTGGATATTCTCTTTCTATGTTCCTAAACAGTGCCCCAGTTCAATCAGAAATGTAAGCCTGGGCAGCGGTCATCCTAGTCTCCTTGCCACCTCCTACTTCTTACCTCCAATCTTCTACTGGTCATGAAATAATTTCCATTTTTTTCTCATTGAAGTCTCAGTTAGATGAGGGACTAATGTTATGATTCAGTGAGTTGAGCTGCAGCTTGTGATGCCAATATCCCATATCAGAGTGGTAGCTGAAGTCCCAGTTGCTCTACTTCCAATCCAATTGCCTATTAATTCACCTAGCTGGGGGTTGGAGGGGTGGCAGTAGATAATAGCCCAGATAATTGGGCCCCTGCCACCCTTGTGGGAGACTTGAATGGAGTTCCTGCCTCCTGGCTTTAGCCTGGCCCAGCCCTAGCTGTTGCAGCAATTTGGAGAGTGAAGCAGATCCATTCTCGGCCTATGTCTCTGTGTATGCTTGTGTGCCTCCCTCCTTTCCTCTGTTGTGTGTCTCCCTCCCTCTGTTGTTCTGCCTTTCAAATAAATAAATGTTAAAAAAACACAAAGACTCAGTTCCAATCTAAAGTATATCATTTTATTGCCATGCCTGCAGTCCCTTTCCTGTAACAAAGAGTATAAAGTTCTCACTGTTCAACATATCAGGTCCTTCATAGATGATGATTGCTTCTTATATAGTCTCACTTCTTGCTGCATCTGTGTAAATATGCTTTGGCCATGTGAAACCATTTGTCTTGTCATTTGTCATCATTTTAAAAATGTTCACTCTGCCTAGATTATCCTTCTTCATTCTTTCCTGACTCCATTGGTCTGAGTTTCCACTAATCCTTCAATACCTTATTTAATGATTAACTTTTTCTGATCTGAAGTGGAAAGTAAAATTGAGAATGACTATAGATACTAGGTGTGACTTTCTAATGCTTTGTCATGTGGACATTGTTCCACTTTTGTTTGTTTATACCTGTCTCATTAATTTGGGAGCTCCTGAATATCAGTGATAGTTTTATGTATTGTCTTCCATATATCAGTGAATTTCATATAGAAGGCCTGCAGAAATTTTTACTGATTGGGTAAATGAATGATTAACAGGGATCTGAGTTGGAAGATGTTTTGCTGTGGTAAGCATGCATGATGTTTAGTATCAATACGTGCCCGTTTCAGTTAGATTCTGGTTCATCTTTCCTCCCTTTCCTCACAGAAGAATGATTAATTTCCATCCTACTGATTTTGGACATGACCATGTTTTGCGAGAAGAATGGGACATATGCCATGCCCATGCAGTAGCTTTAAGAAGGTTTCTTATTCTTTTCCTGGTACATAGAAATGGCACACCTCAGATCCTGCTGCCTTGGGGTTAAGATGATGAGACATGTGAAACCTTAGGTCACATTCAATGAGGGTCAGAAGTGAACTTTGTTGTTTTGTAATCTCAAAGCTGATTATAGTTACAATGATAGCAAAATCAAAGATGTTTATAAGAAACGTAATGGAGTATTCAGTGATGCTTACAATAAATTCTTTGAGCTTTTTGAGTTTGTGATGATGTTAGGACACCTCCATGTGGTGGTATCTTGTAAGAAGATGCTGTCTCTCAGCACTGTCCGGATCATAATTATCACTCAACAAATATTTGTTAAACTACAGTATTGAGTGAAAGCTTAGATTAGGTCAGAACTGGAGACAAAGATTTCTACAGCTATCATCAAAAAATGATAGGAAAGTCTACCTAAAGAAAAGAATATCAGAATTTTAGAGTAGAGCGCTAGGAACTGAAGCTTGAATAATGCATTTGGTAGGACTTAGGATGAAAAAAGAGAATTAAAATAGAGAATAAAAAGGAAAGCAGAATGACAAAATATTGTAGAGTCCAGGGAAGAAAACTTGTAAGAAACTTGGAGTTGTCAATAGTCCAACTGTGATAAAGTTCAAACAAAAAGGACTGTGAAAAACAAACTCTTTATAAAAGCCCTGGATTTATAGAGAGACAGCCAGGAGTGGGTATTTATCCTAATAGTTAAAATGCCTGCATCCCATATTGGAACACTTGGGTTTTATATAGGTTGTAAGTCCCTGCCAGTGTGGAACTTAGGATGGAGCAGTGATGGATCAAGTAATTGGGTTCCAGCCACCCATGTGAGACACTTGGATTGTATTCCTGGCTTCTGGTGTCTGCCTCAGCACAGCCTGGCCCATTGCAGTTATTTGGGAGTGAATCAGCTGATGAGAGCTCTGCCATTCTGTTGCTCTCTCTCTCTGTCTCTCAAATAAATAAAACTTCTAACAAATAGAGAAACAACGTTCCTCAAAATGCTACTGAACCAGGTTTTAAATAGTTCTCACAATGATGTAAAATAGCTTATCAAGTCCTGAAGTGTCACGCATTCTCCACCACTGCAGCCTCATTAACCTGCAAGAATAGAGCTATTCTCATCTTCCTTCATGGTCTAACTCTTTCTTGCTTCCTATTTGGCTGTTGTTTTGGCTTGTTTTTCATTTCACCCTCCATTCAGGCCTTCCTGCTGACATTCATGTTGCTGTGTCTAGTACATAACACAGATTTATCTATCATAGGAGTCCTGGCCTGTTGGTTTACAGTCATGAAAACACTTTCCTATTGTTGAGGACTTGCTCTGATTCTTCTCTTTGTTAACAGTGAATTTATGTGTCACTTAGTGTGTGTGCTCAGTGCACCTGCTTTTCATCCATGCTGAAATCCTGCAATAATTTTCCTGTGAATGGTTATCCCATTGGACACTCAAATCGTTCTACTGTTTTAAACCTGTGTAGTATTGACCTCTCCTTACTGCTCACTGCTTTATTTCATAAATGATGAAATAAAAATTATCATTCTTGTAGACCAGAAAAATGTGGAAGTATTCTTTTTAAGATTTTATTTATTTATTTGAGAGGTAGAGTTACGGACAGTGAGAGGGAGAGACAGAGAGGCCTTCTGTCCACTGGTTTACCCCCCAAATGGCTGCAATGGCCGGAGCTGAGCCAGTCTGAAGCCAGGAGCTGGAAGCTTCTTCTGGGTCTTCCCATGCAGGTGCAGGGGCCCAAGGACTTGAGCCACCTTCCACTGTTTTCCCAGGCCATAGCAGAGAGCTGGACTAGAAGAGGGGTAGCCGGGACTAGAACCAGCACCCATATGGGATGCCGGCGCCGCAGGCAGAGGATTAACTTATTGCACCGCGGGCGCCAGCCCTGTAGATATTTTTCATTCGTCTTTTTTGAGTGTTCCCTGAGAAAATTTATCAATATGAACTATAGAGTATAGCTTGTATGATTTTAAATTTGTTGTTATCTTTATATTTTATCATTACAATTTACATTGTATTTAATATCAAATATGCCATTTTTTATGTTCATAGTTTGAGAGCAGGAAAATATAAAGGGTCTCACAATACAAGATTAATTCAAATAAATTGTCATTAAATAAATGTCTATGACTATAGTTCTAGATATTTCAACATTATCCTTTTAAATTGACATCCATTAGTAAATAACTTGTATGACAATTATCTTAATAGACAATTCATTTAAAATTTTTGTTGGACATATCAATAGCTTATAGTGGAACAATTTAGTTAATAAAGTTAATTATGTTTTTAAAAGATGTTATTGTTCAAGACATAAAAATTATTTATTACATTACTGAAAATGGAGACTCCAGTTATATTTGACTTTCCACTTTAATACTTCACATTCAGAACTTGAAAAGAAGTTTTAGTAGCTTTGAGTAAGACAGAAGACATTATCTACTATCACATTTCATTGTATGTTGTTATGATAAACCCCAGCAATCTGCTCTTACTATGGTTGGTAAGAAAAAATAAAGTATTCAATATCAGTGAATAATTTTAAAACTGGAGCCAGCGTTGTGGTGTAGCAGATAAAGCCTCTGCCTGTGACATCAGCATCCCGTATGGGCCCTGGTTCAAGTCCCAGCTGCTCCATTTCCAGTCCATCTACCTGCTTGAGACCCTGCCACCCATGAGGGGGACCTGGAAGAAGCTCCTGGCTCCTGGCTTCAGCCAGGCCCAAACCCGGAGATTGTAGCCTTTTGAGGGAGTAAACCATTTGATGAAAGATCTTTTCTCTGTCCTTCCCTCTCTTTCTGCAACTGTCACTTTCAAATAAGTAAATAAATTTTTAAAAGAAAAAAAGAAAACAGAAGAGAGATTGACATGGTAGCTTCTGTAGATATTTTTAGTTTTCTTCATTAGATGAATATTTTTGTATGGATGAAAAATGTCAAATTATTTGGATATTTCTCTTTATAGGACTTCAAAATCAGTTATTTAGATAATGCAAATTCTTCACCTTTTGGTGTAAGAAAAGAAACTGTAACATATGTACTTCTTTCCTTTAGCATCCTAACATTTTAAATAAACAACAAATGCAGGATATCCTAGACTGAGTTACTAATGTTAATTTAAAGCTTTAACATGTTTCATCATAGTTATGATTTGGTTCACTCATAGTTAGATTTGGTTCACTTGCTTCAAAGAAAAATTATTAGTAACTTGGAGAAAGAGCTTAATTGGTTTTTAATTCTTTTATTTTTATGGAAAAAGAAAGATTATTTGTAAATCAACTGTTGATAATGACCATATTCTTTTTGGTTGCCAGCAAACAAGGCAAAACATATGCATTGAATACTCCTGATTACTTGATAATAAATCATTTTAATGATTAAACTCAAAATTATGAAATGAGGGTGGCAGTGGTGTGGAAAATAACAAAGACTCTGGCTCATCAGATCTGTTATCCATATGTACATGGCTTCTAAAATTCTGTTGTCATCACTTTAATGCAGATATTTCCTTTGTATTGTCCAATCTTGAAAATAAAGCCAGATGATCTGATAAAGTTAATAGACTCAAAATTATAATAATAAATATGTATGACTTTGAATGTTCTTTTGAAATAGTGGACCATTTCCTCCCTGAAGCTCATCTTTTCTTGATTTCCAATCAAAATGCTCAGTAATAAAGGAAGGATTAAATAGCTTATGACATATTCATGTAACAAAATACTTTATAACCACTGTATATTGTGTTTGAAAATATGTAAAGAAGGAACTTAAAACTGAGGGAATGGAGAGCTTCTACTAGATCTGTCTAAATTAGGTAGAAAAAGCTTTCAATAGAAATTAAGCCACCAAGGATATAAGGAGGGGAATTTGCAGTCAGGAGGTGGAACATTTCTAGTTGGCAAAGTCTGGAGAATGTAATGAAAATAAAAGGCAAAACTGACGTAGAGGTCATTGGGACTGAGAAAGGAAAGCAATTGTGAGTTAAATAATTGAATGTGCTGTTCTCATGAAGTCTTAGGATAAGGGCAGCAGTTCTGATGAAGAGTATTACCTTTAGTTAGTTGTCAGTATCTTTATACCACATAATTGGAGCGGGTTGGGAAGGGCAAGAAAGATAGGAGGATAGTATGATCCAAAGGCCTAAAGAAGGATGACAACACCAAAAAGGGATATAGATTAATAGCTTCTTATGCTGCTTGGGGGTGATTACAGAAGCAGAGAAAAGATAGTTTCAGTTTCTCCTATAAATACTTGCAAGAAAAACAGGAGGGATAGGATTTGAATAGCTAGAAAGCAATGGTGAGACTTTTCAGTCTAGAGAAGTAAAATGAATATAGAAATGGAGAAGGGAAAATATGCACTAATTTGTTGGAATTGAGTTTTTTTTTTAAAGATTTATTAATTTTCAAGGCCAAGTGTTAGAAAGAAAAAAAAAGAGAGATTTTTCATTTGCTGGTTTACTCCTCAGATGATCGCAACAGTTGGGGCTGGGTCAGGCCAAAGTCAGGAACCTGGAACTCCATCTTGGTGTCCCACCTGGGTAGCAGGGGCACAGTCAATGGGTCCATCATCCACTGCTTTCCATACATATTAGCAGGGAGGTGGATCAATCAGAAGTAGAGCAGACAGGACATGCACCAGGGATCTGACATGAGACAGCAGCTTAACCTACTCTACCATAACCTCAGGCCCCTAACATTGAGTTTTAAGGGATGGGAGTAGTAATAGATAATTGGAAAAATTATTTATATTGAGATTATATCATGAACTTTAACTATCAATTTGACCTGTAAGAAAATGGTTCTCACCTATTGTTTGCTAGAATGTAATTCACAAGATAGAAGAAAACCAAAATATGAAAAAAAAGAAAAATGAAAATCAAATGATATACTCTTATCAATAATCATTACCCTACTAGAAAAATAAAAAGGTTAAGTGTTATGTGCCTAGCTTGTAACTTCATCTCAGTCTCACTCCTAATGATCCTAGTATTTACTCAAGTGTGTTAGTTACATCAGTTAGCTCAACTTAGGTATCTTTACCCAAAGCAATTGGAAATGATTAAAGAGCTATGCTTTTTGAAAATTATAGAAGGAATTGATAAAAGCAGTACTTCACAAAATCACTCAGCAAAGCTGTTTAGAATTGATTAAAAATAAAGACGTTATGAAGACTATAACTTCTTTAGTCATAGGAAAAGAATAATTGATAAAGCCCAGAGAATTATTAAAAATGCTGGATAGAAATAAGAATCAAATTCTTTTTTTTATTAAACTTTTATTTAATGAATATAAATTTCCAAAGTATAGCTTATGGGTTACAATGGCTTCCCCCTCCCATAACTTCCCTCCCGCCCGCAACCCTCCCCTTTCCCGCTCCCTTTCCCCTTCCATTCATGTAAAGATTCATTTTCAATTCTCTTTGTATACAGAAGATCAGTTTAGTATATATTAGGTAAAGATTTCAACATTCTTAATGTAAAATAGAAAATAAACAGCCACTTATAGTGGCTTTTTTAGTACTTAAAAGTTTGTCTTAAAAGCAAGAAAATACTCAAAATACTTAGCCATCTCAACAGCCTTAGTCATCAAAATTTGTGATCAACAAATCAGAAAGGACACCAACTATAAATAACAAATATATCCAATCTGGTCTAATTCTTCTGAATAGCAACACTGTCCAAAAGGTCCATGTGAATATTAACTAGCTAGACTATTATGTTTCCAGCAGGAATATATTCTCCATAAAAATGTCCAAAAGCCTTCTGAAAATTGAGCTAGAAGCTATGAAAATGGCTATACAACTAACAAATGGTTGATAGTATCAAATTCTGTTTTATTTTTGATCCCTGGAATTCTTCCTACTTGACCTGTTGTAAATGCAGGATGTCAATTCTCTTTATTCCGCTCTGCTTCTTTTCTTTTTCTCCTCATTTAGTTCATTGAGTAAACATTTGGTAATCTTCTATAATTGAGCATCATGTTTCCATTAGAATAAAATAGTCTATTCCTCCTATGCTTGATTTGCACCCTAGGTCTTTAGTCTTCCCTCTAAAGTAGACTTAGTACCTTGCTGATAAAGAAATATGAAACTAATAGATGGTAAAGAAAATAAGAATTTTGTTCCTGAGAAATTACAATAGCTTGTCATTTTTTACTAACATTTAGTAGCTACAATACTCTGTGTTTATCCAGTTGTATGCTATAGAAAAAAGCCTTTTAGCACAGTACTCTAGAAAATAATTTTAAGGACAAGGGCTTTTTTATGTTATATTTTAACTATTCATATAACTGAAAAGACAAATATTAATATGGCAAATTATCATTATCACCTAGGATGGAGAAAGAAAGAATGGATGATATTTCATGAAATGTTTGTGTCTATGTGTATCTCCTAAATAGCTTATATAAATTAATAGTTCATACTCATACACAAATTTTTTAGTATTTTAAAAGTTGTGATAAAATATTCATAACGTTAAATTTTATCTTTATCATCTAAGTGTACTATTCAGTGGCTTTAAGTACATTCGCATTGTTGTGAATCCATCTCCAGGACTTTTCCATCATTCCCAAACTGAAACTTTGCAACCATTAGATAATAATTCACTGCTTCCTGTTGCCCCTTTTAATGACCCTTCTACTTTCTGTCTGTGTGAATTTGAGTATTCTAGGTACCTCACATAAATGAATTATTTGTGTCACATACATATCTTAATACTTTTGAAAACATCTGAGCTTGAGTTGAGAATAAATGTAATTACTATAAAAATTATTCATTTGCGAATGATATGCTGAAAACCAAGTGCTTTCCCACCTTTTCATTACAGAATTTAGAATTCTTATGCTCAATATTTGCATCCTCTTTTGCATCATTTTATAATACAATTTAGCCTTTTATACTTTTTGGAATTGAAATTATAGTTAAATTACATACATACAGCAACAAAATATGTAAGTTAGTACTACCGATAACTCTTTTTATAATAACTCTCAGCTATGTCCAAAGTGCCTTCAGTACCTTATCTCATTTTAATCTTCTCAACAACAATGAAGCCTTGTGCTCTGCCTTGTGAAGATAGAAATCAGGACTGAGGAACTCCAAGTAAATTGTTTAATAGCTCCCAGCTGGTAAATAAAAATCAAGAATTGCTGCAGGTCTGAGGCTGAAAAGCCCACACATGCTCTCCACTTTAAACAATGACATGGCAAAGATAAGAATCCTTTATTTTTTCTGATTCAAATATTGGAAATGCTTTCCAATATTTATTTCCTTTAAAAAGGATATTTAATGCCAACATCTGCTTCAATACGACTTGAAATATAATATAATATTATGGTAAATATTTTAGGTCACCTCAAATCCAAGATTTATGCCTTGCTTGCTGTTACAAAGAAAGAGAATTTAAAATGAAGTAACATCATTGTGTTCATTTGTAAATAACATATTGCAGCCAACTGTTTCTTAATTGCTCAGACTGTTGATAAATAATCCAGCCCTGCTGCTCTCCACAGACAATTTGCTTTGGATCAGACCCGACAATTCAAGCAACACTAATTACCGCGAAACCCTTGGATATGAATCCCTGTTTGTCACAGTGCAGAGAATCCCTTTAGAAAGGGTTAAGTTGCTTTTCTCTGATATAACCTGGAACTTAAAATCTATTACCTGGGCTCCAGTTATATTAATTTAATGAATTTTGCTTGAGGAAATATGAATAATGCTTATCACCTTGAAAAAGTATTTTTTCATTGCTGTTACTGTTTACTGTTATGAGCTATGTTAATTTTATATTTTAATTAAAAGAGCAGATGTGAAAGCTTTATTTAAAGCAATATTGTTGTTGAAATAAGATACATTGCTAAAAATAATTTACTATAACAAATATGTGTACTTTGACAAGTATGTCTTTACCAGAAAGAAACCAAGACATTAGGAAGTCTTTACTATATCAAGGGATTGGCTGTAAGATGATATCATTGTATTTATGATTTTATGGTGTTAAAATGAATATTAAATGAAACAAAATTCACAAGGATTACTCAGGAGGCAGCTAAGTACATAACATTTTGCATAGATGGTTAGAAGGCTCAATTTTGCTCCATCACTGCATCCATATCCTTGAACGATTTCGACTGAAGACAGCATTTCTTTGAATTTTTCATTAAACCAGACGTCTTGAAATATGAATTCCTTTTATGTTTCTGTGAGTTTTGGCTAAAAGAACCCCAGTGAATAAATCATACAATACTACGTGTCACCAGCACTTGTGAATATTTCTGCTTTGTTATTCTATTCTCAGTAGAGCACCATTGATTATCAAACTCAGCGGAGAGCATTTTATGATCATATATCTCCATTAGCTCCTAGTTTGACTACCATAGATTTTTCTGGTTAAGCTTGCATTATGTATTAGGAAGCCTATCTCTTCAATACAAAGTTTGATTTCATTTTTCTAAGCCTAGAACTCTTATTATGTATTATGTATAAAGATTCTTATCTTTTATATGTAAAAATAGGCTGCACTGTCTTTGTGTAACTGAAATGTATGCCATCTTTTTTTTTTCTTGATTCACAGGTAGCGTATTATACTATGAAGATGAATCTCTACAATGCAATGGCTGTCAGGGTAAATATTTCTTTACTTGTTAAACAAATGAAAAGTCAATTGTGCCCTGAATTCTCTTTTAATAAAATGAGCAAAGCAGAATAATGCAAATTTGATTGATATGCTAATGGAAATGAGAGAAAAGAGTACATAGTTAAAAAGTTACTTATGCTAAATAATCTTGTTGGTATTAAAAATTAGAGTGAAATGTAAAATGTGTAATTATAAATGCTTAAGTTTAAGAATGTTAAATATCTCTGAGCCACAACTAGAAAAAGACTGTAGATATTAATGCAAAAATGTATTAGTTTGCATGTGTCATATAGAATATTGTGATAAATAGATGAACATGGTTCTGGAATATAAGATTGTTGCTCAATACAAATCAATTAGAAATTATTCATATGATTTAACAGTAATAAAGCCAATTTCCAGCTTAGAAGATTTATTTTTTCACTTCTATGTTCATTTTTCTGTGCTATTTTTAATAGAAAACTGAATTTAGCAATTATGGGCCTTGAACTTGGTTTATGTAGATTTTAGGAATGGATATAACAAAAATATTTCTTTTGTTTCAGACAATATAATAACATCTTAATTGCTAAACTATTATAAATGGAAAAATTTGTTAAATGAATTTCACTGCTAATACCTATGTTACCTTAGTCTCTTTCATTAATCCAGTAGTTTTTCTGTAAATAAATGATGTTATTTCAGATGAAGCATGGCAATAAATGCTTTCTGAAAAGTCCTGCATTGAACCAAGGAAGGTGAATTAGCATTATTCAGACTATTTGTATTGTTTTGAAACAAGTGCTTTTCTCTATAAGGATGAGTATACTGGGAGCATAGGTCAGGGACAGTCTACAGCCTCTTTCTGCCCAAGTCTCTGCTCTCCTGGAGACTGAAGCAAAAACAAGAGAAAAAAAGTAGATTTCCTTGCTGCTTCTCCCAAGACGGAAGCAAATACTTCAGCTGCAGTGAGGTATTTACCATTCTCAGCAACATTCATATGGGAAAGCAATTTGATTTTCTTCTTTTAATGAGATTGCTTTAGCCTGGGAATTGAGCAGATTTTAATTCTCTGTACAGTCCAGCCCTCCTGAAGACTTAACCTCCAAGTCTAAGACTTAGATTTTTTAAAATCTGCTTACTTTGTATTTAGGTGTGTCTCCCATGTAAAAGTAGATGACTGAGAACCTAAAGCAGTTATTGACTAATGACTTACCTAGTTCTTAGATTCCCAGGGGAGATTACGGACCCTCTTCCCTATCTTCTGTACTGCTAGAGAGAGGCATAGAAGAGAGCATTAGAAAAGTGCATATTTTTATTTGGTACTTAGCTCCAAATCTTCATACTGAATTCTGATCTGGCTTGGAGCATTAATGTTTCTCTTACCTAAGAAACTCACATCAGTGCAAGCCACTTGGAAGACAGTGTTTTTGTTTTGTTTTTCTTGTTTTTACTTATTTCAACATCAAACTAAGAGCATTAGCTCTTAACAGGGATTATCAAATGTCAGTTTGTCTTTGATTAACATCATTAAACAAGGTTGAGCTTTTTTTTTTTTTTTTTTTGACAGGCAGATTTAGACAGTGAGAGAGAGAGAGAGAGAGAGAGAGAGACAGAGAGAAAGGCCTTCCTTTCTGTTGGTTCACCCCCCAAATGGCCGCCACAGCCGGCGCGCTGCACTGATCTGAAGCCAGGAACTAGATGCTTCCTCCTGGTCTCCCATGTGGGTGCAGGGCCCAAGCACCTGGGCCATCCTCCACTGCCTTCCCGGGCCACAGCAGAGAGCCGGACTGGAAGAGGAGCAACTGGGACAGAATCCAGAGCGCCAACCAGGACTAGAACCTGGTGTGCTGGCGCCACAGGTGAAGGATTAGCCTAGTGAGCCGTGGCCCGGCCAAGGTTGAGCTTTTAAGTGAGTTTAATTTTGGAAAACAGCAAAGGTTGAACAAATCTCTTGTCCTTTTTTGTTTTGAAATCAGCTTATCAAAAAGAAAAGGAAAAAAAAAAAAAGTCTTCCTTACAGATAGTGCACAAGGGTGCTTGTGCTGCGTTTGCTTCCCTATGGCAAAGTAGATACATCCCCACTAAACTCTCTTTACTTCACCAGTGTTAGCTGAATTGCCTGTCTCTACTGTTTGTTCCACTGATCACTGGAAAAAAATGATTGCTGATGCTACAGCTTGTCTGCTTCCTCCAGGACCTGAACTTTGTCCTGCAGACAGTATCTTTTTAACATTTTCTCCTGGGAATAGGCTGAATTCAGGGTAGGACATTCTCTGCTCTACTAACAAATCATGCCACCCTTTCACACCATTTCCCCATGTCACATCTTTCCAGACTTGCCGACACCTTCCTATGAAAGAAAAACTTGTTTCCTGATTAATGTTTGTAAATCTTATTTTCAAATTTAATTCAGTGACTGGACTGAATGTATTTGTAAGTGCTCTAAATTTTTTGCTTTCTGCAGGAGTGAGTGACTGAAGGGAACAATGTGTCGTCCACATACCTTTGTGTTGTACCCCTTGAAGATTACAACTCATATTGGATACCAGTACTTGAGATTTTACCTCTAATAACTATAACTTTGCTTTCTCAGTTCAAGCTACCAAATAACTTTCTCCAAAATCACTACTCTATTAATAGTTTGAAATGGGTGGCTGTGAATATCCAAGAAGAAGAACCTCTAAGTTAACAGATAATTAACAAAAATATATATGGACAGATGCACATTTACTTAAATTATGAATAGGAACTTTGCATACAAAAAATAAGAAAAAATGTTATCTTGATTGTTCACATGACAAGTAAATTATACTCTGTTGTCCTAGGGGCTAGTGGAAGTTTCTGAACAGAGAGGAGCTTTACAAATTTATTCATAGCCTAGTTATCTATAAATAGATGCCACTCTTTAGTAATGAAGAACAAAAATTCACATATGTGATTTTGCTTTAAGTGATAGTTATTAATATCTTGATTTTCTGCATTTATTTTTAGAAGAGTCATCTCTTCTCTAAAGACGTTACAATTTTCTTATTCTCCTTGGTTTGATCATTCCATTTTTTATGTCAATATTTTATCATCAACATACTTCTGTTATAGAACCTGTAAGAGTGTATTATCCTTACTAATTTACATGCCTAGCTCCACCCATTACACACTGGAAGTCCCTTGAGGCCCAGGGCCCATCTTTTTCATCTTTGTGTCTCAATGGCTGACTTGTAGTAGATGCGAAAATAAATCCCTGATTTAGTCAATTAATACTGGCCCATTCTTTACTAAACAAGAAATTAAATAAATCTTTGCTTTATTTATTTATTTATTTATTTATTTATTTATTGCTCTAAGTCCATACATGCCTTGTTATATTGAAGTCTTTGCTGGGGGGATATTTAAGCCTCTGTTGATTACCTGATTAGGCTAAATGGGAAGCGTAAATTAGACATTTTAAGGTAAAATTTGGTTAGTGTAGTTCATATATGAATGGAAGACCTCATAAGATTTAATCCTTTGCCAAAGTATCATGCAGACAGGTTTGAAGGAGGGTTGTTATGATATAAGCTACTGTCAGAACCCACACTATTGCCTTGGTGTTGATTTGCTGCTAGGCCAGTGACAGTCAATTAATGCAGCCATAAATTGCATTGTGAATTTTTATCTTAGCTCTGGAGCCATATTCCTCTTGTTTCTCTATGGAACACATTATTTTCTCTTTTAGTCTTTAATTTGACTTTATTCCAGATTAGGTTTCTGCTTTTTCTTTTTGGAGCAATTTTGAGCACTGTGATGTGGATTCCATTTGAATTTGGCCACCAACTTTTATTTTCAGTTCTTTTTGATTGGATAGTTTTCTGTATCTGAAAATTCCATGAAGTAAATTAGTTGCTCAACTCATTTCTTTCCCAATTTTATTTCCTCTTGTAGCCTATGATAGAACTGACCCTCCTATTTCTGATGTTAGTGAGCATGTAGGTATAGCAGTGAGCATGTTGTCATCTACTTCCCATCAAATACTGCACCTAGAAAGTCAGATTTCCTGACAGTAGTGTAAGGATAAGGGCAATGGAAAGCTTATTTAAAATATCTCCAGGTAGTCAAAACTGCAGTTTGAAGGGATTCATTCAACCTAAGGTCTGTAACCATTCCCTTTGCCCAGCACCTTGATTCAAGATTCTTAGTATTTAGAGTTTTCTCTACCTTATAGCCTATGCTTACTGGCTGACACCATCCAAGAGGAAGTCTCGTATGGAATTACACCTCTTACACCTTATTCTTCCATTTAGTGAGGGAAAATTACACAAGGCCATGATTACAAACATTCAGCCTCAGTGGGATGATTCTAGATTCTGGAATTTAATTCCCAAGGATAAAATGACATAGCAGGTAGCTACTTGAATGCACCTTAATGAATCTTAATGCAGAAGATCTCTGTGTTTCTGGGGCCAGGCAAGAAAAGAGGGCCATATCACATAGTGCCAAATATGGTAAGTCAGAAGTATTGGTAAAAACTCTAACAATAATTAGCAATTGTATAGCAGTTACTACTCTAGAGGCATAATTCTATGTATTTTAAATACTGTAATTCTTCTTTGTAATCCTCACAGCCAACTAACTATTGGAGAGGTTTATTCCATTATGATTATAATGAGAAAAAAAGAAATGGAATCATAGAAAGATATCTTTCCTAGGATCACACAGCTAGTAAGTGAGTGTTACAAACTGAACCCAGGATATCTGGCACCCACATGCTTGTCAATTCTGGTCACCTGTAATCCTGCCTTTATCTTTTCCTTTTCTCAAAATCTAGATAAAAGCAACACTATGAACACTAAACCAAGCCTTTAGGGAATTTTTTTTACTCACGCCCTAGGTTTCCTGCTGATCCTATGACATAAAAAATTTATTGGCATCCTTACTGGTAGTACATTTTACTTAGAGAATCTTGAATTTAGAGATAATTAGTAACAGATTCAGTTGAATCAACCCTACACAGTGTCACATTCTTCCCCTTGTAGCAGAACTGGATGATTTAGCATGACAAACTTCACCACATAAAACAATATAGAGGCTGTGGACTTTACGTTTTCCTATTGCCAACATCAAGATTGTCACCTCTTATCACTGTAAATGAAATATGCTTCTTGCTACAATTTTAAGTAGATTTTATAGAAGATAATAGAAAATGATAAGAAAAAGAAATTCTGTCTTTTCTACGCTGTTTGGAGTCTAACGTGCAGATTTTTGTGATCTGCAGTCTGTATTTGATGGTATTTGTAGCTCTACCATGCTTGATTTTTACCCTGACACATTAATGGAAAAGAAAATGAAGTTCTAACTTTATTATAACTTTGGGAGCCACAAAAAATTGTTACTAGGACTGCTATATGCAACTGTTAATTCCCCACTGCTAAAATAATGTTTATAATATACTGACCTCCAATAAACTAAGCATAATATGAGTATGTAATCTGAATTAGATTTGGAAATTAGTAAAAGTAGCTATCTGGGAAACATTTATTCCTTCTGATACCTTTGAAAAGTTGCAATTTGATCATCTGATATACCTTCGGTCCTTATTTGCTTTACTTTTAAATCCTAGGACAACTGGCACAATATCATATAAATGCAGATATTAAAAACTACAAGGATACAGCATCTTAGCCACATATAAGATATCTATCATACTTTTCCCTTTCAAAGATCTATAAGAAATGAGAAATGGTAATAATATAAACTCAGAGTTTTCAGGATATACAGATATGCATTAATGAGCTTTTTCTCACTGCAATGAAGCACCAGAAGTTCTACCTTCAACAAGAGGTTCATTTAGCTGACAGTTTTGGAGGCTGAAAGTCCAAACAGCAAGAAAAGCTGGTGAAAACCCCATGGCTGGTGGAAATAGCACATGTAAAAGATCAGGTGTGAAGATGGAATGAAGCAAGAAAGGGTGGAGCCAGGCTTGATTCTTTTATAACAACCCTATCATGAGTCGCATGGGCCAAAAGATAAATACCATAATCCTGCTAGAGAGCAGTACCTGCAGGGACCCAAGAATACAGTAGTAGGCCCCATCTCTTAATGGTTCCATAGCACCTACCATACCACCAGTCCAGAGAATCCAGCCTCTAAGCACATGAACCTTTGGGGACACCCAGATCATTTCTAAACTATAACAAATTGTAATTGATTGTTTCAAGTAGAATTCCTTTACCCCTGGAGTCTTTCTAGATGGTTGTTGATCAATCACATATACTTAGTGAAACTATGCTTGATCTAAAACATTGCATTTATTTAAATGATTTAATTTGATTTTAGAATTCCAAAATGTTTTAATTTAGATTGAAATTCTCACTTTAAGGAAAATAAAAACTTTAATAATAAATGGAACACAAATATAAAGATCACCTGAAGCAACAAATACGCAAAGTACTATAACTTTATTATTTCCTCTTACAACTCCAGAGCTATATAATAAAAATTTTAGTTTACAAAACTTAATCACAATTAAAATATTAAGTAATCATTTTCTTTATTATCTCTGGAATACTATATATATACAGAAAAGATTACATAGCAGTTTTACTTAAAGATGAGTTAATATGTATCAGATATATATGAAGGAAGCTCCATCCATCTCAGTCTCCTAAACTGTTGTCCTATTTTCATATTTATAAAACTATGAAGTAAACATTTACATTTAGAATTAGGACCATAAGGAAGTTAGATAGATGGAAATTGATAGGTAAATTAATTCAGAAAAGGGGTAATAAAAGTCTCTTGTATATTGGATATTACATTACAATTCTAGGAATAGAAAATAAATAACATGTAGTTTTACTCATACAAAAATACCCCAGAATATGAGCCTAAAAAAGAAGAGAGGAAACCATACCAAATTTTTACCTGATGATGAAGAGATATTTCAATGTTCTATTACCATGAAAAAGAATGTTTTTCTTCTTGCTATTTCTTGTACCAAAATTATTGTGAGATTACATTGATCTGTAGAGAATGAGGAAGTATGAAGTCATGTAGAATGAGGAAACAATATTAAAGGGAAGTAACTACATGTGAAATTATTCAATTTTTTTCTAAAATATTTAAGATTTTCATTTCTATTCAAATGTATGAAAAATGTTTTCATATATGTTTCCATATACTATATGTATACTTTTGAATGACAATGCAGCAACATCTTGAATGAAAACAGGTTATATAATTTCTTTATTGCTCTTTATTAAGCTATCTTTGAAAAGTTAGTGAACTCACGCTTCTGTGCTCACTGTATTGTCTTCTGGAATGTTGAACATTTTAATAAACAAAAGTTTAATTGTGAATAACTGAGTTCTACTTCATGAATAGTAGATAGATTTTTATAAGTGAATTTCTTTTTCATATCTTCATTCTAACTATAGGAAATAAGGTTTCTTTCCTCTTTTTTGAGCATTTTAAGGGTGCTAATGGAATTTCAGGAATGAAAGTAAACACAATGCAGGGAAAATCTTTTCTATGAGCAGATGGCTTTTGATATATCAAGGTTTTGCCATTTGTTTTAGTGCTTAAATAAACATTATTTATAAGACCACTTACATTTTGATGTTACTTAATGAGGAATATGCATCATTGATTTGACTAGCTTAAGAGGTCATTTAGAACTTGCCTGTTAACAAGCTGTAATCTGCTGAGCATACAATGACTTTGTTCAAAATTATCTATTCAGAGCTGATCAATGACAATAATTGTTTTATACCAATCACTTCTGAAATTTGCTAATTACTTTGAAGGACATGAATACTAGTTCTCCTGCTCCTATTTTGGAAAATGGTAACCCAGTCACCTTGAAATAGTAACAGATGTAATCAAAATTTATCTTGCTTCTTGAAAATAGTTTTTTTTTTTAAAGTTGAAAGTTTATTCATTAGTAATGAAATATTAAGAGAAAACTTAGGCAAAACTCAAGTCACTCATTCTTGTAGCAGGAGATATAGTAAAATCTCTATATATTATATCTTATTATATACATTAACTATTGGTTAAACTGGGCTCTGTAGAATCTAAGAAAATGTTATCTTTTAAATTCAAGTACAAACATACACACACATCATATTTATCTTTAAACAGTATATGTGTAAGATGTTAAATTAAAAAACAAGTGATTTAACTTAAGACTGACCTGGATTTGTATCCTGACTCTGCCATTTACTCTTTAACTGATTATGTGACCTTGAATTAATTACTTAACCTCAGTTTCTTCATTTTTAACATGGAGATCATGCCCCATTCACAAGGATATTGTGTGAATTAAAGCAGTTTGCATAATACCTGGCTCAAGAGTGGAGCTCCATAAATTTAAGATTCTTCATTTCAGTGATGGCAGCTTCTTCACCCACTCAAACGCTCAGTTTTTACTAGCTCTTTATACCCTCTCATCACTCACAAACCACTTAAAGTGTGGCTTTAATTTATACTTTAGTGTGGGTGACTTTTAATTTGATACCTTAACTATCACTTACTTATTATGTCCTTTAATACCCAATTGTGAACAAAAGGATTTGTCTTGGAAGGGAATTGTAGCCTGCCTGCCTTTGGGTAGAGGCCTAGGGTGTTAGGGAATTAAAAGGTTCTCTAATATTAAACCAATTGTAGCTTCTCTGGTTGCGCTTGGTAATATTTCCAGTAGTTGCTGAGTTTGGAGAGGACAGAAGCCCAGGGCACTGGTTTTTTCTTATAATACAGGAAACCCTTCATACTCTAGCACAGAGTTTTCAACCACTTTCAGTTTTTATTTTTTTATACACATATTGTCTCCGAAATGGGCATACCAGTAAGTTAGTATTACCTACTCATAAACCACCATCATCCCTCTTTACTCTTTATACTCCAGCATGCATCGCTCATGTTTTCTGGCACACTCAATCTTATTTCATTTAGAATAAATATTTATTTATTTATTTATTTATTTATTTATTTATTTATTTTGACAGAGTGGACAGTGAGAGAGAGAGTGACAGAGAGAAAGGTCTTCCTTTTTTCCTTTGGTTCACCCCCCAATGGCCGCTGCGGCTGGCGTGCTGTGGCCAGCGCACCATGCTGATCCAAAGCCAGGAGCCAGGTGCTTCCTCCTGGTCTCCCGTGCAGGTGCAGGGCCCAAGCACTTGGGCCATCCTCCATTGCACTCCCGGGCCACAGCAGAGAGCTGGACTAGGAGAGGAGCAACCGGGACAGAATCCGGTGCCCCGACCGGAACTAGAACCCCGGGTGCTGGCGCCAGCCTAGAATTTAATGATTTAGTCATGATGTAGGTTGCTCCTCCCTTAATGTTATTCAATATCCTAATATTTTCACCTGTAACCTGGGTCACTCTAAATACTGGACTTTTTCCTGGTACATATTTACAAATGTTCTCTTCTATAATAAAATTTTACAGTAGATGCAATCTAAACATGCAAAACATTTGAAACCACAGCCAAATATATCACCTTAGGCAATTATGTAACTTTTCTGAGTATTAGTTTCCTCTTATATCAGATGTGACTGATAATAATCCTATTGTATTGATTAATCCAGGAAAATATTCATTGTTTGGTTTATATAGGTATATATATATATATATATACACACATACATACATACATACACATTTTACAATTGATTATCCATTTTCATTAGGAAAGTAGGTTTTTATCAATCCCTCCTGTTTCTTGTTAGCCATAATATGATTTGGTCAAATCAGTGAGATATAGTTTCTAAATTAAATAAAGGAATATAATTTCAGAGAAATTAATTCTTGTTAAAGAATATGATCATTTGAGAAGTACTTTTTAAAAAGATTTTTTTAATTTGAAAGACCAAGTTACAGAGAGATAGGGAGAGACAGAGAGAGAGAAAGGAGAGAGATCTTCCGCCTGTTGTTTCACTCCCCAGATGGCTGCAATGGCCAGGGCTGTGCCAGCTCAAAGCTAGGAGCTTCATCCTGATCTTGCAGATTGGTTCAGGGACCCAAGCACTTGAGCTATCTTCTGATGCTTTCCTAGGTGCATTAGTAGAGAGTTGCATGGGAAGTGGAGCAGCTGGGTTTGAATCAGTGCCCATACAGGATGCCGTTGTTGTAGGTGGCAGCTTAATCTACTATACCACAATGCCAGCTCCTGAGAAGTATTTTTAAAGATTCATTGTGTAATTTTGTTATATCATCTATCTATATACTATTTACTTTTACTTTCTAGAGTTATGTCCTTGGTTTAATTGTTCTTATAAGCTGTTGTTCATACCTACAGTTATTTTTTCCTTTCTCTTACTGGGAATTTGACTAAAACACTTCATCAAAATTTTCACAATTAATATATCAGATTATAAAGTACCTTTAAAATGGCCATTTTAAAAAAAATTATCTTTATTTATTGAAAGGCAGGGCTACAGAGAGCGAGCGAGAGAGAGAGATTGAAATAGAGGAAGAAAGATCTTCTTTTTTAAAGATGTATTTATTTATTTGAAAGGCAGAGTTATAAAGGGAGAGAGATATCATCCATCTGCTGGTTAACTCCCCAAATGGCTGCAACAGATGGGACTGGGCCAGGCCAAAACCAGAAGCCTGGAACTCCATCCAGGTCTCCCAGATAGCTGGCAGGTGCCCGAGTACCTGTGCTGTCCTCCACTGCCTTCCCAGTCACAGTAGCAGGGAGCTGGATTTGGAACAGCCAGGACCCAATCCAGCACTCACAGGGGATGTTGGTATCGCAGGCAGCAGCTTAACCTGATATATCATCCACTGATTCACTCCACAAATCCCCACAACAATTGAGGCTGGAGTTGAGTCTCCTTTGTGGGTGGCAAGTGTGCAACTATTTGAACCATCACTGCTGCCTCACAAGGTGTGCATTAGCAGGAAGTTGGAATTAGAAGTAGAGCCAGTTGATCCCAGTTGTTCCATTATGGAATTTGGACAACCCAAGTGGAACCTCAATTACTGTGTACATGATCAATATGACCATATTTTAAATGAGAAAAAATATAATCAGAATTCATGAGAAACATTTTTTCTGCATTTTTATCTTTTCAGCATTCAACTTATAAATATTTAAACATTTTTCAAATTGCAAAAAAAAAAATGGTCTTTGGGAAAAAAACCAATAGAGTATAGCACAGTCTCATTACCTTTTCCAATTAAGAATAAGTATATATATTTAGTGAAAATTGTTGTTTTAGGCTGAGTTATTATTTCTTAATAATTGCTATTTTTTCATCTTCTAACTTTGTCAAGGTAATTCAGGTATGATTTTTCCAACAGAACTGATATGCATTATTGTTTTTCTTCTGATTTTTTTCTCACATGGGTTGTATTATCAAATATAGGACTTAAGGAAATTGAGTCTCATGATTACTGGGGCTTTATAAGATACCTAGTAGCTTATTTAGTTATATTCTCTTAGACCCTCAGCACTCTTCTCATCAAAATACACACATACACACACACAATTATGTGTTTAGTACTGAAACTGAATGTTAGCATTGCAGTGGAAAACACAGATTATTGCAGTAGAGGTTTCCATTCATTGAAAATTGCAGTTCACTTTATAGTACTACATTGCTATGAATAACAGAATGGGCTCTCTGAAGCCCTAATTCGATTACTGGATCCATCATTGGTAGCTGGGTAATAATAGGAAATTTATGTAACCTTGTCTTTGTAGCCATTTTTCTCATCAGTAAATCTGTCAATAAGAGTTGTATCTCATAAGAAGATTCTGAATTTTAAATGCAGAAATAAGCCAAATCCTTAGAGTCATGCCTGGCACATAAGAACTCATGAATGTTAGCCATTATTGTTTAAAGAAGTGTTAATTTTGTCATTCCTGATCAAGGCAATATTCAATTTAAATATTTAGATATCACTGAGTTGTTCTATCTAAAAGATTTATTATAATCTAAAAGATTCATTGCAATCTTCTAACCAATTGGCTATGAAAAAATTTACCCTAAAGGGACTTTAGACTCTCAGTAGTTAAATAGTTGTGTTTTATGAAATAAATATTTCAAGATAATTCAATTACCTCTAATTATATTATGATTTTTTACATACTGTAAATTAAATACACAAATGTACTTACATTTGCAATAATACAAGGAAACTTCAAAAAGTTTGTGGGGAAAATGGAGCTAAAAGATAACTTAGGGACCGGCACTATGGTGCAGTAGGTTAATCTTCCACCTGCGGCACCCTGGTTCTAGTCTGGCTGCTCCTCTTCTGACCCAGCTCTCTGCTATGAACTGAGAAAGATGGCCCAAATGCTTGGGCCCCTGCACCCACGTGGGAGACCAGGAAGAAGCTCTTGGCTCTTGGTTTTAGATAAACCCAGCTCTAGCAGTTGTGGCCATTTAGGAAGTGAACCAGCAAATGGAAGAACTTTCTGTCTCTCCCTCTCACTGTCATTAACTCTACCTCTCAAATAAAGAAATAAAACCTTTAAAAAATAGAGATTAGTTTATTTTGTGTAAAGAGTTTTTGAAGTTCACACATAGCTTTCTCATAATACGTGTTTTTTTTCATGAAGTTTTTTTAAGAACTCTCATATATATTAGTGGAAAATGCTATAAGACTTTATATGATATGAGTTATCAACCATATTTAGCTGAATTTTAAAGAACTATTGTTTCTAACAAAAATGTTCATGACTTATTCTGTTTTTATTACATCTATAGATTCAGAAAGTGTGGAGAGGATACAGGATTCGAAAGTACTGCTTTAATTATTTTTATTTGAAAGAATACTTGAGAGCTGTTTCAGAGACCAATGAAGCAATTAGGTGAGTATAACAATCACTAGCCAGCCTAGTGGTAAACCTTTCAGAAAGATTATTAAGAAGTGTTGATCATTATAATACTTATAACTATTTTCTGAAACTCAGTAATATTTTAGGCAGATATGTAATGGTAAGGTACAGAAATATGCTTCAATTTACCTTAAAAGGTAATTTTTATACTTAAAAACACTATGTAAATTGACTGTAAGTAGATTATTTATGGGTATAGTATCTTGGTACTAGGCAAAATATTTTCAGTAATATTATCTCATAATGAAATGCACTTTATGTAAAAACAATTCTACAAATGAAACTGTAAATAAGCTAAGCTTTCAATTTATTTTGAGAAATGCATTCAGTAGCAAGAACTTGCTTCCAAAGAAGAAAACATTGTGGAAAAATTAATAGGACTGTTTTACTGTCCATTTTATTTCATAAGACACCCCAGGAAGATAGTATCTGGATTTAGGATATATGGTGACATCTTCTATAGATTTTTTCAAAGTAAAGATATTGAAGCTATTCAGTATACTTTCCAAAGCTCTCCACGTGTTAAGTTTCTGTATTACTTCAAAAATGTTTTTTCCTCTTGTGATATTCCTCATTCTAATAACATTTATAAGGGACTATATACCTATACTACATTTAGATAAGAAAATAGTATTTAATAATAGCCAGCATACATGTGGTAGTTTACTTTCAAAAAAATCTACATATTATTTTAGTCTTAAATTTTTTGAATTAGAGGGAGTAAACAATTTGTAATAATTTATTAAAATTAAAAAAAATCTGTTCTTCAACAGTGGAGACAAGGGCTCTTCAGAGTCATTGCTTCTCAAGATGTTAATTTCACTTCTATAGATTATCATTTAGGTATGCTAACAGTTGTTACAGGTCAGGGAGAATATATGGTATTTGTCCTTTTGAAACTGGCTTATTACATGAAGTATTATGTTTCCCAGTCTCATCCATTTTGTTGCAAACAACCGGATTTTGTTTTCTTTTTATTATTATTATTATTATTATTATTATTATTATTTTGACAGGCAGAGTGGACAGTGAGAGAGAGAGACAGAGAGAAAGGTCTTCCTTTCCCGTTGGTTCACCCTCCAATGGCCGCCACGGCTGGCGCACCGCGCTGATCCGAAGCCAGGAGCCAGGTGCTTCTCCTGGTCTCCCGTGGGGTGCAGGGCCCAAGCACTTGGGCCATCCTCCACTGCACTCCTGGGCCATAGCAGAGAGCTGGCCTGGAAGAGGGGCAACCGGGACAGAATCTGGTGCTCCGACCAGGACTAGAACCCGGTGTGCCAGCGCCACAAGGTGGAGGATTAGCCTATTGAGCCGCGGTGCCGGCCCGGATTTTGTTTTCTTATCTTTTTTTTTTTTTTTTTTTACTGCTGTGTAGTGTTCCATGGTGGTATCCCATAATTTCTTTATCCAGTCTTCAGTTGATGGGCATTTGTGTTTATTCCATATGTTAGCCATTGTGAATTGAGCTGCAATAAATATAGGGGTACAGCTACCTTTTTCGTATGCTGATATCATTTCCACTGGATAAATTCCCAGAATTGGAATGAGTCATATGATAGTTCTATATTAAGACTTCTGAGATATCTCCATACTGTCTTTCATAGTGGCTTATATCAGCTTATATTCCCATCAACAGTGGATTAGGGTACCTTTCCCCCCACAATTTTGCCAGCATTTGTTGTTTGTTGATTTTTGTATGAAAGTCATTCTAATGAGGGTGAGGTGAAACATTGTGGGTTTTTTTTAAAAGATTTATTTGAAAGAGTTACACATAAAGAAGGAGAAGCAGAGGCAGAGAGAGAGAGAGAGAGAGAGAGAGAGAGAGGTGTCTTCCATCTGCTGATCCACTCCCTAATTGGCCACAATGGGTGGGGCTGAGCTGATGTGAAGCCAGAAGCTTCCTCTGGGTCTCCCATGCCTTGGGCTATCTTCCACTGCTTTCCTAAGTCATAGCAGAGAGCTAGATCAGAAGTGAAGCAGCCAGGACTCAAACCGGCACCCATATGGGATGCCAGCATTGCAGGCTGCGGCTTTACCTGCTATGCCACAGTGCCAGTCCCCTCATTGTGGTTTTGATTTTCATTTCCCTGATGGTTAGTGATCCAGAGCATTTTTTCATGTGTCTGTTGGCCATTTGGATTTTTTCTTTTGAAAAAGTGTTTGTTTAAGTTCTTTGCCCATTTCTTAACTGTGACATTTGTTTTGTTGTTGTTGAGTTTTTGATCCCATTATATATTCTGATTATTAATCCTTTATTAGTTGCATAGTTCACAAATAATTTCTCCCATTCTATTGGTTGCCTCTTGACTTTGCTGAATGTTTCTTTTGCAGTGCAGAAGCTTCTCAATTTAACATAATCCCATTTGTCAATTTTGGATTTGATTGCCTGTGCATCTGAGGTCTTTTTTAGAATTCTTTGCCTATGCCAGTGTCTTGCAGGATTTCCCCAATGTTCTCTAATAACTTGATTATATCTGGGCATAGGTTTAGGTATATAATCCATGTTGAGTGGATTTTTTTGTGCGGTATAAGAAGGGGTCTTGCTTCATATTCTGCATATGGAGATCCAGTTTTCCAGGTCCAATTGTTGAAGAAACTGTCCTTGCTCCAGGAATTGATTTTAGCTCATTTGTCAAATATAAGTTGGTTCTAGATACGTGGATTGATTTCTGGCATTTTGATTCTGTTCCATTGGTTTATCCATCTGTTTCTCTACCAGTACCAGGCTGTTTTGAATATAACTATCTTGTAGTATGTCTTAATATCTGGTATTGTGTTACCACTGGCTTTGTTTTGGTTGTATAAGATTGCTTTAGCTATTCAGGATCTTCTGTTTTTCCATATGAATTTAAGCATCATTGTTGCTGTATCTCAGAAAAATATCTTTGTTATTTTGCTTTGTATGACATTAAATCTGTATTGCTTTTTGTAGTATGGACATTTTAATGATATTGATTCTTCCAATCCATGAACATGGAAAATTTTTCCATTTTTTTGTATCTTCTTCTATTTATTTCTTTAATGTCTGGTAATCCACATCATATAGATCTTTGACATCCTTGGTTAAATTTATTTGAAGATAATTGATTTTTTTTCTAGTTATTGTGAATGTGATTGATCTTAGAAATTCTTTCTCAGCTGTGGCATTGTCTATGTATACAAAAGCTGTTCATTTTTGTGTGTTGATTTTATATCCTGACACTTTACCAAACTCCTCTATGAATTCCCATAGTTTCTTAGCGGAGCCTTTTTAAAAAATTTATTTGACAGGTAGAGTTATAGACAGTGAGAGCGAAAGAGACAGAGAAAAAGATCTTTCCTTTGGTTCACTCCACAAATGGCCTCTATGGCTAGTGCTGCTCCAATTCGAAGCCAAGAGCCAGGTGCTTCTTCCTGGTCTCCTATGCAGGTGCAGGGGCCCAAGCACTTGGGCCATCCTCCATTGCCCTCCCGGGCTACAGAAGAGAGAGCTGGACTAGAAGAGGAGCAACTGGGACTAGAACCCAGCACCCATATGGGATGCCAGCACCACAGACAGAGGATTAACCATGGTGCCTGCCCTAACAGAGTCTTTTGTATCCACTATGTATAGAACCGTGTCATGTGCAAATAGGGATAGTTTGACTTCCTCTTTCCCAATTTGTATCCATTTTTTTTTCTTGCCTAATGGCTCTGGCTAAAATTTTCAAGACTATATTGAATAGCAATGGTGATAGTGGGCATCTTTGTCTAGTTGTGGATCTCAGTGGGAATGCTTCAACTTTTCTCCATTGAATAGCATGCTGGCCATGGGTTTGTCAAAAATTGCCTTGATTGTGTTGAGGATTTTCCTATTCCCAGTTTACTTGTAGTTTTCATTATGAAAGGGTGTGGCATTTTATCAAATGGTTTTTCTGCATCTATTGAGATAATCATAAGGTTTTTGTTCATCAATTTGTAAAAGTGGTGTATCACATTGATTGATTTGTGAATCTTGACCCAATCCTATACACCAAGGTTAAATCCTCCTTGGTCCTTGTGAATGATCTTTCTGATATGTTGTTGGATTCAATTGGCTAGTGTTTTGTTGAGGATTTTTGCATTTATGTTAATCAGGGAAATTGGTCTGTAGCTCCTTTCCCTGTTGTTTCTTTTCCAGGTTTTGATATTAAGGTGATGCTGGTTTCATAGAAAGAATTTTGGAGGATTCCTTCCCTTTAAATTATTTTGAATAGATTGAGAGGAATTGGAGATAGTTCTTTAAATGTCTGGTAGAATTCTGCAGTGAGAAGAAGTGGAGATAGTTCTTTAAATGTCTGGTAGAATTCTGCAGTGAAACCATCTGGTCCTGGGCTTTACTTTGTTGGGAGAGTCCATTACTGATTGGATTTCTTTCTTGGTTTAGGTTTTCTATGATTTCATGGCAAAATTTAGGTAGGTTGTCTCTGTCCAGGAATTGGTCCATTTCTTCTGAGTTTCCAGTTTGTTGACATACAGCTCTTTGTAGTAATTTCTGCTGATTCTTTTAATTTCTGTTGGGAGAAATTTTCTTTCATATCAGGTTTGGATTTCATTAGTTTGTGCATTTGCTTATGATTACTTTCAGTAGTCCTATTATCAATTTTTTGAAATCTATTTCTGGCATTTCTTTTATCTCTTCATCTTGATATTCTAGTGTTGAAGTGTTATGTTCTTTTTTGGGGGTACTATTGACTTCCTTATTCTTGTTTCTTGAATTGCTGTGTTTATTATTTGGGATTTGTAGAGATACTTGTTGGTTTCTGTTTTGTTTTCCCCCCATAATGTCTTATCTTTGGACTGTTCCTCTTTGGCTTAGTGGACGGTCTGCTCTTTCAGTGAATACCCAGAGGCATCTGATTGATATGACCAGGGAGCTCTATTCAGTGCTCCAGGGTGAAGGGAGTGTCCAAGGTGACACCCAGGTTGGATGTGGTAAATCTTCTCTTTTATTTCTGTACCAGAGGAGAGGTTTGTTCTGCTCTGTTGGCATAGTCTCACCTCACCCCCTCTCCTCAAAGGAGAGCAATGCCTGAGTGCTAGCCCCAGTGGGTCCAATGTTTGCTCACACTGCCCCAGAAACCACACCAATGATTTCCTTTGAGCATGGATCCCACAACAATGACCCTCACCTGTTATTCAGGGAGCCCCGAGCATGTGGAGCTGCCCATGTGTCTTCCCAAAGTCCCAGACACACACTGCACCCTCCCACACAGCCACAGTGTATTCACAGTTCCAGCACAGAAGCCTCCCACAGTCACATGCACCCATCCCCTGTCAGTTCTCCCAGTCAAATTCAGGTGTCTTTACTAGGCAGGTTGTTGGGCATACAGACATGAGCTGGCACGGTTATTATGTATGTCCAAAATGGCACCTGCCCTCTCACACTTTCTTACAGGTTGCTGGTGCAGGGTGGTCATGGAGAAAGAAACATGCCCCCGCTTTGTTTCCCTCTAGTTTGTCAGGTACACTAGGCCATACAGGACTCTAATCTGGTTTCCCACCAGGCTCTTCCCATAGCTTTGTCACCAGTGGCTTGAAGTATTGCAGTCTGGTCTCAATTTACTCCAGAGCTGGTGCAGAGGCTCTCAGCTGCTCAGGTCTTGAGTTGTTTGTCCACACCCTCCATGTAGGTCCTCAGTGTCCCTCTAATTTATGTGGAGTTTCCTCTGTCATTTTCTCCCTAACTCTTTTCTAAGACTGCACTCTCTCCACTTTTTTTAAAACTATCTTCCCTTAGACTATAACTGTAAGCTCCTTCCCTATTCCACCATCTTGAATTTCTCTCAAATTCAGTTTTGATTTACTAGGCAATAACAGTTAAAACAGGGATATCAGATCATTTCTCAGCCTTTTGGCTAAAATCAAGTGTAAAAACAGGGATCTCAGAAATTTGGATTGTATCTAAGTTTATGACAAAGGAACAGTTCAGCAGGCTGATGAATAAGGTCTAAGAGTCATACAGTTACAGAAATAAGAATCCAGGTTATAAATCTAATTTATGATATTTTAAGGGTATGATAAGAGGTATACTGATGCGAAACTTCCCTTTAAAAATAAAATATTTGACAACTACTTTCAAAACTCGTGTTTTTACCAATGTTGTACCTAAAAATGGATTGATTTTGTAGATTAAGTATGGTGAATTTGTTAAGTTGGTTTCTTTGGAAGAAATAATAATGGTCTGTGAGACTTCAATAAGTGTTAGTCAGTAGAAGGAGCTGGAAAACTCAGAAACACATGGACCCTAGGGAACTGCTATTTGATCTTGAGAAAGCTAACATTTCAGAAATTGACGTAAATGGCCAGCTTGAGCTTGAAAGGAGTAAAGAGCTGGTAGATGATGTGAGAAAGAATATAAGTGGGCTATGAGTAGGGTGAGACAGTTTAGCTTTTAAGGCCCCAAATGGAAGGAATGCTCAATGTTAGGATTATGAGAATGCCAACCCTGTACTTTTATAACCTCAAGAATGAGTATGTCTTGAAGTTTTTATTTTAGGGGCCTTACTTGCTTACCATGCACATCCTGAGCCCTTAGTTTGAAGAAGTCCTCAGGTAGGTGAACAGAGGAAATAGGGTATTGGGAAGCCCCATCTATTCTATTCAACAGCTAGTTCTGTCTGTATTGTTTCTCAGTTTGCAGATCTTTTTCTTTTTATCTCCACTTCTCTTAGAGTGTGAATGCCAATAATAAAGTTTGAATTTAACATAGTCTTCTTACATTATCTATTGATGCTTTCCCTTTTTACCTATTGGCATGCGTTATTAATAAATATTATAACATTAAAACATCAGTGTGTTATACATCTAACTGGGCTATTGCTAATTAAATAAACTCCCTTCTGACTTCAGGATATGACTCACATTTCTTAGAATTTTATATAGTTCTTTCAGTCTCATCTCGCTTTGCTCACCCACACTGAAGATCTTTCAATTTTAAAAGAAATCATTTTCCTTAGAGCTTCCAAATCTTTGGACATGACATTCTCTTGACGCCTCATCTGCTTGTACACACTTTATCTTGCTTTGCATTGTTGCTTAAGTGTGGCTAGAGTTAGGATACTCCCCATCTGAGTGCCCAGAGGCTTTCATGCAAAGCTATTTATACCAACTACTTTGTGGTATTAGATTTGCTTGCCTCTCTGCCTTCACCCTTGTGTTTTAAAATCAGTGGGGGAATGTAGGTGGACACTCTGACTTAATTTTCTTTTAAAATTCAATGCCTAGCACAACTCCTGACATGTAGTAAATCCAAAATAACATTTACTTCTTAAATACTCATTGAGTCAAAGAATGAATGGCTGATAAAGTGAAACTCTATTATTATAAATTTTTATTTTTATTAACATAAACAGATTTCATGTATTTCATAGATATGATTTTGTTATTTTTCAAAATTTTTAATTTTGAACAAATTCGGTATAGCTCATAGATATAATTCTAAGAATTTTATATTCCCTTCTTGCTCCCCCCTTTCTTTCTTTTTTTCTTTCTTCCTCCCTCTCTCCCTTCCTTCCTTCCTTCTTTTTAGTTTTGAGTTAATATTTTAAATTTACATTACAGTAAAAGCAATAATGTTTCTCTGAATAATAAGTTTAATAAGTAAAAAGCAAAAAAGACTCTAGTTTAGTGGAAATAAAGTCAATAGTATAAATGATAATTGAATGGAAAATAACCGTAGTCCTCTCCTTCTCTCTCTCAATTTCTCCTCCTTCCTCTCTTTTGTTCTTTTTCTTTTGTTCTTATCTCTCTTTTTTTATGTTTTTATACTATTTTCAGGGTCTTATTCCATCCCCAGCACTCTAATACTCTGAAGTTACTCAGGATAACTAAATTCCCCTACTATGTTCTTATATCAATTAATTCATTCTTATTTGACTTTAAATTTCTTTGTACCTTAATGGTTTCATTTTTCCTAACTAAAAGGTTTTTATAGTGTTTTCCTAAATGAAAGAATGCTACCATCAATCCATAAGTAATGCAAGTCTTATAAAATGCAGAAGCAACTGTAGTATGTGTAAACGCACGTGCACACAGTCTTTTATTGGCTATTGCAGAATGCCCAAAGCATGCAAGCCAACATTTCCTTCCTCTATCCTGTAAGCCCTCTGGTTATCCACTTTGAAGGAAATATTATTTCTAATTCAATATGTATCATTCTGGAGATATTTTGTTTATATATGAGCACATATTTATATGTCCTTCATTTTAAGAATATCAAATTATACCATACACACAGTTCTTCAACTTGACATTCTTACCTATAAATAATAACCTGAACATTGTTCCATAACTGAGGGCCTTCCTTTGATGTTTTAATCTTTGCCTAGAATGTCACTGTATGTATAAACATTAACTTATTCAGTCATCTGGTGATGGAAACTGAAATTGTTATTGTATGCTATCACAAAGATAGAGCTACATTAAATATATTTGTATGAATGTGTCTTGATATTCCTTAGCCCTTTATTCTCTCAAATAAATATTATAGTATCAGCTTGTGAAATTCTTCAAACTTTACTATAATAAATCTAATAGAAATTACATGACTTTACAGATAAAATTGAGGAAAATTACATCTGTGCTATACTGAGTTTTTGATTAAATGCAATTCACTTGCACACACTCGTTTAAAGTTAACATCTTTGAGTAATGTTTTTAAACATTTTTATTATCTGTTAAATTTGTTCCTAGAAACTTTTTTTTGTTTACTTGTAAATTATATATTTTGAAATTGTGTTTTACTTTTAGTGATAGAAAAGTGATGCATTTTTAAAATTCTAATTTTTAAATGTTTATTTGAGAGGTAAAGTGGGGAGAGAGCTCCTGTCTGCTGATTCTCTCCTCAAATAGTTACTTTGACCAAGGCTGGGCCATGCCAAAGCCAGGAGCAAGGAACTCAATCTAAATCTCTCCCATGGGTGGCAGGGACCCAACTACTGTGTTGTCACTTGCCACCTCCTGAGGTACACATTGGTGGGAAGCAGGGATGAGGAGCTAGAGGTAGTTACTGAACTCAGGTACTCCAATATGGGGTATAGGAGGACCAATTGGCATTTTAATTATTAAGCCAAATGCCTTTCCAGATTAGTTTTTTTTTTAAATAGCATTATATCCAACCACCATCCTCAAATTCTACTAATTTGATAATCAGTTGATTTGGGGGAGTTTCTATATAAATAATCATATCATATAAAATAATTTAAAATAACCAATGTTTTCTTTATTCCAATCTTCTCTTTTTTCTTTTATCTTACTACATGGATTAGGATCTCTTGCACAAAGCTGACTAGAAATGGTGATATTGTTGTGGTAGTTATGATTTAAAAGTGAAAGCTTTTGGTATTTCAACAAGAGGAATAATTCCATAATTTATAGCAGATACTTTCTCTGAATAAAACTTCCTTCTATACTTTGTTTACTAAATATTTTTAAATTATCATGAATGGGAGGCCAGTGCTGTGGTGCAGTGGGTTAAAGCCCTGGCCTGAAGCACCAGCATCCCATATGGGCGCTGGTTCTAGTCTCAGCTGCTCCTCTTCCAATCCAGCTCTTTCTGTGGCCTGGGAAAGCAGTAGAGGGTAGCACAAGTCCTTGGACCCCTGTACCCATGTGGGAGACCCGGAAGAATCTCCTGGCTCCTGGCTTTGGATGGGCACAGCTCCGACTGTTGCAGCCATCTCAGAAGTGAACTAGCAGATGAAAAACTTCTCTCTGTCTCTACCTCTCTCTGTTTTCAAATAAATAAAATAAATCTTAAAAAAATTTATCATGAATGAACACTGAATATTCTCAAATACTGTTGTATACTTACTGTGATATTTTTTCCTTTAATCTAATAAATTATATTTGGAACTCAAGTTTATTATAAATATGTTGCTCAGCTTACATAGTAATTGACAAAGATGTGGAAATCTCCCCTTACCTTCACTGGAATTATGAATTGTGTTATCAAAACTGAAAATATATTGTTATATGTTTCATGTTTGATTTTTTTTAATTGTACTGTGAACTCACATGGAGCTAAATGATGTGTGACAATCCTAACTGTATTTATTTTGGTAATTTTTCCCTGTCAATGTTCTTTATTATTTTTATCTGTTAATCTTCTATATTCTTTCATTCTGTTTTTCCCCCACTTTGTTTGTCATCTTTTATATTGAATCCTTTCTTGTTCAATTTCTTTTCATTCTATTGATTTAGGAAATAAGACTTCTACCTCTATCCATTTTCTCATTAGCCTTGAAATTTTATGTTTAAAAAACTCTTAAGTTAATCAGTGCCCCTTTTCAAATAATTCAAGGGCTTTGGAAGGGAGCTGAGAATATTTTAATTTTTATGCCTTTATGGTTCAGTGTTTTAGTACTCTCTTATCCTGTCATCCTGATAATTAGTCTAGCAGATAAGATTTCCCATTTCAGAGTGCCTGAATTTTTTTCCTTCCGTACATCATGCTTTGTAATCAAGTCTACAATCTCTTTCCTTATCCCTGTTTTCCAAAGATTTTCTCATTTTTTTTTCTGAAAGTTTTGTCCTTTGTTTTACATTTGTGATCCCGTTTGAATTCCTGTACAGTTGTTCTTGCATGGTTTTGGTGAATTCCTGTGCAGTTGTTCTTGCATGGTTTTTGGTGAATTCCTGTGCAGTTGTTCTTGCACGGTTTTTGGAAAAGGCTATACTCTCTTGATTGAATAATTTATGTACTGTTGTCAAAAACAAATTAGACATATTATATAAGTCTATTTCTGTGTTCTCTGTTCTGTGTATCTGAGTGTCTATTTCACTGCCATGACTACATTGGTTTTACTGTATGTATATAAAAAACCATAATATTGGGCACAGTGATTCCTCCAAAATCATTCCTCTTTATTTTTTTTATTTCCAACATAGTTTTAGCTGTGATTTTGATAGAACATTAATTAAATCTATGATCAATGTGGGGAGAATCGATTCACTTTAAGAATAAATTATTTTCGAGGCAGAATCCAAGATGGCGGAATAGGAAGGGAGCACATTGATATTCTTCGGCAAGACACAGGTTAATAAAAGTGGAGATACTGCAGGGTCAAGGAAGAGTAGGGGAATAAACAGCAGAGGAAACTCTTCCGGAACTAGTGATTCACAGTGGACCTGCGTGGAGAGCGTGGGAGCCCAAGTTCGGGACACCAGCAGCAGACTCAACGCACCAGCGCTGGAACGCGAGGTGAGCCGAACCTCCATAGCCCGAGACACCAGCGGGAAAGCGGAAAGAGGAGGCTAGAGGGAACGAGGCTTGAAACTCCGTGGGGAAAAGTTCACCAGGCTAACTAGAAGAGAGAGAGGGAAAAAAAAAAGTGACCGAAACGGACACGAGTTTCTCTCTCTCCGCTCACCCCTCAAGGGCGAGCAAGACAAAGAGCAGGCGCCATTTTGGACATACGTCATAAGCAGGGCGACCTCAGGTCTGCACCGGCCCTGAGCCTAGCAGAAAAACCTGACTCTGGGGGGAGGGGTGAAATAACAGGAGATTAGGATCTAACTTGGCAATCCAGTGGGAGACTGCAGGAGAATTGGAGCCCACACTGAGGGCAGCAGAGATTCCCTGTGTGGTCCTTGGGAAAGAGCTTCCAATCTCTGGCTCCTGTGGGTATATCATTTGCCTGCTAACTGCCTCCAATTACATTCAGCTGTGTGGAATTACTTCCCTTTTGAATCAACAAAAGAAAGAGACATTTACCACACCTAACCTGGGAGTGTCATCTTTGACACACCCTCAACCCTGAGGAACCAAACACAGCTCTCAGTCCACACCCATCTCAAGCCTCTAAGTCTCCACCAAAAGCAGACAGTCCACTTAATCTAGAGTCATAGTATAACAAGAAAAAAAAAAACACCACAGTGAAGAAACCAAATATTTCCAACATGCCATACAACAAACGCAAAAACCGAGGTAACAAGAACAAGGAAGACACTATGACGCCCCCAAATGAAAAAGACACCCCAACTCAAGATTATGAAGATGATGAGATTGAAGAAATCCAAGAAGCAGATCTCAAAAAATTGATAAGAACATTAAGAAGTTCTCAAAAACAAATTCTTGAACTACAGAAATCCTTCATGGACAAGATAGAAAATCTCTCTCGTGAAAGTGAAATATTAAGGAGGAATCAAAATGAAATGAAACAACTAGTGGAACAAGAAATGGTGATTGTGACGAGAAATCATAATGAAATGAAGAGTTCAATAGATCAAATGACAAACACATTAGAGAGCCTTAAAAACAGAATGGGCGAAGCAGAAGAGAGAATATCAGATTTAGAAGACAGAGAACAGGAAAGGAAACAGGCAAACCAAAGAAAAGAAGAAGAAATTAGAAATCTAAAAAATATTGTCGGGAATCTACAGGATACTATTAAAAAATCTAACATTCGGGTTCTAGGAGTTCCTGAAGACATGGAGAGGGAGAAAGGATTAGAAGGCATTTTCAGTGAGATACTAGCAGAAAATTTCCCAGGTTTGGAGGACAGAGGCATCTTAGTACAGGAAGCTTATAGAACCCCTAATAAACATGACCAAAAGAGATCCTCACCACGACACGTCATAATCAAACTCACCACAGTGAAACATAAAGAAAAGATTCTAAAAGGTGCAAGAGAGAATCGTCAGATTACTCTCAGAGGATCTACAATTAGACTCACAGCAGACTTCTCATCAGAAACCCTACAAGCTAGAAGGGAATGGCGAGACATAGCCCAGGTACTAAGAGAGAAAAACTGCCAGAATATTATATCCTGCAAAGCTCTCATTTATGAATGAAGGTGAAATTAAGACTTTTCATAGCAAACAGAAACTGAAAGAATTTGTTGCCACTCATCCTGCCCTGCAAAAGATGCTTGAAGATGTGTTACACGCAGAAACACGGAAACATGGTCATCAATATGAAAGAGGGTAAAGGAAGGAAACCTCACAGCAAAAGATAACAGGAAGCTCAATTTCTCTTTGACATAGAATTAAACTCTGATGCACTGTTAGAGCAATGTGCTAAAGTAATCTATTATGTTCTCTTGATGTCTGTTAAATTCTAATTGTTCAAAAACAGCTGAATTTTTATTAAGAGCTATGGGTTATTTAACTATGTGCTTATTTTCAAAGACTTGAATAATCACCTTGTAACAATGATCAAATTTGGTCTATGTTATGTCATGATTTTAAGGAATCTTAGTTCAACCAGATATTTTGGATTTTGATATTGGTCTATTATGCTATGTTATATGGGCGTACATATTGTATGTCCACATGGGGAAATTTTATTAAGAGTTTTATTTTAAATGGCTTTTAGATAAGATTGTCCATAAATTTAAGCTGCTAAAATCAATCAAAGATACATTTTAATTTGTGTGACCTGAATCTGTGTATCATATGTTTTAAACTTGTTGGTAGAAAGAAACTAAAAACATTTTATATGGTTGTGCTTAAGTTTACTGGTTAAACAAACTACACCATCTTAGATATTTAAGAGGTGTTTTCAAATACATGATTCTTAAAATTTATAGAAGGCATTGGACCTTCTGGTAAATGTTTTATTAAGTTCTTATCTAAGGGTTGAAACGGTTTGCTAAGTATTCATGTAATATTGCTATTGTCAGCAAGCAATCTAGGACTTGCTCCCTCATTTCTCTATTCTAAGCCCAACTTGTTCTTTCATTTCTCTATTCTCTTCAAGGTAGGGAACTAATTCTATTATGAAGGAATCTGTAGGACGCACAATTTAATCTTTAGACCTTATAAGAGATGGCTAACATTTTTCTGTAATAGCATAGCCAAAATAAGAGCTTAAATAATAATCTCATAGCTAGATTCACATCACCATCAGCGAAGTATACAGTAAGTAGAAAAAACCTCCCTTTCAGACCAAAGGGAAAGAAAGTGTTAAAGTGAGAATATAATTTTCCTCATGGGCATTGTCTACCTTAGAAAAACTACTACAGAACATGCCTGTGACTATAGACTTGTAGTTCAGGCCACCGAAGATTAGAGATGGGACACGGGCACTCCCTTGACTTGCATCCTCTGGTCTGCTTTAACACAAACCAGGAGGAAAAAGAAAGCTAGGCATCAGAAGCAATGGATGGCAGGCCTATTAATGGCTGATCTGTACGGTGATCTGCCCTCAAGGAGACCCAACAGGCCAGTCCACTGCAGTGGCTTTCAATGTGGTAAGTCTGGGCTTCAGCAGAAGTCAGCTTGTGAAGAGCCCTGGCAGCTCTGCCAAGAGTTGGATCACTGGAAATGGACCTGCCCTGGAGTCGAAGGATGCCCAGGTCAGAGCCACAGATCTTATTGGCTCCAAGCTGAAAAGCCCTTTACTCAGCCCAACTTCCAAAGTGACCACTGCAGCTGAGGGGATGGTCAAGTAGGGTCAGCAACATTGCAGGCAGAACTGTAAATTTCTTGTTAGAGATGCCACCTGCCTTTACCTGGCCAGCTCTCCTCCCAGGCCAGCCAAGTAATGAAAGTCAACAGAGTGCCCTCCCCTAGGAGGTTCACACCTCCCTTAGGATATACCCCATGTGAAGAGATAGATAGGTCTGGGCCTCTTAACTTACAAGGCCTAAAGCCCACCAGATTATTATCAAGCCCCTTCTATCAGGTTTTATTTGCCTCTAAATCAGAAAACTTAATTGTAGCTTAGACAGCACCTTTCTTAGCTCCTCTAATAATGACTCTGTCCTTTGTTCTAGACCCTGTCTAGTGCACTTGGGCCTCATTCCTTTGTAATCATAACCTCTACTCTACCACCAATGGCTCTACTCCCAACCTGTGTGTACTGATGGTCCTCTTCCCCACTTAATGCTGTATAATTGTTCAGACCTGGTAAATGCCACTCTTAGGATCATTGGTTACTATCCTCACCCTGTCTTTTATGACCTTGTCTAAATATGACCAGAGTCGGCAAACTTGGAAGGCTTCCATAGCCTTGGCAACTCATGACAACAGCCTAGGGTGGTTACTGGTACCATAAACTAGAGTGTCAATTTGTTGGGTCAACAACAGGAGCCACTGTGCGCTTGCTCCTGATGTGGGATCTCTGTCCTTAATGTACTGTACATTTTGATTTAATGCTATAACTAGTACTCAAACAGTATGTTTCACTTTGTGTTTCTATGTGGGTGCAAACTGTTGAAATCTTTACTTAATGTATACTAAATTGATCTTCTGTATATAAAGAGAATTGAAAATGAATCTTAATGTGAATGGAAGGGGAGAGGGGGGCGGGAGAGGGGAGGGTTGCGGGTGGGAGGGAGATTATGGGAGGGGGAAGCCATTGTAATCCATGGGCTGTATACTGGAAATTTATATTCATTAAATAAAAGTTAAAAAAAAAAGAATAAATTATTTTCTCCTACACTTTTGATGTATTGCATGTGCTCTCTTAGTTCTGTTACTTTTTGAAAAAAATTATTGTTTTAAATTATTTGAAAGTCAGAGAGGGAGAGAGGGAGAGAGGGAGAGACAGAAAGAGAGAGAGAGAGAGAGAGAGAGAGAGAGAGAGAGAAAGAGAGAGAGAGAGAAAGAGAGAATCTATCCACTGCATTTCTTAAATGCCCAAAGCAGCTGGTGCTGGGCCAGGCAGAAACCAGTATCCTTGAAACTGTGTTTCAGTCTCCTTCATGGGTACAGGGTTCCAACTGCCTACTAGGACGCACCTTAGCAGAAAGCTGGAATGGGAAGTGGAGCTAGGACTCAAACACAGAAACTCTGATATGAGAACTAGACATCCCTAAAGTAATTTAACCACTGGCCAAACAGCTATCCCAGTTCTGTTAATTTTATGCTATGGATTTTATGTGGAAACTTTCTGTATATGACCTTGTGTATTTGCTTTAAGTCTAATAATTTGAAATATTTATGTAAACTTTTAGTTTTTATGGGTATCATAACTATATCTTTTTCCTAAAAATATATTTAATATTCCTGCTTAGACAGATTCTATTGGCTTTTCATCTGAAAGTATAAGAGTATTTGCATAATGCTTTGTCTCTTGTGCTATATAATTTTAATTGATTGAATTATTTCCTTTTAGTAATTACTACTATACATTTATATATATATATATAAAACTCATTGACTTACTTTCTTCAATTCTTTCAACAAACTTGTTTTAAGATGCACCATCAATGTACTCATACACACTTTGTAACTTTTTTGCAACTCCTGTTGCTTGACTTTTTCCTGTGATCATGAATTCACCAGTTATTTTAGGTTTACAAATATATTTATGTGCATCTCTTGATCAGAAATATTTTTTGCGGTCCTTTCCCACTTGTACCTGATATTTCATCAGTTTCTCCTATTAGAAATTTTTCAGCAAGAGTATTTTGTGTTGTAAGATAGTGTGAGTATAGCTGCTTTAGTTTTTTCTTTTAGAAAGAAAATAGTCATACCTCCTAGAATCTAAAAAAAAAAGAGAGGCTTTAAATTCTAGGTTCTTTACTAAGGTGTCTTTATAGTTTCTCTAAAATGGTCTTTTTTATGTTTATGTCTTGGATATAAAGCAACTTCTCAATTTGTACATTCCTATTTTTTTTCATTTATTAAACTTTTATTTAATGAATACAAATTTCCAAAGTACAGCTTATGGATTACAATGGCTTCCCCCCTCCCATAACTTCCCTCCCACCTGCAACCCTCCCCTTTCCCGCTCCCTCTCCCCTTCCATTCACATCAAGATTCATTTTCAATTCTCTTTATAAACAGAAGATCCGTTTAGTACATATTAGGTAAAGATTTCAACAGTTTGCCCCCATATAGCAACACAAAGTGAAAAAAATACTGTTGGAGTACTACTTATAGCATTAAATAACAGTGTACAGCACATTAAGGACAGAGATCCTACATAATATTTTTTTAAAAAAATTAATTAATTTTCTATGTCATTTCCAATTTAACACCAGGGTTGGTTTTTTTTTTTTCATTTCCAATTCTCTTTATATACAGAAGATCGATTCAGTATATAATTAGTAAAGATCTCATCAGTTTGTACCCACGCAGAAACACAAAGTATAAAAATACTGTTTCAGTACTAGTTATAGCATCACTGCACATTAGACAACACATTAAGGACAGATCCCACATGGGATGTAAGTACACAGTGACTTCTGTTGCTGACTTAACAATTCGACACTCCTGTTCATGGAGTCAGTAATCTCCCTTGGCTCTAGTCATGAGTTGCCAAGGCTATGGAAGCCTTTAGGGTTCGCTGACTTTGATCTTATTCTGACAGGGTCATAGTCAAAGTGGAAGTTCTCTCCTCCCTTCAGAGAAAGACACCTCCTTCTTTGATGGCCCCGTTCTTTCCACTGGGATCTCACTAACAGAGATCTTTCATTTAGGTATTCTTTTTTTTTCTTTTCCATGGTATCTTGGCTTTCCATGCCTACAATACTCTCATGGGCTCTTGAGCCAGATCCGAATGCCTTAAGGGCTGATTCTGAGGCCAGAGTGTTGTTTAGGACGTCTGCCATTCTATGAGTCTGCTGTGTATCCCACTTCCCATGTTGGATCTTTCTCTCCCTTTTAGATTCTATCAGTTAGTATTGGCAGACACTTGTCTTGTTTGTGTGATCCCTTTGACTCTTAGACCTATCAGAGCCATCAATTGTGAACTGAAATTGATCACTTGGACTAGTGAGATGGCATTGGTACATGCCACCTTGATGGGATTGTATTGGAATCCCCAGGCACATTTCTAACTCCACCATTTGGGGCAAGTCCGATTGAGCATGTCCCAAATTGTACATCTCCTCCCTCTCTTTTTCCACTCTTAAATTTAACAGGGATCACTTTTCAGTTAAAATTTAAACACCTAAGAATAATTGTGTATTAATTACAGAGTTCAACCACTAGTACTAGAACAACAACTACAACAACAACAACAAATACTAAAAAGGATAAAGTATTACATTGTACATCTAGAATCAGGACAAGAGCTGATCAGGTCATTGTTTCTTATAGTGTCCCTTTCATTTAACAGGTTTCCCCTTTGGTGCTCAGTTGTAACCGATCAGGGAAAACAAATGATATTTGTCTCTTTGGGACTGGCTTAATTCACTCAGCATGATGTTTTCCAGATCCCTCCATCTTGTTGCAAATGACCGGGTTTCATTGTTTCTTACTGCTGTATAGTATTCTATGGAGTACATGTCCCATAATTTCTTTATCCAGTCTATTGTTGATGGGCATTTGGGTTGGTTCCAGGTCTTAGCTATTGTGAATTGAGCTGCAATAAATATTAATGTGCAGATGGCTTTTTTATTAGCCAAATTAATTTCCTTTGGGTAAATTCCAAAGAGTGGGATGGCTGGGTTGTATGCTAGGGTTATATTCAGGTTTCTGAGGAATCTCCAGACTGACTTCCATAGTGGCTTAACCAGTTTGCATTCCCACCAACAGTGGGTTAGTGTCCCTTTTCACCCACATCCTCTCCAGCATCTATTGTTGGTAGATTTCTGAATGTGAGCCATTCTCACCAGGGTGAGGTGAAACCTCATTGTGGTTTTAATTTGCATTTCTCTGATTGCTAGTGATCTTGAACATTTTTTCATGTGTCTGTTGGTCATTTGGATTTCTTCTTTCGAAAAATGTCTATTGAGGTCCTTAGCCCATCTCTTAAGTGGGTTGTTTGTTTTGTTGTTGTGGATTTTCTTGATCTCTTTGTAGATTCTGGTTATCAACCCTTTATCTGTAGTATAGTTTGCAAATATTTTTTCCCAATCTGTCGGTTGCCTCTTCACTTTCCTGACTGTTTCTTTTGAAGTACAGAAACTTCTCAATTTGATGCAATCCCAAATGTTAATTTTGGTTTTGACTGCCTGTGCTCCTGGGGTCTTTTCCAAGAAGTCTTTGCCTGTACCTATATCTTGCAGGGTTTCTCCAATGCTCTCTAATAATTTGATGGTTTCGGGTCGTAGATTTAAGTCTTTAATCCACGTTGAGTGAATTTTTGTGTAAGGTGAAAGGTATGGGTCTTCCTTCAAGCTTCTGCACATGGAAATCCAATTTTCCCAGCACCATTTATTGAATAGGCTGTCCTTATTCCAGGGATTAGTTTTGGATCTTTGATCAAATATAAGTTGGCTGTAGATGTTTGGATTGATTTCTGATGTTTCTATTCTGTTCCATTGGTCTATCCATCTGTTTCTGTACCAGTACCATGCTGTTTTGATGACAGCTGCCCTGTAGTATGCCCTGAAATCTGGGATTGTGATGCCTCCGGCTTTGTTTTTGTTGTACAAGATTGCTTTGGCTATTCGAGGTCTTCTGTGTCTCCATATGAATTTCAGCATTATTTTTTCCAGATCTGAGAAGAATGTCTTCGGTATCTTGATTGGTATTGCATTGAATGTATAAATTGCTTTTGGGAGAATAGACATTTTGATGATATTGATTCTTCCAATCCATGAGCATGGAAGATTTCTCCATTTTTTGGTATCCTCTTCTATTTCTTTCTTTAAGGTTTTGTAGTTTTCATTGTAGAGATCTTTAACGTCCTTGGTTAAGTTTATTCCAAGGTATTTGATTATTTTTGTAGCTATTGTGAATGGGATAGATCTTAGAAGTTCTTCCTCAGCCGTGGCATTGCCTGTGTATACAAAGGCTCTTGATTTTTGTGGATTGATTTTATATCCTGCTACTTTGCCAAACTCTTCGATGAGTTCCAGTAGTCTCTTAGTAGAGTTCTTTGGGTCCCCTAAATAAAGAATCATATCATCTGCAAAGAGGGATAGTTTGAGTTCTTCCTTCCCGATTTGTATCCCTTTAATTTCTTTTTCTTGCCTAATAGCTCTGGCTAAAACTTCCAGAACTATATTGAATAGCAGTGGTGAGAGTGGGCATCCCTGTCTGGTACCAGATCTCAGCAGAAATGCTTCCAACTTTTCCCCATTCAATAGGATGTTGGCCGTGGGTTTTTCATATATTGCTTTGATTGTATTGAGGAATGTTCCTTCCATACCCAGTTTGCTTAGGGTTTTCATCATGAAAGGGTGTTGTATTTTATCAAATGCTTTCTCTGCGTCTATTGAGAGAATCATATGGTTTTTCTTCTGCAGTCTGTTAATGTAGTGTATTACGTTGATTGTTTTGCGGACGTTGAACCATCCTTGCATACCAGGGATAAATCCCACTTGGTCTGGGTGGATGATCTTTCTGATGTGTTGTTGCATTCTATTGGCCAGAATTTTATTGAGGATTTTTGCGTCTATGTTCATCAGGGATATTGGTCTGTAATTCTCTTTCAATGCTGCATCTTTCTCCGGCTTAGGAATTAAGGTGATGCTGGCTTCATAGAAAGAATTTGGGAGGATTCCCTCTTTTTCGATTGTTCTGAATAGTTTGAGAAGAATTGGAGTTAGTTCTTCTCTAAATGTCTGGTAGAACTCAGCAGTGAATCCATCTGGTCCTGGGCTTTTCTTTGTTGGGAGGGCCTTTAATACTGTTTCAATTTCTGTGTCAGTTATGGGTCTGTTTAGGTTTTCTATGTCTTCCTGGCTCAATTTAGGTAGGTTGTATGTGTCCAAGAATCTGTCCATTTCTGATAGATTTCCCTGTTTGCTGGCATACAAGTCCTTGTAGTAATTTCTGATGATTCTTTTTATTTCTGTGGTGTCTGTTGTTACGTTTCCATTTTCATCTCTGATCCTATTGATTTGGGTCTTTTCTCTTCTTTTTTTAGTTAGTTGGGCCAATGGGGTGTCAATTTTGTTTATTTTTTCAAAAAACCAGCTCCTTGTTTGGCTGATTTTTTGTAATGTTTTTTTGGATTCAATCCTGCTGATTTCTTCTTTGATTTTAATTATTTCCCTTCTTCTACTGGGTTTGGGTTTGGTTTGCTGCAGATTTTCTAGATCCTTGAGATGACTTGAAAGCTCATCTATTTGGTGCCTCTCCAATTTCTTGATGTAGGCACCTATTGATATAAACTTTCCTCTTAACACTGCTTTTGTTGTATCCCATAGGTTTTGGTATGTTGTGCTGTTATCCTCATTTACTTCCAGAAAATTTTTGATTTCTCTTTTAATTTCTTCTATGACCCATTGTTCATTCAGGAGCATGTTGTTCAATCTCCATGTGTTTGAACGTGCTCTGGGGATTCCCGAGTTGCTAATTTCCAATTTCATTCCTTTGTGGTCTGAGAAGTTGCATGGTATGATTCTAATTCTCTTGAATTTGCTGAGACTTGCTTTATGGCCTAGTATGTGGTCAATCCTAGAGAAGGTTCCATGTACTGCTGAGAAGAATGTAAAGTCTTTAGATGTAGGATGAAATGTTCTGTAGATATCTGTTAGATCCATTTGGGCTATAGTGTCATTTAAATCTACTGTCTCCTTGTTGATCTTCTGTCCTGTTGATCTGTCTATCTCTGAGAGTGGAGTATTGAAGTCCCCCAGAACTATTGTATTGGTGTCTAAGTCTCCCTTTAAGTCCCTTAACAAGTCTTTTAAATAAGCTGGTGCCCTGTAATTAGGTGCATATACATTGATAATCGTTATATCTTCCTGTTGAATGGATTCCTTAATCATTATATAGTGCCCCTCTTTGTCTCTCCTAACAGTTTTTGTGGTAAAGTTTCTGTTGTCCGATATTAAGATGGCTACGCCCGCTCTTTTTTCATTTCTGTTGGCATGGTATATCTTTTTCCAGCCTTTCACTTTCAGTCTGTATGCATCATTGTTGGAAAGATGAGTTTCTTGTAAGCAGCAAAAAGATGGGTTTTGTTCCTTAACCCAATCAGCCAATCGGTGTCTTTTAACTAGACAGTTCAGGCCATTAACATTCAATGTGACTATTGAGAAGGAGTAACTTTGCCCTGTCATTTGCCAAAGATATTTTCTCATATATCGTTTGAGATTCCTGTGATCTTTTGCTGTGAGGTTTCCTTCCTTTACCTTCTTTCATATTGGTGACCGTGTTTCTGTGTTTCTGTATATAAGACATCTTTAAGCATCTTTTGCAGGGCTGGACGAGTGGCAACAAATTCTTTCAATTTCTGTTTGCTGTGTAAGGTCTTTATTTCACCTTCATTCACAAATGAGAGTTTTGCAGGATATAATATTCTGGGCTGGCAGTTTTTCTCTCTTAGTACCTGGGCTATATCTCGCCATTCTCTCCTAGCTTGTAGGGTTTCTGATGAGAAGTCAGCTGTGAGTCTAATTGGAGATCCTCTGTAAGTAATCTGGCGTTTCTCTCTTGCACATTTTAGGATCTTTTCTTTATGTTTCACTGTGGTGAGTTTGATTATGACGTGTCGTGGTGAGGATCTCTTTTGGTCATGTTTATTAGGGGTTATATGAGCTTCCTGTACTAGGATGTCTCTCCTTCTCCAAACCTGGGAAATTTTCTGCTAGTATCTCACTAAAAAGGCCTTCTAATCCTTTCTGCCTTCAGGAACTCCTAGAACCCGAATGTTGGGTTTTTTAATAGTATCCTATAGATTCCTGACAATATTTTTTAGATTTCTGATTTCTTCTTCTTTTCTTTGATTTGACTGTTTCCTGTTCTCTGTCTTCTAATTCCGATATTCTCTCTTCTGCTTCACCCATTCGGTTTTTTTTTTTTTTTTTTTGGACAGGCAGAGTGGACAGTAGAGGGAGACAGAGAGAAAGGTCTTCCTTTTTGCCGTTAGTTCACCCTCCAATGGCCGCCGCGGTAGGCGTGCTGCGGCCAGCGCACCGTGCTGTTCCGATGGCAGGAGCCAGGTGCTACTCCTGGTCTCCCATGCGGGTGCAGGGCCCAAGCACTTGGGCCATCCTCCACTGCACTCCCTGGCCACAGCAGAGAGCTGGCCTGGAAGAGGGGCAACCGGGACAAGATCGGTGCCCCGACCGGGACTAGAACCCGGTGTGCCAGCACCGCTAGGCGGAGGATTAGCCTAGTGAGCCGCGGCGCTGGCTCACCCATTCTGTTTTTAAGGCTCTCTAATATGTTTGTCATTTGATCTATTGAGTTCTTCATTTCATTTCGGTTTCTTGTCACTATCACAGTTTCATGTTCTACTAGTTTTTTCATTTCATTTTGATTCCTCCTTAATATTTCATTTTCACGAGAGATTTTCTATCTTGTCCATTAAGGATTTCTGTAGTTCAAGAATTTGTTTTTGAGAACTTCTCAATGTTCTTATCAATTTTTTGAGATCCGCTTTTTGCATTTCCTCTATCTCTTCATCTTCATAATCTTGAATTGGGGTGTCTTGTTCATTTGGGGGCATCATAGTGTCTTCCTTGCTTTTGTTACCTCGGTTTCTACGTTTGTTGTTTGGGATGTCGGAGATAATTTATTTATTTATTTATTTTTGCTGTGGTGTTTTTTTCTCGTTATACTATGCCTCTAAGTGGGCTGTCTGCTTTGATGGATCCTTAGAGTCTGTGATGGGTGTGGCCAGAGAGCTCTGCTTGATTCTTTAGGTTTAAGGCTGTGCAAAAAGTGACTCACCCAGATTGTTCTGATTGTTCTCTCTCTTGCTCCTTGCTGGATCTCTCTCTCTCTCTCTCTCTCTCTCTCTTTTTTTTTTTTTTGACTCAGTTGGGAAGTAATTCCGCACTGCTGAGTGGAATTGAGGGTAGTTGAAATCTGGCCTCTGTGAGTATTCGTTTGATCTACCCTGGGACCACACAAAGAGTTTATGCTGCCCTCAATGTGTTCTCAAGTTTCGACCAGTCCCAAAGTTACTGAGTTTGTGTACTTGTTGCCGCTTTACATATGTAAAATGGCTCCTGCTCTTTGTTTTGCTCGACATTTTTGGGTGAGTGGAGAGAGAGGCCTCTGCCTTTCCCCACCAATATCTCGGGTTTCTGAGGTTTTTGTCTTACCTCCAGTTCCCGCGCTGGTGAGATTCTGCGGCTCGGCTCCTGCAGCTGGACTTCCATGCAGTGGGCTCCCTATAGGTCCTCTGTGTCACATCCACTAGATCCGGAAGCGTTTCCTCTGCAGTTTTTTTCTTGAGTCTTTTCCTGAGGCTACAGTAATTCCACTTTTATGAAACTAAATTTTCCCAGACTATCGGCGCACGTCCTCACTATCTGCCATCTTGGCTCCGCCCTGTACATTCCTATTTTCTTTCATGTCAAGAAATATTTATTGAGTTTTCTTTATTTTTTCTATTCCTTATTTTTGTTTTTTGTGTTTATTTCTTAGTGTTGCCTATTATTATGGCCTTTATTTACTCTTTCAATATCCATCTTATTATACCTATTATTTTTATTCTCATTTGTTTGTTCTTCATTTTAGTCAATTTTTTATACCTGGCCTTAATGTAGTTTTCTGAATCCTCAGCAATGTCTGTTCTCCATTTATTTTTAAGATTTATTTATTTATTTGGAAGTCAGAGTTACACAGAGAGAGAAGGAGAGACAGGGAAAGAAAGATCTTCCATCCACTGGTTCACTCCCCAATTGCCTGTAATGGCCAGAATTGCGCCAATCCAAAGCCAGGAGCAGGAGTTTCTTCCAGCTCTCTTATGCAATTGCAGGGGCACAAGGACTTGGGCCATCTTCTACTGCTTTCCCAGGCCATTGCAGAGAATTGGATCAGAAGTGGAGCAGATAACTGCTCCAAGATGGTGGAATAGGGAAGGAACTTATTGCTCTAGCCCAGGAGAAGACAGTTTAAAAAAAGTGGAGACAATGTAGTCTCAGGGAAGTGTTACGGAAAAAATGGCAGAGGAAACTCTACCGAAATTAGAGGGACATGGTGGACCTATGTGGAGAGTTTGGGCACCCACCTCTCAGGACTCTGGTAGCTCAGAGCCTACACACCAGCACTGGAAAGTGAGGTGAGATGAGACCACAGTAGCCCAAGACACTGGGGAATAAACGGCAGGAAGAGCCTAGATGGAATGAGGCTTAAAGTCCCATGGGAGAAAATGCACCAGCCTAACTAGAGGAGAGAAAGAAAAAAAAGGACGGTACAGACACGTTTGTCTCTCTGATCACCTTACAAAGGCGTACAAGCCTATAAAGCAGGTGCCATTTTGGACATATATTACAGCTACACCAGCGCATGTCTGTACCTGGCAATCAGCACCAACTCGTGTCTGTGCCTACAATCAGCAGAGCGAAGACTCCCGACTCTGGTGGGGAGAAATAACAGAAATGTTGGACTTTGTGACTGTGTGAAGCTTCTGAACCGGGACTATGAAAAAAAAAAATAAAAACCACTGAGGGTGTGTGGGAGAACTCACAGTCTAGCTGAGACTTTGAGCAGTCTCAATAGTAGACACTATAAGCTCTGGCAGTCCTGGTTACCCAGTGAGAGACATTGCTGGTGAATCCAAACTTACACTGAGGCCTCCACAGATCCTTTGTGTGTTCCTTGAGACAGAGCAGATGAATATTATACCCACTAGGGCTAGTGCTCAGACACTGATCGCCAATGAGGAGCAGAGCTCAGCTGAGCAGAATTACTTCCTTTCTGATTAAAAAAAAGAGAGAGAAGATTTACTATGCCAAACCCGGGTTTGTCACCTTAGGCACACCTTTAGCCCTGGAAAACTGAACAGTTCTCTCTGGCCACACCCACCACAAGCCTCTAGAGATTCACTGAAAGCACATAGTCCACTTATCTACAGAGTCATAGTACAAAGATAAAAGCCATCACAGCAAAAAGAAAAAGAAAAAAACCAACGAATATCTCCACAAATGCTAAGCAATAAATGCACCAATCCAAGAAGTAAGAATAAGGAAGACAATGCACACACAAAAGAACACAACACTTCAATACAAGTTTATGAAGATGACGAAATAGAAGAAATGCAAGAAATGGAACTCAAAAATTGATAAGATTACATAGATGTAATCAAAAGCAAATGCATGAACTACTGAAATCCATGCAGTACATAAAAGAAAATCTCTCTCATGAAATTGAAATCTTAAGGAGGAATAAAATCAAATGAGGAATTCAATAGAACATGAAATTGAGATGTAAAAGAGATATCAAAATGAAGTGAATTCAATAGAACAAATAAAAAATGCAGTGGAAAGTCTTCAAAACAGTATTAGTGAAGCAGAAGAAAAAATATCGGACTTAGAAGACAGAGCACAGGAAAGAATACAGTCCAACCAAAGACAAGAAGAGGAAATTAGAAATCTAAAAAACATTGTTAGGAATCTACAGGATACTATTTTAAAAAAAGCAACATTTGGATTCTAGTAGTTCCTGAAGGCATGGAGAGAGACAAATGATTATGAGGCCTTTTTAGTGAAATACTACCAGAAAACATTCCATGTTTGGAGAAAGAAAAAGATGTCAAAGTACAGGAAGCACACAGAATTCCCAATAGACATGACCAGAAATGATCCTTGCCATGACACATTGTAATCAAACTCACCAGAGTGAAACATAAAGAAAATATTCTAAAATGTGCAAGAGGGAAATGCCAGATTACTTTTAGACGAGCTCCAATTAGACTCACAGCAGACTTCTCATCAGAAGCCCTACAGGCTAGGAGAGAATGGGGAGATATACCCAAGTAATAAAGGAAAAAACTGTCATCCTAGATATATTATATCCTGCAAAGTTCTCATTTATGAATGAAGGTGAAACAAAGACCTTTCATAATACACAGAAATTGAAAGAATTTGTCACCACTCATCAAGCCCTGCAAAAGATGCTTAAAGATGTGTTACACACAGAAACACAGAAATATGGTCATCAATAAGAAAGAAGGTAAAAAAGAAAATCTCTCAAAAAGATCACAGGAAGTTCAAAGTATAAATTAGACATATCTTTGGAAAAATGGCAAGGCAAAGCCACGACTTACCAATAGTCACTTTGAATGTAAATGGCCTCTGCTTTCCAGTTAAAAGACACAGACTGGCTGATGGATTATAAAACAAAACCCATCTATTTGCTGCTTCAAGAAACACATCTTTCCAACAAAGATGCATGCAGGCTGATAGTAAAAGTTTGCAAAAAGATATTCCATGCCAACAGAAACCAAAAAAAAGCTGATATAGCCATCTTAATATCAGACAAAATAAACTTTAACACAAAAAACTGTTAAAAGAGACAAAGAGTGGCACTATATAATGATTAAGGGATCAATTCAACAGGAAGATGTAACTATTATAAATGTATATGCAACTAATTACATGGCAGCAGGCTACTTATAGAAATGTAAAAGGATTTAAAGGGAGTCTTAGGCTCCAATACAATAGTATTGAGGGACTTCAATACTTCACTTTCAGCAATGGACAGATCAACCAAACAAAAAATCAGCAAGGAAATACTAGAGTTAATTGACACTATAGACCAAATGGATCTAACAGATATCTACAGAACTTTTCATCCTACAGTTGCAGAATACACATTATTCTCAGCAGTGCATGGAATTTTCTCTAGGATTGAACACATACTAGGCCATAAAGCAAGTCTCAGCAAATTCAAAAGAACCAAAATTATACCATGCATCTTCTCACACCACAATGGATGAATGGAAGATAACAACAAACATATCAAAACATATGGGATACATCAAAAGCAATGTTAAGAGGAAAGTTGATAGCAATAGGTGTCTACATCAAGAAATTGGAAAAGTGCCAAATAAATGAGCTATCAATGCATCTCAAGAATATAGAAAAACTGCAGGAAACCAAACCCAAAACTACAGGAGAAAAGAAATAATTAAAATTAGAGAAGAAATCAACAAAATTGAATCAAAAAATACAAAATATCAGCAAAATAAAGAGCTGTTTTTTTGATAAAATAAACCAAATTGACCTACCATTGGACCAACTAAACAAACAAAGGAGGGAGAAGACCTAAATCAATAAAATTAGAGATGAAAAAGGGAATGTAACAACAAACACCACAGAAATAAAAAGAGTCATCAGAAATTACTACAAAGAGTTGTATGCCAATAAACTGGGAAATCTAGCAGAAATAGATAGATTCTTGGACACATACAGCCTACCTAAATAGAACCATGAAGACAGAGAAAACCCAAACAGACCCATAACCAAGTCTGAAATTGAATCAGTAATAAAGGTCCTCCCAATAAAGAAAAGCCCAGGACCAGATGGATTCAATGCTGAATTCTACCAGACATTTAAAAAAGAACTAACTGCAATTTTTTCAAGCTATCCAATACAACTGAAAGAGAGGGAATCACCCAAATTCTTTCTACGAAACCAGCATCAACTTAATTCCTGAATCTGAAAAAGATGCAGCAGAGAAAGAGAAGTACAGACCAATTTCCTTGATGAATATAGATGAAAAATCCTCAATAAAATTCTGGCCAATATAGTCCAACAACACATCAGAAAGATCATCCACCCAAGCCAAGTGGGATTTATCACTGGTTTGCAGGGATGATTCAACATTCACAAATAAATCAATGTGATATACCACATTAACAAACTGTATAATAAAAACCATATGATTATCTCAGTAGATAAAGATAAACCATTTGATAAAATATAACTGGACACCTACTTTACACCTTACATAAATATCTACTAAATATGAATTAAAGTCTAAATCTACAACACAACATCATCAAATTATTACAGAACATCCGAGAAACCCTACAAGATATAGGTACAGACAAAGACTTCTTGTAGAACACCCCAAAGGCACAGGCAGTAAAAGCCAAAATTAACTATTGGGATTGCATCATATTGAGAAGTTTCTGTACTGAAAAAGAAACAGACAGGAAAGGAAGAGGCAACCGACAGAATGGGAGAAAATATTTGCAAATTATGCAACAGATAAAGGATTAATAACCAGAATCTACAAAGAGATCAAGAAACTCCACAACAATAAAACAACCCACTTAAGAGATGGTCCAAGGACCTAAACAGACACTTTTCTAAAGAGGAAATCCAAATGGCCAACAGACACATGAAAAATATTCAGGATCACTATCCATCAGGAAGATGCTGGCGAGGATGTGGGGAGAAAAGAACACTAATCCACTGTTGGTGGGAAGGCAAACCGGTAAAGCCACTATGGAAGATAGTTTGTAGATACCTCATAAATCTGAATATAGCCCTATCACACGACCCAGCCATCCCACTCCTTGTAATTTACCCAAAGGAAATTAAGTTGGCAAATAAAAGAGCTGTCTGCACCTCCATCTTTATTGCAGCTCAATTCACAGTAGCTTAGACCTGGACCCAACCTAATGCCCATCAACAGAAGACTGGATAAAGAAATTATGGGATATGTACTTTATGGAATACTACACAGTGGTAAAAAAAATAAAATCCAGTCATTTACAACAAAATGGAGGAATCTGGAAAACATCATGCTGAGTGAAATAAGCCAGTTCCAAAGGGACAAATATCATATGTTCTCCCTGATCTGTGACAATTAACAGAGCACCTAAAAGGAAACCTGTATTAGTGAAACTGACACTACAAGAAGCAATGAGTGGCTTTGCCCTTGTCCTATTGAGGAACAGCTTACTATTTTATTCCTTTTTGTATTTTCTTTTTTTACTCAGTACCATACTCTTTACTTAACAGATAATTATTCTCAGGTGTTTAAATCTTATTGTAAATTGATCCCTGTGAAAAATAAGAGTGGGAATAAGAGAGGGAGGAGATGTACAATTCAGCACATGCTCCTTTGGTATTACCTCTAAGGGTAAAGCTAAAAATTTGCCATGGGACTCCAAATCCCTTTAAGTTGGCAGATACCAAGTCCATCTTACTAGTTAAAGTGATCAGTTTTAGATATTAACTGATCAAAAATATAGGATAAAGTGTGAAGGGGATCACATAAATAAGACCAATGTCTGCTAATAATAATTGATAGAATTAAAAAAGGAGAGAATGATCCAACATGGGAAGCAGGATACACAGCAGACTCATAGTATGAAAAATGCCCTAAACAGTACTCCGGCCTCAGAATCAGCCTTTAAGGCATTCAGATCTGGCTAAAAAACCCATGAGAGTATCTCAGGCGTCAAAAGCCAAGATACTGTGGCCAAAAATGACCTAAATGAAAGATCTCTGTGAGTGAGATCCCAGAGGAAAGAAGTGGCCATCAAAGAGGGAGGTACCTTTCTCTGAAGGGATGGAGAGAACTTCCACTTTGATTATGGCTATGTCTACATAATGTCAGAGTTTTTGAACTCAAGAGGCTTCTTTAGCCTTGGCTGCTCATGACAAGATCCTTGGGTGATCACTTACATCATTAATAAGAGTGTCAATTGTTAAATCAACATCAGGAGTCACTGTGCACTTGCTCCCTATGTGGGACCTATGTCCTTAATGTGTTTTGCTCTGAGAATTAACAGTAAAACTACTCAAACAGTACTTTATACTTTGTGTGTCTGTTGGTTACAAACTGTTGAAATCTTTACTTAATATAGAGTTGATCTTCTGTGTCTACAGATAATTAAAAATGAATTTAAATGAAGAATGGGATGGGAGAGGGAGTGGGAGATGGGATGATTTGCAGGTGAGAATGTGGTTATGGGGGAAGAACCTCTATAATCTAAAAGTTGTACTTTTGAAATTTATATTTATTAAATAAAAGTTTTCTAAAAAAATGAAGTGGAGCAGCTGGGACTCGAACTGGTGCCCATGTGAGATGCTGGCACTGCAGGTGGCAGTTTTACCCACTATGCCATAGTGCCAGCCCCATGTTCTCCCTTTTTGTTATTTCTAATGTGACCTGTGTTTCCATGATGGTTTTAGCCTTCCTTTTGGTTATTACTCTAGTTCCATCAACTCATCTTTTTCTTTCTTTTATGGAAATTATAAATAATACAGAAATATGTGGAAATTATATAATAAATATTACAAGCAATCAGTATCAAAGTTTGGTATATGTAAATTAAGATAATGATTTTCTATTTTTACTAGTATGTATGCAAAAATAGTATAATGATGCATTATATACTTAAATTTTACATGAATGCTATCTTACTGTATGCATATTCAATAATTGCAACTTTTTAAGCTAGCAATATTTGAAAATACTATTGTGCATAGAGATTAGTTATTTCATTGCTATACTGTATTCATGAATTGAACTTAACACAAAATTAATATATGTGATTTACCACTGACTTTTTATTTTTAGTGTTTTTTTCTCTATTACAATTAAGTTTCATCATTTAAATTTATCTCTTAGAAGCAGCGTTATCTAGATATTTCAATCTGATAGTCCCTGTCTCTAGATTATTTTGTTTACATTTCCTATGACTACTCATTATCCAGACTGACTTTTAAATCTCAATTTGGAAAATTACCATGCTTTGCCTTTCTTCATCTTTACTTTTTGTTAACAGGCCAGCTTTCTTTCTTTTCCCTTTCTCATTTGAAATGTATAATATCCAACTCTTTTATTGATAACCCTCAAATTTTAACATGCTGAATAGCCTATGTAATCTCCTTCTCTTTCAAACAGTAAAAGAAACTTAGAATACGTTAACCCTGATCTCTCTCTCCCTTTGTATTTTCCATCTTCAAGAAAGTCAATTACTTTATTTTTAAATCTGTCTACTATTTTCAGAAATTTTTTAGAGCCAATAGTATTTAAAGCTTTTTAAACATGTTTTTATAATTTCATTGCTCACTGTTACTTTTTAAAACTCAACACTCCAATGATGGTTCAATATTCTACTTTCTGAAGGTCTTTCTTGGCATTTTTTTCAACTAGACACTATGAGTAGTAATCCTGTTTTATATATCTTAAATTTTTTTGTACATGCTCCCTTGAATGATAACAGAGTTGGTTATAAAATTCTGTAGTGATATGTAAATTATATATATGAAATATATTATTTCATTGCCATGTATCCTAAATTTTTGATGATGAACAAAGTATGATGTTGGTTAAGCTATCTTTTGAAAACAAGATATCTAATTCCTTTAATTTTTCCCTTTACTTCTCTAATGCTGTTATTTTACCACAATATATCTAAGAATTTGTTAACTATGTATATTTTATAGCTGATATACTGCTTTAATCTTTTTTTAAAGATTGGTTTATTTACCTGAAAATCAGATTACACAGAGAGAGAAGGAGAGGTAGAGAGGTAGAGAGGGAGAGAGAGAGAGAGGGAGAGAGAGAGAGAGGGAGAGAGAGAGAGGTCTTCCATCCACTGGTTCACTCCCCAATTGGCTGCAATGGCTGGATCTATGCTGAAGCAAAGCCAGGAGCCAGGAGCTTCTTCTGGGTCTCCCACATGGGTACATGGACCCAAGGACTTGGGCCATCTTCTACTGCTTTCCCGGACCATAACAGAAGCTGGATTGGAAATGGAGCAACCAGGACACAAACCAGTGCCCATATGGAATGCTGGCACTGCAGGCGGTGCCTTTACCTACTACATCACAGTGCTGGTCCCTGATTTAATCTTATAACTCAAATTTTCTTCAGTTTAGGAACGTTCTCAACCTTTGCTGTTATTTATATGTCTATCTCTATTTTATGTTTCAGTAGCTATTATCAGATATGTACTTGAAATTTTCAATGTGTTCTCCTTGCTGGATAATTTATTTTTATGTTTTTATTTATATTTTTGCTATGAATTACTTATTTTTATCTGTCTTCTAATTCAGGAATTTTGTCATAGTATACAATTGTCTACCATTGAATTCATTTATTGAAATTATATTTTCAACAGTTACACTTTTGGAATTTTCATGGACTCTGTTGTAAAGCTCCCCTTCCTTTTTTCATGCACCCTTGTCTTACAGTTTCTTTGCTTTTTAAATTTCTTCTAATACTTTTTTTTTTTGAGATGTAAAAGCAAGATTTATTAGAATCAAAGACATCCAGCTAGAGGGCATGGAAATGAGCTCCAAGAGAGGCGTAACCCAAAGGGCTCAATGGTACTGGGGTTTTTAATCACTTTTGGGGAAGAAAAAACTTGACGTCCAGTTTTAAGGCAGGGACAAAATCCATCAAAAGACTTGGTTGCTCATGATTAGAAGGGTTAGATATCTAATTTGCTTTACAGTGAACTGGGAATTCAGAAGGAATAGCCACTCTTGCTATTTTCATGATAAGATTGGAAGCTTTCAAGGAGTGGGCAGGCAGGTACTTTTGAGCTTGCTAAAGACTACTTTTGGGGAAAGCAGGTACTCTGCACTCCCAGTTTCCACTAGGACCACTCTGACAGCCTGTTAACCCATGTGATGCCTCACATTCCTCCCCCAGAAGAATGGACCCTAACTTTGTTAGGGAAACTGGATGATGGTAACAGCAGTCAAGACAAGTTATAGCAGCAGGTGGGGGATGCAGTGCCAACTTGGAAAAACTGTTTCCATCCGAGTTTTCATTTGCATGGCCATCTAGAATTTCACTGTTTCAAGTCTGGATAAAACAAATCTAACAGTTTAAACTCACAGGGTTTAAAACAAACGACAGGGGCCGGCACTGTGGCTCACTTGGTTAATCCTCTGCCTGCAGTGCTGGCATCCCATATGGGTGCCGGGTTCTAGTCCTGGTTGCTCCTCTTCCAGTCCAGCTCTCTGCTATGGCCCGGGAAGGCAGTGGAGGATGGCAGTGGAGGTGCTTGGGCCCCTGCACCCACATGAGGAACCAGGAGGAAGCACCTGGCTCCTGGCTTCAGATTGGTTCAGTGCCGGCTGTAGTGGCCACTTTGGGGGTGAACCAATGGAAGGAAGACCTTTCTCTCTGTCTCTCTCTCTCACTGTCTAACTCTGCCTGTCAAATAAAAAAAAAATTTAAAAAACCCAAATGACAGAGTCATTATTAGAGGACCTAAGAAAAGTTTTGTCTAATCCATAAGCAGATTTTCTCATTGAGAGGAAAATAGAAACTGACAGATGGGGCTTGATAATAATCGAGTGGGCTTTAAGGCCTTGCCAGGTATGAGGCCCAGACCTATCTCTTCACATGGGGTACTGGAAGAGACATCATAAAGTAGGTGTGAAAATTCTAAGGGAAGGCACCCTGTTAACTTCCATTATCTAGCTAACCTGGGAGGAGAGCTGGCCTGAATAGAAAGTAGGTGGCATCTCTAATAGAAAATTTACCATTCTGCCTGCAATGTTGCTGATCCTACTTGACTGTCCTCTCAACAGTGGTGGTTACATTGGGAGCTGGTTCAAATGAAGGGTTTTTTTTTTTCAGCTTAGAGCCAGCAGGTCTGTGGCTCTGACTCAGAAGTCCTTTAGCTCTAAGGCAATTCTGTTTCCAGTGACCCAGCTCTTGGCTGGTAGAGCTGCCAGCGTTCTTTATAAGCTGACTTCTGCTGAGCCCCTGGCTTTCCACATTGAAAACCAATGCCATTTGCAGTGGATTGGCCTGTTGTGTCTCCCTGATGGCAGATCACTGTGTACAGCAGCCATTAATTGGTCTGCCACCTGTCTTAACATTGTTTCTTCTGCCTAGCTTCCTCTTTTTCTTGGTTTCTGTTAAAGCAGACCAGAGAAAACCTTTAAGAGATTGCAAATCAAGGGGGTACTCAGTCACATCTCTTATCTTTGCTTGCCTAAACTAGAAATCTATAGTCACAGGCATGTTCTGATAGTGGTTTTCCTATGAGGTAAACAACGCCCATGAGGAAAGCTATGCCCTCACTTAAAAACCAGACACTTGATCTTATTTATGTGATCCCTTTGACACATAATCATGTCTATATGATCAGTTACACACTTAATATGATCACTTTAACATGTAAGATGGCATTAGTATCACCCAGTTTAATGGAATTGGAGTCCCATGGTAACATTTTAGCTTTACTCCAAGGGGTAAGTCCATTGGAATGTGTGCCGAACTGTACATCTCCTCTCTCTCTTATTCCCACTCTTATATTTTACTGTGATCTATTTCCAATTGGATTTAAACACCTATGAATAATTCTATGTTAAGTAAAGAGTTCAACCAATGGTATTAAGTAGAAAAAGAAAAATAGTAAAAATAAAATAATAAGCTGTTCCTTGACTAACGAAATGGGCTGTTCAATTCATTGCTTCCAATCGTGTCAATTTCACTTCTATAAGTTTCCTTTTAGGTGTTCTGTTAGTTGTCACAGATGAGGGAGAACATATGTTTTCACTTCTCCTTTTGGTTTACTTCACCATATATGATGTTTTCCAGGTTCATCGGTTAAGTTGCAAACGACTGCATTTCATTTTTCTTTTTTTACTGATGTGTAGTATATCATAGTGAACATATGCCATAATTTCTTCATCCAGTCTACCATTGATGGGCATTTAGGTTGATTGCATGTCTTAGCTACTGTGAATTGAGCTGCAATAAACATAGAGGTGCTAATAGTTCTTTTATTTGCTGATTTAATGTACTGTGGGTAAATTCCTAGGAGTGGAATGGTTGGGTCATATGGTAGGACTATCTTCAGATTTCTGAGGTATCTCCATACTGTTTTCCATAGTGGCTCTACCAGTTTGCATTCCCACCAACAGTGGACTAGGGTACCTTTTTCCCCACATCCTTGCCAACATTTGTTTTTTGTAGATTTCTGTACATAAGCCATTCTATCCAGGGTGAGATGAAACCTTATTGTGGTTTTGATTTGCATTTCCCTGATGGCTAGTGATCCTGAACATTTTTTCATGAGTCTATTGTCCATTTAGATTTCTTCTTTTGAAAAAATGTCTGTTTAGGTCCTTTGCACAACTCTTAACTGGGCTATGTTTTGTTTTTGTGGAGTTTCTTGATCTCTTTGTAGATTCTAATTATTAAATCTTTATCAATTGGCTGCTGCTGTGGCTCACTTGGATAATCTTCCACTGCGGCGCTGGCACCCTGGGTTCTAGTCCCAGTTGGGGCACCGGATTCTGTCCCGGTTGCTTTTCTTCCAGTCCAGCTCTCTTCTGTGGCCCAGGAAGGCAGTGGAGGATGGCCCAAGTGCTTGGGCCCTGCACCTGCATAGGATACCAGGAGGAAGCACCTGACTCCTGGCTTCAGATCAGCGCAGTGCTGGCCATAGCAGCCATTTGGGGGGTGAACCAACAGAAGGAAGACCTCTCTCTCTCTCTCTCTCACTGTCTAACTCTTCCTGTAAAACATAAAATCTTTATCAGTTGCATAGTTTGCAAATAATTTGTCCCATTCTGTTCATTGCCTCTTCATTTCCTATTTCTTTTGCCGTATAGAATCTTCTCAATTTGAAGTAATACTATTTGTTAATTTTGCCTTTGACTGCTGGTGCCTTTGGGGTCTTTTCCAAGAAGTCTTTGCATGTGCCAGTGTCTTGGAGGGTTTCTCCAATGTTCTCTAATAATTTGATGGTGTTGGTTCATAGATTTTGATCTTTAATCCATGTTGAGTGGATTTTTGTATAAGGTGTAAGATAGGGGTCTTGCTTTATACTCCTGCATGTGGAAGTCCAGTTTTCCTAGCACCATTTGTTGAAGAGACTGTTATTCTTGCAGGCATTGGTTTTTGTTCCATGGTCAAATATAAGTTGGTTGTGGATGCTTGGATTGATTTCTGGCTATTCTATTATATTCCATTGGTCTATTGAAAGATTTTTGTAATAGTACCTGGCTATTTTGATTATAACTGCCTTGTAATATGTCTTGAAATCTGATATGTTGATGCCTCTGACTTTGTTTTTGTTGTATAAGGTTGCTATAGCTATTTGATATCTCCTGTGCCTCCTTATGAATTTCAGCATCATTCTTTCTAAATCTGAGAAGAATGTCTTTGGTATTTTATTTGCTATCACATTGAATCTGTAAATTGCTTTTGGGAGAATGGACATTTTGATAATAATGATTGTTCTAATCCATGAACATGGAAGATTTTTCCTTTATTGTATCTGCTATTTCTTTATTGTTTTATAATTTTAATTGTAGAGATATTTGATATCCTTAAAACCTCATGGCTGTAACGGAGGATCAGATTCTAATTCTACTTTCAATCAGTATTGAACTATTTTCTTATGGACAATTTATGAAAACATATGTTAGCAAACCTAAATAGTTTTCCCATAGAATATAAGGTGCTAAGGGTACCAAAGATTACATTTAGACAGATTTATCTCATTTGCCTTTATATAATTTACATTTAGAAATTATACCTAGATGACTTAAGATGCTGATATTATATCATACATTTATCTGAATTAAGGTCAAAATTACATTTATATGGAATTCTACTTCTTTTTATAAAACTCTAGCTATAAATCATGACATTAAACCAGGTTGCAAAATCCAGCTTGGGGGGACTATAATAATCACTGAATACCAGTTGTTATTTCATCAAAAACCTGTTAAACCAAATTGCAACAAGTTCAGCAAATTACAAAGCAAAATTTTTTAAAAGCAGTGATCTCCCTAGATTCAAAAGAGAGAAATTCCTTTAAACCCAATGTCCATGAGATTGTTTTTTTACCAAAGGCATCTCTTTAAATTCAAATTGAATTTGAATCCAGTTTTCCTTTTACACACAAAAAAAGCCTTAGGCCAGCGATGCCTAGTCAATAGTCAGCTACTTAGGACTACCTCTGAAACAAAAGGTTCAGGCAGCTGTCATACAGGTCCCAAGGGTGACTGTGGGCTAGGGGCCAATGTGCCAGGGACAAGAAGTGCACTGGAGATTGTTCACCATTATGTTAGCTTTAATGAGAGAGGGCATTCATCAGAGCAGATGGGTGCCCCTCCAGAGATTCCTAAGGAGAATTTGATAGGAGTCATAATAAAGGAGGCTACAAGGAGGCTCCTGAAAGTGCCTACGAAGAGACAGGGTAGAGGGAGAAAAACTGGAGTCCCTGCAAAGAAACAATAACCTTATGCCCTAGCCCGAAAGCCAATAATGGAAGTGTTCAGTTGTGGGGCTGTCACTCAAACCAGCCTGAAGAATGAGGAGTCAAGTCGGGCAGTGTCTCAAGTTCAAGACTTCATCATCTGGATTAATCCATATATAATGGATAGCATCTGAATTTGTTGTGTCTAGAAATCCCTGGGGCAAAATTACAACAATGAGGCAATTGTCACCTGATTAAAAAAACTCTCTCCTCCACTGAGGATCAAAAGCCTCAACAGTCAGACACTGTAACTGAAGGAGCCCGGTAGCTCACTAAGGAATAGACCAAGGACCCTGTGACACTCTGGAAATTAATTTCATGCATATTGGAGCACATGCAGGGAAACAGAGGCAAGAGGCCAGTTGGAAGGCAGAGTTCTGAGATGGGGAGTCAGAGGGGCTGGCGCTTTTCACAACTCACTTAGGCTAACTTCTCCATCCTCTAGCTTGTAAGCAGGCCAGATTGTTTCACAGAAAAAGATGAGACATTTTCCTTTAAGCTCAGGAGTCAAAGAAATCTCAAAGTAGATGATTTGCCTCCTGACTGGAATAAGAGGATAAAAATGGAAACATACTTCAGGTATTATCTCTCCTGAGTTTGAAACATTTCTCAAAACTCTTTCACTGTCTGTGCATCCAGACATGCACTGAAGCCCATAGGAAAGGGGGGAAGGTGATGGTGGGATTAGCATGTGCACCCACTCTCACTCAGCCTTCCACACCTGTGCCCTAGGATATATATTTGTCAGAACAACACACGAGGGAGTGATCAGTTATCTTACTGGTGGTGAGCTAGACTGGGCCTCTACCTGGTGAAATATATACTATTGCTTTGTTCTTATACATAAGAACAAATAGTTTTTCTATTCCTCTTAACCTTGAGTATTATCTAATAGGCCTGATTTCTACAATGAGCCTTCATGGCGAAAGCCTTAGCAAACAAAGTTGTTTTGAGCCAGAGTTTGGAGAGAAGGAACCAGTCCTGGTTTCCACTTAGTTTAGTGACTAAGCAAGTAAAGAGATAAATAAACTGAGTGGGGTAATAAAAATTCTCCCCAGTAAACTTCCCTGACTTAGGTACAACATAGGAAGAGCCAGACAAAAATGATCCAAAAGAGGGAACTTGAGAAGGAAGATAGGGGATACCAGAGACATGCTGAGACTTGTCCGCACAAATTCAGGCCACATGGGGACTGCATCTAATGGGAGTCTAGACTGGAAAGCTACCTGTCTGCAAACGGGATAATTGAACTTCAACCCAGAGTAAATGAACAAAATATCTAGGAAATACCTGCTAATGGGACCAAGAGTTTGAATTTGTAGGAATTGAGGAGACATGGCGAGGTATGGAAAACATTTAGCGGAGCAGAAAGAGATGAACATTTTCTGAGGATCTGGGGTAAAGGAAAAACTCATTGAGGTATGGAGCCTAGAGTCCATGGCCTGGCTACAAGCTCCATCCAGTCTTGCCGACAAATTAATCTCCAAGGAAATAAGAACAGATTGAGTTTTTGGCCAACACCCTAATGGGCTGTTGGGGGTCTGGTTTCCAGTCAGGGAGTCCTTGAAAAATGCCAGAGAGTGACCCTGGCCTGAATTTCAAGGATACTCAACCCTTCTCCCAGCCCTGTGTTTTGAGACAATCCCGGCAAAAGGAAGCTTAGTTAGACCAAATCAGCATTCTCAAAGCAAAGGAAAGAAGTATGAATAGTGGAGCCTCTAGCTTTACAGCTCATGAGGACTCCAAAATAGCAGGGGTCTTGCTCCCTGCTGGAAAGTGGGTTTCCTGGCCCAACATCATTTCAGCTGTCTGGGTCTGGTGCCCAGCTACAAGACCTTCTGGAAGTACTGGAGTGTTGCCCCACCGTGGATCTGTCAGTTGTCTCAAGCTGCCTTCTAGTCCCACATGAAGGGTCGATCCATGCAAGAGGCAGGGGAGGTGTTTCACAGCCCGATGCCCACATGGGCTTGTTAGGGCCTGTGGTCAAGCCAACAGATTTTCAGAATACACCAGGGAGTGCCATGGCCAGTGTCCTCCAATGTCATCTCAAGGCCTTTTCCCAGTTCTTTCTTGAAAGGCTGATCCACACTGGAGAAGAGAGGGTTTAGAATAGAGTCTCAGCTCCAGAGGATTGCTCTGGCCTTAATCAGCAAGTCTTGCCCCCGAGTCTTAAGACCGGCAGCTACACTAAACGTTTTTAACTGGCTGACAGGGACCTGGTGTTTTTGAGAAATTGAGAATTGCTATGGAGGAGAGAGAAATTCTCTGAAAAAACTCAAGAGCTGTTTGCATGCTCATCAGTCCACAGGATGACCCAGTGCTGGCTGGAGTCAAACTCGAGCGGGATCACATTACATTCGAATTGTTCTCTGAGTCATGGCACCAAAAGGCTACAGGTGAAACAGTAGTGAAGAAAATATTCTTACCTCGGTTCTTTTTCTCACATGGGAGAATAATTTCCAAGCGGACAAGCAGAGAGATTTAAAAGCAAGGTTTATTAGAGTCAAAGACCTCCAGCCAGAATGGCATGGAGAGGGGCTCTAAGAGATGAAAAATCCCCTAAAACATTTTAATGTATTGGTCTGTTTCAGATATTCTTGTTTGTCCTTCTTAGGATGGAAACACTCTCTTTTTGGGGAAAGGGAGAAGAGATACTCTTAGATGATTTGTCCTTTCTGTCTCTCTCTTGCTCTCACTCTCTCTCCCTCTCTGAAAACATTTTAATTCCTTTTATAGTTTCTAAATTTGATTGTGAACTTATATACACGACTCTGTTAGAGTTTCATATGCCATGTTCATGTGACAGTTGCCTCTGTCAATGCCATGAGTTTCATTAATTCAAGAATAGGTAACTGTAGTGATTGCAAGTTTTTAGACCCAGATATCCCAGATCATGTGACCATGTGAGTAATTATACATATATACATATATAATCTGCATCTCTGATTTCTTGTAAGGAATCTTTTTGTTCACCTAGGCCAAGCAGTTGACATTCTTCCTAACTGGAAACATTTTCCTTTCGGGATTCCTAGTTTACATGTGTGGCACAGTGTGGCCTCCTTCAAGTTACAGGCTGTTACTTAATTCCCTCTTCCTAGAGACGGTAAAATTAAAAGGCCAGAAACAACATCTTCAGTTTGTTCTTCATAGGTGTGTAGGTTTGTTCAGCTTCACTTCTTAGCTAATTTTGATCTTCCACCTGTATATTATAATTTCTTGGCTTTTGATTTGGATAAGTATCCAAAGATACCCAAGAGTTCTTCACTTAACCGTGTTCCAGGTATTTGGAGTTAGAGGAGATGGCAGATTGTCTAGTTAAGTCCACCAATTGCAAATATACCCTTTAATTTTCATTTCTTTCTTTTAATCTTTTCATTAATATGCCCTTATAGTATCTCTACTACCTTTTACAAACATTTATTTGAGAGGCAGAGAGAGAAAGAAATCTCCAACTTGCTTTTTCACTCTCTAAGTGCTCATAATAGCTGCAACTGGGTCAGGATGAAGCCAGGAGCCAATGATAAAATCTGGGTCTCCTGCATGAGTAGCTGGGACTCAAGTGCTTCAGCCTTCACCTGCTGATTCCCAGGATCTGCATTAGCAAAATCTATACTCAGGAGCAAAGCCAGGACTCGAACCCAGGCACTCTGCCTTGGGATCTGGTTATCCCAAGCAGAGCTTAAACACCTGCCCCATCTCTACTACTTTTAAGAGAAAACTGATTTTTGAATGTTTTTCTTAATTGACATTAATATATTGATGAGATTTTTTTTTCTTAAATGTGGTTCTATTTTTGGGGTGAATAATTTCTGTTGCTGTTTAATTTTTGTAATTCTTTACCCCCTTTCTATTCTTCTGGTATTTATTAATAGATAATATAGTTTTTTATTTAGGGCCAGGTCTATTCTCTGTGGGGGTGTTAGGAAGTTTCCTGGCTCTGAATGTAGTCTCTATGATATTGTACATGTGCACTGGCTTAGCGTTTTTCTCTTTTAAGTTGACAGGAATTGGCAGGTAAGACTGATTAGCACTTATAGAGTCTCTTCATTCATGAAGATCTATGATGAAGATGGTAATCCTGCGCATTTCTTCCTTCAGTGCTATACCTTCTGCCCCTCCTTGATGTAGTCCAGGGAATTTGCCACAGTAAGGCATTGCTCTGTGTTTTGCTTCCTTTGAGCATGAAAGGCATTTTTTCTTCTCTTCAGAGTATGCCACTGATTTTTTGAGAATTCTGCGCTTGACATTTACTGAAATTCGCATCTTTAGGTGTCTTGCTTCCATGAGTTCTGTAATCCTGGCTGAATTTTCATTATCTTGGTGAACTTCTTCATATACATTGCTTCCCAGTTTTATTATGATATACTTTTCTCTTATATTTCTTTTTTTTTAAATAAAGATTTATTTATTTATTTATTTGAAAGTCAGAGCTACATAGAGAGAGGAGAGGGAGAGAGAGAGAGAGAGAGAGAGAGAGAGAGGTCTTCCATCCACTAGGTTACTCCCCAATTGGCCACAACGGCCGGAGATGTGCCTATCTGAAGCCGGGAGCTAGGAGCTTCTTCTAGGTCTCCCACATGGGTGCAGCGGCCAAGGACTTGGGCCATCTTCCACTGCTTTCCTAGGCCATAGCAGAGAGCTGGATCAGAAGTGGAGTAGCCGGGACTTGAACCGGTGGCCATATGGGATGCCAGCACTGCAAGCAGTGGCTTTACCCGCTATACCACAGTGCCAACCTCCCTCTTATATTTCTTAGTACCTTTGTAATTTTATGAAAGGTTTAATGGAAAATGTGATTTTACTCTCTTATCTCAAAATTGGAAATTTATACTAAACTTTTTAAAGTAGTTCACATTTCATTTTCCTTTCTGTTGCATATGCAGTTTTATAAATGCAGTGATGATATGTTACAGGGTGCCATAGAGGAGGCATAAAAGAGGAATAATTAAGGTAAAATTAGCTGGTGTGGGTCAGGCAGAAGTGGGAACTCAATGCTTACAGAGATTTTTTAAAGAAAATAAAGCTGAGCCTTGAAACTTGTACAGAAATTAGGACATTAGCATATAAAATTTCAGTCGGGTTTGCTGTTTAGAACACATTGGGAGGGGGCCGTGCCTTGGCTCACTTGGTTAATCCTCTGCCTGTGGCGCCAGCATCCCATATGGGTGCAGGGTTCTAGTCCCAGTTGCACCTGTTCTAATCCAGCTCTCTGCTGTGGCCCCGGAGGGCAGTGGAGGATGGCCCAAGTGCTTGGGCCCCTGCACCCGCATGGGAGACCAGGAGGAAGCAACTGGCTTTTGGCTTTGATTGGCATAGCACTGGCCATCACAGCCATTTGAGAAGTGAACCAATGGAAGGCAGACCTCTCTCTCTCTCTCTCTCTCTCTCTCTCTCTCTCTGTCTATAACTCTATCTGTCAAATAAATTAAAAAAAAAAAAAGAACACATTGACACATTGGGAGGATTGACTAAGGGTAAATCCAGACATGTAGCGGGAGCTATGCCACACCAGAGTATTTTAGGCCATAGTAAAGTGTCCACATGCTGTTCTAAGAACATTGTGGTAGGCTTTCCTTTAGAGAGGACAGTGGCATGATTAAATTTTTAAGCATTATTTATTTGAAAGGCAGAGTTACAAAGAAATCAGAAGCACAGAAGAATCTTTCATCTGCTGATTCATTCCCCAAATGTCACAAAAGCTAGGGGTGGGCCAGATGGAAACCAGGAACCAGGAGCTTCATATGGGTTTACTTCGTGATTAACAGGGGCACAAACACTTGAGCCATCATCTGCCAATTTCCCAGACACATCAACATAGAGCTAGATCAAAAGTGAAGCAACCAGTTCTTGAATTGGTGCCCACTTGGGATGACAATGCTATAGACTGTGGCTTAACTGGCCTGCCCACAGGGGAGGCCACATTAAATTGTGTTTTGCATCAGATGTTTCATTCTACTTTTCAAAATAATTTTATTTAAATAGTCTAATAAATTTTAAAAGCTTTACAAGGCTTATTCATTTTGCTGAGATAGCAATGTTTTTCCTTCTCATAGAAGAATATGCAATACATATTTAGAATTGTTTTTCCACATTTTTAAATCCTATTTTTCAATGTAAATCACTGGAATCAGAGATCTAGTTACCTTTTGCTGCATAACAAATATACTCAAAGCAGCTTAAAACAATAGATATTTATTTTCTCATAGTTTGCTCAATCATGAATTTGAGGTGGGGCTTTGCTATTTGCCTAGGCTCAAGGTCTCACATCAGTTGTATTCAAGCTGTTATCCAGTAGTGCTGTCTCATGTGAAGACTTGGCTGGGGGAAAATTTACCTCCAAGATTAGTGAAAGTGCCTTACTCCTTCTGGTAACTGGTCAGTGGTGTCTCTCGGTTTCCTCAACATGAGGCTTCCCAAAGAACAGTTATAACATGGATTTGCTTCTTTTAGAGCAATTGCATAAGAGAACACAGAAAACACCAAAGATGGAATCTACATTCTTATTATGATGTAGTATCAGAAGTGACATCCTATTACTTTTACTCTTCCGTTCATTGAAGTAAGAAACTAGGTCTATCCACAATCAATGGGAGGGAATTACACAAAAGTATTAAGCTCCATGGTAGGGATCATTGAAGGCCATTCTAGAGACTGCCATTTACACTGAGTTACTTGCATCTTGTATTTCAATAAAGCATGTTGACTTTCAGCATTTTCCCGAGGATAAAGATTATTTTTCATTTTGCTAACTGTAATTTTTTAATATCATGCCTTTTCAATATTACATTTCAAACTTTAACATTGTCTCAAAGCAATTATGATTTATGCTAATTATATCAGGAAGCATTGCATTTTTTATTAAAAATTGTATATATTTCCAAAGCAGAGAGATAGACACATAGAGAACTCTTATTGGTTGGCTCATACCCTATGCCCCCCTCCCAAGCCCAAAAGCTTCTGGTTGGTGCTGAAACCAGGAGCCATTATCTCAATCCTGGTCTCCCATTTGGGTGGCAGGAACCCAATCAGTTGAATCACCATTGCTACCTCCAAGCATCTGCATTAGAGGGAAGCTAGAGTCTGGAGAATAGAGAGTTGTTGAACCCAGGAATTGTTTTATGGAATATGGATGTCCTAACCAGCATTTAACTGCTAGGCAGGAATTCAGTGAGTATGAAAGAACTAGTCCAGTCCTCTGTGTTTGTGAAGGATTATATCATTCAGAAAAGAAAATTTAGTATAGCATTTTACATGAAGATGTGTTTTACATTTGACTTGTATAGTGTACCAAATAACAGTAGATTTAACTTTAGTTTATCTGCTCATTTGTTAATAGGAATAGCTGTTCTAGTTTATTGTTAATAGTAAAGAAAAAATCTGTAATACATACACAAGAATATATTTCTTAACTGAGAGCAGACCTATTAAAAAGATAAATGAGATTGATTAATTTAAGCCTGAGTTTGTTGTGAGTAGATGTGTTGCTTTGTAACCTCTAGCCTGATATGCTGATATGCAGGTTATATATAAGAGAATTACATAATGAAATTAAAAATTAGCTGTAGAGTTACAGATTGGAAGCATTAATAAAACATCAGGTTGGAGAGTAGAAAACTGACTTTTTAAAACTTTTGACAGAGGCCGGCGCCGTGGCTCAACAGGCTAATCCTCCGCCTTGTGGCGCCGGCACACCGGGTTCTAGTCCCGGTCGGGGCACCGATCCTGTCCCGGTTGCCCCTCTTCCAGGCCAGCTCTCTGCTGTGGCCAGGGAGTAAAGTGGAGGATGGCCCAAGTGTTTGGGTTCTGCACCCCAGGGGAGACCAGGATAAGCACCTGGCTCCTGCCATCGGATCAGCGCGGTGCGCCGGCCGCAGCGCGCTACCGCGGCGGCCATTGGAGGGTGAACCAACGGCAAAAGGAAGACCTTTCTCTCTGTCTCTCTCTCTCACTGTCCACTCTGCCTGTCCAAAAAAAATAAATAAATAAATTTAAAAAAAAAAAAACTTTTGACAGAAATTTAAGATTAGAGTAATGCATTTTCCAAAGTTTAATGCTTGAATACAGTTTTTGATGCTATCTCATAACAGTAGCTCTGTTTTGAATGTAAATATGATTCACAAAAACAAATTAGTTTCTCAGAATGTTGATTTTTTATAGTATGGTTTAACTAGAAATATTTTCATAGATTTTTTTTTTACCTGTCTTTTCATGGATCATGAGAGTCTTTCTAAAGGATATATTTGTTTGTATTGCTTTTAATGTAACAGAAAAATTCGCATACCATGTAATATCAATTTTTAATAGTAATGTACATGTTTTAATAGTAATATACATATTTACAGAGATAAATATGTTTATATGTAAACATCACCAAAATCAATTTAAAGCATTGTTATTATCCTAAAAAGAAACCTTCTACATTTTAGCTTTCATCCCCTATTATTATTCCCTCTTAGCACTAAGTAATAGCTCATCTACTTTCTGTCTCTATAGTTTGCCAGTTATGGGCATTTCATATAAACTAAATCTTACAATATGTGATCTTTAATATTTCCTTCTTTCACTTAGTATGATGCATTCAAAGTTAATGTTATATCATATATTAATACTTCATTCATTTTTATTGCCAAATAATATTCCAATATATGGATAAACCACATATTTTCAATCCATTATCCATTTGAGTTGTTTCCCTTTATTTACTGTCATGAATAATGCTGCTATGAATATTCATGTGCAAATTTTTAAGTGGCCATATGTTTTCATTTCTCTTGAGTATATCATGAAAATTTTAAATTTCACAATTTAAGATGGGAGGAATTTGAACATTGACTTTGAATTTGGTTACATAAGAGTTAGAGTTATGGATTTGCTACTTTCTATCTATGTGACTGAACTAGTTGCTTAATCTTACAGAAATTATATGGTTGTTTTTCATCAGTACATTAAAACAGTAATAGCTTCCAGGGTTTTTGTGAAGCATTTAATATGTAAAACACTAATACATAGTTGACATTCAACAATCAAGGACAAATGAGAGGGGCTAACAATGTTGTGCGGCAGGTTAAAGCCCCGGCCTAAAGCACTGGCATCTCATATGGGCACCTGTTCAAGTCCCAGTTGCTCCTCTTCCAGTCCAGCTCTCTGCTATGGCCTGGAATAGCAGTAGAAGATGGCCCAAGTCCTTGGGCCCCTGCAACCACCTGGGAGACTTGGAAGAAGCTCCTGGCTCCTGACTTTGGATCAGCTCAACTCTGGCTGTTGCAGCCATTTGGAGAGTAAACCAGCAGATGGAAGAACTCTCTGCCTCTGCCTTTCTCTGTAACTCTGTCTTTCAAATAAATAAAAATAAACCTTTTTTAAAAAAGGACAAATGAGAAAAAATGGAGAGATAATGATTATAAACTGGAGAAGTTGGGGAAAAATTTATTCCACAACACGAATCTGACACCCATGTTAGTAAAGAAAAAAGAGATAAGAAAGAAGAATGAAAAAAATACTAGGATGACAGTGCTTTTCCAAGAAAGATTCAGTAAGACAGACTAATGATTTATTCTGGACTAAGTAACTATAGAGGAGTCTGCTGTCCTGCCAGAATGGTCCTGCCTTCCCAATCACTGTCTGCAAGTGAACTGAAAGAGATGTGAAGTTGGTGTGAACATGTTGATAGATTCAGGGGTACATTTTTATGATCACTGCAACCCTAAATTTCTTTTTTCCCTGAAGTTTTTAACATTTCTTAGAATTATGACTTTTATGAGTATTTGCTTTCCAGTGTTCTGAAGCATCAATGGATTCTTCAGTTCTACTATATTATATTACTTATGTGGTAATTTCGTCACTTCTGATTTTTTTTTAACTTTACATCATGTGGTTCTTATTGGTTGGATGTTGGCCCTCCAGAAATAGCATAAGTTCGTGTATCACTGGCTTTTCATTACTACAGATGAAAATATCCCAGATGGCTAGTTTAGAAGGATGGTAGTTTATGTCAGCTCATGATTTTGGAGGTTTACAGTCTGAAACTGGGTGGGCCCCATTATTTGGGCTGTCTGGTGAGGCCAAAAGATTGCAATAGCAGAGAATGTGTGTGTTGTAGGGGTTCAGAGGTTTGGGGGATGGGGTAGATAGAGGAAGTAGATAATCACTGGGAAGTACGGGAAGCAAACAAAGTTTAGGCACAACTAAAGCTCTCAAGGGCTCCAGTGACTCCAAAGTCTCCAAGGCTTACATCCTTAATGTTATAAATGGATTCTGTTTCTACCCTCTATAGCCCAGTTAACATTGAGAATTAAATGTTTGCATGAATTCGATAGCCATATCCTGTTAAAATTTTAGAATCAGGTAAACTTTTCTGCCCTTTCATCTTCCCTAGGCCTTTTCTTTCCATTCTGGTTTTTGTTTTTGTTTTGTGTGTGTGTGTGTGTGTGTGTATGAGAGAGAGAATTCCTTCTTTCTCTTCTCATGACATTTTTTTAACTTTAGCAATAATGTTTTACTTTCCTGACTTATTTCTGTTATTTTTATGGCTTCTTTTTCCATAGCATTCTGTTCTTTATTTTTTAATAAAGTATCTTGCTTTATTCTAAAAAACATTAGTGCAGTTGGGTTCTTTGTAGAAAGCAGAATCCACTTCATGTGGCTTCAATGGAATAAAATGAAAGGATAATTTATAGAGGTGTGGGCAGGATGAAGAGATCAGCAGAGGTTGTTTTATGATGCAGATCAGTTTGTTATGTGCTATCAGTTTCTTCTAAGTTTTTTTTTTTCTTTTTAATTGATTATTTTCACCTTCATTTTATGTTAAAATCTCTCCTCAGGTCACTGGTAATCTCTGGCTTTTTGTTTATACATGGGCATGGGAAGATGAAATGCTAATGTGAATGTGTGCATGTATACATACTGTTTTGTTGATGGGTAGGCTTTGGTGATTGAACAGAAATCTGATCATTTTATTGGAAGATGCCCAAATACTTATTTAGGGAGGTCTTTCTTTCAGGTTACCTTGGTTTCTTCAAAGAAATTTATGATGCTCTGTTAAGGAAACTGATGCTGTATGTGTAGTTGAGTAAGGGGGTAAGGGAGGGGCCTTGTGCTTAAGGTCCATAGGTTACTATATGCTGAGTTTTATGCCTTTTTTGTCATTTTCTTGAGAGAGCCCACCTTTGATCCATCACCTAAGAGATGAAAGATTAGATGCATTGTGTATGTGTATGTAAACAAAAATAAACATAAGTATATAGCCATTGTATTTGTGTGGCAAAAACAATTGCTAAATTGTAGCAGAACTGAGAATTCTGATCTCATTATCTCAATTATAGTACTTTTTCCAGGTTAATACACTATTTTCATGTTTACAAAATAAGTTAAATGACAGAAAAATCTTAGAAAATAAATGTGTTCAGTTGGACTACATTTGTCATATGGTATTAAATTCTGGATGCCACTGTTTATGATGAACATTGACAAAAAATTGTATCAGTCAGAAAACAACCAAAAATTTTAAGGGGGTTGGAAATCATGAAGAAGAGGCCAAGACTTGAGTACAGAAGCCTGAAGGAAGGCATTTATCTATCTTCAATGATTTCAAGAACCATCCTGAACTGTATTTGCAAAAAAAGGGGAAAAATGAAGACAAATTGGTAGATTTTTTTTTTTTTTGACAGGCAGAGTGGATAGTGAGAGAGAGAGACAGAGAGAAAGGCCTTCCTTTTTGCCATTGGTTCACCCTCCAATGGCCGCTGTGGCCAGCGCATCTCGCTGATCTGAAGCCAGGAACCAGGCACTTTTCCTGGTCTCCCATGCGGGTGCAGGGCCCAAGGATTTGGGCCATCCTCCACTGCCTTCCCGGGCCATAGCAGAGAGCTGGCCTGGAAGAGGGGCAACCGGGATAGAATCTGGCGCCCCGAGCGGGACTAGAACCTGGTGTACCGGCACCGTAAGGCGGAGGATTAACCTGTTAAGCCACGGTGCCTGCCAATTGGTAGATTTTGAATTCAACATAAAAGACATGTTTCCATTGCTTAGAGGTATTCAATAATAGATTGATTTAAGAGTTTTAAATGCCCCGACAGAAAGATTCATCTACGATGTCAGGACTTGTGTAGAAAGGATTTCTGCATTTGATAAAATATTGGAAGATTTCCAGTATCACTTAAAGTCAGAGATAATTTGCTAATATGATAACAAATACATTGAAAAGATACAAAAGGGGGTTGGCACTGAGGCATACGGGGTAAAGCTGCCTCCTGCAGTGCTGGCATCCCATATGGGTGCCAGTTCAAGTCCTAGCTGCTACAATTCCTATCCAGGTCTCTGCTATGGCCTGAGAAAGCAGTGGAAGATGGCTCAAGTCTTTGGGTCCTTGCACCCATGTGGGAGACCCAGAAGAAGCTCCTGGATCCTGGCTTTGGATTGACTCAGCTCCGTCATTGTGGCCATTTTGGGAATGAACCAACGGATTGAAGACTCTGCCTCTGTCTTTCTGTAGCTCTTCCTTTCAAATAACTAAATAAATATTTAAAAAAAGATACAAAAGTGTATATATGTATTTACTCTGAAACTGAAGTTACTTTGCATTTCATAAAGGCCTAAGAAACATGTAAATAATACTAATCTGTGGCATAATGGATTCATGGTAAAGTGTATGTTATAAAATAGTAATTGACCATGACTGAGATGGATATGATAATATATGCAACTCAAGATTTTATATACACACATATTATATATTTAAAGCCTTTAATGTAAGTTAAAAGTGCTCTAGGTTAGTTACCATGAAATTTTTAAAAATTCCCCATAGTATTAAATGATATAATTGAAATAGTTTATTTATTCCTGAGATATAATAGCTATCTTACATTCCCACAAATATTGAAAGTTATCGCAGAGATGGTACCACTTCCACAAATCACTGAATTTGTCTTTTACAGTTTTGGAGAAGAATGTCTAATGGATTTATCATTAATAAGAACATTATTCCAATTTCAATATTATATTAAAAAGTTCTTGGATTCATTGACTTGCTTGCCAAAATGCTAATAGCCATGGTCTATTAAAATGCATTATCAGCTTTTTCATGATCTCTGTCATGCTGATGAAATATTGCATTTATGAAAACACCCTCCAGTACTTTCCAGAGCCCTAAGCAGCTCAGTCATGTTGGCATGTGCTGAGCTTTATGCTTGATTTCCTTGATTATTCTTATATCCGTATATCCATGTACTTAGCGTGGCATATAAAAATTAACTCTGTGTTCTATGACTATTGCTATTACTTTTATGTGAACAGCTCCCAATTGTGCTACGAGAAATCCACTTAGATCTTAAAATTCAGTTTCTCTCTGTATGTTGTATCTCCTCTGTTAACACTGTCTCTGGTTTTTCCCAGTGATTGTAGTCACAATACAGAACAGCTTGCCTTTTCAAAATATTTATATCATATTTGTGTTAACTGCTATCTTTGTAGTCTACTAATTTGCATTTATTTTCAAGAATAAAGCAAAAAATATTATTGAAAGTGATGTTTATTGAAATATGACTAGTTTCTGGAAAACTCAGTTCAAAAAATTTGAGGATAATCATTTCTCCTTATAATATTTATCTGGAAGCCTTATTATAGTCTTTTAATAATCTTGCTCTGGCAGAAGACCATACAGAGCCAACAAATTCAGTAGGCTAAAAGGACAAACCTGGAGACAATTGAGATTACTTCTGCACCAGGGAAGTACATACTAAAGATTTCTAGTTCTCTGGAGTTGAGGCGTTTTAATACATTAAGCTATCTAGTGAGCACACTTCCCTTTGTGCTTTAATTAATAAAGAAATAGGAACATGCAGCAAATCAACATGCCCTTTCAGCTTGTGTAGCCTCTAAAAGTCAAAGTGGCAACCCAGAGTAAAAATCTGTAGGACAGTGTTGGTATTTGCCCTCCTTTTGCCATAACGTAGGGATTCTTCAGAACTTTTACCAACTTTATTTTGAAGACACATTAATAATAAGTAGAAAATTGAAATGTAGATAACAAGAATTGGAATGCATCTAGCCTATTACTAAATTCTTTTTTCATGCTTGAAGTAGACAAACAGCATTTTAACTGAGTAGCTGCTGAAATGATTCAAACATAAACAAAAGAAATAATTTAATTAAAGGCCTCTGGCTGTTGGTACAACATACCTATAT